>NC_052150.1:120802916-121402916 GCF_902713615.1 Scyliorhinus canicula
GAGATTCTCCGGCCGGTCAACGAAGTATACGCACGGCATCTCCTGACGACTAGACAACAGTTCCCTGGTGAGTCACTCGACGAGTTTTACCAGGCCCTCGCAGCTCTAGGGAGAACGTGTGCGTGTCTCCAAGTTTCGGCGACTGAGCACATGGAACTTCTAATCAGAGACGCTTACGTTGCTGGCATGCAGTCTCCTTCTATCCGCCAACGATTACTGGAGAAGAACACCCTCAGCCTAGCTGAGGCACGAACTCTTGCAACCTCCCTGGAGGTTGCTGACCTGAATGCCCGCACATACGCCCCCGGCCGCGCAGCAACCCCCTGGACTTCTTGGCACGCGCCACCCCCGTCCTCCGTGGACCACGAGCCCCCCCAAGCCTGTGTTGCGGGTCGCTCCGTCAAACTAGCGGGGTCCCGTTGCTATTTTTGTGGTCTCTCCAAGCACCCCCGCCCACGCTACCCGGTCCGCTCCGCTCTGTGCAAGAGCTGCGGGAAGAAGGGCCACTACGCGGTGGTCTGCCAGACCAAGTCGGTCGCTGCTGTTCCGCGCAGTGACCGCGGATCGCCCCCCCGGGCCCTCCCAGGGCCCCACGCCGCGCACCAACCTCTCCGGCCCGCTTCCCGGCCCCCACAACGGCCCCACGGTCCTCCCGACCCTCGCTCCCAGCCGCCCCGACTGCCCCGCAGACGCCGCTGACACTGTCCCCAGCCGCCACGAAGTTCCCACGGGCGCCGCCATCTTGGGCCCCAGACGCCATGTGCGGGTCCTGGGCGCCGCCATCTTGGGCCAACACGGAAGGCCCTGCAAGCGATTACTCTGCCACTGGAGAGGATCTGGAACTCTCACCACGACTGGCTTCCATTAAACTCGACCAGTCGCGACCAGGCACGCTCGCCAAGACTACAACAACGGTTCAGCTCAACGGACACAAATGAGGTGCCTGCTGGACTCCGGAAACACGGAAAGTTTCGTCCACCCCAACACGGTAAGACCCTGCGCGCTCCCCATCCACTCAGTTAAGCATAAGATTGAATTGGCCTCGGGTTCGCACTCCATCCAAATCACCGGGTGCTGCATAGCGGACCTCACGGGTCAGGGTAGGGTCTTCAAAAACTTCAAACTCCTCGTCCTCCCCCGTCTATGCGCTCCGGCACTCTTGGGCCTGGATTTCCAGTGCAACCTGCAGAGCTTGACCTTTCAATTCGGCGGCCCTATTCCTCCTCTTACTGTTTGCAGCCTCGCGTCCCTCAAAGTGGACCCCCCTTCCTTGTTTGCTAATCTCACCCCAGATTGTAAACCTGTCGCCACTCGGAACAGACGATACAGTGCCCAGGACCGGACCTTCATCGGGTCCGAGGTCCAGAGGCTCCTTAAGGAAGGAGTTATCGAGGTCAGCAACAGTCTCTGGCGAGCCCAAGTGCTGGTCGTTCGGACTGGGGAGAAAAACCGGATGGTCATCGATTACAGTCAGACCATCAACAGGTTTACGCAGCTGGACGCGTATCCTCTCCCCCGTATTTCCGACCTGGTTAACAGGATCGCGAAGTACAAAGTCTTCTCCACGGTGGACCTTAAGTTCGCCTACCGCCGGCTCCCCATCCGCGCGAGTGACCGAAAGTACATCGCGTTTGAGGCAGATGGGCGCCTCTACCACTTCCTCAGGGTTCCATTTGGTGTCACAAATGGAGTCTCGGTCTTCCAACGGGAGATGGACCGAATGGTCGACAAGCACGGTTTACGGGCCACCTTCCCGTATCTCGATAACGTCACCATCTGCGGCCATGACCAGCAGGACCACGACATCAACCTCCAAAAATTCCTCCGAACCGCAAAACTACTTAATTTAACTTACAATAAGGATAAGTGCGTGTTTAGCACTGATCGTCTAGCTATCCTTGGCTACGTAATGCGTAACGGAGTGATAGGCCCCGATCTCGAACGCATGCGCCCCCTGATGGAACTTCCGCTCCCCAACTCCCTCAAATCCCTCAAATGCTGCCTGGGCTTCTTCTCATATTATGCCCAGTGGGTCCCCAACTACGCCGACAAAGCCCGCCCCCTCATCCAGTCCACCTCCTTTCCCCTGTCGATGGAGGCCCGCCAGGCCCTTAGCCGCATCAAAGCGGACATCGCAAAGGCCACGATGCATGCTATCGACGAGTCCCTCCCATTCCAGGTCGAGAGCGACGCGTCTGACGTAGCTCTGGCGGCCACCCTGAAACACGCGGGCAGACCCGTGGCCTTCTTTTCACGAACCCTCCACGCTTCCGAAATCCACCATTCCTCAGTGGAAAAGGAGGCACGGGCCATAGTTGAAGCTGTGCGACATTGGAGGCACTATCTGGCCGGCAGGAGGTTTACCCTCCTCACAGACCAACGGTCAGTAGCTTTCATGTTTGACAATGCACAGAGGGGCAAGATCAAGAACGACAAGATCTTGTGGTGGCGGATCGAGTTGTCCACGTACAACTACGATATCTTGTATCGTCCTGGGAAGCTCAACGAGCCTTCAGATGCCAGCGCGCAGATTGACCGCCTCCGCTCCCTCCACACGGATCTCTGCCATCCAGGGGTCACCCATTTCTAACATTTTACTAAGACCTGCAACCTGTCCTACTCCGTTGAGGAAGTCAGGACTGTCACCAGGAACTGCCACGTCTGCGCCAAGTGCAAACCGCACTTCTACCGCCCCGAACGAGCGGATCTGATCAAGGCATCCCGCCCCTTTGAACGTCTCAGTATAGACTTCAAGGGTCCCCTCCCCTCCAACAACCATAACACTTATTTCTTGAGTGTTATCGACGAATACTCCCGCTTCCCTTTCGCCATTCCCTGTCCCGACATGACCACAACAACCTTCATAAAGGCCTTCCTATCCATCTTCTCCCTGTTCGGTTACCCCACGTACATCCACAGCGACCGGGGGTCCTCTTTTATGAGTGACGAACTGCGTCAGTTCCTGCTCAGCAGGGGCATAGCCTCTAGCAGGACGACCAGTTATAACCCCCGGGGTAACGGTCAGGTCGAGCGGGAGAATGGCACCATTTGGAAGACCATCCTGCTGGCCCTACGGTCCAGAGATCTCCCTACTCCCCGTTGGCAAGAAGTCATTCCCGACGCCCTGCATTCAATCCGGTCTCTCCTCTGTACTACCACTAATCAAACACCTCATGAACGTCTTCTTGTTTTCCCCAGGAAGTCGTCCTCAGGATCCCCTCTCTCGACCTGACTGACCACCCACGGGCCCATCGTGCTCCGGAAGCATGTGCGGGTGCACAAGTCCGACCCGTTGGTTGAGCGAGTCCAGTTACTCCACGCCAACCCGCAGTATGCGTATGTGGAGTATCCCGACGGTCGTCAGGATACGGTCTCACTTCGGGACCTGGCACCCGCCGGTGTGCGGCCTTCTCCCCCTACATCAACACCTCCCCCCCAACCCCAATTCACCCCAGCACCCCCCACGCCCCCATGACCCAGCGCACATGCCCCGTCTCCTCCGATTACAGCGTCTCCACCACCGGCCCGGGGTATGGAGACACATCTACGACCAACGCACCCGGAGGCAAGGACGACCATCGGCTCGACATCACCGGCTCCACTGCGACGGTCCTCTAGAACACCACGAGCACCCGAAAGGCTGATCGTGTCCATCTGATGCGGCCATGGGACATTTTGGACTGTGTTGTTATTCCGTTGCACATTTTGGACTTTGTTGTTATTCTGTTGCACCTTAAGTAGTAGTAGTAGTATTGTTTTTTTTGCCACGAGCCAGTGGGCAGCCCACCTTTCTCGATTTTCGCTGCTCATACCACCAGTCCTCGGACCCCCTCCCCCCCTCTCTCTCTCTTCCACTTACACACCCCCCGCCTTCTTTCTCCACAAGGGGTGAATGTGGTGGTATGAATGTGAGCACTGCCATTGGTGCAGAGCATGGGTTTCCCATTGGCTCTGGCTGGTCATGTGCCGCTCGTCCGATTGACTGGGACTAGTCATGTGACTGCTCACCAATTGGTCGAGAGGCAAGTAGACCCCGCCTCTGAGGTGGGGTATAAGTACCCAGAGTTCCCGGCGGTTGGCCTTACTCTGTAGTCGACCACCGGTCTAACAACTAGCTGATTAAAGCCACAGTTCGGATCCTAATCGTGTCTTGAATCCAATTGATGGTACATCATATTGGTAGTCCTTTCCGGGGAAAAGCAGCGAATGGTCGTGGATTATAGCCAGACCATAAACCGCTTTACGCAACTCGATGCGTATCCACTTCCCCGCATAGCAGAAATGGTGACCCAAATCACCCAGTATCGGGTATTCTCCACGGTCGATCATCAACTCCCTATCCGCCCACAGGGCCGTCCCTACACGGCTTTCGAAGCAGCCGGTCGGCTGTTTCACTTCCTCAGGGTACCTTTTGGTGTCATAAACGGAGTCTCCGTTTTCCAGAGGGCAATGGATCATATGGTGGACCAGTACGGCTTACGGGCCACCTTCCTGTACTTGGACAACGTCACCATCTGCGGCCATGATCAGCAGGACCACGACGCAAACCTGAGGAGGTTCCTCCAGACTGCCTGGGTCCTCAACCTCACGTACAACAAAGAGAAATGCGTGTTTCGCACAACCCGGTGTAGCCACCTAAGATGGACACTGGGCTACAAAATGGAGAACTGCTAAGGCTGCAGGGAGAAAACAATCTTAGCAAGGACAAGCAGTTTGCAGAAGACTAATTAGCATTCTGCACGTACAGAAACCAGTTTGTGGCCAGGTGCAGAGTGTCAGCCAAAGGTGTAAATGGCAACAAGATCTACATAGTAATGAGGTGATCCAGATCCAGACCCCACACAATAGAAACATTTAAGTATGAATGGATACTTTTGAGTAGACGCCCAGACAGAACGGCACCATAGTATCCAACACAAAGAACCATAGGTACCGCCCCACCCATCGAGAAGCGACCCTCAGAGTGGGGGGTTTGGAAGATATCGATTGGGAAAAGGCCCAATCGATACATGGCAGGTAAAATACCGCCCCGAAGGAGCACGGACTTTGGGGGACCTATAAAAGTAGACCCCGCACATGGTTCGGTCTGTTTTGGCTCCGGCTCTCTGCTGTTTTCATCGCTCCGGCTTCGCTTTGCTGATACATTGCATCCTGACTCCAGTTCCATCACCAGCCATTGAGCCATCAGCCATCGAACTGTAAGTGTCACCACAACGATCGCTACGTGATCCAGACTTTGCTAGACCCTGTCAACTTTAAATACCTGAGAGTTGCAGACCAAAAACGGGACGAAGGCCTTGCTCCCTGACCTTGCCTGTTCATGTCTAGATAAGTATTTTAGTTGTTTAGTATTAGAAGTAAGTTAGTCTCTTTAGCGTATGCATATGTATTTATTATATTTGTCATAATAAATATCAATCGTTTGGACTTACTCATCGGTGTACAGATTTATTACTTTGAACCTGACCTTGGTATACTTGTGAGGTGTCTTCATACGGCACCTGGCGACTCCTGAGCATAATTACACAGAGCCATAGCAGTGTTAAGCACACGGCCTTTAAACGGAGGCGTGTTAATACACTCCAGTAAAACGCGCAACACCGGCTAGCCATCCTCGGCTACGTCGTGGACAATGGGGTCCTAGGCCCAGACCCCGACCGCATGCGTCCCCTTAAGGAACTTCCCCTTCCCCGTAGCCTCAAGGTACTCAAACGGTGCTTGAGTACCGTTTCTCCTATTACGCCCAGTGGGTCCCCAGATATGCCGACAAAGCCCGACAACTCATTAAGACCACGTTTTTTCCCCTGATGGCTGAGGCCCAGTCGGCTTTCAGCCGTATCAAGGCCGACATCATCAAGGCCGCCATGCACGCGGTGGACGAAGCCATCCCCTTCCAAGTAGAAAGCGACGCATCAGACGTCGCCCTGGTTGCTACCCTCAACCAAGCAGGCAGACCGGTAGCGTTCTTCTCCCGAACCCTCAATGCCTCGGAAATCCGGCACTCTGCAGTCGAGAAGGAGGCACAAGCCATAGTGGAGGCCGTGCGACACTGGAGGGACTACCTAGCCGGTAGAAGGTTCACCCTTGTCACCGACCAACGGTCGGTCGCCTTTATGTTCGATAACACACAACGGGGCAAAATAAAGAATGACAAATCACTGTCTGTGCGGAGTCTGCACATCCGCCCCGTGTGTGCGTGGGTTTCCTCCGGGTGCTCCGGTTTCCTCCCACAGTCTAAAGATGTGCCGGTTAGGTGGGTTGGCCATGATAAATTGCTCTTAGTGTCCAAAATTGCCCTTAGTGTTGGGTGGGGTTACTGAGTTATGGGGATAGGGTGGAGGTGTTGACCTTGGTAAGGGTAGGGTGCTCTTTCCAAGAGCCGGTGCAGACTCGATGGGCCGAATGGCCTCCTTCTGCACTGTAAATTCTATATATATATATGTTAAAAAAAAATTCTGAGGTGGAAAATAGAGCTCTCCACCTATACGTACGATATTAAATATCGCCCGGGGAAGCTCAACGGGTCCCCAGATGCCCTGTCCCGCGGCACGTGCACCAACGCGCAATTGGACCACCTGAGATCCATCCACGATGACCTCTGCCACCCGGGGGTCACCCGGCTTGCCCACTTCATCAAGTCCCGCAACCTACCCTACTCCACAGGGGAGGTCAAGGCCATGACTAAGGCATGCCAGATCTGTGCGGAATGCAAACCGCAATTCCATCGACCAGACAAGGCCCGCCTGATAAAGGCCTCTGGGCCCTTTGAGTGACTAAGTGTGGACTTCAAAGGGCCCCTCCCGTCCACCAACCGCAACATCTATTTCCTCACCGTCATCGATGAGTTGTCCCGCTTCCCTTTTGCTGTCCCCGTTGGAAGACCGAGACTCCATTTGTGACACCGAATGGAACCCTCAGGAAGTGGTAGAGGCGCCCATCTGCCTCATACGCGGTGTACCTTTGGTCACTCGCGTGGATGGGGAGCTGGTGGTAGGCGGACTTGAGGTCCACTGTGGAGAAGACTTTGTACTTCGCGATCCTGTTAACCAGGAAACGGTATATAGGATAAGGCTCCATGTGTTGAGCACACTTCTCTCGGATGCTGTTCAGTTCTCTGTAGATTAAAGCCTTTTGATTACCGACCTCGCTCTCGCGTCGTAATTGAGGGTGCCTCAGTGAGCATCTGGAATGGGCTGCCAGAGACAGCGGTAGAGACGGGTACAATTTTGTCCTTTAAAAAGCAGTTAGACAGTTACATGGGAAGGGTGGGTATGGAGGATAATGGGCCAAAATCAGGCAAGTGGGATTAGCTTAGTGATAGAAACTGGGCGGCATGGACCAACTGGGCCGATGGGCCTGTTTCCGTGCTGTAAACATCTATTTGAGATGGATAGTATAATCTGCATGTTTTTGGTCATTATCAAAGAAAGGGGTGGTACTAAGTGTTACATTACCTTTGGTGGTAATGTGTTCTTTGTGTCCTTTGCCTTTTGATCTGAATTCAATGCAGGAAATTATTTGCTTTCGGCATCAATGTGAGTGCTTGGATATTCCGCATTTCATAGCTGTTTCTTGATTTTTCATGGCTACATCAAGGGAAAAGACCTTCACATTCCAGAGCATGTTATGCTGGAAAAATATGTTAACCAGAGACAAAATGGGAATAAGGAAAAAAGAATTAGAGAAGGAAGCAACACATTAATTCCAACTGATTATCTTCTGAGCACATAATAGGTGGCAAACTTACTGTAATGATATGTATATAGGCACCGCCAGTGAAGGGTTAATTATTACACCTCAGTGTAATTCAAATGCTAGAGGGCACCACCAATTGTCAGTATAAATATCAGGGAATGCTGGGTAGTTAGCACAGGAGAAAGATTGAGAACAGCACGAAAGGGGCTGTTTAGCACAGGGCTAAATCGTTGGCTTTGAAAACAGACCAAGGCAGGCCAGCAGCACGGTTCAATTCCCGCACCAGCCTCCCCAAACAGGTGCCAGAATGTGGCGACTAGGGGCTTTTCACAGTGACTTCATTTGAAGCCTACTTGTGACAATAAGTGATTTTCATTTCATTTCATTTCAAGAGTAGAATAGATTTGAGAGAGTTAGCATGAGGATATCATTAGTGACTACTAGATTATTGATTACTGCAAGACAGATTCAATATTATTTTATTATTAGTTATAGCTCAGTAGTGTGTGCGAACTTCATTTAATGAATCGTTATCCAATAAATTAGTTTTGATTCAATCTAATGATTGGTGGTTTCTTTGTCATCAACTCATCGGACCATTCTGGATCAAAAGGCAAAGGAGACAAAGAACACATTACCACCAAAGGTAATATAACGCTTACTACCACCCGTTTAGTGCCCACTCTAAAGTTGGATTTTACCCTAATACATCATACACTGTTATTGGTCTAGGTTTTTTGTCTAGTGTATCAACTTAAGAGGATGCTTTGTGACATTTACAGTCCAAGTTCATGAGAAGAGCCTATCATTTCAGCAAAACCTATTTTGCTTTACTGCCTAGGATGCACGTGTCAGTCTGTAAAAAAATATAAAAAGGTACATGAGCTCCCAGCGATATCATTGTGTTGCTCAGACCATTTCTTGGTGTCGGGCTTGCACAATGTCATATATAATGGGAGTTCCTGGATTATTAGGGACTGAATTATTTAGGAAAGTTGAGTCAAAGATTGAACTGAACTTTTTTTTCTGTTTCCTTTGAAGCAGCAAGAGCTTTGTGCTCATTATTGGGGCACTACCATCATTTTCTTACTTCCATTGGAGCAACACAATGGGTTTCCCCATAGGGAATCTGTTTTCCTTGGCCCTTCAGCAAGAATAGGAGGAAATTAGCAGAATGCAGGGCGAGTTCTATCCAGAAGTACAGGTGCCCTCACATGCTCATTTACACCTGTACCTCAATTTGTCAGAGAAACATTGCTCGCTTTAATTCCTTCAGGGAATTTGTGATGACATCATGGCAATTGCTCCACAATAACCAGCAGCTAAATTTCTTCAAAGGCTCACATTGCTGGAAGCGCCTGTCAAGATCACAAACACTGGACTTTTATGCTGTAGAATCATTCCATGCGACATCTGGGATAAATTTTTCAAGTAATTTTCAATATGATTAAAAACTGAGCATCCCATGCATGAGATGGTTGAAAGTAAGTGCAGATTGCTTTGAAGACCGAGGGGGAGATTCTCCATTTCAGAAACTAAGGGCGGGATTCTCCGTCGGCTGACGCCAGAGTCGGGAAACACGATTGGGCTGAGAAACGGTTCCGACAGCACAATTATGGCGGGTGCCGATTTAATGCCAGATCGCAATTCTCTGTTGTCTCAACTGCGGCATCAATGCGTTCCTGAACGCATGTACAGTAAACACCACTGGTATGTCATTAGTGGGCCCGAGCCAGTATCCTCTGGGCCCTCCGCGATTCTTTGCCTCCAATGGGCTGAATTCCCGACTCCATGGTTTACTTGTGCTTTTAAGATTTTTGAAAGGGGAGTGGTGGCTGATGAGGGATAGAGAGGAAGTTGGACACAGAGATACTCGACACTGGCTGGGCTGGCTGGGGTGGGGGAGGGTGGGGTGGACCCTGCTGGGGCGGAAGGGATTTGATGAGGGAATAGGCCATCTGGCCAGGGTGACCCCCATGGGACTGGGGGAGCATTCCGGCGCAGACCGCCATTGCTGCAGCCTGCAAGGCAGCCATCTTGCTGCGAACCTCACTGCTCACCAACATTGACCTTGGTTCTGCAGAGTGACACCTGCTGTATGGGGCCCCCATCCTCCCATCCCAGCACCCACCCCTCTGGCATACCACCCCCCCACCCTGGCCGCTACCCGCCATCGGGGCATTAGGCAGCCCACCCATGTACAATGCCCGCTGTAGCCCCTAATGGGGAGCTGGGCATGGGCTAGGGAGCATACCACTGGCACCAGCCAACGGTAACCCTGGCAGCAGAAATGGGCACTGGGTGCTGAGGGGGCAAGGGGTGCGGAGAGGAGGAGGGGGGTGACATGTGGGGCAAGGTCCGCAGTTCCAGCCGACAGCACGATATAGGCCATTGGGCACGGGGGTACACACCATGGTAAAACGTTAGCTTCTCAACACTGCAGACAATGGATATTGGAATTCAACCAGAAATGGTGGCCTTCCTGTTAGTTGTCGCAGCCCTGGGGATGTCCTGTGGCTGTACGAGCTGGAGCTGCTCGAGGAGGAGGAAGCTGCAGCAGTGAAACAGCAGGCAGCTGCTCAGATGATAGATCATAAATCATAGAATTTACAGTGCAGAAGAAGGCCATTTGGCCCATCGAGTCTGCACCGGCACATGGAAAGATCACCAGACCTAAGCCCACACCTCTACCCTATCCCCGTAATCCCGTAACCTCTTCTAACCTTTTTGGACACTCAGGGAAATTTAGCATGGCTAATCCACCCAGCCTGAACACCTTTGGACTGTGGGAGGAAACCGGAGCGCCCGGAGAATACTCACGCAGATACGGGAAGAACGTGCAGACTCCACACAGACAGGGACCCAAGCCGGGAATCAAACCTTGGACCCTGGAGCTGTGAACAAATTGTGCTAACCACTGTGCTACCGTACTGTGGAGATCCGGAGTCGCATGAGGCCTCGTGTGTAGCGACAGCCCCTGTCATTCGAGGACCCGCCAGACCGGACATGCCGTTGAAGGCTCTGCCAGAGCAGAGAGACAGTACACCATATCTGCCAGATCATGGTACAACTGGCGCTACGGGGGTGTGGGGGAGGTCGCCCATCATGGTTGTCCTAGATGCCCGGTTGACACAATACATATATTTCAATGTGGATCGGGCACGGGGTTCACCGCCATCGCCGAGATGTCCTGGGTGATCAATGGGATACATGTTGCCCTATGAGCACCTGCAGATGACAGGCTGCTCTACACAAATTGAAAGGGGTTCCACTCGATGGACTTGCAGCTGATATGTGGCCATCAGCTGCAGATCATATGTGTCTGATCCGATGCCCGGGCAGTGTGCACTACACCTTCACCCTGGCACGCTCAACGGTTTCCAGCCTCTTTGAGATTCTCCTCCGGCCTGGTGGATGGCTTCTGGGTGACAGGGTTTTTACACCGCAGTTATGTCTGATAGTATCTGTCTGGAGGCCACAGACTGAAGTGGCGAACCGTTACAACAACACCCATTCAGCGACCAGGGTGTGACCGAGTGGTGTTCGGTTCAGTTTCAGGTGACTGGATCACTCTGAAGTGGCCTTCCAGTATGGCACTGAGAGGATCGTCTGCATTGTGGCAGTCTGCTGCGTCCTCCACATTGTGCAGCAGAGAGGAAACATGCTGTAGGAAGAGGAGGAACGCCAGGCCAGATGAGGGAGATGTGGGGAAGGGAGAGGGTGATCAGGACATGGGGCCCAGGCAGGGACAAGAGGTCGTACAAAATGTGTGCCAGGGCCAACGCGCGTAGGACGCTCTGATCGCTCCCATGTTCACCAAGGGGGGTGGGGGTGACTGGCCAGAGGCACGGAAACCACATTTGCATTCCCATATCCCCAAACCCACTCGTTATATTACCCTTGGTGGTAATATATTGTGTTCTTTGTCTTTTCTACCAGAATGGCCCGTTGTGTTGATGACAAAGAATCCACCAATCATTAGATTTAAACAAAACTGATTTATTGTATAACTATTAATTAAATGAAGTTTGCACACTCTACCAAGTTACAGTTAATAATAAAGTGATATTGAATCTTCCAGCAGTACGCAATAATCGAAGTAGTCACTAATTATACCACTCCCCTCCCCGGCCACCTCCCCAATTCTGCCTTTAACCCCCTCCTTGATACATACCTGCCTCACTCGGTGGGGTGTGTGCCCTGGGTTTGCAGTAACAGCGGGTCTGGTCTATGGGATGGAGTTTGATGACAACCTGCTCTGTGATGAGCTCTGTTGCTCTGCATCATTTGACAATGTCTGATTCCTGCCCACGGCAGCACTTTACAACGTCCACCTGGGTGATCCATGCAGGCGAGCTGGCCATTCCATCACACAGTGGCATTGGATCCCTGGGGTGGCAGAGGTGGGGACGGTCGGGAGGGGGGGGGGGGTGGATGCCCATTCCCCCCATCCCCTGCACTCCTCTCTGACCAGCCCAGACTAGTACACTCGTCACACCCATTTGATAGAGCACCAAGGCAGATTGTAACAGTGTGAACAGGTGTTTAATGTGTACAAATATTTACAGATTTGTGCCCCAGCCCCTATGACTAAACTGTTCCCTGCACCCGTGACAACTTAACTGGTGTCTAACTTCCTTGTCTTACAGGCCCTCAAGCTGCCCCAGATGGCATATCAGGAGTGGAGGCGGCCTCAGTGATTCCCACCCTGTGACCTGGGTCCCGTTGGCGGCCGTCTTCTTGGGCAATCGGGCTTGGATGGGCCCGGCTGCTGCTTGGGTGTCCCAGGTGGCATAGTACTTGCAGCCCAGGGTGGTTAGCTGGTGGCCTCAGTGGCCAGGGCAACCGGCCATGGAGGCCAGTATGGGTGCCAACATGTGGTGCAGGGTGGGTTTTGGCCGCTTTCCTGGTTTGGGGGGGGGGAAATCGGGGTTTGGTACCAGGGGAACAGTGCTGCCTACTGGGAGGACTGCCTCTCCTCCATCACGTCCAGGAGGATCTCAAGCTTGACATCGGTGAAGCGTGGTGCCGAGCGTCTTGCTGCCATCTTGTTGGCCAGGATGGTGTGTGTGGAGAGTGCAGTGTGTATATGCGGCTGCAGCTTGTCAGCCTCCTGAGTGTCAATCGCGAAACCGGCAGATCCGGCACCATTTCTCATTGGAAGCGATTGTGTTCCACGTAGTGTCAGTGCTAGCCCCTTGACACTAATGGAATTGGTCCAGGTGCGGCGGCAGTTCTGCTGTTGTAGAACTCCACGAATCCTGCCCCTGAGTCAACAATTAGTCTCAGGAACGGACCTTCCAGCCATAAGTGTTGACACTGGAACTGAATCGATGGACTTCTATGACAACAAAATTGGTGCCCGTCCTGGAGCAATTCATGATCCGTTACTGGGCTAGTACCGGCTCCACATGGAATACGATCAATTCCAATGAAAAATGCTGTCCGATCCGCCGGGTAGGGATTGCTACTTGAGAGGCTGACAAGCTCCAGCCCCAAATTAGCACTCCACTCCACACGCACTCATTCCAGCCAACAACATAGCTGCATGGAGCACGGCACCCCAGTTTGCAGACACCGAGCTGGAGACCCTGCTGGTCGTTGTGAAGGAGCAGCGGGCCACCCTGTAACCCAGGGTGGGAAGGAGGTTGCCACCTGCTGCCGTACACCGGGCCTGGATGCAGGTGGCAGAGGCCGTAAGTGCCATGGCCTCACCACCAGGATCGGCCAGTTGTGCTGAAAGAAACTGCACAATCTCCTTAGGGCAGCCAGGGTCAATAGGCATCACCATGCCCTTATCACCAACTTCCGTCCCACACACTCGTAACTGAAATCCGGCAATCCGGAGGGCGCCCGAACCACACCCACCGACAGTGCACTCCCTACCCTGCAGCACGTGCCAGCACCCATAGCAGCTGCCATGGCCGGGTGCCCTGGCCACGAAGGCCAATGGCTGCCACACCCCCACCTCTTCTGCCCATGTTTGACTGTTTAACACTGTCCGCTTTCTATCTCCCTCCCCTACCCAGGAGAAGTGGTGTATAACTGCATGGAGACAGAGAAGACCGGAGGGGACCACTGGACCTGTGGCCCCTTACCACAGTAAAGTGGCGGGCACTGGACCTGGTTGATGGGCCTGGAGAGAGGGCACAAATGTTCCGACCCTGACCAGCCCAATGCAGCCCATCCCTCACATCCTTATGAAAGAGCACCGAGGCAGGTTGGAACATTTGTGCTTCGGTGTTTATTTTACAAAGAACATGTGAACATCTTCATTACGGTTTTTACTCTCGCCCCTAACACTATCCTATGTGCTGCATTCAGCCTCTGCGACCCTTGTTCAGCACACTCTTGTAGGAGTTACTATGGGTGTTGCCCTTGGGTGGGCTGCGTGATGCCCCACTGGCGAGTGGCATCTGGTTGTGCATGGGGTGGTGTTGGTTGGGTGGGGGCGGGTAGAGAGAGGGTTGTGGGGGTTGGGGCTGGTGGGCTGGAGGAGGGATTGGGTGCACCAATACTGCCAGTGTCACTCTGCAACCACGGGCCACAGTGGGCGGTCAGTGGGGTGCACAGCAAGATGGTGGTCCATGCCGGGACACCATCCCGGTCTGGGGGTCCACCTCAATGCCATGGCCAACCCCTGCTCATCCCCCTACACCCCCTGCTACACCACCCGGGTCTGGCAGACCCCCCCCCCCCCCCCCCCCCCCCACATGCTAGCCCTGACTAATGGAACCCCGCAGCCCACGGTTGTGCCTTTGAGAACATGTCCTGCCTTCACTCTCTCTCTCAGCAGCCAAGTTGCCTGTTTCCCGAAACCCGCCGTCGGTATTTCCTCCTGGCAGGCGCAGAGAATTGTGGGAGCCCCAGAGAATACCGGATCGGGCATTATTGATGTGCCAATAGGGTTTACTGTACGTGTGGAGTAGAATGCATTGACTCCACTGTCGAGGCACCGGAGCATGGCATTCTGTCGGACACCCCGTGCCAGCCATGATTTTCCGCTCTACGCGGTTTTCTGCCCAATCGCATTTCGTGTTTCCGGCGGCGCTTGATGGAGAATCCCACCCCTGGACAGGTGGAATATCCTCCTGTTCTGGAATAACGTGGATGGCTATATTTAAACTTGGTCCAGATTCTTCCATGTTTCCCATGGATTGGCAGCGTAAACTTTGTGAAAAAGGACTCATAGGAAGTCTAAACAAGGAAGAAAAATTAAAGAAAAAATTAAAAATAAACTAAATATGACTGTGGCTAAAATGTCTGCACATTTTACCCACATTGGCTGATCCAAATTCAAGACCAGTGATCACCCACCACAGGGATATATAATTTTGCTGCAAAGAAAATTCACCACCATATCAGAACCATTCTGACTCTCCCTCACTGAGACAATCTAGTGGCAGGATTTTGGATATAAAAAGCTCCCTTTGGTTCCATGATCTGGATTTGGGAATAAAGTGGATGTTGGGCTTGGCCTACTTCCCAAAATACAATCCAAAAATGAACAGTTTCTAGGAGAGAACAAGATTCCCTCCCACTCTGTCTCCACGAGAAGTGGTTGCCAATCGAACATTGCCCTGGCAAGTTTTCAAGAAGACATGTGGAAATTACTTTAGCTCTCTGAGAGACTGGTTTGTTTTTTGACCAATCTATTGCTGTTTCTCCAGTCCAAATCTCCCCCCACTCATCACCACCTCCCCCCACCCCCACTGCCCAAATCTGAATTGTTATGATAGCAAAGGTGGGGAACCCAATCATTTCTCTATCCATTTAGTCTCACATTTTCAGTCAGCAATCTTCAATTCAGATTTTCTTTTCCATTTTGTGCAGGAAAAAAAAATCACTGTAGCATTACAGTAAAGTAACAGTCTGGTCGAAAGGCTTACTGTGCTGTGAAAAGTTGGCCTTCACACTCATACATCACAAAGACATATTATGAGTTCCAGATGTGAAGCGTACACTTAGTTTTGTTTTTTTCTCTGCCTCTTGTCAGATCAGAGAGGGAGATTTTTGGTTTGGGGGGATTGTAGAGTCACAATACCGGGTAATCATACAGCCAACAACCTGGCAGTAAAGGGTTCTGAACCTTTTCAGATTCGGGCCTAGAGTGTCGCTGAGGCACAGCCACCAAACAGGCAGCTGGCTACAGCTGGGTGGAGGTGGTTTAATGGTGACAGGATATGTGGGGGAAGTAGGAGGATTCCCAAGGAGGTGCAAACATGGTCTCTTTGAGGATCTCTGGTTATATCTCTTACTATCCAGAGGAATGTGCCTGACACGCACCATGCATTATCCCCCTTGTTTCTCTTCGAAAGTTACATTTGGAGTCCAACAGAAAGTTAACAACAGCCTCTCAGCTGGTTTGGGTGGGAGTGCTGGGTGCCCGTTTATAATCTGCCTAAAAGTTGATTTAGAAGGGCAAATCTGCATGCATTACCAGACAAGGGTGGCCATTGTTGCATTAAACGTTTTGCTGCAATCCCGTTTCTTTCTCTGAAAGCTCCATTGTTATCCCGAAGCATTGTTATCAGAAGTGAACCCATTCTTGCTCTCCTTGATGGTACCTTCTATTCTAAAAATGC
The DNA here is from genome assembly GCF_902713615.1 of Scyliorhinus canicula. Classification (NCBI taxonomy): domain Eukaryota; kingdom Metazoa; phylum Chordata; class Chondrichthyes; order Carcharhiniformes; family Scyliorhinidae; genus Scyliorhinus; species Scyliorhinus canicula. The sequence continues at coordinate 120,819,197 of NC_052150.1, forward strand.
TCTCTGCAGCCTCTCAAACCACAAGACCTTTCAAAATTCAATGCACATCAGTCAGATAAATAATGTAGCACCCAATGCATGGAATATACTGCCTCATTTAATCTAAGTTGGAATATTTTATGCGTGCATTAATTAATTATGCAAAGGCAAATGTAACAGATAGGAGAGCAGGGCAAACTAAACGTCTTTGTCCTCTGCCTGTCTGTCTGTCTGTAATAAGAGGTGTTCTAAATTATTTTTAAAGTAGCTCCATGGTGTGTTTCCCAAATCCTCTGGTGTATGGTCTAGTTTCCTAAGTACCACACAGCAAACTCTCTTTATGATTAACTCAGAAAGTTAGTTTATTTCACATTCAATCCCGAGAGATGGCGGGGTGGGTGTTTGTACCCAAACACACACACACAAAAATCAAGTCCAGAGAGTGTTTCCTTCATGGTGGAGTTCAGTCCACATGAGATTCTGGTTGGAGACAGCAACACAAAAATCCTTGAAACGGATGTGGATGCAGCATGGTGGGGTTCCTACACTTAGACTGCTTGCCCGGTGATGGCTCGAGATTTATAAAATCAAACAGGCTTTGAGGAATTGAAAGATAGTGGCCGGCTACTTGGTCAGCTGGGAGATCTGATGGAGTCCTTTCCAGTTCGTATGAAGCTTGAAATGTACTGTTAAAATGGCTCAAAATGCTAGAAGCATGGGGTCATGTGACATGACTCTTCATGAGTTAATTGCAGCCTGTTAACTGGCGACTGTTTACACTTCTTCAGGTATAATGGGGGGGATTCTTCGCAGCCCGGCGCCGAAATTGTGGCCGGCACAGGGGTGGAGAATCGACACTCATGCCGTAATCGGGACCGGCACCAGTCCAGCGATTCTCTGGGCCCCGAAAATCGCCCTGACCGCACTGTATGCCGCGCGGCTGGGGCCCATTGACAGAGGCCCACCCAGCCAACCTCCACTCCCGACCGGCCAGGTTTCCGACGGCATGAAACTAACCACCTATTGCCAGTCGGGATGCTGGTGTGGCGGCTGCGGAGTTAGTCTGTGGCTGCCGTGGTCAGGGGCAGAGGGATCGGAGGTGGGGGGGGGGGGGCATTATAGGCAGACGGGGATTAGTTCCACGCAGTTCAATGCTCGGGCGCGCAGCCGACGGGGGGGGGTCTCCTTTCTCTGTCTGGCTCCACGGTCTGAATCCGCCATGGAGCTCGGTACGGCCGCTGGAGGCCGTCGCTATGCGCATGCGCGGACTCCGATCCGGAAGTGATGGGGCCTGTATCCACAGCTAAAGCTGCATGATTTACTGTGGGACCCTGTTTTCCCCCTTCAGGGCATTGAATTAGCTCAACTTTTTAATAGGAATTTCGGGAGTAAAGCTCCACCGTTTTCATGCCGGCGTGGGGGTCATAGTCCCATTTTGGGAGAATCCAGCCCGATGAGTTTCAATGTCTCTGTGTTTGTTACTGTTCTGTCTGGTGGTGGGAGGGGGGGAGGTTTGAGGGGGTGGGTGTCAGTTGTTTGTTAGTGGTCTAGTTTTGTGATTCTAATGTGGCCTTATTATAGGGTGTGAGGTTCCACAAGGATGAGAGTGGAACTCCTGTATTCTTGTGATCCCTGTTGCAAGCTTCCAGAACAAATGGCCAGTCGTGTGAGTCATGTGACCTGTAGCAGCCATCACTTGCTTCAGCAAAAGTCAATTTTTATAATAGCAATAAATATGAAGTTTTGATACATGGAGTTTTTATTTATTTTCGTGTCTTATTGACATGACACGAATAATAGCTTTTATGATTCAGTGAACTTCATTTGCTGCTGGTAATGAAATGCACTCTATGTTGTCCGCAGAAGAAATAGGTTTTCTGCTTTTTCTCTTCTTCTGAAATATCTGGTCAGTTTACAGAGATCTTGCACTTCTAGTAGTGGGGAAATTGGAGTTGTCATCAGTGTGAACTGTCCAGAATATGTGCAGATGTTTTTGCCTTTCACCAATATAACCAAAACTCATTTCCTATGCAGTGGATATGAGATTTTGTCTGTGATATAATTGAATATTGCAAGATATTTCACAAATGCCAGTGACTTGTGTAAGGAACCTCTTTTAAATCCTTGTCTGATCCTAGTTTCCTTTTAATTCCTGTCCTGCTGGCTGTTTTTAGAAGCACAGAATTTTGGTTTTGAACTGAAACTGCCCCGCCCCCCTCACCGCAACCTGCTATTTCAACTGACTCAGGCACACCCCTCGATACAGTATGCTCTGTGGCATAGCTCATGATGTAATTTTGATGGACTTGGTTAGCAACCAATCCCTTCATCTGACACTCCGGGACATTATCTGTTTTTGACTGGGATTGGTCGTGCCCTTCAGAAGATTCTGGAGCATAAGGCAGGTTTCATTTTTGCTTTCAGTTTTGTTCTGAGGAGGAGCTGGGTAGAAGCCCGTTAAATATCTCTCCCAGAAAGGCGGGAATGTTTATCTCTGATATCTCTGCTTGAGTGAGCAGGTCTGGACACTCTATAAGTCCTGTGAAAGTTTAACTCATGATTTAAATGCTGCAGGCATTCTATCCAGCCAGGGTTGTGAAGTTTAACCTCTGATCAAAATGCTTCAGGCAGTCTCTAGCCAGGTCTGTGAAAGCCTAACCTCTATTTCGAAGGCTGGAGAAGACACACTGTTGATAGCTCTCCACTGAGATCTTAAGCGATCTGGAAGAATGGGCCTTTTATTTTCTCTTTGCTATAGTTAATCTTGATATTTATAATAATATTGATCTTTATTATTGTCACAAGTAGGCTTACATTACTCTGCAATGAAGTTACTGTGAAAATCCCCGAGTAACCTGTTCAGTACACTGAGGGAGAATTCAGAATGTCCAATTCACCTGACAAGCACGGCTTTCGGGACTTGAGGGTGGAAATGGGGCACCCGGAGGAAACCCGTGTAGACTGGGGGAGAACATGCAGACGCCGCAGAGACAGTGACTCAAGCAGGATTCAAACTAGGGAACCTGACACTGTGAAGCAACAGCGCTAACCACTGTGCTACCATGACGTCCCAGGAAGAGCAGGCAAGCATTCCAGAAGCAGAGTGGATGAAAAGCTCTCTTGTAAATTCTCATGGTGAGAACATCAGTTTGACTCAGTTGACTGATGGTCCATCTGGTGGATGCATGGCAGAATTGTACAGACCATAGGGGAATATTTCCTGTGAAAGCCAAGGTCAGTGGTATGGAAAGTAACTTCCCAGAGAAACCCTTACAGCCTCAGTGTTCTAGTTGGTGACAAACATTAGAAGATCCAAAACCACCGAAGATTTCAACACTTTGCATCCTTGGAAGATTGCTGACTACAAAGACAACCACCTCAGCAGCAAAGATTCATCTCAGCCCTTTAAATCCTGTTATTTTTTCAACTTTCCTCCCCCCCCCCCCCCCACCATATGTCCGTCTTGTGTGTGTCTGGGTGAAGGGTGGGCCGGGGCTTGGTGGTTAGTTAGATTAGTAGACCATTGTTCCATCTCTTCACTTATTATAAATAAACATTTAAAAAAATTTTTTATTTACAAACCCAGTGCCTGTAAGTCATTGAAGCAGTCGAGGATCAAAGGTATCAGGAAAATATAAGAATTATTGGTCAATTCACTTCTGTTGGGACTCCCGGGCCTGTGGGGATGGAGTTGACCGTTTACTAGCCCAGGGTGTTGTAACACCTGAAATTTCTCGAACTAATTGAAAATAAAATACTGCCTGTAAGTTCCAACAGCCATAAAATAATGAGCACAATATTCTCACACATTTTAGATCCTTCCTTTCTTTTCTTATATGCCTAATGGCACATGAAGCACATGCTTATGTTTGTTTCTTTGACTAGTTTCTTTCCTGGAACAGGTTGCCAGTCTGTCAACAGAGGCTATAACTTGAGGGGAGCCATCCCACATCAAGCATAGTTGACTTGGAGACTCCCGCTCTTACCACCTTCCACAGACAGCTTGGAAGGATTCACAAGTTGATGATCAACCTCCGTGTGGCCACAGTATGAACACACCAACCATGGCTATGAAAACCTGTAAGAAATCTTACAACACCAGGTTAAAGTCCAACAGACTTGTTTCAAATCACCAGCTTTCGGAGCACTGCTCCTTCCTCAGGTGAATGAAGGAGTGGGTTCCAGAAACATATATACAGACAAAGTCAAAGCTACAAAACGATACTTTGAATGCAAGCCTTTTCAGGTAATTAAGTATTTACAAGTCCAGCTGGAGCAACTGGAGAGAGGGATAATCACAGGTTAAAGAGGTGTGAATTATCTCAAGCCAGGGCAGGATTTCGCAAGCCCAGACCAGATGGTGGGGGGGTGAATGTAATGCGACATGAATCCAAGGTCCTGATTGAGGCCATACTCATGTGTGGGGAATGTGGATATAAGTTTCTGTTGGCGATCCTGCGTTGTGAATCGATTCTTCGGTGAAGAATCACTGAAACGACTACACGATGACATCAATAAGTTCCATCCCACCATCAGGCTCACCATGTACTGCTCTCCAGAATCGGTTGCATTCTTGGACACACTCATCAACATCAAGACGGTCACCTCAGCACTTCGCTTTACCCCAAGCCCACGGATAATCTCACGATGCTCCACTTCTCCAGCTTCCACCCTAAACACAGTAAAGAAGCCATGCCCTATGGACAAGCCCTCTGTATACACAGGATCTGATCAGACGAGGAGGAGCATAACAGACATCTACAGATGCTGAAAGATGCATTTGTATGAATGGGATATGGCGCTCGACTCATCAATCACCAGTTCCAACGCGCCACAGTAATAAACCGCACCAACCTCCTCAGAAGACAAACATGGGATACAACCGACAGAGTACCCTTCGTCATCCAGTACTTCCCCGGAGCGGAGAAACTACGACATCTTCTTCGCAGCCTTCAACACATCATTGCTGAAGATGAACATCTTGCTAAGGTCATCCCCACACCCACACTACTTGCCTTCAAGCAACCGCGCAACCTCAAACAAACCATTGTTTGCAGCAAACTACCCAGCCTTCAGAACAGCGACCACAACATCACACAACCCTGCTTTGGCAATCACTGCAAAACGTGCCAGATCATCGACATGGGTACCGCCATTACACGTGAGAACACCACCCACCAGGTACGTAGTTCATACTCGTGCGACTCGGCCAATGCTGTCTACCTCATATGCTGTAGGAAAGGATGTCCCGAAGCGGGGTACATTGGCAAGACCATGCAGACGCTGCGACAATGGATGAACGGACATCGCATGACAATCACCAGGCAGGAATGTTCCCTTCCAGTCGGGGAACACTTCAGCAGTCAAGGGCATTCACCCTCTGATCTTCGGTTAAGTATTCTCCAAGGCGGTCTTCAGGACGCGCGACAACGCAGAATTGCTGAGCAGAAACTGATAGCCAGGTTCCACACACATGACTACTGCCTCAACCGGGACCTGGGATTCATGTCGCACTACATTCACCCCCCACCATCTGGCCTGGTCTTGTGAAATCCTACCAACTGTGCTGGCTTGAGACAATTCACACCTCTTTTACCTGTGATTATCCCTCTCTCCAGTTGCGTCATCTGGACCTGTAAAGACTTAATTACCTGCAAAGCCTTACATTCAAAGTATCGTCTTGCATCTTTGACTTTGTTTCTTTATATGTTTCTGAAATCTACCTCTTCATTCACCTGAGGAAGGAGCAGTGCTCCGAAAGCTCGTGTTTGAAACAAACCTGTTGGACTTTAACCTGGTGTTGTAAGACTTCTTACTGTGCTCACCCCAGTCCAGCGCCGGCATCTCCACATTATTAAAAACCTGGAGTGGTACTCAAACTAAGACTTCTGGTTCAGAGGTAAGGATGCTATTCACTGCAACATAAGGCCATTTTGGATCACTCTCCCTGAATTCCATCTTGCTTCTTCTCTCTACTCAAACATACCTCTGATCATACTTTTATTTAAAGCTCCAATCATTTTTGCACTGGTACTCATTTTTGTTTTTATTTTTACTGTGATATAGAATATTATGCTACAGTTCAAATACAATATAGGTGCAGTTGCTGTAAGGGGGAACATAAACTCTCACGCAGTCAACCAATGGAACATGCAGGGCTCCTAGCTTCATTTTAAAAAGCTAGGGCTCATAAACATTAATGTGCTGAATCGTCCAAACGAAAATGAGCATTTGGATGCATCTCAATCAGTACCAGTTATTAAATATTGGGCTTCTGGATGGCACATAGCTGACATTCAGAGATAAACAACAGTATTTAAGGACAGTGGACGGTAGCTCAAAAATGTTGTGCCATGTGTCTGGGTGGATTTCCTTTGGGTGCTCTGGTTTCCTCCACAGTCCAAAGATGTGCAGGGCAGGTGGATTGGCCATGAAAAATTGCCTCTTAGTGTCCAAAAGGTTAGGTGTTGTTGCTGGGTTCTGGGGAGGGGATGGGGTGGAGGTGTGGGCTTAAGTACGGTGCTCTTTCCAAGGCCGGTGCGGACTCGATGGGCCGAATGGCCACCTTCTGCACCGTAAATTCTATGATTCTATGATCTGCACCAAATTGACTCTCTTTTTGCTCTGGAGTGTAAAGCAGCAAAAATAATTGGATTGCTGTGTTTTATTCACTATTGAACCTAGCTGAGGAATGAAAACACAATTTCTAATGCTGGAAAATATGGGGCATGATTTTCTATTCAGGTTTAAAATAAAACAAAGTTTTGCTTTGCAGCTATAGTTTCCCAGCATTGAAATCAGTTTATACTCAATTCCACTCAACTCAAGACCAATTGTACTGCACAGTTTGCCACGTGAAACTCCCAAATGGAGATATTATAATCACAATCATCACTTTGATGTAATTTACCATCCAGAAAAGACTGTTGGCCTGTTGGACTGGAGAGTCCCTCACAGGACACTGGGCTGTGTAGACTGCTCCCCCTGCTGTCCTTTCACAATGCTGGAATACACAGTCTTCAAGACTGCAGGGTTACTGTCGGCAGCTACAAAGGCTGGTAACAGCTAGCCAGGAAGTTATTGAAGGGTGGCAGCTTTCAATCCAGATGTTTTCTTGGCACCAGCGAATTCCAAACCTTGCAAAAAAAAAGGCCAGAGCATTTCAGGCGAGGATGTTAATAGACATCACATGGTAACTTTGTTTTTTTTTAATATGGGTGGATCAAGAAAGTTTCTTAACTCAGCTGTTCATTTGATAGATTTAAGGGGTTGGGATTTTTGTTAATGAGCCAGCGTCAAACAACATCCACAGGCTGAGAAGGCTAAGATACTGTAATTTTGCAAAACTAAACATTACTGAAAAGAAAAGGAAAAGAGATTAATGAGATGAGAAAGACACAGTGAAAAAACCGACAACATATGGAAGGAAAGGACAGAACATTAGACAAGGCGAAATAGCAAGCGGAACCAGTATTAAACAACTAGCTTAAAAGACCCTGCTGGGGCCTCACAGGCGGAGGGAGTGGCTCAACATTTCAAACTCTTCAACTCGACACATGGACAAGATTTCTTCCAGCCTTTTTCTGGGGGTTGTGACGTCTAAGTGATCGAAAGTGTTGTTAGAATATTTATTTTAGTCAGTTGACCAGCTGCTGGACATCTTCTCTATTAAGATCTGGAATACCCAAAGACCAGGATGAGCATGGTTAGGTGGCATTGAGTCATTTTAGGGATATTTGTGATGCAGCTGCATGATATTAGACAACAGAACCCAGTAATTTCCCCACTTGTGACGGGGAGGGTAGAACAGAACTGAACGTGGTAAAAGTGAACAGAGAAGAATTTGGGCTCGAACTAATTTCCATTCCACCCCTTTCTAAATGCACTGAGGAATTCCAATCGGGGATGATTGAGAATCCTTTCCTACCCCTGTTGCAATGTGACTTTTGGTGTTGAGCAGGGTTGATGAAACTCCAGATCCTTCCAGAAATACCGCTGCTTCTACATATGATAAGGTCGCTGTTAAGTGTGTCTTTACATACACATTTCATTATCTCTCTATTGAGTGGATGCAACTTTTCCCTGTTCACCAAGGTATCATTCTCTCTGTTTTCACATCACCTACTTTCATGCCATAAATGGCAAGGTCACTGATGCCCTCAGCTGTTGAGCATGGCACAGCAATGTCAGCTTATGTGCAGCTTATATCTGCATCAGATAGGTGGTTGAGACATTGATCAGCCTGGTCAATAGGCCACAGCTGCTCAATCCACCGACACTGGTACATTCCACCAGGTGCATGTGGTCAAGGCAGGTCAGGTTTTTCTATTCATTAAAGGCATGTGAGCATCACCGGCAAGGCTGGCATTCATTGCCATTCTCTAAATGTCCTTGATAAGGTGGTGGCGAGCTGCCTCCATGTGGTGCAGGTACACCCACAGTGCTGTTGGGGAGGGAGTTCCAGGATTTTGAGCCAACAACATTGAAGGAACAGTGATATATTTCCAAGTCAGGGTGGTGAGTTGCTCAGGGGGACACCTCCAGATAAACATGTTGCCAATATATCCAACTTAAAGCACGTTTTTTGGGACCTGGAAGTTTGTCTAACAATGGTAAAGCAATTGAAAGATATGTGTGTAGCAAGGTTCTTGATTTTCAGATTTGTTATAATATGGACTCATACACATCATGAGGTAAAGACAGGTAGTGATAGACACTCAGGTTAGGCAATCAACACACAGGACCGAACACAACCAATCACTAGACAGAACACTAAACGGGGGCTTCCCACTATAAAACACACGAGGCATCAGCACTCCGCCTCTTTTTACTGGTGACAACTGTAGTGACAGTCAAGGTGTATATATTAGTTAGCACTTTCCAAATGTGGCTCAGGGCTAGTTAGAGTTAGTATACTTAGAGTAGTAGAGTGTCAACCCACAGCAAGCTGTGTGCCTTCTTACAGAAGTTCAATAAATCTTATTGAACCAATGTCTAAGTTTGGTGTCTGCTTTACAGTCTAACTGCATCCAGTTGCAGTCTGTGTTACCCCAGTGTCAATAACACAACATGATACCAAGAGTGTCTACTTCATCTGAGTAATTTACCTTGAATAGTCCATTGACGACCGGCAAGTGCCTTCCAGCGGCATGGAGAAGGTCCAGGCCCCTCCACAGCTCCGGATCTCCGGCAATCTCGGCGTCAACTGGCGGGTCTTCAAGCAGAAGTTCAGTCTCCACATAGAGGCTTTGGACCTTGAGGATGCGTCCAAAGCCAGAAAGATTGCGATGCTCCTATCCACTGCTGGGAACCAAGCTATCCAAATCTTCAACTCACTCACTTTTGCTGACGGCGAGGACAAGAGCAAGTTCAAGACCATTCCAGCCAAATTCGACAGTCACTGTGAAGTCCAAATGAACGAGAGCTTTGAGCGCTATGTCTTCCAGCAACGCCTTCAGGGTAAGGATGAGCCTTTACAATCCTTTCTAACTCATCTCCGTATATTAGCACAGTCCTGCAACTATGGTGACACCGCTGACTCCCTCATCAGGGATCAGATCATGTTTGGTGTCCACTCCGACACCCTGTGGGAGCAGCTCCTAAAGATAAAAAAACATGACCCTGCCAGTCGCTATTGAGACATGTAAAGTGCATGAACAGGCGAAAAGTTGGTATTCCCGCCTTAAATCGGCAGAATAGGACCAACTTGTCTCCCACAAGGCAGAGAGTGTACAAGCCATCACTCGGATGCAGCGCCATTAGCATCAATGAAGGCAGCCATTTTCCGTGCCTTTCCCAGAGACCCACACATGCGCACCATGGATGGGAGTACGAAGCGGCCGAAGACCACACTGCGCACGTGCGGACGGCGGCTGACCGCACTGCGCACGTGCGACGACGCACGGAGCGTGATGACGTCAACGTCATGACGTGCCCAAACTGCGGAACCACCCACTTAAAGCGGCAATGCCCTGCAAGAGGCAGGCGATGTTTAAATTGCAGGTCTGCACCACCGGTCGTGGCCCGAAGATCCCAGTTCCAAAGCAAACGAGCTGGTTTAGCTCACTCAGCTAAATCGCTGGCTTTTAAAGCTGCCCAGCAGCACGGTTCGATTCCCGTACCAGCCTCCCCGGACAGGCGCCGGAATGTGGCGACTAGGGGCTTTTCACAGTAACTTCATTGAAGCCTACTCGTGACAATAAGCGATTTTCATTTTCATTTTCATTTCAGATGTGTGCAGCACGGGCTGCTGGATTATGATCCTGGTAGCACCACGAATCCAAAGGACGACTACCTGGAGTGGGCATCATAACTATGTGTGACAAGGCCTCCTCAAATGCAGCCACACGCCTATCTATCCTCAACGTGGATTCTGCGGACGAATGGCGTGCTGTCGTTCATGTTAACCAATGCAGCATCTGGTTCAAGCTGGACACTGGTGCTTCAGCCAATCTCATATCACAAGCAGATCTTGATCGCATCAAAAGGCGACCAAAAATTCTTCCGCCAGCCTGCCAGCTTCTTGATTATAATGGCAATGCCATTACTGCATTAGGGTCTTGTCACCTGCATGTCTCCAACAAGACCATCAATGCCACACTGTGATTAGAAATCGTCAAGCCTGACAAGGCTTCCCTGCTTGGTGCCCATGCATGCAAGCTACTCAATCTCGTGTAGCGTGTCCATGCCATGTCCTCTGCCAATGTGAATCTTCAGGCTGACATTGATGAAATCCTGTCACAAATCCTGGATGTGTTCAGTGGGATGGGCACGCTGCCCTACCGCTACAAAATCTTACTCAGGCCTGATGCCACGCCTGTGATCCATGCACCACGCCGGGTGCCGACTCCTCTGAAGGAACATTTAAAAGCGCAACTACAGGAACTCCAAGACCAGGGTATAATCTCTAAAGTGACAGAACCAACTGACTGGGTCAGCTCGATGGTCTGTGTGAAGAAGCCCTCAGGAGAGTTACGCATATGTATAGATCCCAAGGATCTCAATCGGAACATCATGCAGGATCATTACCTGATCCCAAAGCGGGAGGAGCTAACCAGTGAGATGGCACAAGCCAAATTCTTCATGAAACTAGATGCATCGTGTGGCTTCTGGCAGATACAACTAGACGAGTCCAGCAGGAAGCTCTGCACATTTAATACACCTTTCGGAAGGTACAGTTACAACGTCATACCGTTTGGTATTGTTTCAGCCTCTGAAATCTTTCACAGGATCATGAAGCAGATGCTGGAGGGCATTGAGGGAGTGCGGGTTTATGTTGATGATGTGATCAAATGGTCCATGACCCCAGAGGAACACATATTGCGTCTCAAACAGGTCTTTCAACACATCCATGCCAACGGCCTCAAGTTAAACAAAGCCAAGTTCTCCTTTGGCATGTCATCAATCAAGTTTCTGGGTGATCAAATATCCCAGCAGGGTGCGCAACCAGACTCGGACAAAGTCAAGGCCATCAACACCATAAAGAGCCCAGAAGACAAGAAGGCGGTACTCCGCTGCCTCGGTATGGTTAACCTTCTGAGAAAGTTCATTCCCAACCTCGCACCACACACCACGGCTCTCAGGCATCTGGTGAAGAAGTCAACGACCTTCCAGTGGATACCCACACATCAAGCAGAGTGGCTTGAGTTAAAGGCAAAGCTCACCACTGCTCCGGTACTAGCATTCTTTGACCTGGAGAGGGAGACGAAAATCCCCACGGACGCCAGCCAGGACGGCATTGGTGCGGTGCTCCTCCAGAAGGATGAGTCCTCATACTGGGCTCCAGTGACCTATGCGTCCAGGGCCATGACTCCTACTGAACAGAGGTATGCTCAGATTGAAAAAGAGTACCTGGGCCTCCTAAGCAGCATTGTAAAGTTCCATGACTACGTCTACGGTCTACCAACCTTCACAGTAGAGACTGACCACAGACCCTTAGTCCATATCATTCACAAGGACTTGAATGACATGACACCCAGGCTTCAGCGCATTTTCCTTCGTCTCCGCAGGTATGATTTCGAGCTTGTTTACACAACAGTTAAAGAGCTAATCATTGCGGACGTCCTGTCGCTTGCCATCACCTCACCCTGTGACCAGGTCGACTTCATCCGCCAAATTGAGGCACAGGTGCAACTGTGTGCCAGTAACCTTCCGGCCTCAGACGAACGAGTGGTCAACACTCGAGAAGAGACTGCCAAGGACCTTCTTCTGCAACGGGTCATGCAACACCTTGCAAATAGTTGGCAGAAAGGGCAATGTCCCCAATTCTTTAATGTCAAGGACCTAACAGTTGTCAAGGGGATCCTCCTCAAGCTCGATTGCATCGTTATTCCTCGCAGCCTCCAGAGCTTAGTGATCAAACAGATCCACGAGGGACACCTCGGTGTCGAGAAATGCAGGCGCAGGGCCCAGCAGGCTGTTTATTGGCCTGGAATCAACCAGGACATTTCCAACGGTCCCCAATTGCTAACGTTTCCAGCCTGCTCAGCCCAAAGAAACATTCCAGCAACACGAGATTGTGACCTCTCCGTGGTCTAAGGTGGAAATCGACCTTTTTCACACCAATGGGCATGACTATGTGCTCATTATCGATTACTTTTCGGACTGGAAGTGGTGAAGCTGTCCAACCTCACATCAAGGACAGTCATCAAGGCCTGCAAGGAAACATTTGCCAGGCATGGTATTCCGCTCACTGTCATGAGCGACAACGGTCCCTGCTTCCACAGCCAAGAGTGGTCCAACTTCGCAAAGCAGTATCAGTTCAAGCACATCACCTCCAGCCCGCATTACCCGCAATCTAACCGGAAGGTTGAAAAGGGGTCCATATTGCGAAGCAATTGCTCTGCAAGGCTGCAGACTCAGCTTCTGACTTTAACCTTGCGCTGTTGGCCTACAGGGCCACCCCTCTGCCCACCGGTATGTCTCCAGCACAACTCCTTATGAATCGTGACCTGCGAACGACTGTTCCGGCCATTCACCTGCCAGACCTGGATCATCTCCCAGTGCTGCATAAGGTGCAGCAACTCAGAAACCAGCAAAAGCTGGCAGACGATGCTCATGCTACTGATCAGCCTGTGCTCTCTCTGGAAGATGCTGTTCGCATCAAGTTACCTGATGGAGGCTGGTCAGCTCCAGCTGTTGTTGTTCGACGGGCTGCTCCCAGATCATTCGTTGTTCGCATGGCTGATGGCTCCATTGTCAGGTGCAACAGAAGGGCACTCCGCAAACTTGCCTGCCCACCATCGAATCTCACTTTTTCAGATGTTGTTACGCCTTCTCCGGACACCTCTACCTCATTGGTGTTCGACATGGATCCGACGCCAGCCCCAGAGATTGGACTTATAGATATTTATTTTGTATATATTGTTTTGTATCTGCATGCTAGACACCTTACATGTACATATGCATTCACTCACTGTAAATAGTTATATATGTAAATATGTCATATATGCTCTAAGCAACCGCCAAAATTTTTTTTAAAAGGAGGCATGTCATAATATGCACTCATACGCATCATGAGGTAAAAACAGCAGGGATAGACACCCAGGTTAGCCAATCAACACACAGGACAGAACACAACCAATCACTAGACAGAACACTAGAGGGGGGGCTTCCCAATATAAAACACACAAGGCATCAGCACTCCGCCTCTTTCTACTGGTGACAACTGTAGTGACAGTCAGAGTGTATATATTAGTTAGCACCTTCTACATATGGCTCAGGGGTGGCCTGGTCTAGTTAGTTAGAGTTAGTATACTTAGAGTAGTAGAGTGTCAACCTACAGCAAGCTGTGTGCCTTGTTACAGAAGTTCAATAAATCTTATTGAACCAACGTCTAAGTTTGGTGTCTGCTTTACAGTCGAACTGCATCCAGTTGCAGTCTGTATTACCCCAGGGTGAATAACACGACAAGCTTGATTGTGTTCCTGCTGATCAAAAGATACAGAGGAGGAGCTTTTAATTGTTATTTATTCATTTATGGGATGTTGGTATTGTTTGCACCAACCCTTACTGCCCATCCTAGTTTCCTTTGAGAAGATGGTGATGAGCCATTCCAATGTTTTAATCCAGCTGTGCAGAATCAGGGAGAGAGGACGGAATTTTCCAAAATATTGGCAGTGTCAGATTCCGACTGAAAACCGATGTGTCAAAACTAAATTCAACCGAGGTCGTGGTTTGCACCGTCACTGTGATGGGGCAGATCCTGATAGAGCTGGCAAGGCTGGCTTCACAGACATTGGGGTGCCATCTTTCAAGGGCTTTAAAGATCTGAAAAAAAAATTAACTTCCACCTATGCCCCCCCCATGGCCATGGAGGAGCCCACCCACAAGCTTCGGGGTGACCCACCCTCACACCACAGAGGCATCAGTGGAAAATTTCCCCCCCTCTCCCCAACATCAAGTATATGCGGGAACACCCCTCTCCCAATGGAGGAGGATTACCCCCTGGCAATGACCACGTCATTGCCCCCTGGCAGTGCCTCCAGGCAGTGCCCCCTGGCACTACCAGGCAGCACTGCCAGGGGCATTACCAGGGTGCCAGGGCAATGCCCAGCCTCGGTCCTCAACCCTGGGACCTCCAGGCACCAAGCACCCCCGGCACGGTCATGACGACTGGTTTTCATTGTTGAAACCCATGAGTGATTTAGTGCTGGCATTGCGTCACGCAGCCGGGGCGGGGGGCAGCATTCCACAGGGTCAGATGCTGTGGTGTAAAGTCATTTAATTATATTCAAATTGATGTAAATTCATGATCTGATCATGGCGGGGTGTGGGGAAAACAGTGGGGCGGGGGTGGGGTGGGGAGGGGGGGGGGCGAGATCTCAAACTGAGATCTCATTCCGGCAAATTCCATTTTGGCCACCTCGTGAGATTTAGCGTCAATGTGGCATTTCCACCCGCAGTGAACGGGGCCGATAGATCTCGCCAATAATTCCAAGTCTGGGTGGTAAGTGACTTGGAGGGAAACCTCCAGGTGGTTGTTTCGATGCCACTGCTGCCATTATCCTTCTGGGTGGTAAAGGTTGCAGGTTTGGAAGATACTGTCAAAGGAGGTCTTGTGAGTTTCTGCAATGTATCTTGTAAATGGTGCACACTGCTGCCACTGTGGAGGGAGTGAAAGGTTAAGGTGGTGGATGGGATATCAAACAAGCAGACTGTTTTGTTCCAGATGGTGTTGAGCTTCTTCTTGTTGGAGCTGCACTTATCCAAGCAATAAGACAGTGGGCTGTATTCGCTGCCGCCTACCGCTGATAGCGGGATCCCCGGTGCAGATCGGGTGCCTGGGAAAACCAGGGATAGGTGCCGGGCAGGCCAAGTCATCACCACCACCTTGCCTCTGGCACCAGTCCAGTCCCACATGCACACACCCCCACACCCCTCACCACCATCACTTCCCCATTCTAGCCCCCATGCAGCCCCCAGCAGGTGGATTGGCAGGCAGTGCTGGCCCATGATTGGCAATCCCATGGCCAGATGTGCTGAGCCACTACCTCCATGCTCCTGGCACCACTCCTGTCCCACACCCCGCCACCATACACCACGCAAACCCCCACCCCTCCCCAGAGGGTGACAGCATCCCACCCGCAACCCACCATGCATCACATGCCCACCATAGCCGGGTGCCCTGCACACACAGGCCACCAGCCACAGACCCCCCGCATCGTGCATGTCCAATATCTCACACAGTGCATTATGTGCCCCCTTCAGGAGAAGACAGACAACACCGCAAGAAGTGGGAAAAGACCGGAGGGGACCTGCCGGACCTGCAGCTGCTTACCGCCACGGAGCAGAGGGTGTTGCACCTAGTTGGCACGTTGGGAGAGTGGGCAGTCGCCGTGACGGAGGTTTGCGCAGCACAAGCAAGTGAGCCCCCAATGCATTGCGATGCCCCATGACACTTGAGGCACCCCTTCCCCCACAGCACTCCCAACTGCATTCTAACCATGCGTATAACATGCATCTTGTCATTTGTCTTGCAGGATCCCCTACACCCAGCCGCAACCTGTGACCCACCGAGTGACGGGGTGGAACCATCCAGGGTCTGACACCCCCTGCCACAACCCCGCAACACCCTGAAGCGCACACCCGGGGACGATACTGATTTCTCGTCCCTGCTGTCAACTTCACCCTCCACCATCCCAGAGGCTCCTGGGGCGCTATTTGTTGTGCACCACACACATGCAGCGGTGCATCAGGTGGAGGTAGGAACCCCCAAGGGGGCAGAGAATCGGAGGGCAATCTGACCCCAGAGACTATCTGCCGTCTGGATGGGTCTCAGGTTTCTGGAAAGGGTGGTCCCATCGATGTTGGAGATACAGGCGCAAAGCTGGAGACTACACGAGGGGTTGTCAGCAACCATCCAGCGCCATGCCACCCAGGCCAACACCACACGGGTGGCGTCCATGGTGGAGGCATTGAGGACAATAGTTACAGCTGTGGATCAGCATGTCTAAGGCCTGGGGCATTCTGTGCAGGCGCTGGGCAAGGCCCAGGACAGAGTTGCCACCTCGCAGGTGCCCATGTCCCAGAGCCACTTGGAAATTGCAGCGGCGCTCCTGAGCGTGGCCCAGTCACAGCAGGCATGGCTGGGAACGTCGGTGGCCTGTGTGGGGGGGGCCTGGGGGGGGGGGGGGGGGCGGGGGGGGGGGGGTCAGAGGGTCTGGTAGAGGAGGATTGAGCAGACAGTGCATTGTTGGTCTGGGCGGGGGTGGCCCTCAGGTAGCTTGGATGGTCTGTACCAGCTTGGCCCCTGTCATGGTGCCACAAGGTAGAGACCACATGGGATCCGCATCCATGTCTTTCTCGGCCATGGGGACAAGAAAATCACGGAAGGCCAGAACATAGTGCGCAGGCCCACTAAATAAATTCAATCGGGTCATTAAGACCCATTTGCATTTGTTTCCATGCTCCCGCTGGCGTGTGGTGTGGACCTCATTCCCGCCACCATTGGGGGGTCGGAGCATCCCGTTCGGATTGACGCCTCCCTATTCCCCAATTCAGAGGGGAACACATCCCGGACATCCCAGCAGGGAGAATCCTGCCCATAACGGAGAAGCTCACCGACGCCATGGCAACAACTTTCCTGTCCTTGTGATCATTAAGGAAACAATTGTTTCGTTTTAATTCACAGTTGATCTGGAAAAGAGAACGTTCAGGATTGACTCGATGGAGACCCTTAAGATTATGAAAGATTTGATAGAGTAGACTGGGAGAAAATGTTTCCACTTGTAAGGGAGTTCAAAACGAGAGGTTATAAAATCAGACTGCTATTAATAAATTCAATAGACAATTCAGACAGAAAAACATGAACAGAATTTTGACACTGAGAGTGAGGGGCTTAATCCCGGTTCAGGCTGAGATGGATCTTAGAATCATAGAATTTATAGTGTAGAAGGAGGCCATTCGGCCCATCACGTCTACACTGGCCCTTGAAAAGAGCACCCTACTTAATGCTTTCACCCTATCCCTTTTGGACACTAAGGGGCAATTTATCATGGCCAATCCACCTAACCTGCACATCTTTAGACCATGGGAGGAAACCGGAGCACCTGGAGGAAACCCATGCAGACATAGGGAGAAAGTGGAAACTCCACACAGACAGCCACCCAAGGCCGGAATTGAACCTGGGACCCTGGAGCTGTGAGGCAGTAGTGCTAATCACCATGCCACCTTCTCTGGGACCTTTTCTGCCACCTCACCCAATCCCATCTAAAAATCATGCCATAAGCTATGGCTTGGCGACCCTTGAATAATTGAGGATATGACCTGGAGGAGACTATCCTTGAGCTATGAATTACTGGCTCAGTAGCATAACTACCACAGTGCCATACCTGTCCCTGGGTATCTGACCTGAATAAGTGAAAAACGTGAATGAAAGACTTCTAAGGTTGCATGACAGTTTGGCAAGAGTGGGCAGTAAAAACTGTCAGAAAACATCATGGCCTAGTGTTGCTCGTTCTGGGTGAGTGTGCTTTACACTCAATTGGCTCTGTTTTATTACTCAGCTCTAGAGTCGCCAGGTATCCTTATGATACCACCACGAGGTTCAAGTTCAAGTTCAGGTCAATGACTCAATACACCAATTAGTAAGGTTCAAATCAAACACGTTTATTAATACACAGTTAGTCACCACTCATGCATACAATACTAAAAGACTAGGCTATTCCGACCACTAACAGGCCAGTACTTATCTGGATAAGGGAACCCGCTGGGTCAGGGAACAATGGCCTCTTGCTCGATCCTGAGTCTGCAGGTTTCCAGCTGGTACGGACTAAGGGGTCAGGAGCATCTATCTCGTAGCGTGCATTGACTGGACACTTACTTGATGGTGCAGCAGTTGGCCAGGCCTCTCCTTCTTACGGTCAAGTTCTTCGAGAGCTGCTAAGGTGTTCTGCTGGGAGGGCCGGCTAAGAGAGTGAACTAAACTTGGGACCTGTCTTTTATAGGTCCCAGGGGCTTCGCGCCCATCTGGGCGGACCCCGAGCTTACTTCCAATCGATTGGATCCCATACCAATCGATTGGTTTGAATTCCCCAATACTGGGGCTGTTTCTCGATCACTGGGCGGTTCCTTCTGGTTTGTTTGTCTCCTTTGTTTTGGACTCCCATTGGCGTCGAGGAGTCTGACTTGCTATTGAGTGTCTCAAATGTAGCTAATTGTTGTAGCTATTGTTCCTGGGGATCGCTGATCAATATGCATAACTGCTGGTTTCAGTGCTGTCTGCTTTCTTTGCAGGCAGAATACACAGGAAAAGTCTGCAAACTGCTTGTTTCTCTAGGATTGTCCAATTTTCCCTGCTGTCTTTGTGTTTCTCCATTTTGTGTGGGGAAGTGGCCAACTCAGGTGGCTACACTAGATCTTCCAATGGCAACAGTGGCGAATGTTGACAGGAGGAAATCCTAACCCAAAATCCCACCTGAGAAGGTGTGCAATAATGATATTCCCACCTTTAAACTAATTGCTTTAAGTCACAGCCCAGCAAACTGATGCTCAAGTTTATGGCACTCATTTTCTGTACAAATTATTTACATTCTCATAAATGTTCAAAAGTTCGATAGAATAGTTACCTGTTGTGACATAGATATGGCACAATGTACTCATTTTGCATTGGAACATAGACCGGGATTCTCTGTCCGTTCATGCTGGCTGCAGTGAAAGGAGTTTTGGCTGAGCGCAAAATTCTCTGTCCATGCTGGCAGCAGTGGAAGGGCGAACGCGGATTGGAAAATCCTGGCCATGGTATGAGGAGCAGGAGTGGGCCATTAGTCCCCTTGATCCCACACCACCATTTTATAAGATCACGGCCTATCTGATTGTGGTCTCAACTGGTAACTGTTAAGCCTGCAAAGCAGATTAAATCAGAAGTGGCCAAGTTAAACAAATTTGATTTAAATTGCCAATCAGTTTTCCAGATCTGCATTCACTGGACCTGCCTTTTCCCACTTCCATAAAACCCAGAGGTGGTGTATTGGTGGTGGGTTGGGCTTCGAGCTTTGCACAATTTTAGAATCTGACCTGACCCCAACTGTTTTCAGGGGTGACAATTCCTCCCATCATGCCTCACAGCTATTTGTCACATTATAAAAAATCTGTGCCAATGTTTCCGAATTATTCCAGGTCCTTTGTGTGTTTTTGATATTCCAGAAAAGTGTAAAACTATGCTGTAGCTATTGGCTCATTTTCAGGTACCAGCTCCCAATTTACACACTTCAACAAGCAGCCAGATGTGAAACATTTAAGTTTGAGTCAAAACAAAATGGTGGATGATTGTCAACAAAATGCGAGCAGAAATTCAAAGACTCACCAGAGTAAATGTAATAGAAGCATATCCAGGCTGAAGAGCTGAAACAATTCATTATTTTATTTTTCTTTCAACTAAGCTTGTGCACTGTGCAAGCAGTCCTCACTTGTCACTGTGGCCAAGGTTCCATTATCCACTAAAATTGTCAGATTTCTGTGATCAAAGAATATTTCACCTTCATGTTAACATTAGAAGTAGGTTTGTTATGTCTAGATGCCGGGGGCTGCCTAGGCTTGAATGCTGATATACAAATACTCACCTGGAGACACCTTGTTTATACCTGCATGCTGTGGCCACACATAAAGAAGACAATGGTTCCTGGTCTAAGCAGCTGTACACACTACCTGCATGAGCATACACATTTTTTCCCTTGAGGCAACAAATCATCAAGAGAAACCGGGGCCAGGCCCCAAAACGCGAGGGAGCTTGGTGAAAGACATAGGCCGGGATTTTCCGATCCCCCGCCGGGTCGGAGAATCGGCGGGGGTGTGCGAGAATCGCGCCATGCCGCTACGACACCGATTCTCATGTGCCCACGGGATCGCCGCCGCGCTCCATGCCTCGACGGCCTGAGTGCCGTGTAGGTTCTAACCAGCGGGACCTTGGAGTTCTGGCTGCGGGGGCCATCCTGGTAAGGGGGCGGGGGGGATCCGACTCTGTGGGGAGCCTCTATTGTAGCCTGGCCCACGATCAGGGCCTACCGATTAGCGGGCGGGCTATTTCCGTGGAGGGCCTATGCCTCTGTAGGGCTCTGCCATATTGCCCAGGGGCTGGCGCGGAGACGGGAACCCACGCGCATGTGCGGACTCGCGCCGGCTGTAGCGCGCCGGCTTTCGAGCGCCAAGCAGCAGACACCACTCCGGCACCGTACTAGCCCCCAAGGAAGGGGTGACTACCTGGGACTGAAGGCCCGTTGACGCCGGAGTAGCTCGCACTGCTTTTGACGCCGGCGTCAGAAATTGGCCGCGGGATCGGAGAATCCCGGTCATAGGGCGCAGTTCTCCAGCCTCATTGCACTCTCACTTTAAGCGAAATGAGGCCGGTGAAGAGCGGGAGGGCAAGAAAACGATAACCGTGCCTAGTGCCAAACAGTTTGTGATGCAACAGGCCTGCTCCCATAGAGGGAATCGGGATCTCGTTGTAGCATGGCGAGAAATCAGTTATCACCACTTCAACCCAATTTCCATACAATTAACGGAAGCCACCCCCTATCTAACGGCCTCCCAGGTGCATCCGGCAGGTCACGGATGTTCTGTATGCCCGCCCGGAAAACTTCATCATCTTTGACATGGACCAAGCCTAACAGGACGCCCGGGTAGCAGGTTTCCCTGCCATTTCCGGGATGCCTCAGGTGCGGAGGTGGGAGTGTCCTACATTAACAGAAACGGGTTCCACTCGCTTAACATACAGCTCGTATGCAACCATCAGATCAACATAATGCACATGTGTGCAAGCTTCCCGGGTACTGTCCACGACAGCAACATCCTGGGGCAGTCCGTCATCCCTGACCTGTTCGAGGACCACCCCAGCATGGGCGGCTGGTTCTTGTGGGATAAGGGGTACTCGCTGAGGACCTGGCTAATGACACCAGTACGGAGACCGAAGCGGAGACCCAAGACAACGAGGCCCATGCTGCTACCCGAGCTGTCATTGAGCGGTGCATCGCTCTCCTTACGATGCGGTTCCGATCCCTCGACTGCTCTTGTGGTGCATTCCAGGACACCTCCCAAAGGGTCGCCCATTTTGTTGTGGTGTGCTGTGCCCTGCACAAACTCGCACTGCAGTGTGGCGACGAGCTGGAGATTGGTGATGAGGAACATGTGGTCACCGACGAGGAGGAGGAGAACGAGGATGATGAGGCGACCCCAGACCAGGAGGGGCTGGTGGACGAGCACAGGGAGGAACCGGAGGACCCGCTGGAGGCTGCAGGACAGGCAGCAGCGGCGGGGGCCCGGCGAGCCCAGAGGGCCAGGGAGGCCCTCATACTCACCCGAATCACTTAGGATGTGGCCTAGACCGTCACCGCCCACTCCATTTCCCACCCTCCCAGGGTGTGTGTTACATCACTCCAGGCAGCTGGGACTGTGTCAGCACTATCAGTGGCTGACTATCAAGGGCAGGGGGGTGATGATAACCTGCAGAGAGCTGAGCGCCGGTGCTCCTCAATCTATGTCATAGTCTTACCCCTAACCTGTCTGCTGAGTGCTCGCTCACACCCATCACCTGCATGCGGTGTGCCTGGAGAGATAGGCCAAAGATTCGGGGAACGGTCTGCATTGCGGAAGAAAATGACAGAGGGAGTCCCACTACCTCCACACCCCCCCACACCCCATCCCCCCTCCCCGTTGTCCTCAATGATCTTCAATGTGCTTTGCCTTCCTAACTCTACTGCTTCAGCTAGGTGTGTCCCCAGGATGCATATTGATGCCCCTAGCAGGCATCCTTTGAGGGCTCTGAGGACGGAGGGTGGAAAGGTCTTGGGTTGGAGGGGGTGAGGGGCATTGGTGTCTACTCACTCGTGCTGCCCGGTGTAGGTCGTTGGCCTTTTTCCGCCACAGGAGGCAGTCCTCCTGATCACACACCTGGCTCTCACAGCCGTCAACACTTCATCCCAGGCAGCACTGGCTGCCCTGTGGCTGACCCTCCGGGACACTCAGAGGAACAGGACATCTCTCCTGGCCTCCACTGAGTCTAGGAGACTTCCCAGGTCAGCATCCCCGTATCTTGGGGCCGGTCTCCTGGGTGCCATTGTTGTGAGCTGGCTGGAGTTGGCTGAGCAAGTGCTAGTTAACCGCTGCTCGGCCTTGTTAGTAGGGGACTGGCGAGTGCAGTGCCGGCGAATCAGTTGTGGCGAGAAGCCCATTGAGCCTCGTTAAGTGGACAATTAATGTTGAATAGCATTGTCGGCCTCGCTGGGCCGAGTGGCAGTTTCTGCTCGCTACAACACTTAGAAATCTTTCTGGAGAATCGCTCCCATGCTGTGAGCCTGGGCTCGAAGCTGGTTGGGGGCAAGGGAAGCAGTAGGGGATGGGAGGAGAAAGTATCTTTAATGTGCACGCATCTCACCATCAGACAGAAGTTGCTGTAATTTTCAGTCGTGAATATTTGTCTCTCTGATAAGTTTGTTACTCGGTTATGAGCAGTATGAAAGCTTGATTATTTAGTTTGAGCTTTAAAGATAGTTTTTAAACTTGAAGTTAAAGAGAATCAGTTTGGACCAAACAGAACATTCACTTCAATTTTGAATAAGTTATAATTAATATCTGAATGCATGCTTCATTCCAATTCCAACTAAACTAAAATAACCTGCGCAAACTTTCACTAAAGCATAATCCTAACAAACTGCAACAACACAGGAAGTGTTATAAGAAAAGCAAATTACTGCGGATGCTGGAATCTGAAACAAAAACAGAAAATACTGGACAATCTCAGCAGGTCTGACAGTCTCTGTGGAGAGAGAATGGAGCAAATGTTTTGACTCTGGATGACTTTTGTCAAAGCTGGAGAGAACTGGAAATAGGGGGCCGGATTCTCTACCGTCGGGATGCTCCGTTATTCCGGCAGCCCGGGGGTTTCCTGACAGCATAGGGCTGCCTCACAATGGGGCACCACATTGACCATCCGGTGAAACCATCTTGACCTCCTTTTAAAAATTAATTCTAAAGCTAACATTATTACTAACCTCTCTCTTTTATCTTCTCTTGCAGGCTTGAAGATCCTCCGAGGCCCTTGGAGACCTTTTGACCCGACCCGACCTGACCTCCGTGACCTGGAAGAAGATCGGGCCCAAACCTGAAGTGAAGCCCCGACCTAGATTTGGAGCCGACCCGGGCCTCAGCGCTCCAAACCCGGCCTAACAACCGATGCCAGCCCCCGGATCGCCCGGCCTAGTCCCCGGAGCTCCCGACCCGACCCCCGATGGCAAGATACGGCCCAACGCGATCCCGAGAGACCCGCCCAGCGACCCGACCCGGAGAGGCCCGCCCAGCAACCCGACCTACCTGGTGATGGAAGAAAGAAAAATCCACATGGAGGCCCCACCATGCCGACTTCAAGATCCGACCCCAGGAGCGCCCAGGGAGGGAACAGACCATGGGACCTAGCCCAATCTGCCCCAGGAAGCCTCTGCCCATGAACCAGGACCCCAGAAACAACGGAGACCACGCGCGAGGACCCAAACCCGCTGCAAGGTATTCCCGCGCCCGCAGAACGCCGGGACCCATCCGGATCGCAAACTCACCCCCCCAGCAACCCCACTACCTCAACCAGCGCCCGGGACCCTGCCAGACGCGACCCCGGAAATGTAAACAGTGCCCTGGACCTCGCTAGCGCCCTGGACACCGCCAGACGCAGCCACCTACCTTCCACAAGGGCAGACGTCTCCCATCGGATCCCAGGATCATCCAGCAGCAGCCGCCGACCGAGAAAGCGAGGGAAACGCAGCGGTCTGCAGGTTAGACTGAAGCAACGGGGTTTCAAGACCCCTCTCCCCAGCATACTCCTGCCTCCCATCCATTGATTCCATCTACACCTCCCGCTGCCGGGGGAAAGCGGGAAGCATAATCAAGGATCCCTCCCACCCGGCTTACTCACTTTTCCAACTTCTTCCATCGGGCAGGAGATTCAGAAGTCTGAGAACACGCACGAACAGACTCAAAAACAGCTTCTTCCCCACTGTCACCAGACTCCTAAATGACCCTCTTATTGACTGACCTCATTAAAACTATATCCTGTATGCTTCATCCGATGCCAATGCTTATGTAGTTACATTGTATATCTTGTGTTGCCCTATAATGTATTCTCATGTATTTTCTTGAATTTTGTTTAATTCCCTTTTCTTCCATGTACTGAATGATCTGTTGAGCTGCTGAGCAGAAAAATACTTTTCACTGTACACGTGACAATAAACAAATCCAATCCAATCCAATCCAAATGGAGCATCCCGCCGGCGTGCTGAACTAGAAATCTGGCGCGGCGGGACAGTGAATCCATCCCCCGCTGTTGTAGACTAAAAGCCAAAAGAATGTAAATGGTGGCGTTGATGACTAAGAAGGGTGCTGATAGTGACACATTAAGTGATCAGAGGCGGGATTCTCCGAACCCTCGCCGGGTTGGAGAATCCCCGGAGGGCAGCCTGAATCCCGCTCCGACTGCCGTATTCTCCGGT
Organism: Scyliorhinus canicula; assembly: GCF_902713615.1. NCBI lineage: Eukaryota > Metazoa > Chordata > Chondrichthyes > Carcharhiniformes > Scyliorhinidae > Scyliorhinus > Scyliorhinus canicula. The sequence goes on from NC_052150.1 coordinate 120,844,144, forward strand.
GCCAGTTTTTGGGCAGGGGCAGGGTTTACGCCGGTCGGGGGCCGTAGGCAGCGCCCCCCCCCCCCCCCCCCCCCCCCCCCGGCAATTCTCCGGGCCCCGATGGGCCGAGCGGACGTCATTTCCTGGCCAGTCCCGACAGCGGGAAATTGACATGATCCATCACGGGGGGACCTGGCTTAGAGGCCGACTAGGTGAGTCCTCAGGGGGCACAGGGGGATCCGGCCCCGGGGGAGGGGGCCCACGGTGGCCTGGTCCGCGATTGGGGACCACTGATCTGCGGGCGGGCCTGTGCCGTGGGGGCACTTCTTCCTTCTGCGCCGGCCTCTGTAGGGCTCCGCTGTGACCGGTGCGGAGAAGAAACCCTTGTGCGCATGTGTGGAACCACGCTGGCCGTTCTGCGCATGCGCCAACTTGCGCCATTCCTTCGGCGCCGGTTAGCGCAGTGCCAACTGCTCCTCTGCCGGCCAAGCCCCCAGAAGTGCGGAGAATTCCACAACTTCCGGTTGGCTTGACGCCGGAGTGGTTCACGCCGTTCTTGGCCCCGGCGCAGGCCACCCTGCCAATTGCGGGAGAATCCTGCCCCAGAATATGTTAATGGCAGAACAGAAATAAGCAATGTGTCAAAGGACAACCTGGAAAAAGAACAGATGGCCCTGTTGAGGTGGGGTTGGGCGGAGGGGAGACAATGGTGAGGGGAAAGCGGATCGATGAAAGAAGTGAAAATAAATGATAGAAATACAAATGGAATGAAACATGTTTGGCGTTATCTACCGGCTGCGTTGTGCATGGCGCATATCTGTGCCAGCTGGTTAGATCGCGGGAGAGGCCAAAATCAATATCCAAGCCGGGCGCCAATTGGTTTGTGATCTAACCAGCCCACTCCCGTTGGCGTGTTCCAGATCCTGCCTGGACGTGGCGAGAAACCAATTAACACCAATTAAAGCCAATCTCGAGAACATTAAGGGGACGGACCCCTATCTAACTGGTTTCCTAGCAAGCGGTTATGCGGATGCCCTTTAGCACGTCTATTTAAAAACGTGAAGCTAGTGCTATGGATGTTTAGGGGCTGGGAGGAGGTGAGTAGCCATCTCCAAAATTGGGTAATCAGCACCGGGGCTCTAGAGCTGTTGCCCCAGTGCTCGGAGGGGCGGGGGGGGGGGGGGGGGGGGGAATGAGGGAGGTCGGCTCAGTCAGGGCAGATGTGCACCATCGGTGGGGAGTCACCCCTAGGCTAGGGGTTAAGGGGTTCAGCACCCACCGGTCCATTAGGACACCCCCCAGGTTATGTATACACATGACAGGGGTAACTCCAGCTGCTGCCTGTCCGACTCACCAAACACCCCCAGGACAGAGCCATGCCCGTGGTAATATGCTGAAGGCTATATCCAATAGGGTATTGGCATTATTCGTTATTTGAGCATTTCACAGCTCTCAAGTGGATTCCCGTGGATAGATGTGCCATGTTGCAGACAATTGTTACTGCCCAGCATCCCAATCAAACTGTGAGGCCTGGACACTTTGTCTGAACACTGGAGGCGTCAACACCACGGAGGCAGCAACCAACAATCAAACACCCAAGAGCTGGACCCCGCAGGAGCTGCCCTCACGGTGCTGTGCCAGTGCAGGCATCCAGTCATCGGAGAAGGCGGCAACAGCAGCATCGATGCAGGCTCAAGGTGGCACTCCATGTGCAGTGGCGCACTCCAGACCCTGAGGACCCGGTCACCCATCAGGCCGGGGAGGGGCCCAGAGGGAGAGGCCAACAACAGCCCAAGATGCACAGGCGCTGCTGGCATTTGGGGTGATGTTGGACAGCATGTGCTGCAGGGGGCTCATTCTCAACAAAGGCATGGTGCAGCACCTGTGCCATGTCAATCTGAACTTGAAACCACATGGAGGTGGAGGATACCCGCTGTTGGTGGCCATCAAGGTCACTGCAGCCCTCCACTCTATGTCTCAGTATTATTCCAGGGCTTAAGCGGGGACCGCTGCGGCATATCCCAGCCAACAGTCCACAAGTGCAACCGTGAAGTGACGGTGACCTGTTTGCCCGGGTAGCTGACTATATAAACTTTGACCTGGACCAAGCCCAATAAGGTGCCTGGGCAGCAGGATTCTCCGTCATTGACGGGATGCTTCAGATCCAGGCAGCAATTGATGGTACGCATGTCGCCTTGCATGCACCAGGTCAATAGGGAGTGCCCTTCATCAACTGGAAGGGGTTCCATTCCTTGATGTTCAACTTCTGTCCGACCACCACCTCCGGATTATGCACGCTTCTCCGGGAGTGAGCATGACAGCTACATCCTGGGACAGCCAGAAATCCCGGGCGTCTTTGTGGGACACTCCTGGATGATGGTTTGGCTCTTGGGGGATAAGGGGTACCCACTGAGGTCCCGGCTGATGATGCAAGTATGGAGGCTGGAGATGGATGCAGAGATCTGGTATAATGAGGCCCATATGGCCACACAGACTATCATTAAGCAGTGCATCGAACTGCTCACAACATGCTTCCGATGCCTTGACCGCTCTAGTGGTGCACTGCAGTACACCCTCTAGAGGGTCGCCTGCTTTGTGGTGGTCTGTTGTGCCCTCAACAACCTGTCACAGCAGCAGCGAGACATGCTTGAGGTGGAGGTGGAGGAACATGCAGCTCGTCTGAGGAGAATGAAGAGGGACAAGACCACGAAGGGCTGGAGGACAAGCCTGGGGAGGACCATGTCTTTCTGCTGACACTACCCTCACATGCATCACCTGTACGTGATGTGCCTTTTGGGGCCCCAGATCTAAGACCACTGTGCCCTGGAGTCTAGGGCCGGGGGAGAGTGGAGGGCAACAGGGTGTGGGTGGTGCAGGCAGCCCGCAGTGTGGAATAACGTGGCAGAGGCTTCATGTGTCTCGGGTGTTACGTGTTTTAAGTGTGTACAATTGAAACCCTAACTGTCCCTCGCTACCGATGGTGCTCCCCCCTTCCCCCTCAATGCCCTCTCAGTAATCTTCTACCTGCTTAGCCCTCCACGCTCTGCTGCTCCGACTAATTGCGTCCCCAGGATGCACATCAGTGGTGGAGGCAACCTGCTGCTTTCCACCCCCTGTGGCCATTGATGACCCATCCTCTGGAGGGCCTGGGGCCAAAGGGCCCCAGCCAACTTGCCGGTGGCATCCGCCTCGCCATGCTACCCGTTCCGCCAGCTGACCTCAAGGGGTGCCGTTGTCAGGAGGTGGGAACTCGGCAGAGCTGAGAACTGCCGTTGTCTCCCTGTTGGAAGGCTCCGGGCTGGCCTCCAGTGCTTCCCCTCCTGGACGGTGCCGTAGGTCCCTGGCGCTCACCTTGGAATGGAGGGGCAACGAGAGTGAGCTCCAGAGGCCCCTGCATCATCTGGCTCTGTAGCCCTGGCACTTACCCATTGTCTGCATCATGGTGCCGACGCCCTCAGCGACGCTCCTCTGTGACTGAGCCATGCCCGGAGTGCCTTGGCAATGTCCATCTGCGTCTTGGACAGAGTCTTCAGCAACTGGAACATGCCCTGGAGTGACTCGATAATGTCCACCTGAGACTGTGAAATGCTGCGCAGGACCACCGGAAGGTCTACTTCCGTCTGAGGCACATCCCTCAGTGACTGGGACATGCTGTTGAGGCACTCAGCCATGGCTGTCAATGACTGAGTAATGCCTTGGACACCAGAACACATGATGCTGACGTCTTGCTCCAGGCTTTCCATTGCGGTCGTTGCCCTAGCAGTTAGCCACACGCGTGGTTCACAGTGGTGGGAGCGGTGGTGTGAGGGAGAGATGGGGGGGGGGTTGAGTGGGGAGGGGGGATGGAGGAAGAGCTGAGGGTCTCATGGGGAGTTGGGGGGGATGGATGCTCCTTTGGGGGGGTGGGAGGGTGCACGACATGAGCACCATAAGTGAAGGTGTCCAAGGCATCGTGCAGTTGGCGATGGCCATGGCTGAGGGTCTTGTCCAGATGCCCGACTCACTGGGGGATGTCACCCAGGCCGACCCTGTTGAGGTTCTGCTGGACGTCCCGCTCTCAGATGGGCATGGGTGAGGCAGGCAGAGCTTGGCCCAGGCGCAGGTGGGTATGGCTGAGGCAATACAGAGCATGACCAAGTCACTGAAGAGCATCACTGAGGACGTCGATACAATGGTTGAGACCATGGGGAACCACCAGCCAGATGATGCAGGGACAGCCAGGGCTCAAACCAGCTGCTCCTCCATCACAAGGTGGATCCCAAGGCCCTTTATGGGCACTGACCGGGAGGAGGGGGCGCTGGGTGCCAAGCCAGATCTGTCCCATGGACGAGGGATGTTGGCCAGCAGTTCCCCTCGGTTCCACCCCTCTGATAAGGCAGCGTCTCGCAGGCAGCACACAGGACAGGGCAGCACGCTGTGCATGTGCTGTTGACATGTGAGTTGGACCCAGAGCCCCCAGAAGATGTCCACCAGGGGCATCGAAGGGATGGGACGAGGTAAGCAGCTGGCTGCCTCCATCTCAGGTGCACATCAGTGAGGGCACCGAAGGAGGGTGGAGGGATGGAGGGGAGCAGGTATGGAGTGAGGAGGGAGGGGTGGGGGTTGGGGGGTCATCAGGGGGGCACCATCGGAAGTGGGGTTTGTAAAACACATTAAACACCATTATGATGCCTCTGTCCCTTCCTTCCGCGCTGACCCCTGAACCCTTTGCCCATCTCTCCAGGCAACCCCCATCATCTCTCCACCCCCCCCCCCCCCCCTCCTCCTTGTGGAGTCACCCACTCTGAGGCCATGGACATGTCCCCGGAGTTGTGTCCCATCCTGCGGGTGTTCGGATGTTGCGCGTATAGTAATGGCCTCCCACAGTGTTCAAGTACAGTGTCCAAGCACCAGGGTGTGATTGAGATGCTCGGCAATAATTCCTCATGCTACATGGCCCACCCACCCATGGGGATCCACTTGGCATGTGTGAAATGCTCACTTAGCCACGATTATCAATTCCCTGTCAGCAATAGATTTCAGCTGCGCAGCCAGAGGCCTCAGCAGTCGGTGGGAGTTATGGGTGGTCATTGTGGAAGACGGGCAGGGACAAGGGTTGCCCCCGGAACGAGGACACAGGATCCAAGGGTTAGCATGGTTGTGCTGTGAGTGGCAGCCTCCCATTTGCCCCCCCCAGAGCACCCCCCTACCCAACCCCCATGGCGGCCCACCCCAGCCGAAGGTCCCCCACCCCATACCAAGCACTGCGGTGGCAAGCCTAGCACCCCCAGGTCTTTGCCTGTGAGCAAAGATGGCTGCTCACCTTCTCATCTCCACACAGAAGCTCTTCTGCCAGGTTCATATTTTTCAAAAGGAGTGCCAATTGGCGCCAGCGTGAGCATTTGCTGGGGAGGCTGATGAATGATGGGAGGCCGTTAGATATGAGGTTGCTCTCGTTAATTGTATGGAAATGGGGCTTAAATGGTGGTAATTGGCTTCTTACCATGCCACAGGGAGACCCCGATTTTGTCTATGGGAGCGGGCCGTTTGCATCGCAAACTGTTTGGGGACTGGCGCAGATCTTGTTTTTGGCTTCTCTCGCTATTCACCAGCCTCAGTACGCTTGAGCAAGAGCTCCATGAGGCCAGAGAATCGCGCCTTAAAAAAGGGATCCCGCCCACAGTGGGGGGGATTCACTTTGCAAAGTCTTGCAAGATTGCGTTTAATCTGGCAAGGTGTTGCGAACCGGGTAGATCCTGGGACGGGGTCTCCTGGCTTTTAACGGCCATGCTACTTCATGCGAGCTGCTTTCCCGATGCAGCTTGGCAGCAGAATCATGCCCTAAGTGTCGGCTAAACTAGTGAGAATCTGCCCAGGGACCCCCCAAAAAATCTGTAATTGAATAGCAGTAGGGAACTCGTCGGCAGAGCCAGCGGGAAACTCACTGAAAAACCCACCACAATTGAACTTAGAAATGTTTCCAGAGAATTGCGCCCCCATTCATTCTAATGTTTTGCTTCCTGTCTGCTAACCAGCTTTCTATCCATCTCAAAACACTACCTGTAATCCCATGTGCATTAACTTTGCATATAATCTGCTATGTGAGACCCTGTCGAAAGACTTCTGAAAGTCTAAATAAACCACATCCACTGGTTCTCCCTGGTCAACTCTACTAGTTGCATCTTCAAAGAAATCTGGTAGATTTGTCAAGCATAATTTTCCTTTCAAAAATCCTTGCTGACTTTGTCTGATTACACCACTGCTTTCCAAACGTTGTGCTATGAAATCCTTAATAATGGATTCCAGCAACTTCTCTACTATCAACGTTAGGCTACTGGTCTATAGTTCCCAGTTTTCTCTCTAACTCCATTTTTGAATAGCGGGGTCACATTCGCTACCCCCCAATCAGTAGGAACCATTCCAGTGTCTAAAGAATTTTGGAAAATAACCACCAGTGGATCTACTATTTCTAGGGCCACTTCTTTTCTCTCACAGGCCCACTTTGCTTTCAGAACAGGCTTTCTCCTGCTCCTCCCCTGTGAGTTCCAGGGCTCTCTGCTCAAAAGGAATCAGGATCCTCAGCTTGGCCATCCCACCATCCATCTTCTCCCACTCATGGCAGTTGTGGGAAAGCTTCTCCTGCAGGAACACAAATGAGGATGATGCGAGATCGCTGCCTGACATGTCAGATGTTGATGATACCTGGCATGTGTGGGAACTGCGTGTAAGCAGGGAGGAGTGCCGGGGGGGTGTGAGTGGGCTTTTGGGAAGACGAGTGCTGGGGCCTGCGATGTAGCAGCATGTGGGACTGAGGTGACATTTTGAGGGGAGGGAGCAAAGAGGAGACAGGACGAACTTTCCCTGACAGAATGGAGTAGGTCATTCATCATCTTGCGACACTACGCCCCTGTCCACTTGTGCAGGCTGGACTGCCTCCCAGGCAGGATTCGTAACCTTGCGAGAGGGTCTCCTGGCAGCCCGAGCGTATACTGTTGCCCGTGGTATTAACTCCGTGGTGTTCAGAATATTGGTGAGTGCCCCTTCCATACATTGAGGAACACCTGCCAAGTGTGGGTCGAAGATGCGGCTCTAGGATCAGTCTCATAAGCCATGCAGAAACCTCCAGAACCCATGGTCAGTAACAGAGTTTCTTAGGTGGACAATTGTACTCGTTAGTGAGTGATCGCTGAAGAAGACTAAAGGATAGAATTGAATAGGCCGGAAGTAAACAGTGGATGAGGTGGGTCATTATTTTCCCATCACCTAGTGGCTGCTGTACAGACTGACACAAGCAGTGTCCCAGATTATCATTATGAGATGAAGATTTAATGGTAGGTTTGTCGGTTTGGCTGCCAGCAGGGACTCTCAACCATCAGTAGCAGAAACCCGGAAATTATGTAAGTGTGGCAAAAGAATCGACAAAGAGTGGTTGAATAGCGGGGCCTTTCAGGCACCGAGAAACACCCCTTTACGCTCGCCTGAAATGGGGGATTCTGTTTTTGTCCTGTTGAATCGCGCCCCATGTCTGCACAGCCATTACCCTGTATCAGCAAAGCTCATCAACAAATGGAATTTAAAACAAGAGCCCCTGGGATGTAGATAATTTATTATTAATATTTATCAGATAATTTATATTCAAATGTATAATAGATAGATAAGAGGTAGCATACAGTTTGTGTTCACAGTAAATGGTGAGCCTCTCAATCTGTTTGTTGGTGTGACCACTGCAACTTCTTTCTAATGCCAGTGGGAATGTAGCACCCTCTGCTGGTCGGAGTAAGATAAGGAAGGGATTACTCAGAGTTCACTGCTAGATATGTTTAAAACAATTATCTGGTGTATGTATCACCTCAGTGAGATCTGTGTGTGACTAATAATAAAATAAAATAATTCTGTGAACTTTTCAGTTCTCATATTCGGTAATAAATGCTCGTCATATGTGTTGATCAATAAGCACCAAGGGAAAAGGGTTTTTGTCAGTCTAATCATGCAGAAATACAGAAAATTGCATTTCACGTCTTCTTTTGCTGGGAGCAAATTAAAGAAACAAAATATACTGAGAGGCAAATTATAGAAAATTTATGAAATCCAGGTTATTAACTGACAAGTGGCAACCATGGAGCAAGGTATGTCACCAATAAGCTGAGTCAGAAAGTCATTGCGCAACGTGGTGGCGTAGTGGGTTAACACTGCAGCCTCATGGCACTGTGGTCCCAGGTTCAATCCTGGCTCTGGGTAACGGTCCCTGTGTTGTTTGCATATTCTCCCCATGTTTGCATGGGTTTTGCCCCCACAACCCAAAGATGTGTAGGGTAGGTGGATTGGCCACGCTTAATTGCCCTTAATTGGAAAAATAAATTGGGTGCTCCAAATTTATAAGAAACAAAAAAGACATGAGGCTGGATTCACCATTGGCGGCGATCTACGTTTCCCCGGCAACGCACTCATGTCTGCAGATTTCCCAAAGGCGTGAGGGGACACACAATGGGAAATCTCACTGGCTGGCTGCCGGGGCGGAGAATTCGGCTGCATCAGAAAAATGGTGTTGGTGGGACGGAGAATCCCGCCCATGGTAGAAATGGGATCTCACTATGCCCATTTCTACACCTGAAAAATGGGCATCTTAGGGTTCAACATGGTAGGTGTTGTACACAAGATAATTCAACAGAAGTATTCTGCCCATCTTAATGGATCAGTTATTTTGTAGGCATGCATGTGGTTCACCACAAACATTTATGAAAAGAAAGAAAAGAGATAGAAGCAGAAAATGTTTGGAATACTCAGTAGGTCTGACAGAATTTGTGGAAAAGGAAGCAGAGGCCAGAATCTTCCAGACGGCAGAATTTCCTTTTGCGCCATTCGAGATTGGCAGTGACATATTGATGACGATGCTGCCTGCATCACTGCCATTTCGCACTCCAAAGAGCATTAATTAGCTGCAGGCAGAACCTCCGCCCCTCATTTGGATGTTCTGCCTCAGAGAGCTGCCTGCCAATCAGATAGGCCAGCAGATCTCTCATCCCAGTGTGGTGATAACCACTGTAGTTATGCGTACTTGGAGTAAGGGGATGTATGCCTGTACCTGTAATACAGGTTCCTCTGGTAAGCCCCTGCTGGCTAACTCCGCCCACAGGGAGCTTGTGTATAAATATGCGTGTGAGTCACTGAGATCCTATTCTACAGTTGCAGCCGGAGGAATAGCATCACACAGCAACAAAGCCTCAATTGTACATGTCTCGAGTCTTTGTGTGCAATTGTTAGCGCCACATGCAGCAGCTCCAGAAGCTGCTGTGGACAGGACTGGGACTGCTGGCAGCCCCCAAACCTCAGGCCCGGGAGTCTAGGACCAGATTGATTTTGGGACTCTCAGGGTGGAGAGGGGAGGGGGAGGTGCGGCCCATGCAGGTGGGCAGAGAGGGGTAGGTGTGTTTGTGAAGAGAAAGTACCCCAGGGGCCACACCTGTTGGGAAAGGTTTGATGACCGATGTTAAAAGGAGGTTGCTAATGGAGGTCCCACCCTCATCCTGCCCGAGGCCTGAAAGAGTCGCATTTTGGTTGTCCTTCCTGTTACTGATCTCCCCCTGCCAACGTGAAAATAGAAACTGGGCAGGTAACGGCTCTTAAGTGGTCATTAATTAAGTAGTCATCAAATCGTGAAACCAGCAAGGCGGCTGCTGAGGAAGAGAGAGGGCATACGGAAGGTGTTCACCATTGCCATAGTTTACTGACAATTGTGCCATTGGCCGGGGGTTTCTGCCAGGGCCAGGGGGGAAGTAGTGGGGGGTGGCCAATAGGTGGACTGTGGGATCAGAGTGGACGGGCATGGAACCCCATTATCGCAGTCGGCAAGGCAGCCATGCAGCTGTGCACACACCGCTAACAGCCCACTTTGAACCTGGTGCCACGGGTCATATAAGTGTCCCCTTTGGGCACCCCATTGGTGCCCTCTAGCCCAAGACGACCCATCAACTGTACGGGCACGCTCCACTGCAACCAGTGCCAACATATATTTGCATTCTGTACAACCTGCTGTACCATCATGTTTACTTTCAGTGACTGGTGTACAAGGGCACCCACATCTTGTTGCACATTCCCGTCTCTCAATTTGTAGCCATTCAGATAATAATCTGCTTTCCTGTTTTTGCTGTCAAACTGTAACCTCACATTTATCCACATTATACTACATCTGCCATGCATTTGCCCACTCACTCAGCCTGTCCAAATCCCACTGAAACATCTCTGCATCCTCCTCACAGTTCATCCTTCCACCCAACTTTGTGTCATCTTCAAATTTGGTGGTGTTATATTTTTTTCCCTCATCTGAATATGTATTATGAATAGCTGGGCTTCGAGTATTGATCCCTGCGGTACTGCACTAGTCACAGCGTTCCATGTTTTTTCCTAAGCTTTGTTTCTAGTCTGCCAACCAATTTTCTATCCATCTCAATATACTACCCCCAATCGCATGCACTTTAATTTTACACACCAATCTCTTATTTGGGACTTCGTCAAAAGACTTTTGAAACTCCAAATAAACCACATCAACTGGTTCCTCCTCATCAACTAGTTGCATCCTCGAAGATTTGTCAAGCACGATTTCTCTTTTGTAAATCCATGCTGACTCTGTGACCCCTGTCACTGTTTTCAAAGTGGTCTGCTCGGAAAACTTTTAGAATGGACGCTGGCATTTTCCCCACTACCGACATCAATAATTACCTACTTTCTATCTACCTCCCTTTTTAAATAGTGGGGTTACATTTGCTATCCTTGGACTTCCAGTATGGTAGCAGGTCGCTCCAGCACAGGTCCTGATACTTTGGGCTTTCCTGCCCTGTATTCAAAGTATTTTCGGGATCTAACCTGATGGCCTGGCAGAGCAAACAAAAGTGAACCGGGGGATGCCAAGGCCGGAGTCGAAGAGAGGCGGAGGAGGGAAATTACTTTTTAAAAAATTTATTAAGAGTAACCAATTATTTTTTTCCAATTAAAGGGCATATTAGCATGGCCAATCCACCTACCCTGCACATCTTTGGGTTGTGGGGGTGAGATGGGGAGAATGTGCAAACGCCACACGGACAGTGACACAGGGCCGGGATCGAACCCGAGTCCTCGACACCGTGAAGCAGCAGTGCTAACCATTGCAACGCCACGCTGCCCGAGGGAAGATACTAGTGCCATACCCAACAAGGATTCAACAATGATGGCGGGGGATGATGGCAGAAGAGCTGGAGAAGTTCGATGGGGAGATGGACAAGCGATTCCAGGAAATGAGGGCATCATTTAAAGTTACGGTGGAGGAGGTTTTTGGTCCGGTCTAGCAGCTGGGCAAAATGCCTAAGGTGGTAGGCGAGCAGTTTGAAAATTGGAAGTCGTGGAAGAGGCCCTGTCTCAGCACAAGGGCCAACCCGTGTTGTTGGAAGCCGAAATGGTGATCGTCGGCGACAGAAATAAGGGCCTCAAGGCGACACTTGATGATGTGGAGAATAGGTCCAGGCGCATGAACCTGAGGTTGGTGGATCTGCCGGAGGGAATCAAAACTTTTCAAAATATTTTCAGCTGGTAAGTGGCGCGAAGGTGTTTGCTGCGCTAGAGCAGGACAGGCCGCACCGGGCCTTGAGGCAGAATCCATAACCGAATGAGCCACCTTGTGCGGTGATTGTTCGATTCCACATGTTCCAGAGGAAGGAGTGGGTCCTGGAGAAGACCAAGAAATGCCGGAGCACTGACTATGACGGTAACATGGTGAGAATTTTCCAAGACATCAGTAGAGAACTGACAAGGCGACTGGTGGCCTTCAATAAGGTAAAGACATTCTTGTATAATCGTGGAGTGTGAGTTTGGGGTGGAGTATCCTGCAAATCTGAGAGTCATGTTTGACTCGAAGGACTTTTAATTCTAAATTCCAGAGCAGGCTGAGGACTTCATCAAAGATCATGAACTGGGCACGGTTTGAGGGATGCGAGTAGGCTGTTGGGTGGTTGGGACTTTACTGTTTAGGGTCATATTGATCCAAGCATTTGGGAAAGATGGGTATAGAGGGGTATGGGCTAAATGTCGGCAATTGGGACTAGCCTAGTGGTAAAAACTGGGCAGCATGGACATGTTGGGTCAAAGGGTCTGTTTCCATGCTGTAAACCTCTACTATTCTAAGTTGGGCTGGGATAATGGTGGAGATGGTTTGATAGGTGATGTTTCTTCTGTTTTCATGTTTACTCTTCGGTACTGGTTTAGTTGTTGGGACAGCAGGAGGATGAGGTGTTTCTCCCTTGAGCTGAGGGTTTTGTTTAATTTGGGTGCGCTGAGGACTGGGGGGAGGGGCAAACTTGGGGCAGGAGGAAAGGTGGTGGTTGGGGAATGGGTGGGATCTGGTTGCGGGGGGGGGGGGGGTCACCTTGCCAGAGGCACACTTTCTGGCAAGTTGGGTCCACGCGCAGCCGGCACCATGTTGTATGGCACAACCGCTGCATGTCGTCACCGTGCGCATGCGCAGCATTGGACCCGGGAATTCTCCAGGCGTTTATATCGGGAAGGCCGCGTATTTTACGTGGTGTGGCTGCTAGCCCCTCGGAGGATTGGTGCTGGGGCCTCGCCGATTTTTCCCACGTAAAATGCCACAGTTCCTCCGGACATAGCCCTAAAATCAGAGAATCCATTCTACAATGCTTCAACGTCAACCACTTCCTGTGGTAACGAATTACACAGGCTCCTTGCTGAAGACATTTCTCCTCATCTCTGTCCTAAATGGTCAACCCCGTATCCTCAGACTGTGACCCCTGGTTCTGGACACACTCACCATCGGAAACATCCTTCCTGCATCTACCCTGTCTAGTCTTGTTAGAATTTGATAGGTTTCTATGAAAATCCCCCTCATTCTTCCGAACTACAGCGAATACAAGCCTAACCGATTTATCTCTCGTCGTACATCAGTCCCGCCATCCAGAGAAACAGTCTGGTAAACCCTCGCTGCACTCCCTCTATTAGCTGGAACATCCTTCCTCAGATAAGGAGACCAAAACTGCATATAATATTCCACGTGTGGCCTCACCAAGGCCCTGTATAATTGCAGCAAAACATCCCTGCTCCTGTACTCGAATCCTCTCACAATGAAGGCCAACGCACTATTTACCCTTTATACCGCCTGCTGTGCCTGCATGCTTACCTTCAGTGACTAATGTACAAGGATACGAAGGTCTCGCTGCACATTCCCCTCTCCTAATTTATGGCCATTGAGCTAATAGTTTGCCTTCTCATTTTTGCTACCAAAGTGGATAACCTCGCATTTCTCAAATTATGCTGCATATTTTGAATACAAAAGTCTGGGAACAATGCACAAACAGACTCAAAAACAGCCTCTTTCCCGCTGCTACTAGACTCCTAAATGACCCTCATATGGACTGACCTCATTAACACTACATCCTGTATGCTTCACCTGATGCCGGTGTTATGTAGTTACATTGTGTACCTTGTGTTGCCCTATTATGCATTTTCTTTTATTTCCTTTTCTTGTCATGTACTTAATGATCTGTTGAGCTGCACGTAGAAAATACTGTACCTTGGTACACATGACAATAAACAAATCCAATCCAAATCAATCCAAACAAATCCAATCCAATCTGCTATTCATTTGCCTACTCACTCAACTTGGATGCAGTGCTCCTGTGCTTGGTGTCTCACCAGATCCTGGGCTGGATTCTCCCAAAATGGGGCTACGTCTGCACGCTGGCATAAAAACGCTTGAGTTTCACTCCCTAGTTTCCTTAAAAAAATATTCACTCACTTTCAGGGGGCTAGCAGGGACCCAGAGTGATTCACTCAGCTTTAGCTGCAGATACGGCCCCCCACACTTCCAGTCTGGAGTCCACTCATGCGCACGGTGGCGGCCTCCAGCGGCCGCGCTGAGCGCCATGGCGGCCTCGGACCGCGGAGGCTGCTGGAAAATGTAGGACCCCCCCATCAGCCGTGCACCCGAAGATCCGCCCGGCCTGATCTATTCTCCACCGCCCATAAGGCTGCCCCCCCCCCCCCCCGGGAGCCTGATTCTCCCACCCCCCACTAGGGCGGCCGAAGACAGAGTCCGCAGACACCAAGCGAGGTTCCCGAACGGCACACACAAAGACATGCACAATGTCAATATCAGAGCTGGTGCCTGTGAGTGTGAAATCGAGTGATGGTACTGATCCTTCATCGGAATGGATTCTCCGCTGCCCAACGCCAGCAGAGAGATTGACGATTGGGCGGAGAATTGAACATTCGTGGACTGAAAATGTGATCGCCGCCTGATGCCAATCTCATTGTGATGCTCTGGTCTGCTGCTGGCGGCAGCAGCGAGGTTACACGTCCCGTGCCAGTGTCACCACGCTAACCACGATTTGCATGGATTTCCATGCAATTAATGGGCTGGATCCCAATACTCAACCCCTGCACAATGCACCACCCCTCTCAGGCAGTAGGCGTGATTTCGAGCAAGTTTTTACGAGCTGGGCCTTGGACGGCAAGGCCATTGAGGGGGACCAAGAAGGTAAAACGCTCTCCAAACCTTACTGGCTTGCTGGGGGGTGTAAACCTGAACCTTAGGGAGTAGCGGTTGAAAGACTTAGCGGAAAATGCATGGATATGGGGTGTCCCCCTTGGGATTGGGGTGGCCTGGCAGAGACCCTCATTGTTACTGTGCAACCATCTCAACACCCGCGCTAGCTGCAACTTCCAGGCTCTTAGCTGTTGAGACGACTGACTACTCACAGTATCCATATGTGTTCAGAGGGCATGTGAATCTCCACCCAGCCAGCCCATTTGGAAACCCTCATACCCCAGCCGGATCATCAAGGGGATGGATGTGGCCATGCTCATTGGCCATCCCACCAGATGTTGGCAATCCTCAGTACACTCCTCAGAACAGCTCCACAGCAGAGGAAGCAGGAATTAGCAGAGCTCACCCCCAAAGGACACATGCACCATTGTTGCTGGAACCCTCGCTGGAACACAGCCCCTCTCAGAGTAAAATCCTCACCAGTGACACTCAGCTAGACTACCTCTGAGGATCACGAGATGTCTCCGTGCTCCGCCTGTTCACAGCTTCCCTGATCCCATACATCCCTTCCCCAGCCAAGAAACCTGACCAGCTCCATGTCATAACCCAGGCTCCACATAACACTGCAGCTAGGATCCCAGTAAATGCACACATCCTTCTCTCTCTCCCAGCTGTTGGGCCTGCCCGCACACCAGATTGTCAGCATGCGGCAAATGGCTGCAGAGTATGAATATCTCCACCACACAACCTCCTGGTGTGATACCACCAGGCTCACCCAGCGAGGAGACCCACAGTAGATCACACTGGGAGAAACAGGATAGCGGTCACAGAGTCTATCGCTAACACCGGTTATGGCAGTCACTGGTACCCCTGTTGGGAGGGACGGATGGTGAGGATCGAGGCTCCCCACATCACAGACCAGGTGCCAGTCACTGATGGGGACTGGGGTGCAGTGCACACGACATCATCGTGAAGGGGCCTGGGGGAGGGGGAGAGCTGGGAACATGTTGAGGAAGACCAGCAGCACAGTGCAAAGTGACCATGTAAACTGGTGGCATTGGGGATGGTCAAGGGAATCCTCATGTTTCTGACATTTTCTGTCTCTTCCCCCCTCCTATTTAGAGACGTGATTTTGGACTACAGCCAGCTATGCTTTCTATCTACCTGGCCGCTGTTGCCGTTGCAGATGCATAGTGGCGAGAGGGCCAGGGCCAGTTCTGCACAAGAGGAACCTGCCCCAGAAAAGCAGAAACCAACCGGTGAGGCTCAAGTGGGAGCTGTGCAACTGGACAATGAGGAAGTGTGATGGAGGCAACACATCAGACCATGTTTGTAAGGGCCATCCCTGTTGATTCTCTTATTTCCCTTTTCTTTATTTTTTCCATTTTAATTTTGATCCATGGATGCTAAATGGACATGTATATCTTTAAGTCAAACAGTGGCCTGTGAAATTCAAAAGCCACAAAAGAGAACACTGTGCTAGGTTTTGGACAGCAGAACTCAGACTTTTCGGCACCCGAGAGATCAGTGGGACTCGCTTCGATTGGTTGGTTGGTGGCAAATAAATTGTCAAGTGGGGCTGGAATTGACCGCGCACTAACCCAGGGGGTCTCCCATTCTGATTGTCTCGTCATTCTGGAAAGGACGATCCCAACAATGTTGGCGATGCAGATGCAGAGCCAGAGTCGACAGGAGGGGGTGTCAGCAATCTTCCAGTGCCGAGAAATGCAGTTGGAGGAGTTCAAACGCCTGTAACAGCAGTAGTTGGTGCCGACAATGCATGCCACCCAGGCCAACACTGAACCAGGCCACGCTGGAAGCCTTGGGTACGAGCGTCATGGCCATGGGTCATGATGTCCAAGCCCTGGGGCAAACTGTGCTGGTGGTGGCTGTGATGCAAGACAGGGCATCGCTGTCACTGGCAGCCATGTGCCAATCGCACATGGACAAAGCTGCGGCACTCCATAGCATGGCTCAGTCACAACAGATCTTGGCTGAGGGCTTTGAGAGCATTGGATGGGCGCTGGTTCACCTGCATCAGTCACAGAGTCATGGCACAGTCTCTGAGGGCCATGGCACAGTCTCTGAGGGCCATGGCCCAGTCTCTGAGGGCCATGGCACAGTCTCTGAGGGCCATGGCCCAGTCTCTGAGGGCCATGGCCCAGTCTCTGAGGGCCATGGCACAGTCTCTGAGGGCCATGGCACAGTCTCTGAGGGCCATGGCCCAGTCTCTGAGGGCCATGGCCCGGTCTCTGAGGGCCATGGCCCAGTCTCTGAGGGCCATGGCACAGTCTCTGAGGGCCACGGCCCAGTCTCTGAGGGCCACGGCACAGTCTCTGAGGGCCATGGCTCGGTCTCTGAGGGCCATGGCACAGTCTCTGAGGGCCATGGCCCAGTCTCTGAGGGCCACGGCACAGTCTCTGAGGGCCATGGCTCGGTCTCTGAGGGCCATGGCACAGTCTCTGAGGGCCATGGCACAGTCTCTGAGGGCCATGGCCCAGTCTCTGAGGGCCATGGCCCAGTCTCTGAGGGCCATGGCACAGTCTCTGAGGGCCATGGCACAGTCTCTGAGGGCCATGGCTCGGTCTCTGAGGGCCATGGCACAGTCTCTGAGGGCCATGGCCCAGTCTCTGAGGGCCATGGCCCAGTCTCTGAGGGCCATGGCCCAGTCTCTGAGGGCCATGGCCCAGTCTCTGAGGGCCATGGCACAGTCTCTGAGGGCCATGGCTCGGTCTCTGAGGGCCATGGCACAGTCTCTGAGGGCCATGGCACAGTCTCTAAGGGCCATGGCCCAGTCTCTGAGGGTCATGGCACAGTCTCTGAGGGCCATGGCTCGGTCTCTGAGGGCCATGGCACAGTCTCTGAGGGCCATGGCACAGTCTTGAGGGCCATGGCCCAGTCTCTGAGGGCCATGGCCCAGTCTCTGAGGGCCATGGCACAGTCTCTGAGGGCCATGGCACAGTCTCTGAGGGCCATGGCACAGTCTCTGAGGGCCATGGCCCAGTCTCTGAGGGTCATGGCACAGTCTCTGAGAGCCATGGCCCAGTCTCTGAGGGCCATGGCCCAGTCTCTGGGCTGCATGGCTGAGTGCATTGAGACCCTGACCAAGATGAGAGCCGGCATTCAGGACTGACAGCGCCAGCTGATGGTAGAGACCCCGGAGCTCACTCCGGCCGCACCCCTGTCCCAAGGAGCAACCCAGAGGCCATTGGGCACCCCGAGGGAGGAGGAGGTGATGGGGCCCGTGTTGGTGACTCCCACAGGGAAGTTCTGGAACACCGCATTACCTCTGAATCCCCCCAACCTGACACTGATGTATCTCATGGGCAGTGGGCAAAACAGGGTGTCACTTCGCCACATGCGACACCCGAAAAGTCAGCTGGGCCTTATGGTATTATCATAAATGTAAGAACTGCAAGGGTTAATGAAATGTCTAGATCAGCCACTAGATGGAGCAACAGTTACAAGTATATAAGACATTGATGCTAAGCCTTGTGGGGGAGAGAGGTGAAGGAGTTAGCTAGAGACAGACTGAAGTAACTAGAACATAGAACATAGAACAGTACAGCACAGAACAGGCCCTTCGGCCCTCGATGTTGTGCCGAGCAATGATCACCCTACTCAAACCCACGTATCCACCCTATACCCGTAACCCAACAACCCCCCCCCCCCCTAACCTTACTTTTAAGGACACTACGGGCAATTTATCATGGCCAATCCACCTAACCCGCACATCTTTGGACTGTGGGAGGAAACCGGAGCACCCGGAGGAAACCCACGCACACACGGGGAGGACGTGCAGACTCCGCACAGACAGTGACCCAGCCGGGAACCGAACCTGGGACCCTGGAGCTGTGAAGCATTTATGCTAACCACCATGCTACCGTGCTGCCTCTGAGTGTGAGTAAGAGCAGATCACAGTGTAGAGATTAGTTGTAGGTGAGTGTAGATTATATGTTAATAATCAACTGTGTATTATTTAAGAGTTCATGTTGAATCCAAATTAGTAGTGTTAATAATTTTATAGTTTTGTTCAAGTTAAAGCTAATTTGTGGTCTTTATGAAACTACGCCAACCATCCTAAATATAGCAACACAAAGAACACCACAGGCCCATCCAGGTCCAGGCCCTCCAGAGAACACCCACCAAAGGAAAACCAGGTCACAGGGCAAGTTACACAGCAGGTGGCCTCTACATCTGATGTGCTCTCTGGAGACCCACCGAGAAAGAGCATTAGAGCAGGTAAGTAGAAAGTTAGACACCAGTTCAGTTGGCATAGGTACAGCACACAGGATAGTGTTGGGGGCCAGGGCACAATTACTGTACATTGCACTATTAAAATTAAACACCTGTTCACTGATGTTCCAAACTGCCTTGGTTCTCTATCTGAAGGGTGTGAGGGATCGGCTGGCCTGGACTGGGTGCAGAGGGTGCGCAAGTGGGGCATGTGGGAGGCTGGTGCTGTGCAATGTGGGTGTTGGAGGAAGACATGGAGCAGAGCCCCGAGGACCGTCCAATGTCCCACCCGTCTTTGCCCTCGGAGCCGGTAGGGGATGGGGTCAGATATGTTGAGGTGCGTTGTGGTGCGACCTACCCGGTGTGTGACATCTCCATAACCGCCTCCCTCCCCCAGCCCCATCACCACCCGCACCTCCCCAGAGGGTCTATGGGCTTGTGGATGTAATGGCCAGCACACATGCAGAGATCACCCGGGCAGACAGTGGAATGTGATACCAAAGTCAGAAGTCAGACTTTGCCAAATGATACAGAGCACCGGAGCTCATCACACAGTGGGTCGTCATCATCTCTGACCAGAACCGCTGATGCTGCCTGCCCAGGGCCTACATCCTGTAGTGCAGCTGGTAGGAAGCTCAGAGGGGGATGGAGGTGCTGACATTGGGGGGTGGTGTGCAGGGAGGGGGACAGGGGAGAGGGTGTGGTGGTTATGGGGTGGAAGAGGAGCTGTGGGGAGGTGGGACAGGAAGGTTAGGCTGCCAGGCCTCCTAGTCAGTGAAGCTGGAGATGATGAGGTTCCCCTGTGAACAGGAGCCCCTAGCCTACACATTGTGCATCCTCCTGTGCCTGCCCAGGCCCCAGCCCCTGTTCATATTGGCCGTCCTCCGCATCATCCTCATTGGATGATGCCTGGCGTTCCTCCTCCTCCTCCTCCTCCTCCAACATGTCCCCCTCTGCTGCGCGATGGTTTCCAGGACACAGGAAGCCAGCACGATGTGAGAGACCCTCCTCGGGTGAGATTGGAGGGCCCCACCAGAGATGCATCGGATCTGCATCTTGAGGACACCGATGCACCGCTCAATGACGCTCCTGGTTGCTGCATGGGCATCGTTGTAGTGGTTCTCCACCTCGGTCTGTGGCTTATGCACAGGCGTCATTAACCATGACCGCAGTGGATAACCCTTATCACCCAACAACCAACTCCTCACCTGAGGGTGTGCCTCGAAGCTATTGGGCATCGTCAGGAACTTCACGATGAATGCGTGGTGCATGCTATCTGGATATCGGGCACAGACATGCACGACAGTCACACACCAGCTGCACATTCATGGAGTGGATTCCCTTCCTATTGATGAAGATCATATGGGTCCTATCTGTCACCCCCTGGACCTGGGTCATGCCAGCAATGGCGGCGAATCCCACTGCCCGGGCACCCTGTTTCGCTCAGTCCACAAGAAGTTTATATAGTCCACTGCCCGGTAATATAGGGCATCCATGATGGCGTGGATGCACCTGTGTACAGATGTCTGGGATATCCCAAATTGGCCCCACTCAGCACCTGGAATGACCCCATGGCACAAAGGTTCAGGGTGACCGTTGCCTTGAGGCCACCTGGAATGTGTGTCCTCCTCCATACCCCTGTGTGCCAGGTGTGCCATCATCGAGCACAGATCATAGAATCATAAAATTTACAGTGCAGAAAGAGGCTATTCAGCCCATCGGGTCCACACCAGCCCTTGGAAAGGGCACCCCACCCAAGCCCACACCTCCACCCTATCCCTGTGTCCCAATGACCCCACCTAACCTTTTTCTTTGGACCCTAAGGGCAATTTAGCATGACCAATCCACCTAAGCTTCACATCTTTGGACTGTGGGAGGAAACCGGAGCACCCGGAGGAAACCTACGCAGACACGGGGAGCCAAGCCAAAAATCGAACCTGGGACCCTGGAGCTTTGAAACAACTGTGCTAACCACTGTGCCGCCGTGCCGCCCTTGTTAACAGACAGATGTCGGATTGTCTCTCTGGTTAGCCGAAATCTTCGGCAACATGCTCGGTCCGGCAGGCTATCGAAGGACAGGCGTTATCGGTACGTGTGGCTTGATGCAATGCCTCCTTAACACCTCCACATCAGCCGGCTCTCTGGCCTCACAGGCTAGCCATGCTACTCTGGGGCAGGCTCCTGTTCTGCAGGGTCTTCGCTAAGCAGCTTCTGTGCCTGCAGCCTCAGTGTGGCCAAACGGGCTGCTGTAGCCAGGTAGAAGGCAACCATTCCTGGCTTCACTCTGAAGTTCATTCTCTGCATTGAGAAAAGGGCAGACATATTAGCATGTTAGCATGTGAGTACTCCCGCACCCATCCAGGTCCAACAGGCTACACGGTGGCCTTGGGTTGCACTGAAGCTCCATCCTCCAAATGTTTCCCCCCCCACGAGTCCACTCCCACCCCTTGGCTGTTTCCCCCCCTGACACATTGTCTACCACACTGCACTCTGGCCCCATCGGTAGCGAGCACCAGGGAGCTTCTAACCCCACCACCCGTCCCTGCCAGCAAGGGTACTGGTGGCCGCCGCAACCCATGTCAGCGATATGCTCTGCGCCCCCTGTCCTGTCCCCTCCATTGGGGTCTACTGTGGGTGCCCTCCCTGGGTGGGTTGTGTGGTACCCCGACAGTAGGGTGGCACCAGGATGTGAGGTGGGGGGGGGGGGTCCTCATCCGCCACCGAGAGCCCCCATGCTTGGTGGCATGCGTGCGGGCAACGCCAACAGATGGGGCTGGGCGAGGCGGGGTGGCACCTGTTGGGATCATAGCTGTAGTGTGCTATGGGTCCTGGGTGTGGCACATGAGCTGTGGCAACCAGCCGGGGAAAGGATGGATGGGGGCAGAGACGGTCAGGAAGGGCTTTGACTGCCAGTGGTCCTACAGACCACTGGGCGAGCTGATCGTGTGACTGGTGAGGCCTCTGCGCTGAGAGGGGCAGTGTTCCAGGGAAGGTGCCAAAGGCCATGGTGCATGTGTCCTCCGTTTGGGGTGAGCTGTGCACTCCCCCGGCTCCCACTGTAGTGGGACTGCATTTCTGATAGGTGCACTAAAGAATGCCAATACCTGATGGGCCACTGGTTACGCTTGACCACACCCATCCCATTGATGGTTCAGCTAGAGTCAGAGGGTTTCCATGGGGATGGCCTATGGGGGAACCCAAATGACCAGTGGTGCTCGGCACATTTACAGGACACAGTGGCCAGTCAGTGGAGTGCGCAGCCAATGGCCTGCAACCTGTACACAATGGTGGCCTTGCAAACTGCAGCAATGAAGGTCTGTGCCTGCCCATACCGATCCAGGGAGGGACACCCCAAATCCACGGCCAGTCTCCGAGTCGTCCCCGCTACCTGCTCCTCACTGCTTGGCCCTGACAGACGCACCCCCCCCCCCCCCCCCCCCCACCCCCAGCGAGCGACACAATGGCCAGCACACTATTATGAATGGGGAAACTTTTCTTATCTCCTCTCTCTCCCTCAGCAGCTATGGCACCCGGTCCCCTTTTAAAATACCTATAGTGAACCGTGGTGGCATCACTTCCGGCGGGCGAACGCGTAGCATCGCGGAGGCCCAGAGACTACAGGGCTGAACCCGGTAATGATACTTTAACGCATGCAAATGCCGGTTTTGTGTGCTGACACTGGCGCAGGGCATGGAGTGCACTGTAACCACCAGCGGGGCCCCGGAGGCTGCCAGTAGGTTCGCGTCCGGTATCAACCACGATTTTCGGCGACGCCCGATTCTCTGCCCAATTACAATCTGCATTTCCGACGTCAGGGAGCACAGAATCGACTCCTTAGACTCGCAACTGTAAAATCCTGTCCATCGTCTCTGTTGTGTTCCTTCACTTGGATAATTGGCCAGGAAAAGGGGCACAAGAGGATGAGGATGTAAAGTAAGCAGTGCATGTTCAGACAATCTGCAGCTTGTAAATTAGAAGAGAATGTTAGTGTCATTTTTGAAGGTTCCATCCACTGTTTATGGCTTCAGCAATGGCTGATCCAACAATGGACAGCTGTGTGGGGTTACAGGGTCACGTCTCTCCCACTCCTGTTAGCTCTGCTGCCTCCTATTGTGTGCCACCGTGTGCTGCAAGAGCAAAAGAAGGAGGGAGGAGTTTGTCAGTGAGAGTGGTGCAATATGTTTGTGCGCTGTGTCTGCCATGATTGAATTGTCAGAAGATTCTGCAATGTGGGTATATATCTTGCAGCTGTGGTTAATATGTGAGGGAAAGGTGAAGCAATGAATAACCGGTATGAGTCCTGATTGATAGGAACTGTGGTAGGTGAGTGATTTGGGTGCCCTGAATCGAGCGATGTCTGAGACTAGTAAATGAAAAAATGAAAATCGCTTATTGTCACGAGTAGGCTTCAATGAAGTTACCGTGAAAAGCCCCT
Organism: Scyliorhinus canicula; assembly: GCF_902713615.1. Classification (NCBI taxonomy): domain Eukaryota; kingdom Metazoa; phylum Chordata; class Chondrichthyes; order Carcharhiniformes; family Scyliorhinidae; genus Scyliorhinus; species Scyliorhinus canicula. Next base: position 120,867,300 of record NC_052150.1, read on the forward strand.
TGTCGCCACATTCCGCCGCCTGTCCGGGGAGGCTGGTACGGGGCTGGTAGTAGTGCAGTTGGTAGAAAACAGCATTTGAGCCTGGCACGGTAGCACAGTGGTTAACACTGCAGCCTCACAGCACCAGAGACCTGGGGTCGATTCTGACCTTGGGTGACTGTCTATGTGGAGTTTTCAGGTTTTCCCAATGTCTGCGTGGGTTTCCTCCGGGTGCTCCGATTTCCTCCCACAGTCCAAAGGTGTACAAGTTAGTTGGTTTGACCGTGATAAATTGCCCCTTAGTGTCCAAAGGTTAGGTGGGGTTACGGGGATAAGGCAGGGGAGTGGGCCTAGGTTAGGGTGCTCTTTCGGAGGGACGGTACATACTCGATGGGCCAAATGGCCTCCATCTGCACTGTGGGGATTCTATGATTGGACCTCCCTCCTCCTGTGTTCTCACCTTGTGGCGAGATACTGCTGGTTATCCAATCAATGAAATCATTAAATGAAAAATTGGAGAGTGCTGTGACTTAATGATCTGAGATAGCAGCAGGCAGGGAAGTCAGGGCATTTTCCCTCTGGTATAAATGTGTATTTAGATATAGATAAACAGATATGATACAGTGAGGCGGTTTGGGTAAATTAACCACTGGAGGGCAGTGTTTGCCTTTACAGGAACACTTCCTCCAGTATGAGTTATTTTGCAGTTGGAACTCTGGAGAATAGAACTGCACAGAATGTCACAATTAACATGTTAATATTGCTCCAATGTTATTATCTACCTTTCCTGAATGTGATAATTCATGCAGCAGAGGCATGTTTCATGAGTTCAAAACCTTTCAATTTCCCAACCAAGAGGTCATTTTTGTGGGTATAGACAATAGGCCTCCAGTAAATATTTCGACAGTGTAATTAGGGCCATGGTACAGTCCTACGTGCACCTGACATCCACAGATATTTGGCCTGTATTTTTACTGAACTGACCCATTGGGGATGAGACTGGGGGTGCTTGGCAGTGGGATTACCTGTACGGAGTATGGCACGGGCAGCACGGTAGCATTGTGGATAGTGCAATTTCTTCACAGCTCCAGGGTCTCAGGTTCGATTCCGGCTTGGGTCACTGTCTGTACGGAGTCTGCACATCCTCCCCGTGTGTGCGTGGGTTTCCTCCGGGTGCTTCGGTTTCCTCCCACAGTCCAAAAATGTGCAGGTTAGGTAGATTTGCCATGATAAATTGCCCTTTGTGACCAAAATTGCCATAGTGTTGGGTGGGGTTACTGGGTTATGGGGATAGGGTGGAGGTGTTGACCTTGGGTAGGGTGCTCTTTCCAAGAGCCGGTGCAGACTCGATGGGCCGAATGGCCTCCTTCTGCACTGTGCAATATCTATGAAACTAGGCCTCCAGTCAGACAGGGAACCGGTTGATGGAGTGTGGAGAACAAAGTAGGCCCATACCTGGGGTTTAAGGATGTCCCAAGGAGTTAAGTCGGAGTGTGGGAGGGGACAGGATTTGATCTGGGGCCCTGGGAACTGTGCCATCTAATGTTTCTGTCACTGGGGTAGGATATAGCTTTTTGGTTCTGCGCACTCTCTTATGCCACACATTTTGATTCCATCTTAGAGGAATGACAGAACCTCAGCTTAACATCTTATCTGAGAGCTGAACTTCTCTGATGCTGCAGCACTCACTCAGGACTTCACTGAAGTGTCAGCCAAGATGATGCACTCAAGTAGCAGAGTGCAGCTTTAACTTCAGATTGGAGCCAAACAGACACTTACGGATCAAGAACTAAAAGCATCTCAGAATCAGCCTCAAGAATGTCTTGGAACATAGCTTCTGGCGTCTTTAAATGATCTTGGCCAGATCTCACCGAGTGCCATATACCATCCAAATTTGGACAGATCTCACTGTCCTTTGCCCAAACTATTGATTTATGATTTGGAGGTATCCACCTGCTTATGAAATTCATCCCGTCTGAGTTAAGATGTTCTAACACACTTCCCATATAGTAGAGGAAAAAGAAAGTCAAAGCAAACTACACCCTATTGAGCATCATGATATTTTCCCAGTTGAAAATCTATTTTGTAGTTACATGTGCTGACCGGCCACAAACTGGGATTTGTTCTGATTTAGCAGTCACAAGAATAAAGGCAGATTTAGAACTAGCTCCATTTTTGCGACAAATCTTAAAGTTCTAATGGGTAACCGTCAGAGCAAAGGAAACAGCATAGAGCTTGAATAAAACAGCAAGTGTATTAGCAGCATGCCGCGTTCTTCCAGCTATATTTAGACTCTTGTACATGCTAACAATCAAACGTTGTCTGAATTCAATACTGTTTGACATCTACAAATCAACTATTAATAAGTCCCCATTTCCATTTGATTCAATAGAGACAGCTACATTTACATTTTATGTAACTGTCTAAAATAATACTGGAAATAAATTAAACATTTATTGTGCAGAACCTGCAGCTTTTATAATATGCAGGTCTAGAGTCGATATCTGAATCATTATTTTTTTATATAATGAGCTAAGCAGTGACCTTATGCAATACAATATAGAATAGTCATGGTATCAGATGCTTAGGAAATTAGATTTTAATTAACTGGGAGACCCGAATGCAGATTTTACAATCAGGAAATTGACCAGGGATGTGTGTGGCCTGGATCTTTATCCACTTTTGTACCCGTCCCATTCCTGCCACCGTTTCCTTCCATTGCCAGAAGCAGATTCTCATTTATTCTGTACAAATGAGGTAAAATCACATCTTGTGCCCTGTTTTCAGATATTTCTGTCTATTTGGACTATTTTGGTTAACTTGTGTGATGCTGCAGATTGTTGTCAATCTGGAAAAGGCTCAAGAGCATTTACATGGTGATGTACCATCAATTGAACGCGAGACGAGTTGCTGGACAAAAGTATGGCTTTAATCTGCTAGATGTTAGCCCTGCGGTCGATTACAGTAGAAGGACAACCGCTGGGAGTACTGGGTATTTATACCCCGCCTCCAGGGCGGGGTTAACTCAGCCTCTCGACCAATCGGAGAGCCGTCACATGACTGGTCTCAACCAACCGGTCGAGAGGCACATGACCGACCAGGGCCAATAGTAAGCTGGTGTTCTGCACCAATGGCAGGCAGCTATGCTAATCAAACGACCACACATGGCCCAGCAGCAACACTCATGTGAATGTATGAATAATAACCGACAGGAAATAACCCACTGGCTCATCCAAGCAGTTTATGATTCCTTGTGCATCACACCATATGCACTCCAAAAACCACCTGAAAGCTTGTGGTCTACTGGGGAGATGACAAAATCAGATACAAACTCAAACCAATTGGGGGGAAAAACATGGAGAACCTATCCCTGACCACCAACCCCCCATCCCCAGGCAATAAATCCAAGTTTAAGAGATCATAGAATCATAGAACTTACAGTGCAGAATGAGGCCATTCAGGCCAGCAGGTCTGCACCGGCCCTTGGAAAGAGCACCCTACTTAAGCCCACGCCTCCATCTGTACCCAGTAACCCACCTAACCTTTTTGGACACTCAGGGAAATGTTTCATGGCCAATCCACCTAACCTGCACATCTTTGGACTGTGGGAGGAAACCGGAGCACCCGGTGGAAACCCACGCACACACGGGGAGAACATGCAGACTCCGCACAGTCAGTGACCAAAGCCAGGAATCGAACCTGGGAACCTGGAGCTGTGAAGCAACTGTGATAACCACTGTGTTACCGTGCTACACTGGTCACAATTAATATATTTGCAACTGTGCCAACCACTGTGCTCCCACGATGTATTAGTTCCAATTAATATCATATAGTATCCACCCTTTGCACACAATTACTTTTGCTTCAACTAGAAACAGCTTGAAGGAAAAAAATGGATTTGTGTTCACTGCACAAACTGACAGCTTGCTCCATAGCTCTGGGGAAAGAATCAACTCCTCTTATCCAACCTTATTCTGGCTTTATATAATGTGGTATTGTGACCCCCCTCCCCCCTTCTCCTGCTGACTTAGTTGAAACAAGCTGTCTGCACAAACACAATCTATTCCCTTATTCACCCGGAAATCTTCACTTCTGTGAAGTGCAGTGTCTCAGCTCTTTGTGCCCATCAGAATAGTTGATATGCTTCAAACTGGAATTACCCTAGTGGCCCTCCTCTGCACCCTTTCCAAAGCCTCAATTATGCCGACAATGGGAGGATGCAGTTCTCGAATTGAAGTCTAAAAGATCTGCAACACTTGATTATTTACTGATGATTCAGAGCTTATTTCTGAGATATTAATTTTTGCTTTAATAAAAATCAAACTACTTAGGTTTGTGGCAACACTACCACCTCACAATCTTGAGTTGTATCCAATGGTAGGTTAGCTTTGCTGGTAATAGCTTCATATTGACTGGAGCACATGTCAATAATTACCTGAAATTTTAATCTTTTAAATAGATACTTTCTCCTATGTGCACATGTTTGTTATTTCTACTTTTTTCCCTTTCTTACCCACTGGCAGCATCATTATTCTATCACTGAGCTTGCAAATCTTACCCTTCAAAACATTCAAGGTCAACAAAGTTATGACTAATTTCACTTTGGAACCTTTTTTTCTGTTGGAGCATTTGAAATTAATTGTAATTAGTTGCCAATAAAATTAAGGTCAGTGGAAGCTAATTAAAAAGAAAATCTCTTTTGTTTTGATGTGCAGCTTTTAAGGTTCCACTTTGTGAATCCTTTGCATGTTTTTATAGGATGACAAAAATGCCTCTGAAGCAGTACCTTATAGCCTTCCAAGCTGTTATCATGATGTATCTGGGTGCAAAAACAGCATGTGATGAAATGAAAATGGCTTATTTCCACAAATAGGCTTCAAATGAAGTTACTGTGAAAAGCCCCTAGTCACCACATTCCAGCATCTGTTCAGGGAGGCTGGTATGGGAATTGAACCTATGCTGCTGCCTTTGTTCTGCTTTACAAGCCAATTGGTTAGCCCGCTGTGCTAAACTAGCCCCAGATATAAATGAGGTTACAACATGTCAGCTGTATTTATTGGATTGCAGTGCTGCTGAAATCATTCCAAAATTTGCATCTGTCCCCACACCAAAGACTCCAGTGGGGCGCGATTCAGCGGGCTGAAGTTAAAGACCCCTGTCGGGCTCGTTTAGCGGGATGTTTCGTGGCGGCTGCAGTGCCATGCGACATACTACTATCCAACAGCACTTTGACGGGGTTTCTTTAGCCTCAGGGAGTTTCTCCCCACCGAGGCCACATTTAGAGGGATTTCCTGCTGGCGAGCTGAAAGGCTCCTCACAGATCGGCTGGCAGTGCCAGCGTGCCCAGGTATCAGGAGGAGCGCAAGGGTGTCACCTTGCCCTCTCCCAGAACATTTGGGGGTCTCCAATGGCCTGGGAGATCCTTCACTCTCCCAGGTGCTGTTACACCTGGTCCACATTTGTGTGGACCATTTCTATACGGCGCCCTGGCGAGATCCCCCGGGCGCAGCGGTGATGCCTGACAGCCGGGGGAATCTGTCGGCCGAGTATTTAAATGAGCCTAAATATGCAGTTCTGGATCTTGCCCAGCGACAGCAAGATCCAGATCGCGCTGGGTGGAGTGAGCCGGGTTACTTACAATCGGTCTGGAGCCTGATTTGGGGCTCAGGCACCATTCACCCGTTGAGCCCGTATTCACGATGTGCGCAATGGGCTGCTGAATCGCGCCCCTGGTAAAATTTCTCGTAAAGCCATTTGCCTGTGCCTTAATGTACAAATCACCATAAAACAAATGTGAATGACAATTGTTGCCTATTCCTGTTATAACTTTGTGAAACTATATTTAAGGTGATGTAGTCACCTCAGAAAATAAAGTGTCGTTGCCTGAGTCTATATTGCCGTTTAGTAGACATTACTTTGATGACAAATTCAGAAAGCATGCTGAGTGTGAAATGGAGATCTCTGTGCTTCATAGCATCATTACTTAATGGTCTTGCAAGAAACACAAAAACTTGCATAATGAGGGTGCAAGGGAGTGTGAATATCATACAGGTCTAAATTTGATCTTATATTTGCTGAATTGAGATCCCTGACCTTTGATCATTAGACTCACAGTAGAGGAGTATATTTCTGTTTTGCCTCTCATTTCTGCGTGCAATTTAAAAGCTAGAGCTTCCATATGTCCAGTGACAAAGATAAATGTTTGCATGTGATGTTAATTCCAACACTCATGTTAATTCTAACACTATTGTTAATATGTTATGAGCTGAACTATTCAGCATTAGCTTCTGCAGTAAACATCTCAATTAGATGTGGGCTCCCATTGTCTTCGGGCAGGTGTGGCGGTGGGGGCAGAAAATCTCACGGGATGCCCAGTTTCTCCTTTCACGCTGAAGTAAAGGTACAATGTGATTGTCGCCTCCCCCCGCCCACCCCACCTCCTGCCAGCGACATAGTGTGTTCTAATTATCAGTCCTCTATGCCTGAATCATCCCCTCGTAAGGAAATTAATTCACATCAGCTTGATGGCAGACCGCCGTGAAACCCAGCTGCTCTCCAGAGGCATGTCCCTGGCAAGCAGACCTCTCAGAGGAGTTCAGGTGATGCGTCGCTTCGGGCAGTGCCAGAAACAGTCCAAAGATGTGCAGGTCAGCTGTATTGGCCATGCTAAATTGCCCCTTAGTGTCCAAGGGCATGTAGGTTAGGTGGGGTTATGGGGATCGGGCGAGGGAATGGGCCGAGGGTAGGGTGCTCTTTCAGAGGGTCAGTGCGGACTCGAATGGCCTCCTTCTGTGCTGTAGTAATTCTATGGTAATTCTATGGTTCAGAGCTGTACAGGAGTGGGGGGATTGTGTGTTGGGGGTTGGGTAGTGGAGGGGGGGGAGGGTTACGAGGGGTGTGAGGGGTGGATCATGGAAAAATATTATGCACTGTGGAGGCCATTAAAAATGGCACCCCGATATTCAATAAATGAAGTCGCTGGTGGTGTCGGCTCAATCAGTGTGACATCGCGGGACCCATCCCTTGAAGTTTCTGAGCACAAGTCCCGAATGTTACGGTGGAAAAAATTGCTGTTGGTGCTGACGGCTTTTCCACCCACTGTCTTTGCTGAACTTAAGGAAAATTCCCCGCTAAGTTCCACTTTTGAGTGTCACCATGTTACCACACTGCCTACCTATTTGTCAGTGCTTTCTGCCACAGCATCTCACTGTCAGAGTTTCATATCTCTGCTCTTTCCCATCCTCTTTTATCATTTGGCAGAATGATGTGATGCGTCTAGTAGGAAGACCATTCCAACTAATTAGTCCTTCTGAACACGTTGTTGGGGGGGGGGGGGGGGGGGGGGGGAGAGGGGGGGTGTTAGGCTGGGTGGTGAGCATTACAACATTTTGAGTACATTGAACTTGTCAGATTTTCAATTAATTAGCAGGGCAACCTCAGTAAAAGTTGCTATGGTGGGCAGCATGGTAGCACAATGGTTACCAATGTTGCTTCACAGCGCCAGAGTCCCGGGTTCGATTCCCGGCTTGGGTCACTGTCTGTGCGGAGTCTGCACGTTCTCCCTGTGCCTGCGTGGGTTTCCTCCGGGTGCTCCGGTTACTTCCCGGAAGTCCCGAAAGACGTGCTTGTCAGGTGAATTGGACATTCTGAATTCTCCCTCAGTGTACCCGAACAGGCGCCGGAGTGTGGTGACTAGGGGCTTTTCACGGTAATTTCATTGCAGTGTTAATGTAAACCTACTTGTGACAATAAAGATTATTATTATTGGGCTCCTGGAACTTCAATTCCTTTCAAATTCTGAAGTATTTCTGAGGCATTCAAATATGCAATGGTATGTCTATCAATTTAAAGCTTCCTAAATATGAGAGCTAGTCAAACTACTCTGTAGCTGGTGAGATAGGAATAAATCGTAAAGTTCATCAAAATTTAGTTAAGTAATCACATTTATTTTTTTCTATTGCAACAAGCGAGCTGAGCTTATTTGCAGCTATAAATATATATTGTATTGATTAATTATGTATTTGAGAAATCTGTTTGGCAGTTAAACCCTAAGCTAAGGTCAAGGTTAATTTCACTCTGCTGCCTATCAAAACCAGGAGGATCCTATCGAGACATAAGGTAGAATCAATCTCTGCAAGCAATCTAAACATTATCCTGGCAACACTATCACACATACCCACCTCTTAAACTGAATGAATTGAGGGTGTAGGGAGTCAGTGCTCCTCTACAAAATAGTCTGAAGTAAAGAAACCAAATGTACCTCAAGTAAAAAAGGTAAAGGAACACAAAAATATAGCATACTGGGGGTAAATTTTGTTTTGTGTGATTGTGCAAAATGGATGCTTACAAATCTGTACTCCATTTTCCATGCACCCCAATTTTTATTTCCTGCGATCATTATACGCTCCACTGATGCTCCTAATCTTTGACACCAATCCTTTATCCCCAATATCTGATTTTCTTCATAGTGCCTTCATATACAATTGACACACTCATTCATTTTGAAAGGGTTGAAATAATTGTAAATGTATCATTGTGCACAAAGGAACTTTGCCACACACACCATATTGATATGAGGTGGATCTTTTCAAGACATTTGCAAAAATAATCTGCAATTGATTACAGAAAAATTCTGCATCCCGGTATATATTAATGAATAAAACAACCACAAATTAAATCATTAGGAGAAATTTCAGGTCTGTTGATGTATGCTGGGAGCTAGGTTCGGAAATCTTTGTGTAACTATGATTGTCCTGCAAATATTAAAGTGATACAGTATGATTTATGGCCAAGGCAAGCTGTGAATAGGAGAAATTTGTAAATAATTCTTTTGTAAATGAAACTACTGAGCTATATGAGACCTTCAGCCAGAGTGAATCAATTGGTACATATGTGTGGGAGGAAGTGACTCAAGAGAGTGTGATTCTGCAAAGGTTTAATCTATTACCCATTACAAGGAAATTCTCTTTGAATTGGTCCCCTGGGATATAAAGTCAAGTTCGTAATAGCTGCTATATGTTCGAAGTGAGGGGTGACTGTCTGATTACACCAGCAATATGCTCAAAACCAAGTCAAATTAAATCTTCTCACAACCTACATCAGATTTGGATACAGTTTAGCTGAGCATCCATTTGTAGGATCCTCATCTGAGGGTTTTTAGTCAGTTAATGATGAGCTATCTCAAAATTGTGCAGCAGTGTCGGGTAGGATAACAAATTTGGACAAAATAATGGGGGACTATTTTCCCCATCCTGAACAGTTTCCGAGGTGGCCAAGGTGGAGTCTTCAGCTGCAATGCCTGCTTTAGCCTGTCTTAATAATAATAACAATAGAATACTACTACTAAGAATAATAGTAATCTTTATTATTGTCACAAATAAAAAGCTGTGCTGTTCGGTGAATTGGGCATTCTGAATTCTCCCTCTGTGTACCTGAATAAGTAGCGACTAGGGGCTTTTCACAGTATCTTCATTGCAGTGTTAATGTAAGCCTACTTGTGACAATAAAGATTATTATTAAATAGGCTTACATTAACACCGCAATGAGTTGCCACACTCCGGTGCTTATTCGGGTACACAGAGGGAGAATTCAGAATGTCCAATTCACCAAACAAGCATGTCTTTCTGGACTTGTGGGGGGAAACCGGAGGAAATCTACGCAGACAGGGGGAGCACGTGCAGACTCCGCACAGACAGTGACCCAAGCGGGAATCGAACCTGGGATCCTGGCGCTGTGAATCTTCAGTTCAAGATTCCATTTTGGCAAATGAGATTAAGCATGCTCTAAGAATGGGCTTCCCGAGAATGATTAATCCCCTAACTACCAACTAAATTGAACACAGAAAAGTGGCTGCACACCATTTTGCTGGCTATTCCTACAATGAATGACTCATTCCATCAGTAACCAGATGAACAGGAGCAAAGATGTCATTGGTGAGCAGAGCTAGGATTGCTGCTTAAAGCCACACTTAGCTGGCAGTGCTCACTTGCTGGGTGAGATACACTGATCAGAGTAAAGAGAACATTCAAGGCACATCTACAGGCTTCCTGAGATATTTCGTGAAGGCTTCATCAACAATCTATCAGCTTTTGTTGTCGAGACTTTCTCAGGATTTAATTTAAAAGGTTCAGTGCTACTATACACCGCTGAAAGTAGATCAGAGAGTGGAGATTCAACACGATAGTGTGGTGGATTTATCTCTGACTTGGCACGGTGATACAGTGGTTAGCACTGCTGCTTCACAGTGCCAGGAACTTGGGTTCTATTTCAGTCTGTGTGGAGTTTGCACATTCTCCCCTTATCTGCGTTGGTTTCCTCCGGGTTCTCTGGTTTCTTCCCACAGTCTAAAGATGTGAACGTTAGGTGGATTGGCCATGCTAAATTGCCCCTTAGTGTCCAAAGAAGTGCAGGTTAGATGAGGTTACGGGGATAAAGCAGGGAGAATCGGCCTAGGTAGAGTGCTTCTTTGAAGGGTCAGTGCAGATTCAATGGGCCGAATGGCTTCCTTCTGCACTGTAGGGATTTTATGATTCATGCTCCTTGTCAGTATAGCTACCCTCCTGATTTTATAGAGTCACCCTTTACGTATCCACCTCCAACAATCCAGTACTGATAAACCAAATCCTTTGTAATGTAGTTTTCTTTAATAAGGGCTCAGTTTTTTTGTGGGGGGGGGGTGGGGGGGTGGGGGGGGGAGGGCAGCATATTTTAATAATTTATGTACTGTTGGAACCGTTATGATGAGTGTCATTTACGTTTGTCCTGTGTCTTCTTAGAGATCTGTCACTAATACCTGGGACTTTTTCTCAGCAAAAGCATTTTCAATAGCAGAATGATGAGCGTGAACACTGGGAAGTTGTCTGAAAAAACATTCTGAGAGACCATCATGTAAAGTTAGTTGATCGAAGCTTTCACACTCTCTCCTGAGAAGAAAGACCTTTACTGGCTCTGCATCAAAACTAGCTGAATCACTTGGATGCAACAACGATTAGGTGAGTGGGAGAGTCTACCAGTAAATAAATCTGTTCAATTTTCTTCCTTTTAAAGTAATGGAGGATAATTATGTTGGCTGCTTCCAGATAGTCGCTCCCATACACCCACTCACTTTTCTGGTATTCACCCTAAATCCAATGCACTGTGTGAAGACTAGAGAAAGCCTTTCTTGTTCCATTTCAATGCAAAATAGAAGTCGTAATGTTGCGGGACCGGAGTTTTGGGTGGGAAAGGGGGTTTAATTAAATTAAAATGTAGTTGCTATGTTACCTTATCGGGCAGAGTCATGATATGAAACTAGTGAGTACAAAAATCCATTTAATGCCCTATTAGATGAGACTTAGAACATAGAACTGTGCAGCCCAGTACAGGCCATTCGGCCCACAATGTTGTGCCGAACTAGTCTGAAACTAAGATCAAATCAATCTACTTCCAGTCATTCTAGTGCACTCCATATGCCTATCCAATAATCGTTTGAAAGCTCCTAAAGTGTCCGACTCCACTATCATAGCTGGGAGTCCGTTCCACGCCCCAACCACTCTCTGTGTAAAGAACATACCTCTGACATCCCTCCTCTATCTTCCATCATGAACCTTATAGTTATGCCCCCTTGTAAAAGCTACATCCACCTGAGGAACAAGTGGCTGAACGTCCACTCTATCTATCCCTCTCATCACCTTATACACCTCAATTAAGTCACCTCTCATCCTCCTTCGCTCCAATGAGAAAAGCCCTTGCTCCCTCAACCGTTCCTCATAAGACCTACCCTCCAATCCAGGCAGCATCCTGGTAAATCTCCTTTGCACCCTTTCCAATGCTTCCACATCCTTCCTATAATGAGGTGACCAGAACTGTACACTATACTCCAAATGTGGTCAAACCAAGGTCTTGTACAGTTGCAGCATAACCTCACAGCTCTTAAACTCAATCCCCCTGTTAATAAATGCTAACACACTATGGACTTTCTTCACAGCTCTATCCACTTGGGTGGCAACTTTCAGAGATCTATGGACATGAACTCCAAGATCTCCCTGCTCCTCCACATTCTTCAGAAGCCTGCCATTAACCCTGTAATCCGCATTCAAATTTGTCCTCCCAAAATAAATCACCTCACACTTATCAGGGTTAAACGTCATGTGGTGGGAAAAAGGAAAACTCAGAAACAATCAGTCATGGATATGAGCAAGTCATTTATTTCTTACTCTGCAGAGGATGCGTTCCTCTAACCACAGGAGAGAGAGGAAGGCGCACCGAGCGCAGAAACCTTCAGTCTTTATACATTCAAAAGATAAGCAGGTTAAACACAGGCATTCATGTAGACAATGGCTGGCTTTGCTTCTTACTAGTATTTCTCCATTCCATATAAGGAGTTGTTTTTGTCCTGGCTTTACTATCTCGTCCTTCATACAGCTAGCATATCAGTTTTGCAGTTCCTCTCTCTAACCTTGCACACACACACACACAAACAAACGCCTGCAGCTTTAGTTAATCACACTATTAAGCAGTTATTCAATATTAAGTATTAAAATTGTCCATTACAGTCATCTGTCACTTTTCAGCCCAGCTCTGCATCCTATCAATGTCTATTTGCAGCCTATAACAGCCCTCCACATTATCCGCTACTCCACCAATCTTGGTGTCATCAGCAAATGTACTAACCCAACCTTCAACTCCATCATCCAAGTCATTGATAAAAATTACAAACAGCAGACGACACAGCACTGATCCCTGTGGTACACCGCTGGTGACAGGGCTCCAGGATGAAAATTTACCATCTACCACCACTATCCTGGATTAAGCTGTATCTTTCCAAATTATCATAAATCCTATCCCTCAGGACCCTTTCCAATAATTTATCTATGACCGAAGTGAGGCTAACTGGCCTATAATTCCCAGGGTTATACTATTCCCTTTCCTGAACAAGGAGAAAAAATTCGCCTCTCTCCAGTCTTCTGGCACTATTCCTGTAGACAGTGAGGACATAATGATCAATGCCAAAGGCTCTGTAATCTCATCCCTCACCTCCCAAAGAATCATAGGGTATATATCTGGAGGGTCACTTGCCCATGCCTAGCTCTCAAGAATTAGAAATATTTAGTCGACGTTAAGGAAAAGATAGTCATCTAAGTCACAGTCTATCGTGTACACTGAAGGTAGTGAACGCAAGGCACATTGTGTATACTATAATTAGAACTCCCATATAGCGAGTCTTACTTTAGATATTCACTATACCTTGTCTGGTAGTTTACAACCTCGACTAATCAGGAAGATCTGAGATAAATACTCCTCAACTGTCACATCTGGCGTCCCAACGTGGTGGCCTGAGATTTATTCTTGGGTCTTAACAAATAGACACAATAACTCTGTCGCTAAGATATAGGTAATTTATAAGCTAAACTAAAACAGTGCACCATGACCCTTAAGTAAGGTCAGAACAATATAAAATTAAGCGCTAATACCAGCAAAATCAAACCAAATTTGACTACTATTGTTAAACATTGTTTACTAGTAGGAAAGACCAAGTATATCGTTTTAAAATACTTTGCCTATGGCAGCTCAAGCCAATAACAGAATTTTTTGCAGGGAAAAACCATAGATAGTCATCTAAGTCACAGTCTATCCTGTACACTGAAGATAGTGAACGCAAGGCACATTGTGTATACTATAATTAGAACTCCCATATAGCAAGTCTTACTTTAGATATTCACAAGACCTTGTCTGGTATCTTACAACCTCAACTAATTGGCAAGATCTTAGATAAATACTCCTCAACTGGTCACAGGACATAGTGGTGGTACTGGCGAGGGGTGGTCCTGGGGTGGCGAGGGGGTTTACAGGGAGGTAATATCTGGCAGGCCGGGTCCACGCGCTGCTGGCGCCATGTTGTATGGCGTGACCGCTGCAGTTCCCCACCGTGTGCATGCGCTGCCATGGAAATGGCAATTCTCCATCTGTATCTGCAGGTAAAGCCAGGGGCATTATGTGACATGCCTGATAGGCTCCCACTGGGCAAAGCATTGGTGTGGGGGTGGTGCCGAGTTTTTGAAATGAAATGAAATGAATTTGGTCGTAAGACTAGACACATGTCTGGACATAGCCTCAAATCGGAGAATCTACCCCTTAGTCTCAGAAACAGAGGGCTGGATTCTCCACAGTCCCACGCCAAAATCACTTTTGGCACGGGGGCGGAGAATCAAATTTCCCGACGGAATCGGGCCCAGCACCGCTCCGGCGATTCTCTGGGCTCTGAATATCCGTGCGTTCGGGAAGTACGCCATGCGGCTGGGGGGGGGGCCATTGCCAGAGGCCCGCCCAGTGAACCTGCGCTCCCAACCGGCCGAGTTCCCGACGGCATGGAACTAACATGCTATGGCCGGTCAGGACCCTCGCGTGGCGGCTGCGGACTCAGTTCGCGGCCGCCCTGTTGCGGGGGTGGGGGGGATTTGGCACCGGAGGGGGGCCTTATGGGTTGCCGGGGGAGAGATCGGGTCGGACGGATCCTCGGGCGCGCGGCTGATCGGGGCGGGGCCTAGTTTCTTTGTGTAGGTCCGCGGTCCGAGTCCATCATGGTGCTCGGCGTGGCTGCTGGAGGCCGCCGCCATGCGCATGTGCAGACTTGGAACCGAAAGTGCGGGGGCCCGTATCCGCAGCCAAACCTCCGTGAATCACTCTGTGTCCCTGCTGGCCCCTTGAAGAAAAGTGAATCGGCTGCTATTTATTTCAGGAAACTCGGGATTGCAACGCCAGCGTTGTGTGGGGACCAAGCCCCATTTTGGGAGAATCCAGCCTCGAGAATCCAGCCCAATATTTTTTCACCAGCTTTGTGAATCTTCCACTGTATGAGAGTAGGTGCATTCAGAATACTGCAGCCTTTGTAATTCGACTTCAAATGTGTGAAATCCCTCATAATCCACCTTCAAAAGGAATAAAATTAATTTTCTTTCCCCAGCAAGTTGAACAATTATTTTAACACAAGCCTCCAGGATTCCCACAAGCTTTTCAGACCAACTGCTGGGATAAATTCAGTTTTACATTTTAATCATGCACCATTCTCATCAGTTGCCCAAACCTTAGAAACAGCAGCATTGTGTAAAGTTGACTACTGCTCAGTCCTATTATGTAAAGTAGCTTGTGCTTGTGTCAGAATTTTTGAAAAAAGTCTCATGGTCCCTGGTAATTTTGGATGTGCTTCAAATTTGGATGAAAAGTGAATTCAAATGTCTCTGTTGGTATTATTTTAAGTTTCAAATGAAAACTGCAGCCCAGATTTTTGCTACAATGGAGAGCCTGGAAGCAATACAAAATGGTCACTCTGTCTGTTGGTATAACCTTGTAGGCTTCCATTACTGGATTCATGCTGCATAATTAATTTCACAGTCATCCATTATCACAATAAGGTTGACAGCTACAAGTGCTTATAGAATCTCTGAAGTGGGACTATGAACTCTAATGCTTGTTGCTATTAGGGATTGTGCATTTGAATGAAGTGCATGTTGATATAAAGCTTTAATTGGGTGAAGGGTAGTCATTTGTTTTTTTATGAATGACTGTTTTTTCAATATAGTGAAGTCTGCAACTTAGAATTTAATTTTTAGGACATTATTTATCTAATCTCTGATAAGGTCCTGAGGTCTGCCTGTGGTGAAGACTGGGTGAGTTGGCATAGTAAGTGTAAGAACAAAGGCTGGTGGGGAGGGGCATGGGTTGTAAGAGTTTGCACAATGTTGGCACAGGAACTATAAAAGATCATTCAGGTGGGTGGAGGGGTATTAGTTGGCATGAAGGGGGTGAGGAACCTTGAAGAGGTGCGTTGAGGGGCTTAGGTAGGCATAAAGGCTGTGGGAGGCTATGGGTGAGTGTCTGGGAGGAATTCAGCAGCATGGGTCGGCATGGTTGGGGTGTGGGTGTACAGGTGGGGGTGAGGGCTGACGCAATGTTTCATGTTTTATTCTTTCATTTTAAATTGTGGACACAGTACCGGATCCCTAAGTCAGGCTTCCGCCCAGCCCTTGGCACCCAGCAGCTCCTCAGGTCTTCTGCATTGTCTGCCTTGACCTGACTGAAAATATACCATCTGGACAGCCAGTTTTAAAGTTAGCACTTGCAGAACCAGGAACTCTCCCAACTCTGTGTACCAGACTTGTTCTCTGCCAAGTGATTCAAACAGTCTTATTTACCTGTGTTTATCTTTAAATAATTCTCTCAGAATAGCTTTTACACAAGAGCCATTAACATTTGTGCAAGATGAGGAAATTCTGCAGGTTAAATTCTCAGTAAAGCAGATCACTCATGGCATGTGTTCACAATAATGGGCTAATTGTAGGAATGATGATTGTGCCACAGGGATCTTACTGAGAATGATAGGACACCATCCCCTGCCCATCTCTGAGGTTTGAGACCGAGAATGAACTGCAAGCTGAGAGACCATCAACTCTCAATCACGACTGTACTGACCCAGATGGATGTGACAGCCACTCCAGAATGAAGGTCTGACAGCTGGAGCGACATATGAGGTGTAATATTTAACACTGCTGCAGCCTCAATCTTCAGGCACTCTTGCGATGTCTGGGCCGTTACAGCAATGCCCACTTCTCACAGACGACCTCCCAGTTGGACATCGTCGCAGTCCCTTTGATTGGGTATCCCACGTCACTGTTGGCTTCTTAATCGGCTGCCTCTGAAAAAGTCGTGAATGATGTCTCGCCACAACTACTTCCGGGTTCTTGATTTGGCACTGAGGCTGACACTGAGTTGGTGACTCTGGTTGCCCTTGAGAAGGTGGTGGTGAGCTGTCTTCTTGAACCACTGCAGCCCCTGAGGTGTAGGTACATCCACAGTGCTGTTAGGGAGGGTATTGCAGGATTTTGACCCAGTGACAGTGAGCGAATGCCAATTAGTTTCAAGTCGGTGGTGAATGACTCAGAAGAGAACTTCCAGTTGGTGGAATTCCCAGGTATTTGCTGCTCTTTGTGGTGATATGCCTGTAAGCAATATTATAGATGGCTGGTGGTGCAACTTCAAACCAGCAGGTGGCGGTACAGATCCACCATGCAGTCTCAAGACACTGGTCATGTGGCAAGGCACTCAGATACAAGTGGGGGCACATTCGGTGATCGAGAGATGGCTATGAGACATACAAGAGAACAGTCGTGCATAGGGGTAGTTCCCGGGAAGTACAAAGAAACTCCATGATAACTTGCTCTGTATCAGATCACTCTCTTACCACATGTGATTTAATAAAGATTCCTTGCTTGACATCAAACACAACATAGTACCAGAATGTGGAAGATTTGAAGATAACGACGGTAGTGACAAAGTTAAAAGAACGACCTAGTGAACTGCAGCCTTTGGCGACTCGGCACAATAGAAGGATGGAGCTAGAGATGGACAGTATAAAGGGACCCCACCAACTTCAGTTCAGGGGTAACGTAGAAAAAAATTGGCGTGCGTTTAAGCAAAAATTCGAATTCAACATTGTACCCCTAGACCTGCAAGCACAGCCTGACAACAGGTTTATTCCGTTGCTGCTTGCGGCAGCAGGTCCTCAAGCAGCAGAACTACATAATAACTGCACCTGTGGCAGCGAAGAGCAGAACAAGAGCCAAGATGAAGCATTAAAGTACTTTGATCGGTATTATTCTATGGAAGATAACGAAGCCTGTGCACATCACATAGTTACGTATACCGAGAAAAAAGGGCTTCAATCAGAAAGCCACATTCAGATGTGTCGTGTGTGTGAGGGGGCTGCACAGCAAAACCATCCCCTTCTCTAAAACCACATCCAACTAATGCAGAGCATGGTCTTAAATCACTATTGCTGAGTACTCCGACCTCCTAACCCCTATCCTTGAGTACACTTTATGTACCAGGGAGAAGAACGAATACTCCCGTTCCCTGGAACCTCCACCGGTCCACTCCTCCCATCTCTCTCCTGAGCCCAGCCAGTGTCTTTGCCCCCCCTGACTGGGCCAGCGAACGCGGCTGAGACCTGTCCACCTTCAGCTCCTGCACCATATTCGAATCCCCCCGTACTATTAACCCGTGGGTATCCAAATCAGGAACGAAACCCAGAACCCTCTTCAGAAACCTTGGGCGCCAACCACTCCAGCGTCAGGCCTCCCCAAAGGTGCGTAATTCTCCGCACCTTTAGGGGCTAGGCCCCCACCGGAGTGGCTCCCGCTCCGCCGATGGAGCCAAAACTGGCGCCAACGGCCTTTGGCGTAACGCTGCCCGGCGTCGGGGCTGGCCGAAAGGCTTTCGCCGGTCCGCGCATGCGCCGGAGCGTCTGCGGCTGCTGACGTCACCACCGGCGCATGCGCGGTGGAGGGGGTCTCTTCCACCTCCACCATAGTGGAGGCCGTGGCAGCGGCGGAAGAAAAAGAGTGCCCCTACGGCACTGGCCCGCCCGCGGATCGGTGGGCCTCGATCGCGGGCCAGGCCACAGTGGGGGCACCCTTTTTCTCTCATCTCCCCGCTCCCCCCCCCCCCACCCCCCGCCTATTCGCCATCATCATAGCCCTGGGCCCTGCCCTTTGGGCCTGACTCGCCCAGTCTCTTTGTTACCAAGATCCAGCAGAGGGCAGCAGAGCAGAGCTACTGATCAGCTGTTCTGGGGAAATTTGCATACGTGCAGTGCGGTCAGCCTAAGTTGAAGGTGAATCTGCGAAGGGGACCCGAGGAGTTTGAGTGAAGGCAATCATCCAGCAGAGGGCAGCAGAGCAGAGCTACTGATCAGCTGTTCTGGGGAAATTTGCATACGTGCAGTGCGGTCAGCCTAAGTTGAAGGTGAATCTGCGAAGGGGACCCGAGGAGTTTGAGTGAAGGCAATCATCCAGCAGAGGGCAGCAGAGCAGAGCTACTGATCAGCTGTTCTGGGGAAATTTGCATACGTGCAGTGCGGTCAGCCTAAGTTGAAGGTGAATCTGCGAAGGGGACCCGAGGAGTTTGAGTGAAGGCAATCATCCAGCAGAGGGCAGCAGAGCAGAGCTACTGATCAGCTGTTCTGGGGAAATTTGCATACGTGCAGTGCGGTCAGCCTAAGTTGAAGGTGAATCTGCGAAGGGGACCCGAGGAGTTTGAGTGAAGGCAATCATCCAGCAGAGGGCAGCAGAGCAGAGCTACTGATCAGCTGTTCTGGGGAAATTTGCATACGTGCAGTGCGGTCAGCCTAAGTTGAAGGTGAATCTGCGAAGGGGACCCGAGGAGTTTGAGTGAAGGCAATCATCCAGCAGAGGGCAGCAGAGCAGAGCTACTGATCAGCTGTTCTGGGGAAATTTGCATACGTGCAGTGCGGTCAGCCTAAGTTGAAGGTGAATCTGCGAAGGGGAC
Organism: Scyliorhinus canicula; assembly: GCF_902713615.1. Classification (NCBI taxonomy): domain Eukaryota; kingdom Metazoa; phylum Chordata; class Chondrichthyes; order Carcharhiniformes; family Scyliorhinidae; genus Scyliorhinus; species Scyliorhinus canicula. The sequence continues at coordinate 120,886,599 of NC_052150.1, forward strand.
CCGAGGAGTTTGAGTGAAGGCAATCATCCAGCAGAGGGCAGCAGAGCAGAGCTACTGATCAGCTGTTCTGGGGAAATTTGCATACGTGCAGTGCGGTCAGCCTAAGTTGAAGGTGGTTTGTGGAGAGGCTGTTGGCAAGTGACAGTTAAACCCGAAACACTTCGTGAGTGTTTCCCACCCTACCTCCTCCTCTAACCAACCCCCCCACCCCACGGTGGTTGGGAAGCGGGAGCAGGGGCCTGTCGTGAAGGTGAGTGAGTGCCTTTAAATTTGCTTACCTTTGAGCGGGAGCAGGGTTTGAGGTAATATCAGGTAAGCTCTTCCTTTCTTTTTCTTTTTCTTGTTATTTTTTAAATCTAGAGGTGATGTCAGGGAAGGCAGTACAATGCTCCTCCTGCAGAATGTTTGAGGTGAGGGACGCCGTCAGTGTCCCTGCTGATTTCATCTGTGGGAAGTGCACCCAACTCCAGCTCCTCAAAAACCGTGTTAGGGACCTGGAGCTTGAGCTGGATGAACTTCGGATCATTCGGGAGGCAGAGGGGGTCATAGATAGGAGCTTCAGGGAAATAGTTACACCAAAGACTGGAGATAGATGGGTAACTGTAAGAGGGACTGGGAAGAAGCAGTCAGTGCAGGGACCCCCTGCGGTCGTTCCCCTGAGTAACAAGTATACCGTTTTGGATACTTGTGGGGGGGACGACTTACCAGGGGTAAGCCATGGGGTACAGGCCTCTGGCACGGAGTCTGTCCCTGTTGCTCAGAAGGGAAGGGGGGAAAGGAGTAGAACATTAGTAATTGGGGACTCAATAGTCAGGGGCACAGATAGGAGATTTTGTGGGAGCGAGAGAGACTCACGTTTGGTATGTTGCCTCCCAGGTGCAAGGGTACGTGATGTCTCGGATCGTGTTTTCCGGGTCCTTAAGGGGGAGGGGGAGCAGCCCCAAGTCGTAGTCCACATTGGCACTAACGACATAGGTAGGAAAGGGGACAAGGATGTCAGGCAGGCCTTTAGGGAGCTAGGATGGAAGCTCAGAGCGAGAACAAACAGAGTTGTTATCTCTGGGTTGTTGCCCGTGCCACGTGATAGTGAGATGAGGAATAGGGAGAGAGAGCAATTAAACACGTGGCTACAGGGATGGTGCAGGCGGGAGGGATTCAGATTTCTGGATAACTGGGGCTCTTTCTGGGGAAGGTGGGACCTCTATAGACAGGATGGTCTACATCTGAACCTGAGGGGCACCAATATCCTGGGGGGGAGATTTGTTAGTGCTCTTTGGGGGGGTTTAAACTAATTCAGCAGGGGCATGGGAACCTGGATTGTAGTTTTAGGGTACGGGAGATTGAGAGTATAGAGGTCAGGAGCACAGATTTGACTTCGCAGGAGGGTGCCAGTGTTCAGGTAGGTGGTTTGAAGTGTGTCTACTTCAATGCCAGGAGTATACGAAATAAGGTAGGGGAACTGGCAGCATGGGTTGGTACCTGGGACTTCGATGTTGTGGCCATTTCAGAGACATGGATAGAGCAGGGACAGGAATGGTTGTTGCAGGTTCCGGGGTTTAGGTGTTTTAGTAAGTTCAGAGAAGAGGGCAAAAGAGGGGGAGGTGTGGCGCTGCTAGTCAAGGACAGTATTACGGTGGCGGAAAGGATGCTAGATGGGGACTCTTCTTCTGAGGTAGTATGGGCTGAGGTTAGAAACAGGAAAGGAGAGGTCACCCTGTTGGGAGTTTTCTATAGGCCACCTAATAGTTCTAGGGATGTGGAGGAAAGGATGGCGAAGATGATTCTGGAAAAGAGCGAAAGTAACAGGGTAGTTGTTATGGGAGACTTTAACTTTCCAAATATTGACTGGAAAAGATATAGTTCGAGTACATTAGATGGGTCATTCTTTGTACAATGTGTGCAGGAGGGTTTCCTGACACAATATGTTGACAGGCCAACAAGAGGCGAGGCCACATTGGATTTGGTTTTGGGTAATGAACCAGGCCAGGTGTTAGATCTGGAGGTAGGTGAGCACTTTGGAAACAGTGACCACAATTCGGTGACCTTTACGTTAGTGATGGAAAGGGATAAGTATGCCCCGCAGGGCAAGAGTTATAGCTGGGGGAAGGGCAATTATGATGCCATTAGACATGACTTAGGATGTGTTGGTTGGAGAAGTAGGCTGCAAGGGTTGGGCACACTGGATATGTGGAGCTTGTTCAAGGAACAGCTATTGCATGTTCTTGATAAGTACGTACCAGTCAGGCAGGGAGGAAGGGGTCGAGCGAGGGAACCGTGGTTTACCAAAGAAGTGGAATCTCTTGTTAAGAGGAAGAAGGAGGCCTATGTGAAGATGAGGCGTGAAGTTTCAGTTGGGGCGCTTGATATTTACAAGGAAGCGAGGAAGGATCTAAAGAGAGAGCTGAGACGAGCAAGGAGGGGACATGAGAAGTCTTTGGCAGGTAGGATCAAGGAAAACCCAAAAGCTTTCTATAGGTATGTCAGGAATAAAAGAATGACTAGGGTAAGAGTAGGGCCAGTCAAGGACAGTGGTGGGAAGTTGTGTGTGGAGGCTGAGGAGATAAGCGAGATACTAAATGAATACTTTTCGTCAGTATTCACTCAAGAAAAAGATAATATTGTGGAGGAGAATGCTGAGACCCAGGCTATTAGAATAGATGGCATTGAGGTGCGTAGGGAAGAAGTGTTGGCAATTCTGGACAAGGTGAAAATAGATAAGTCCCCGGGGCCTGATGGGATTTATCCTAGGATTCTCTGGGAAGCCAGGGAAGAGATTGCTGAGCCTTTGGCTTTGATTTTTAGGTCATCATTGGCTACAGGAATAGTGCCAGAGGACTGGAGGATAGCAAATGTGATCCCTTTGTTCAAGAAGGGGAGTAGAGATAACCCCGGTAACTATAGGCCGGTGAGCCTAACGTCTGTGGTGGGTAAAGTCTTGGAGAGGATTATAAAAGATACGATTTATAATCATCTAGATAGGAATAATATGATTAGGGACAGTCAGCATGGTTTTGTGAAGGGTAGGTCATGCCTCACAAACCTTATCGAGTTCTTTGAGAAGGTGACTGAACAGGTAGACGAGGGTAGAGCAGTTGATGTGGTGTATATGGATTTCAGTAAAGCGTTTGATAAGGTTCCCCACGGTCGTCTATTGCAGAAAATACGGAGGCTGGGGATTGAGGGTGATTTAGAGATGTGGATCAGAAATTGGCTAGTTGAAAGAAGACAGAGAGTGGTAGTTGATGGGAAATGTTCAGAATGGAGTTCAGTTACGAGTGGCATACCACAAGGATCTGTTCTGGGGCCGTTGCTGTTTGTCATTTTTATAAATGACCTAGAGGAGGGCGCAGAAGGATGGGTGAGTAAATTTGCAGACGACACTAAAGTCGGTGGAGTTGTAGACAGTGCGGAAGGATGTTGCAGGTTACAGAGGGACATAGATAAGCTGCAGAGCTGGGCTGAGAGGTGGCAAATGGAGTTTAATGTGGAGAAGTGTGAGGTGATTCACTTTGGAAAGAATAACAGAAATGCGGAATATTTGGCTAATGGTAAAATTCTTGGTAGTGTGGATGAGCAGAGGGATCTCGGTGTCCATGTACATAGATCCCTGAAAGTTGCCACCCAGGTTGATAGGGTTGTGAAGAAGGCCTATGGTGTGTTGGCCTTTATTGGTAGAGGGATTGAGTTCCGGAGCCATGAGGTCATGTTGCAGTTGTACAAAACTCTAGTACGGCCGCATTTGGAGTATTGCGTACAGTTCTGGTCGCCTCATTATAGGAAGGACGTGGAAGCTTTGGAACGGGTGCAGAGGAGATTTACCAGGATGTTGCCTGGTATGGAGGGAAAATCTTATGAGGAAAGGCTGATGGACTTGAGGTTTTTTTTCGTTAGAGAGAAGAAGGTTAAGAGGTGACTTAATAGAGGCATACAAAATGATCAGAGGGTTAGATAGGGTGGACAGCGAGAGCCTTCTCCCGCGGATGGAGGTGGCTAGCACGAGGGGACATAGCCTTAAATTGAGGGGTAATAGATATAGGACAGAGGTCAGAGGTGGGTTTTTTACGCAAAGAGTGGTGAGGCCGTGGAATGCCCTACCTGCAACAGTAGTGAACTCGCCAACATTGAGGGAATTAAAAAATTTATTGGATAAGCATATGGATGATAAGGGCATAGTGTAGGTTAGATGGCCTTTAGATTTTTTCCATGTCGGTGCAACATCGAGGGCCGAAGGGCCTGTACTGCGCTGTATCGTTCTATGTTCTATGTTCTATGAAACCGCTCCCCCCCCCATCCACTTCCTCTTGAAAATACCTCTCCCAGTATCGATCCCTTCCCTCCACCTCTCACACCTCCCAGGTCTATCAAAATCTGTTCAAGCAGGTTCCAAAGACCGTGGCCCCGCCCCCCCACTACACTTCAGTTCGCTAGCCAACCTTCACTTGCTGGTGTGGAGGCTGCCAATCCCCTCCCCCATAACCTAGTCCCTGAAAACAGAGACTAAACAAAGCCAGCGTAAAAACTGTGCCCCAGAAAACCGCCTTCACCCCAAAACCCAATGTAATTGTAATCAACTGTAGACGATAACAAAGGTAAACTATGCTCCCCCATTCAGCTCACCCAAAAGCCCAGCTGCTCCTCCCACAAATACAGGACAAGGAACAGCCCACTCAGTCCAAGACCCAATCTCAATCTCTCATTTCAGTCCCAATCCTCCGGCTTTCACGAACGCCTCCACCGCCTCTACCATCGCGAAGTAGCAGTCTCTTGTCAGTGCTCGGCTGTCTGGGACTCACCGGCTCTGGCATTCGCTGGGGCAGTGGCCACCGGATGGATCCGCCCCATCTCCGGCAGGTCCTGCAAGACACAGTATGACATGCATGATTAGATCATGGGCCGGGGGAGGGCGAATGGAGTGGGCGTGGGTGGAGGTAGGGGTTGTTGGTGGTGGAGGATGCGGGTGCTGTAGGGTGAGGGTGAGGGTAGCATAGGGTGAAGGTGGTGTGGGGGTGAGGGGAACAGCTGGGCTTTTGGGTGAGCTAAATGGGGAGGGTAGTTTACCTTTGTTAAAGTCTACAGTTCATTACAATTATATTGGTTTGGGGGGGTATGGCGGTCTTATGGGGTACAGTTTTTTCACTGGCTTTGTTTGTCTTTGTTTTAGTGGGGGTGAAGGTGGCTGGGGGTGGAATGGTGTAGGTAGGGGGTATAGGGTGAGGGTGGTGTAGGGTGCGGGTGGTGTGGGGGTGGGGGTGGTGTAGAGTGAGGGCGGTGTAGGATGAGGGTGGTGTAGGGTGAGGGTAGTGTGGGGTAAGAGTGGTTTGGGGGTGAGGGAGTTGGTGTTGACGCACATGTCATATGGAACCGCAACTCAGCGGGGTCTCATTTCCTCGCCTGTGGCCTCACTCCACCTTGGAGACCTCCATTTCCTCCGGGCCGCCAACCACGTCCAGTGCCCTCTGCTCGGCCACGGTGAGGGGCCGCAGGTCCGGTGGTCCCCCAGTCTTTTCCACCTCCCAGCAGTTGTGTGCGGCCTTCTCCTGACCGGGCTGAGGGGGGCGGTGGGAGGGTTGCAGGGTGGGGGGGAACACATTCAACAACACTGTTAGATGGTCCGGCCAACTCACCCTGGCCGCCCCGAGGAGGTTGTGCAGTTTTTTTCCTGCACTGCACTGCATCCAAAGTGCCGGACACAGTACACCGCATCGACGTCCTGTCAGGCGTTGCCTAAGGCCCACCCCAAATGCTCCACCCCCGACCGACCGCGTTCCCAACGCTGTGGGTCTCTTATGGTTTTACCTGTCGGGAACTGCGTGTAGCAGCTGCAGACTCAGCCACCACAGTCGGGGGAGAGCCTATCCGCAGGCAGGGGGACTTTGACAGGCGCAGGGTGCACGGTTGGGGGGTGGTCCAGAGGTAGTCCGGAACTCGCAAGCCAGCCAAAGGGGGGGCACTATTTTGCAGGCTGGGTCCACGCGTGGCCGGAGCCATGTTGCACGGTGCTGCCGCTGCAGGCTGCCGCCATGAGCAAGCGTGGCCACAGATCTGGCAATTCTCAGGGCCGTATCAGCAGCTAGATTTGAGTGCTCTATGCTGCTTGCCTGCTAGCCCCCAGCCAAACGCAAGATCGGTGGCCATTTTGCGCCGAATATTCGGTCGTAAAAGGCCACCATTCCCACGCCAATGTCAGGACATAGCCTGAGAATCAGTGAATCCAGCCCATAGTCTCAGAAATGGACAATCCAGCCCCTTATTCATGCACATGAAAATAAAACGAAAACTCCTTATCACTTGCATCAGAAATCTCCACGGGCCTGCACCCCCCCCCCCCACACCCCACCCCTACCCCCCCACCCACCCCCCACCCCTTCCCCCCACCCACCCACAACATCGCCACTCCTGATAGAGCCAACGATTTAGTCCTTTAGGAAGCAGTACACAATCAAAGTCCCCGCCCAGAACCAGCTGGTGCATATCTGGAGCAGGAATGGAAGCCAATAGACTCTTAATAAATGCCAAAGCATCCCAGTTGGGGGCATAGATATTTACCAGTGCCACCAATGTACCGCCAGTGACCCATCATCCAGCGTCAACACAGAATATCTTGACTCCCTTCCCAAACCACATGCATCAAAGATCTTGGCCAGGTTCTCCAATAATGGGGCTATGTCCCCACGCCCGCCAGAAAACGGGTGTGATTCACTCCAGACTTTTTCTAAGAAGTCCAGAGTGATTCTCCAACTTTAAGGGGCTTGCAGGGCCCCGGCTGTTGTTGAGAAACTGTTCGAATCAATTATCTCTGATGGATAGCACTTTGGCTTTCCAAATGCTCTGATATTACTTCCTTGATAATTGATTCGAACAGTCTCTCAACAACAGATGTTAAACTAACCGGTTGTAATTTCCCACATTCTGCCTCCCTCCCTTTTTGAATAAGGGCGTAACATTAGCATTTTTCCAATCCACTGGAACCTTTCCCATGTCCAGGGAATTTTGGAATATTAAAATCATTGTGTCCACTATCTCTGCCGCCACCCCGCCACTTCCTTTAAAACCCTCGGATGAAGCACATCAGGCCCTGGGGACTTGTCTGCCCTCAATCCCAATAATTTGTTGAGTACCATTTCCCTATTGATGTTGATTGTTCTAAGTTCCTCCCTTTCTATTACCTCTGAATTGCCTGTGCCTATAGGAATGATACTAGTGCCCTCCACCGTGAAAACTGAGGTAAAGTATTGATTTAGCATCTTTTCCTTTTCTGTGTCGCCACTATTAACTACCCGGTCTCATCCTCCAAGGACCAACATTCACTTTAACGACTCTGCTTTTTTATGTACCTGGAGAAGCTGATGCTATACTTTTCGGTATTTTGCGCTGGATTTCTTTCATAATTTACCTTTGCTCTTTTTATTACTTTTTTATTATCCCTTTGTTATGTTTGAAAGTTTCTCAATCTTCCAGCCTGCCACTAGCCTTTGCAGTATCATATACCTTAGTTTTTGTCTTTATATTGTCCTTGACCTCCTTAGCTAACCGTGGATGTTTTTTACGCCTTTTTCTTCCTCACTGGGATATATTTTAGTTGTGAGGAATTGAATATCTCCTTAAACAACTGCCACTGCTCATCAGCTGTCCTACTACCCTCTCGCCTTCCTGTCCTGTCTACGGGGGCCAAATCTGTCCTCATGCCTATGGAATTTCCTTTGTTTAATTCCAGAACACTACTGTGGGACGCCACTTTCTCGCCCCAATCTGAATCTTGAATTCTACTCTGCTCTGGTTACTACTCCCTAGTGGATCCTTAACTATGAGGTCATTAATTAATCCATTAATAACTCATGGAAATATCTTGTTTTGACAATATCTTGTTTGGGGGCTGGTTTCGCACAGGGCCAAATAGCTGGCTTTGAAAGCAGACCGAGGCAATCCAGCAGCATGGTTCAATTCCCGTACCAGCCTCCCCGAACAGGCGCTGGAATGTGGCTACTCAGAGCTTTTCACAGTAACTTCATTTGAAGCCTACTTGTGACAATAAGCAGTTTTCATTTCATTTCATTTTTCATTTCATTTCATTCTCATTTATACTGTGCCCCACTGTAAAACCACTGTTCAGGGACCTATAGATTACTCCTACCAAGGGCATCTCCCCTTTGTTATTTCTTATTTCTACCCAGACTGATTCCACATCTTGATCTACTGTGCTAATGTAATTTTGCATTACAGCACTGATCGCTTTCCTCAACACCAGGGCTACTCCACCTCCTTTTCCTTTCAGCCTATCTTTCCGAAATACTGCGTACCCTTGGATATTCAATTCCCAGACCTGGTCTCCCTGTAACCAAGTTTCAGTAATCCCCACCAAGTCATAATGTTTTGTTTCTATTTGCACCGTTAACTCATTAAATTTGTTCCAAATGCTTTGTGCATTTAGATTTTAAAGCTTTTAAATTTGTTTTAATGTTAAATTACCCTACTCTTCTATAATTCCTTGGTGCATAAAGACAATTACCCATTCTGACCCTCACTTTTATTTTCTGGTAACCATCTACCACATCACTAACCTGCACTTCTACCTCCTCCTTTAAATTGGGTTTTCTAATTTCCCCTACAACTGAACTCCCCCACCACCATTCAGTTTAATGGAGTGCAGATTAGGTGGATTGGCCATGATAGAAAATTGTCCCTTAATGTCCAAAGATGTGCACCTTACGTGGGGTTATGAGAATAGGGTGGGAGAAATGGACCTGGCTAGAGTGCTCTTTCAGAGGGTCGGTGCAGACTTAGATGGGTCGAATGGCCTGCTTTCGCACTGTAGGGATTCTATGGATTCTATAGACACATGTCCATGCTTTTTAATGAAGATGTCTGCTTCCTGCGGTGTCTCAAAACAGTAGTCCCTAGACACATATGTGACCCGCAACATTACTGGGTACACCACCCCAAACCCGACTCCTTTCTTATGCAGAAAGCCTTAACCTTATTATCGGCTGCTTGCTTCGTCGCCAGCTCAGCCCACGTGTCCTGATAAATCCTCACAAGGCTTGCTTCCCACCTTGAGTCACGGTGTTCTTTGGCCCACTTCACAATCCTCTCCTTCTCCCTGAAGCTGTGAAATCGAATAATGATCTCTCGAGGTGGCTTGTTTGGCCGAGGATTCTGCCAAAGTGTCCGATGGACCCTGTCCAACTCCATGGGGCCTGAGTTGCAAATTCAATAGCATTACAAAAGAGAATGATTCCTGCTGCATATCATCACAGTAGTTTTCCAATTTTGCTTTGCAAAGCCTGCTTCTCTGAAACAAGCGTCAGTTAATGATCATGGAGATCTGACTAGAATTGGCTGGTTCTGAAGGATTAGCCCTGACACATAAATTGTCAAAACAAGATATTTCTATGAGTTATACCATCACCTTTGATCGTTAAAAGATACTGATCAGCAGAACTCTCGTTGAAATAAATAGGATGAACATTTTAAGATGACAGGATCAGTAGATATGTTTACAGAATTTTATAATACGACTCAAAATTGACTAGTTGGTATTTCAAAAGCACCAGCTTAATGAGTTGTTTTTGTGCTGTAATATTCTGTGGCTCCATAATTCCTGCTCTCGTGGTATAAGTACAGTCAAATTGTACTCTGTCACCAATAGCCCCGAGGTGGGAGCACCATCTGTATGGCTGAGCTTGGAGCACTGAGACTGCCAGAATATCCTCCCCAGATGAAATCTTTGGAGCAGACACATGGTGCTCCGATGGCTGAGCAGATGTTCACTACAACCAAAACTATCTCATTATTTTCCTAGTTTATGTTCCAACAGGAGCAAGTTGACTCAATGATAAAATAATCTGTAATAACCCCAGGGGCTTCACAGGGATGACCGATTAACCTCCCTCTGAGTCTCTTGGAGTATGAGCTCCCTTGCTGAGGGGCGGAGGCCCACCATCAGGATAGTTAACTCAGGGCCGTAAAAACCGGCCCAGTTAGGAGCCAAGCTGCAGAGCAGTCCCAGCTGGGACTGTTCCTTCTATATACTTTACTTTGGCAAGAAACCGTTCATTTTAACTCTCCTTTCCGGACTCCTCTGTGGCTACTAAATAATCAATTTCCTCTGAAATCCTTTCAGTAAAAGAGGCACCTTTTGGTGCCTCGTGTTTCTCAAAGGTTCTGCTTAGGCCTGTATGGAGAGCCTAAAAGGGGGGCGAGGTGGGGATGTTTCTAAGGTAGCCAGAAGCGGCTATTGATTGTCTATCTACGCATGGACAGCAGCAGAAGAAGGTATTTCACCATCACCTTCGCAGGGGCAATTAGGGATCGGCAATAAAGGCTGGCTGAGCAAGCAATGTCCACGTGCCATGAATGAATTTAAGAAAAGGGTAAATCAGGTGGGATATCCACTCTGTCCTGTTTTACTAGAATATAAAAGATCAAATTCCAATGTACTGAAGCTCCCCAAGCCACCCCTCAGTAGAAATCCAGCTTTTGCCGTGCTCTGTTTCACAAATTTCAAGACCCATGAATTCATGGGTACATCTGGGGCGGGATTCTCCGGTACCCGGTAGGCGGGCCGTACCAGCGCCAAAGAGTGGCGTGAACCACTCCGGCATTGGGCCGCCCATAAGGTGTAGAATCCTCTGCACCGTCGGGGGCTAGGCCGGTGCTGGAGTGGTTGGCGCCGTGCCAACCGATGACGAAGGGCCACCCCCGGCCAGCGCGTGTTGGTGCATGCACAGGAGCGCCAGCGTGTTCCCAGAACCGCTGCCGTGATTCCTGCGCATGCGCAATGGGTTTCTTCTCCGCTCCGGCCATGACAGAGCTTTACAGTGGCCGCACGGAGGGAAAGAGTGCCCCCACAACATAGGCCTGCCCGCAGATCGGTGGGCCCCAATTGCGGGCAAGGCCACCGTGCCGGATCCCCCCCCCGAGGACTCAACAGGCCGCCCGCAGAGCCAGGTTCCGCCGGTAAGAACCTTGTGTAATTTACGCTGGTGGCACAGGCCGAAAACGGGCAGCCGCTCGGCCCATCACGCAGCGGACAATCGCCGGGGGCCACTGCCAAAGACCCCACCGGTGCGACGCGATTCCCGCCCCCGGCAAAAAAACGCGCCGGAGAATTCGGCAGCCGGCGGCGGGGCGTGCTGCACGCTGCCCGCCGCCCCCCCCCCCCCCCCTCCCCCCACCCCCCCCCCCCCCCCCCCCCCCCCCCCCCCCGGCCCACCCCCGGCTATTCTCCGGCCCGGCGGTGGGTCGGAGTATCCCGCCCCTTAACTTTCAAATATGGATGGGATAAAGTGTGAAAAATCTGCAAGAGGAGCCCAACTGTCTTGAGCCCTCCAACTTCTGGTTCTAGTGGACGTGGGCTCAGGGGCAGTTGTCTAAACCATTCATGGGAAGCAGTAAGTTATTTAAATATTACAGTAAGGCTGTAAGTCTTCATTTTAATTGTCATTCAATTTTGTATCTAATTTTCAACAGGGTTATCTCAGGTTTCAGGAAACCCAGCAGACGAAAAGGGGGAGAGATATAAGGATCCAGCACTCACTGTGGGCCTGGAGTGTAACTATGTTTGCTTCAGGCCCAACTTAGTAACCCCCAGCTTTGACAAACTTTCTGCTTCACCCCACCTTCATCAGACCCGCCGAGACGATCACCACTTGACCCTTGGAACCACCATCTGTTTCCCTGGCCAACATTGGACTTCTTACTGACCACCATCAGATCACCCCCACCCCCCGTCCACAAACAAGAATTCTACCTAACAGTGATCAGTACTCATTCCCATTATTCTATGATCTTTCCCCTGATAATTGGACCCCTGCGACTGAGAACCCAAGTGAGAAGTATTATTCTGTGTGTGGCCCAGACAGATCATTCTGTACATGAAAAGAAAATACATTGGGCAAACATAAAATACACCATGTAAATACATAGACACAGGCATCAGATGAAGCAGACAGGAGTGCAGTACTACTCAGTAGAGAAGATGTGTGAAGAGATCAGATCAGACCATAAGAGGGTCGTTTAGGAGACTAGTAACAACGGGGAAGAAGCTGTTTTGAATCTGTTAGTGCGTATTCTCAGACTTTTGTATCTCCTGCCTGATGAAAGAAGTTGGAAGAGTGAATAACCTGGGTGGGACGGGTCTTTGATTATGCTGCCCACTTTCCCAAGGCAGTGGGAGGTGTAGACAGAGTCAATGGATGGGAGGCAGGTTCGTGTGATGGACTGGGCAGTGTTCATGACTCTGTAGTTGCTTACTGTCCTGGGCCGAGCAGTTGCCATACCAGGCCGTCATTCAGCCAGATAGGATGCTTTCTATAGTGCTCCATTAAAAGTTGGTAAGAGTCAATGTGGACATGCCAAATGTCCTTAGTTTCCTGAGAAAGGAAAGGCATTGTTGTGCTTACTTGGTCGTAGAGTCGACATGGGTGGACCAGGACTGATTGTTGGTGATATGCACACCTAGGAATTCGAAGCTGTCAACTATCTCTACCTCAGCCCATTGATGCCGACAGGTGTGTGTACAATACTTTGCTTCCTGAAGTCAATGAACCCGCTCTTTAGTTTTGCTGACATTGAGGGAGAGATCGTTTTGTCACACCACTCCACTAGGTTCTCTATCTCCCTCCTGTATTGTGACTCATCGTTGTTCGAGGTCCGACCCACTACGGTCGTGTCATCAGCAAACCTATAAATGGATTAGGAGCCAATAGTGAATATAGGAATACATAGAAATATACATAGAAAATAAAAGCCAGATTAGGTAATTCGGCCCTTAGAGCCTGCTCTTCCATTCCTTATGATCATGGCTGACCATCAAGTTCAATACCCTGATCCCGCTTCCCCCATGTCCCCTGATTCCTTCAACCCCAAGAGCTATATCTAATTCCTTCTTAAAATCACACACCGTTTTGGCCTCAACTACTTTCTGTGGGAGTGAATTCCACAGATCCACCACTCCCTGGGTGAAGAAATTTCTCACCTCAGTTCTAAAAGGTCAAACTATGATCCTTAGTTCTGGACACCCCACCATCGGGAACGTTCTTTCTGAATCAGCCCTGTCTCACCCTGTTAGAATTTTATACGTTTCAATGAGATCCCCTTTCACTTTTCTGAACTCAAATGAATATAATCCTAACTGATTTAATCTCTCCTCCTATGACAATCCTGCCATCCCAAGAATCAGGCTGGTAAACATTTGCTGCACTCCCTCCGTAACAGAACCTCCTTCCTCAGATAAGGCCACAAAAATTGCACACAATTGCACACCAAATGTGGCTCACCAGTGCCCTATCCAATTCCCATAAAACATCTCTATTCCCATATTCAAATCTTCTCACTATGAAGTCCAACGTACCATTTGTCTTCTTTGCCTGCTGTACCTGTGCACTTACTTTCAGCAAGAGTTCACTAAGGTCTCGCTGAGTATCCACCTCTCTTAATTTACACCCATTCTCTTCCTTCCTATGTTTGCGACCGAAAAGGATAGCCTCACATTTATGCACATTATGCTGCATCTGCCATGCATGTGCCCACTCACTCAGCCTGTCCAAATCCCTCTGAAGCATCTCTGCATCCTCCTCACAGCTCACCCTCCCACCCAACTTTGTATCACCTGCAAATTTCGAGATAATACATTTAGTTCCCCAGTTCAAATCATGAACATATAATATGAAAATGAAAATGAAAATTGCTTATTGTCACAAGTAGGCTTCAAATGAAGTTACTGTGAAAAGTCCCTAGTCGTCACATTCCGGTGCCTGTTCGGGGAGGCTGATACAGGAATATGCACACTTAGGGTCCCAGCACGGATCCCTGTGGAACTCCACTAGTCACTGCTTGCCAATGGAAAAAAGACCCATCTATTCCAACTTCTTGCTTCCTGTCTGCTAACTAGATTTCTATCAAGACACTACCTGCAATGCCATGACCTTTAAATTTACATAGTAACCTGCTATCTGAGACCTTCTCCTAACCACAAACCACATCCATTGGTTCTCTCTGGTTACATCCTGAAAGAATTCTGGTAGATTTGTCAGCATGATTTCCCATTTGTAAATCCACACTGACTTTCCCTTTTTGAATAGTGTTCGTTACCTCCAAACTGTACAAACCATTCCAGAGTCCAAAGAATTTGGGAAAATGACCACCAATGGATCTACTATTTCTAGGGCCACTTCCTTAAGTATTCTGCGATGAAGATGATCAGGCCCTGGAGATTTATCTGCCTTTAATCCCACCAATTTCTCCAAAACCATTTCTCTACTAATACTGATTTCCTTTTTTTTTTCAAAAGCATTTTATTCAAACTTGTATCAAAGCAGGTTACAGCAAATAAACACCCTGTAAACATTCTTCCCAAAAATCAACTGTACAGTTTGTACAGATTTTTCCCCTTTTTCACCCCCCCCTCCCCATCACCAACTCCCCCACCCCCCCTGCGACGAACAGCTCCTCAAACACGGTCACAAACATCCCCCACCTTTTCTCAAACTCCCCTGCTGGGCCTCTCAACTCATACTTTATCTTCTCTAACCGCAGGAAGGCAAACAGGTCACCCAACCATGCTGCTACCCCCGGTGGCGTTGCCGACTGCCACTCCAGCAAAATTTGTCACCGTGCAATCAGAGAGGCGAAGGCCAAGACACCAGACTTCCTCCTCTCCATGAGCTCCGGCTTCTCTGAAACCCCAAATATCGCCACCGAAAGGTCCGGGTCCACTCCTTCAACCACTATCCTGGCTAAGACCGTGAACACTGCCGCCCAGAACCTTCCCAATTTTTCACAACCCCAAAACATGTGCGCATGATTCGCTGGCCCCCGCCCACACCTCGCACACTCATGTGCTGCCACATGCACCCTGTGCACCACCTTAAATTGTATCAGGCTCATCCTTGCACAAGAGGAGGTCCCATTTACCCTTCACAGTGCCTCACTCCATACTCCCCAATTGATCTCCATTCACAACTCCGCCTCCCATTTCTCCTTGATCTTCATCACCCGCTCGCCTCCCTGCTCCCCCAGCTACTTGTATATATCCCCAATTCTTCCCTCCCCTTCCACATCCAGAAGCAGCAGTCACTCCAGCAGGATGTATCCCGGCAATCTAGGGAACATCTTCCAGACCTTTCGTGGAAAGTCCCTAATCTGTAGATACCTAAACTCACTCCCCCTTGGCAGCCCTACCCTCTCCCTTAGCTCCTCCAGACAGGTGAACCCTTCCTCCAAATACAAATCCCTCACCTTGACCAGCCCCACTTCCCTCCACCTCCTGCATACACTATCCACACCTCCTTCCTCCCCCCCCGGCTCAAACCCATGATCTTGCACAGTGGTGTTAGCACCGACATCCCTTCGACTCTAAAATGCCTCCTCAGCTGATTCCATATCTTCGCCGTGGACTGCACCACTGGGCTCCCTGAATACCTACTCGGAGCCATTGGCAATGCTGCCATCACCATAGCCCTCAAACTATTTTATTTATTTTTTTATAAATTTAGAGTACCCAATTATTTTTTCCAATTAAGGGGCAATTTAACGTTGCCAATCCACCTACGCTGCACATCTTTGGGTTGTGGGGTGAAATCCACGCAGACACGGGGAGAATGTGCAAACTCCTCACAGACAGTGATCAAGGGCCGGGATTCGAACCCGGGTCCTCAGCGCCGTAGGCAGCAATGCTAACCACTGTACCACCGTGCTGCCCAATAGCCCTCAAACTAGACCCCTTACAAGATTCCTCCTCCATCCTAACCCACTCCACCCTTTCTCCTTTCAACCACCGCCGCACCTTGTCCACATTTGCCACCCAATAATAATGAAGCAAGTTTGGCAACGCCAAACCTCTGCCTCTGCCTCTGTAGCAGGGTCCTCCCCAACCTCGGCACCTTCCCCGCCCATACAAAGTTAGGGTTGATTGTGTTCACTTTCCGAAAAAAGGCCTTTGATATAAAGATCGGGAGAGCCTGAAAGATAAACAAGAACCTCGGCAGAATATTCATTTTCACCACTTGGACCCTCCCGTTAATGCAGTGTATCCCACCTCTTAAGATCCTGCCTGGCCTCCTCCCCAGCTTTGTTAAGTTCCACTTATGGAGTCCACTACCTGAATCCCCAAGGACCTAAACCTATCCCTCGCTACCGTAATGGCACCCCCCCTAAATTAGCCCACTGTGCCAGTTCATTCACCGGGAATACCTCACTTTTCCCTATATTCAACTTGTATTCTGAGAACCCTCCAAACCTCCCCAACAGGCCCATAATCTTTCCCATACTCTCCAACGGATCCGAAACATACAGCAAGAGGTCATCGGCATAGAGCACTGACACTGATTTCTTTCAGCTCCTCAGTAAACTTGTGTTTCTCAGAACTTCTGGTACGTTATTGATGTCTTCCTTTGTGAAGACAGAAGCAAAGAACAAATTTAGTTCCTCAGCCATTTCTTTGTTCCCCATTATCAATTCCCTCGTTTCTGACTGTAAGGGACCTACATTTTTTATCAATCCTGTTCTCTTTCCATACCTGTTGGAACTTTTACAGATTTTATGTTCCCTGCCAGCTTACTTTCATACTCTATTTTCCCCTTCTTAATCAATCCCTTGGTCTGCCTTTGCTGTGTTGGAGGGAAGAAAAACCTCAAAGTCTGTTCTCGACCACATGGTGTTGGTAAAACTTTGATTAATTCAGAAAAACTGTGTGCACACAGGAGAGGCACGTTCTGCTGCTTGCAAAAGTCAGCTCTGCCTGTCCTCAGAGTTACATGCATATATATTTAAAGTTCACAAGCAGGTATTGATGTCACTGAATCATTCGGAACAATACAAAGTGATCAGAATGCATATTTTCTGGTCCCCGTAATGGGAAGACGATTAAAGAATACAATGTTACCTTACAATCTCATGGGTTTGTGCTTAACATATTTAACTTCTAGAAGAGGTGCGAATGGGTTGGACAATGGATCCCTTGGACATACTGGGACCTCCTGTGTTTCCCTTTTTATATTCAAATCTTCTGTGAGATGATTACATCATTTCCAATGTGGGTAACTTTAACCCCTTGTTGCTGGTTTTCCCTTGGTCTATGTTGAACCCCTTGTCTGCTGGTTTGCCCTTGACCTGTGCTATTACAATACTTTGAGACATCTTTATTACACCAATCCTGACACATATAGCAATTTCTTCCGCTAACAGCTGAATTTTGAACTGCTCCCAATCCTCAGGTCCATTGATTGTTCTTGCCTATTGGTTTGCCTGGTCTTTGAATCGAATGCTATCCCTAATTTCCCTTGTATGTCATGGTTTGGCCACAGTTCCCTTTCCACTCTTGTGCCAAATAGGAATAAACAATTTTTGGAGGTTGGCAAATTTGATTTGATTTATTCATTGTCATGTGTACCAAGGTACAGTGAAAAGTATTGTTCGGCGTACAGTTCAGACAGATCATTCTATACATGAAACAAAACCATAGGACATACATGAATACACAATGTAAATACATCATCACAGGCAGCAGGTGAAGCATACAGAGTGCAGTACTACTCAGGAGAGCTGTGTGAAGACATCAGTTCAGTCCATAAGAGGGTAATTCTGGAGTCTGGTAAAAGCATGGAAGAAGCTGTTTTGAATTTGTTAGTGTGTGTTCTCAGGCTTTTGTATCTCCTGCCCGATGGAAGAGATTGGAAGAGAGAAGATGGTATTGCAATATTGATCAAAGAGTCAATTATTACAGTGAGGAGGGATGATATTTTTGCAGGCTCCTCGACAGAGGCTATATAAGTGGAACATAAAAACAAAAAGGGGACAATCACATTTATGGCAGCGTACTATTGACCCCCAAGCAGTCAGGGAGAGATAGAAGAGCAGATATTAAGACAAATCGCAGAGAAGTGTAAAAATAATAGGGTATTAATAAGAGATTTCAACATCTCCAGTATTAGTTATGATAGGCAAAGGGTGAAAGGCTTAGTGGGGTGGAATTCTTAAAGTTCATCCAGGAGAGTTTTTTGAACCGGCATGTAGAAAGTCCTACAAGAGAGAGGGCGGTATTTGAACTAATTTTAGGGAATGAAACCGGGCAGGTGGTAGAGCTATCAGCGGGGAGCATTTTGGTAATAGTGACCATAACTTTTTTCTTTTTTTTAAATTTAGAGTACCCAACTTTTTTTTTTTCAATTAAGGGGAAATTTAGCAACCTTGCCCATCTTTGGGTTGTGGGGTGAGACCCGTGCAGACACGGGAAGAATGTGCAAACTCCACCTAGACAGCGACCCAGGGCTGGAATCGAACCCAGGTCCTCATCGCCGTGAAGCAGCAGTGCTGTGCCAATGTGCTGCCCCCATAGTGACCATGACTAGATAAGAGTTAAGGTAACTATGGAAAAGGTAAACGGCAGAACAGCAATAAGAGTGGCAATTCGCTGGTTGCGTTGCGCCCGGCTTCAAACAGTTTCCAATGCTCCTGGCCTGCTCCAGTTTCATGCCCTTGTTGGGTGTGAACCAGGTTAGCAGATTCAACCCCTCATTTAAATGTACAGAATCTGTTTTAAGATGGATAAACCTATTTTTTCCCGGTTCCTGCAACCCTTCCACCAGCCGGTGCAGCCTAAAGCCGGCATGAATCACTGCTGGTTTCCAGAAACTGAGACCAGACATGATGACCATGCCGGGTGGCTCAGCGGTGTTTGGAGACTCTGGGTAGTTGGAGACAAGCCAGGTTGGCACTGACCAGTGGCAGGGCCTGAGGTGGGTAGGTCCTGAAGGGTGCATTCAGGGAGAACATTTGATGACCTCATAGCCAGGTGTTGCTCACCTGTGGGAGCGGCGCTGCTACTGATGATCGGGGTGGGGGGGGGGCATGGCCTGATGCCAGCAATAAGGGATGGGGTCTTTTCCAGCAAGATGTGAGGGTAGGATGTGATCTGGGGCATTAGTCTGTGATCAGCAATTTCTGAGGGGCTGGACATGATGGCGTCTTCGTGTCCCGCACACCTCATTTAGGGCAGTTTACCCCCAAACCGCAAAACAGATTTCTAAATGTGAGTGGATTTTGATCCGGATCATGCCCAACCACCGGGGGGGGGGGGGGGGGGGGGGAATGTAACCTCATTCCCCACCAGAGACCATGCTAATTCTTTGGTTGAATTGCGCCCAAGGTTTATGAATTGGGGGAAGGCTGATTTTAATAGGATAAGACAGGATCTGGTCAAAGTGGACTGGGAGCATGCACTTCGAGGAAGATCCACATCAGAGCATTCAAAAAGGAGATAGATGGCAGAATTCTCCGCTCCCCACGCCGGGTGGGAGAATCGTGGGAGGGCCGGGCGACTCATGACACGCCACCATGGCACCCCCTGCGATTCTCCCACCCCCTCACTCGGAGAATCGGCGCTCGCCGTTTTTCACGGCGACCGGCGATTCTCCGGCCGGGATGGGCCGAGTGGCCTGACGTTCCCGACTGGTTCACGACGGCGGCAACCACACCTGGTTGCTGCCATCGTGAACATGGCGCCAAAGTTTTGTTTGTGGCTTGTGGGGGGGCGGAGAGGTGAGTGAGCACCACGGCTGTGCTCGGGAGGAGACTGGCCCGCGATCGGTGCCCACCGATCGTCGGGCTGGCGTCTCCAAGAGACGCACTCTTTCCCCTCCGCCGTCCCGCAAGATCAAGCCGCCACGTCTTGCGGGGCAGCGGAGGGGAAGACGGCAACCGCGCATGCGCGGCTGATGTCACTTAGGCGCCGCCGTCGCGTCATTCTCGGCGCGCCGAGATTTACGGAGCACCGCTCCTAGCCCCCTGGGGGGTGAATAGGGTGCAAGGAGCGGCCTCCGAGGCAGTCATGAAACTCGGCCGAGTTCACAACGGCCTTCCCGATGCCGCGCGGGAGCGGAGAATTCCTCCCAGAGAGAGTACAGGGCTAATATGCTTCCATAATGTTAAAGGGTGGGACCAACAAGTCCAGAGAACCCTAGACATTGAAGGATGTACAGCAAGGGAAATGTATGGCAGATTAAGGGATCAAAACAGTGGATGTTTATATGAGTATAGAAAGTGCAAGGGGGTGCTTCAAAAATAAATTAGGAGAGCAAAGAGGAGTCATGAAAAAAGGCTAGCGGGCAAAATAAAGAATAATCCCAAGATATTTTATAAGTATATTAATGGCAAGAAGGTACCCAGGGAAAGAGTAGGCCCATTAGGGACCAAAGTGGCAATGTGTGTGTGGAGCTGAAAGACGTAGGTAAGGTATGAAATGTATATTTTCCATCAATGTTTGCACTATGTAGAAGGATGATGTAAGTATAGAAAGCAGGGAGAGCGAATGTGATATAATCGAACAGGTGAGCATTGAGAGGGAGGAGGTATTAACGGCTTTCCTGGGTTTAACGTGGATAAATCCCCCGGCCAGATGAGATATGTCCTCGGCTGCTGTGTGAGGCAAGAGAGGAAATTGCAGGGGCTCTGATGTTAATTTTCAGATTCTGTCTGGCCATAGGAGAGGTGGCAGAGGACAGGAGGACAGCTAATGTGGTACCATTATTCAAGAAATAGGGAAAAACTAGGTAATTAATGGCCAGTAAGTCGGGAAATTATTGGAAACATTTCTGAGGGACAGAATTCATCTACACTTGGAGAGGCAAAGATTAATCAAGGATAGTCAACATGACTTTGTTTGGGGGTAGGGGGATCGTGTTTAACAATTTTGATTGAATTTTTCAATGAAGTGACTAGGTATGTAGATGAGGGCAGTGCAGTTGATGCAATCTTCATGGACTTCAGTAAGTTTTCTTATAAGGCCCCGCATGGGAGACTGATTAGAAAGGTAAGAGCCCATGGGTTCCAGGGCAATTTGGCAAATTGGATCTAAAATTGGCTTTGTGACAGGAGGCAGAGGGTAATAGTGGAAGGGTATTTTTGTGACTGGAAGCCTGTATCCAGTGGTGTACCATAGGGATCGGTGCTGGGTCCCTTGCTGTTTGTAGTGTACATTAATAATCTAGAACTAAATGTTGGGGGTATGATCAGTAAGTTCACAGGTGACACAAAAAATTGGTGGTGTGGTAAATAGCGAGGAAGAAAGCCTGAGATTACAGGATATTATATACGGGCTGGTCAGATGAGCAGAACAGTTGCAAATGGAATTTAACACTGAACAGTGTGGGGTGATGCATTTCAGGAGGACTAATAAGGCAAGAGAGTACTCTAGAATGGTAGGACTCTAGGAAGTACAGAGAACCAGAGGGACCAAAAGCTGTTACAAAGATCCTTGAAGGCAGCCAGGAAGGTAGATAAGGTGGTTAAGAAGACATATGGAATACTTGCCTTTATTAGCCAAGGCACAGAATATGAGAGCAGACAGGCTATGATGGAGCTGTGTAAAATGCCCACTAGGCCACAGCTGTGTGCAGTTCTGGTCTCCACGCTATAGGAAGGAAGTAATGGCACTAGAAAGGGTGCAGATGAGATTCGCCAGGATGTTGCTTAGGCTGGAGTGTGTCAGCTATGAAGAGAGGCTGGAAAAGCTGGGGTTGTTTTCCTTAGAGCTGAGAAGGCTGAGGGGGAACCCGATTGAGATATACAAAATTATGAAGGATATAGATAGGGTAGGTAGGAAGAAACCTTTTCCCTTAGTGGAGGGGTCAAAAGCTAGGCGGGTAGATTTAAGGTAAGAAGCAGGAGATTTTGAGGGAATTTGAGGAAAAACCTTTTCACCCAGAGGGTGGTGAGAATCTGAAACTCACTGCCTGAAAGGTAGAGGCGGGGCAGCCTCACAACATTTAAGAAGCATTTAGATGAGCACCTGAAATGCCATAGCATACAAGGCTATGGACCAAGTGCTGGAAAATGGGATTAGAATAGGTAGGTGTTTGATGGCTGGCACAGAAATTATGGGCTGAAGGGCCTTGTTCTGTGTAGTGAAATTCTATGAATCTATGACTCAGAATTTTCTCTGAGATTACTAAATGATGGAATCTTGATATGCTAAATTATGTGTGATTGGGAATAATTTTTGGCCACAGTGCAAAGTGGGATAAAATTGGGTTAGTCATCCATTATGCACTCTGTCATTTTAATTTTCGTTGAAGTAAGTGGATGATAAATTGGGAGAGGGTGGGACGAACTGACATCGCCTGCTTCACACTTATAAATGTTAAAATAACCCCTGATGTGTGATAGAAGGCAACTTTCTAGGCCCAAACACTTTCCTACCACAATTCTTTGTACTGCTGCTGCAGTGCCTGTCACACTGAAGTGGCCTTTTCCACCTGATGCTGCTTGCGTTACAAAGCAAGCTTACACAGTATCTGAAAAGTTCCATCGATGTTGATAGCACGGGCAATTCTCTATGCCAGTTTACAACATTCATATAAATTTTTGTCACTTATCATATGGTCAGGTTGACTTGTGATATGAATATTACAGTACACTGGTGGGAGCTGAATCTCCGCAAGTCAAAAGCGCACTTCGCAAATTTGCGTTTTATTGATATTTTGTCACTGTCATAAGAAAATGCTGTGCTATTAAATACGATTTCATGCTGGATCCACTAATTTATGATGTAAGATGTAACAGCTCTCTAACTGTTAACCACCCACATGATGCATTGTTTCATTAGTTTCCCAAATAAAATCATTTTTTTAAAAAAGAAATCAAAGCAGTTAAATCTATATATCTCATTACTTGAGCTAGCTTACAAGAAGACTGACGAAAACAAGTTTAAAAATGTAATGGATACAGTCCACCTGTGTTTTAGTGTTCCCACTGACTGAATCAATTTGAGACAAAGCTGCAGCACAATTTGGCTCTGACTTCAAATAAAAAAGTCAGCTGGAGAAGAAAATCATTATAAATAGCTTTACGGTCAAAGTTATTACTTGAAAAAAAATCTGTGCTCAGGTGTTTTGAAGTGAAAGTGAAGCAATTGATGAGTCGTGGGAATTTTGCAGCATATTAGCACTGTGCACTGCTTACAGATAAATACGTAGAGCAAAGGAAGTGTCAAAATGAATGGAAAATAACTGACTTAGCAAAGCTGAAACACAATTCAGCGACCTTTCAAAAATGCTGATTGCATGCATTAAGTACAGTTTTTAAAAGCTTGTCCAGATCTTTTGACTGATTCCCTTTTGCATAAGATGCCTCCGCTACCTTAATGTATTGAATGAAAATAATAGCATCAATAATTAAATAAATAAGCCGCCAGTCAGGGACGGGAGTTTTTTTTGCAGGTTGTGTGCTTAGTATCTTCATTTCATACACCTTGTCTGAGTGTGAACTTTCCAAGTTGCTCACAAGCCTTTTGTTATGCCTTTTTGGTTTAAGAGTGGCCATTTAAATTGGTCTATGCTAGTGCTGTTGAACAGACCTATTGCAAGTCAGCATTCTGCTCTACAGAACAAGAGATTTTCTCCTCTTTTAAAGGGGTAGCCAGCAAGGGTGGGATGGGGGTCTGAAAAACCATGTGGGAGATTTGACTGCCTCAAAATGATGGAATCATGTCAGTTTTCAGGATATCTTGTGCAGGACTTGCATGATAACCTTCCAGTGGTCACAGACTAGCTGAACAATGATGAAATGGAATCCCTTATGACTGATAACCACTCTAGGCTGGTCTGTGTCATGATATGCAAACATGCAACCAATGAACACTCAGAATAGGACACAACCAATGGGCAGTCAGGACACTCAGAGGTGGCATCACCACAAGGGGGCATGACATAAACACTATAAAAGGGATGAGGCACTCACACCCTGCCTCTTTCCACAGACAGACATCAAGAGAGTTAGACAGGATTGATCAGCAGCATCACACCCCAGCACGTGTCTTAGAGCAAGCTGGTACAGTTAGACTGAGTTACTACAGTTAGATTATCAGAGAGTCAAACTCATTTGAGAACTGTGTTAATAGTTCAATAAACACGTTGAACTCATTTCAGAATCTGGAGCATCCTTTAGTTAAGACTGCATCAAGTAGTAGCCTGTGTTATCCGAAGCAGCATAACACAACAGTCTAGGGGGTGACTTGTTTGCTGCAGAGTGCTGTCAATGACTTACTGTGCCTATACAGTCATGGCAGCAAAGCCGACAGCCCTCTGCGTCTGACTGAACATGTCATTCTCAAAGTGGGCAATGGTGGCGGCCTTAGCAAACAAGGCAATGGTCTCCTGGGAGGTACTAACTTGTGGGCAGTGGATTGCAAGACCCTGAAGAACTCATCAGTTAATTCCTGGAAAGACCCAGAGGCAAAAAATACCAGAACTGTGGTGATCTTGATGATCATTGGCAATGTAACACTTGGAAGGAGACTCAATCCAGTAGCATTAGACATCAGCAACAGCCTATTGCGAAAGCCTGGGTTTCATGAGGCACTGTTGTTCAGTCATATTGAGGAATCCCACTCCTGCCTGTAGACCCTTTCCTGGGAGTATCACCTGCTTTGAGCTGGAGTTCTGGGTCCAGCCCTTATTTCCTGTGCAGTGGCATATGGCTACTCCTGCTGTGTCTGGTGTTGTTCGTGTCAGTGTAGCTGCTACTGTTCTTCATTAAAGGTCCATACCTCAGTTGCAAGTTGCTCCCATGCTGAAGGCTGACAGGAGGGAAGTGCAGATTAAGGTGAGTGAAGTCCAAGGTTGTTGAAATTACTTCCCAAATTGTTAAAATGACCTTTAAAACAGTGAAATTACACTCTTAGAACAATAACTGTGAGCACAAGCCTTACAAGAGGCTGACCAGTTGCTATGCAATTTCATTCTTTAAAGACTTTCTGCCTTGTCAGCTGGAAAGAGCAATGGCTTCCCACCTCACTCTTGCTAACCCGAGTAAGTTCCACATGGCTTGGGAAACCCATTTGTCGATTATTGCAACCAGAAGCTCTCATTCATGCTTTTGCTATCTCTAGGTTCAACTATTCCAACACACTCTTGGCTGGTGTCCTACATTCTAATCTCCGTAAACTTGAGCTCATCCAAAATTCTGCAGCCTGTGTCTTAACTCGCAGCAAGTTTTGTACCCCTGCACCATTTTCTACACTGGCTCCCAGTCAAGCCTTGATATTCAGGCATGATTTAGCCGTCGCGTTGAGCCTCGCCCGAATCCGGGTGCGCTGGATGAATAGTGGGAAAGACCAACATCGAGATTCCCACCGGCTACGAACCATTTTGAAAATCACTCTGCCCGCTCCCAGAGGTGAATTCCGGATCGTGCCCAAAAATGGTGAGAAGCCTAATTTACATTCATTTCAATCTCATTAACAAGATTGAAGTTGAATGCAGCACTCTCTGTCGTAGTCCATATTTTCCCCACTTCTGGACTGTGATAGAAAGATTCAAACATGATTGTTAGGTAAGCAAAACTAAGCTTTATTTACGGACTACAACTGCTAGCAGTATGGCTGAGACTTGAAGTCGGAAGGCAGTCAAGTACAAATTGCTGGGTCCGTCCCAAGTCTGCAATATCACAAAAGAATAAGACGATTTTTATACATTATAGGATCAAGATAACATGAATACAGCTTGGTCAGGAATTTGATCAAAAGTAAAACATAAGTAATAATCATTACAATGGCGTCACCTTGCTGACCTTTAGAGGACTCGGGGTCTCATATCATTATCTTGTCTTTTGGTGCATGTTTATGAGATGGAGCAAATTTGTTTAAGTACCGACAGAGACAAGTTTTTAGCTTATCGTATGTATTTAGACTGCTCTGGGGTGTGACGAATGAGCTTTATCCAAGTTTAGAGTCAGCCAGTTCTCGGGTCAAGTTGACCTTGGCCTGCTTGTATTTGTGCCTTAGGTTATGCGAAGTCAGTTTAAATTTAATTGTACCAAGAAAACTTGACTAGTTTTCCCATCATGCCATTATTTTCTTTGCACAATACCACATCTCCAAAGAGTCACCTGACTGCCCCGTGAGTGCTCAAATGGCCGTCATTTAGTGCTCCTTTTCAAAGATGGAACAGGGGCCAAGTCTCAGAGGATGATTAGTGGACAGGATGTCCAGCAAACCTTGATGCCTGAACACTGTGCCTATACATTAGGAGTGTTAGTAGGGAAGGCGCTGGCGGAGTGGTATTGCTACTGGACTACTAATCCAGAGACCCAGGGTATTGCTCTGTTGATATGGGTTTGAATCCCGCCAGGGCAGTTGGTGGAATTTGAATTCAATAAATATCTGGAATTAAAAGTCCAACGATGACCATGAAACCATTGTCGATTGTTGTAAAAACCCATCTGGTTCACTATTGTCCTTTAGTGAAGAACATATGTCGTCCTTACCTGGTCTGGCCTAAATGTGACTCCAGACCCACAACAATGTGGTTGACTCTTAAATGCCCTCAGGGAAGGGCAATAAATGCTGACCCAGCCAGTGACGCCCAAATACCATGAGCAATTGTTTTTAATTTTAAACCATAGAGGCAGCTGCCAACAATCAAACACTAAAAGAGCAGGGCTTCAACACTGAGGATCCTCCTGCAGCTAAAAGAAAAGTGTTTGGATGAGTGGAGGTAGCTGATCACGAGCTCCCTAATCTTCCTGGCGGAAACCTGATGTCCTGAGGTTCCTGATCTGGTCGGGAGTGAGTATGCAGAGCAAAGTTTACTAAATACAATTGGCTTGCTGGATGGCACTCTGAGCAGTCATTGTAAAACTGGGAGAAGCCTGGGGATTTAAAGGTCCCGGATTGTAAACCCATTTTTGATTGTCGGTCTCTCTCCTTTTCCAATTGCTTCCAGATACAAATATGTTTGCCGGTGTGGATCCTGCGGAGGCTGCCCTCACCATGCTTGTCACAACTGAGTTGCGCAGATGCCAAAGGTGGCAGCAAGGCCATCGCAGGCTGAAGGGGCCTTTGTGTCGGGGCCCGGCGCACACTCTGAAGACCCGGCTGCCCATCAGTAGAGGAGGAGGCCAGAAGGGAAAGCCAGCAACATGCCAAGGTGAAGAGGAGTCGTTGGTCCGACCATGAGCTGACGGATAATATATGCCGCAGAAGACTGTGACTGAACAGAGAGACAGTGCAGCACCTCTCGAACATGGCACCTTTTGGGGGAGCAGGGCACCCAATCCCGGTGGCTGTGAAGGTCACTGCAGCAGTAAACTTTTACGCCACCAGGTCAGTCCAGGGCTCGAGAGGGGGCCTGTGTGGCATATCACAATTTTCAGTCCACAGGCACATCCGGGAGGACATGTGCTCTGTATGCCTGGGCATCAAACTATATTACCTTAGAGCTGGACCAGGCACACCAAAATGCTGGGGCTGCAGGCTTCCCCACCATCACCAGGATGTCCCAGGTGCAGGGGGTGATCGACGGCACGCATGTCATCCTGCAAGCACCAGGGAGTAACCTAGATCAACAGGGAGGGATTCCATTCCATGAATGTTCAACTCATGTGCGAGCACCACCTGAGGATCATGCACGTGTGTGCCCACCACCCTGGGAGTGTGCATGACAGCTACATCCTGGTGCACTTGGAGATCTCTGGTGTCTTTGAGGACCACCTCAGGATGATGGTTTGGCTCATCGGGAACAAGGGATATTCGCTGAGGCCATGGCTGATGATGCTAGTGGAGAGGCCTGAGACTGAGGCGGAGATCCAATATAATGAGGCCCATGCTACCACCCGTCCTGTCATTGAGTGCTGCATTGGGCTGCTCAAAATTAGGTTCCTATGCCTGGACCATTCTGGTAGGGCTCGGCAATACACCTCCAGAGGGGCTCCCGCTTTCTGGTGGTCTGCTGTGCCCTCCACAATTTGGCACAGCAGGGGGGCGAGATGCAGGAGGAGGTGGAGGGACATGAGGCCTCATTGGAGGAGGAGGAGGTGGACCAGGAGGGGCTGGAGGATGAGCCTGAGGAGGATCACAGAATGGAGGACAGGCGGTGGCAAGGGTCTGGCATACCAGGAGGACCAGGTAGGCCCTCATCATCTCCAGATTCTCCTGGGACAAGGCAGTGCCTATCAGCTCAACAACCCCCCCCCCCCTCACATGGGTCTGTTTCCTGGGTGTTGGGCCTATATTGGCACTGTCTTCAGGTCCCTATGGAGAGCAGGAGAATGATGACCACTCACTATGAGGGAAGCTCTGGTGCTCCTGAATGTTTTAATGTGAAAGATTTCCATTCCCAATTACTATGGATAGTGATCTCACCAGTGGCCATTCAATGCTCCTCACTCTTCTTGATCTTTCGTGATCAACTGCTACACCGGGGTGTGTCCCCAGGATGCACATCAGAGGTGGAAATCGCCTGCTGCTTTCTATGCCCACGGTGGCCTTTGATGTCCTTGACACTGGTCTTCTGGGGGGCCTGGTGCCAGAGGGCCCCCGGCTGACTTACCAGTGCCGCAGGCATTGCCGTGCCATTCTATTCTGTCTGCTGCATTTGAGATGCATCAGTGTCGGGGGTAGGGTTGGGGGGGGGGGGGGTGCATCAGGCGATGTGGGGGGGATTCAGAAGACCTGGAAATGTCATTGTCTCCTTGGTGGCAGGCCCTGGGTTAGTCTCCAGCATTTCCTCCACCCTGACGGTGCCTGTAGGGCACTGGGTGACTCCATGAGACAGAAGTGCAGTTGGAGTGAGCTCCAGGAGCCTCCTGGAGGTTCCCCATTGTCAGCACCATGGTGTCGACGCCTTCAGCAATGGACCTCAGTGACTGGGCCATGTTCTGGAGTGCTTTGGCAATGCCCACCTGTGTCTGTGACATGTCCTTCATTGAATTGTACATGATGTCGAGGTCCATGGCCATGGTCGTCACAGACTGAACCATATGTTAGACACCCCAGTCAAGGCACAGATGCCGTGCTCCAGGTTTTCTACTGCGGTTGCTACCCTAGTAATGTTGCCCTCGGTGCCACGCACTGTCAGCACCATCCCTTGTGCCGGAAGGCCTTGGGATTCCTCCAGTTGGCCGTGCAGTCACTGGAATGTCACTGACACCTCCTCCAGAATCTCGCAGCTGTGGCCTATCATCTGCATCAGCTCTGGGAGAACCTTGTCCAGAGGCTCAACATCTGGCTGGTACCCAGCTGGTTCCTGGGATCACCTAGTGGTATTGGCTCTTAACTGTTCCCTCATGGGCAATTAGGGATGGGTAATAGAACATAAGAACATAAGAACATAAGAACTAGGAGCAGGAGTAGTCCATCTGGCCCCTCGAGCCTGCTCCGCCATTCAATGAGATCATGGCTGATCTTTTGTGGACTCAGCTCCACTATCCGGCCCGAACACCATAACCCTTAATCCCTTTTCTCTTCAAAAAAGTATCTATCTTTACCTTAAAAACATTTAATGAAGGAGCCTCAACTGCTTCACTGGGCAAGGAATTCCATAGATTCACAACCCTTTGGGTGAAGAAGTTCCTCCTAAATTCAGTCCTAAATCTACTTCCCCTTATTTTGAGGCTATGCCCCCTAGTTCTGCTTTCACCTGCCAGTGGAAACAACCTGCCCGCATCTATCCTATCTATTCCCTTCATAATTTTAAATGTTTCGATAAGATTCCCCCCTCATCCTTCTAAATTCCAACGAGTACAGTCCCAGTCTACTCAACCTCTCCTCGTAATCCAACCCCTTCAGCTCTAGGATTAACCTCGTGAATCTCCTCTGCACACCCTCCAGTGCCAGTACGTCCTTTCTCAAGTAAGGAGACCAAAACTGAACACAATACTCCAGGTGTGGCCTCACTAACACCTTATACAATTGCAGCATAACCTCCCTAGTCTTAAACTCCATCCCTCTAGCAATGAAGGACAAAATTCCATTTGCCTTCTTAATCACTTTTTGCACCTGTAAACAAACTTTCTGTGATTCATGCACTAGCACACCCAGGTCTCTCTGCACAGCAGCATGCTTTAATATTTTATTGTTTAAATAATAATCCCGTTTGCTGTTATTCCTACCAAAATGGATAACCTCACATTTGTCAACATTGTATTCCATTTGCCAGGCCCTAGCCCATTCACTTAACCTATCCAAATCCCTCTGCAGACTTCCAGTATCCTCCGCACTTTTCGCTTTACCACTCATCTTAGTGTCATCTGCAAACTTGGACACATTGCCCTTGGTCCCCAACTCCAAATCATCTATGTAGATTGTGAACAATTGTGGGCCCAACACGGATCCCTGAGGGACACCACTAGCTACTGATTGCCAACCGGAGAAACACCCATTAATCCCCACTCTTTTCTTTCTATTAATTAACCAATCCTCTATCCATGCTACTACTTTACCCTTAATGCCATGCATCTTGATCTTATGCAGCAGCTTTTTGTGTGGCACCTTGTCAAAAGCTTTCTGGAAATCCAGATATACCACATCCATTGGCTCCCCATTATCCACTGCACTGGTAATGTCCTCAAACAATTCCACTAAATTAGTTAGGCACAACCTGCCCTTTATGAACCCATGCTGCATCTGCCCAATGGGACAATTTCTATCCAGATGCTTCGCTATTTCTTCCTTGATGATAGATTCCAGCATCTTCCCTACTTCCGACGTTAAGCTCACTGGCCTATAATTTCCTGCTCTTTGCCTACCTCCTTTTTTAAATAGTGGGTCACGTTTGCTAATTTCCAATCCACCGGGACCACCCCAGAGTCTAGTGAATTTTGGTAAATCATCACTAGTGTATCTGCAATTTCCCTAGCCATCTATTTTAGCACTCTGGGATGCATTCCATCAGGGCCAGGAGACTTGTCTACCTTTAGTCCCATTAGCTTGCCCATCACTCCCTCCTTAGTGATAACAATCCTCTCAAGGTCATTACCTGTCATAACCTCATTTCTATCAGTCGCTGGTATGTTATTTGTGTCTTCCACTGTGAAGACCGACCCAAAAAACCTGTTCAGTTCCTCAGCCATTTCCTCATCTCCCATTATTAAAACTCCCTTCTCATCCTCTAAAGGACCAATATTTACCTTAGCCACTCTTTTTTGCTTTATATATTTGTAAAAACTTTTGCTGCCTGCTTTTATATTCTGAGCAAGTTTACTCTCATACTCTATCTTACTCTTCTTTATAGCTTTTTTAGTAGCTTTCTGTTGCCCCTTAAATATTTCCCAGTCCTCTAGTCTCCCACCAGTCTTTGCTTCAATTTGATACTCTCCCTTATTTCTTAAATATCCACGGTCGATTTTCCCTCTTTCTACCGTCCTTCCTTTTTGTGGGTATAAACCTTTGCTGAGCACTGTGAAAAATCACTTGGAAGGTTCTCCATTGTTCCTCAACTGTTCCACCATAAAGTCTTAGCTCCCAGCCTACCTTAGCTAGTTCTTCTCTCATCCCATTGTAATCTCCTTTGTTTAAACACAAAACACTAGCATTTGATTTTACCTTCTCACCTTCCATCTGTATTTTAAATTCCTCCATATTGTGATCGCTCCTTCCGAGAGGACCCTAACTATGAGATCATGAATCAATCCTGTCTCATTACACAGGACAAGATCTAGGACCGCTTGTTCCCTCGTAGGTTCCATTACATACTGTTCTAGGAAACTATCGCGGATACATCCTATAAACTCCTCCTCAAGTTTGCCTTGACCGACCTGGTTAAACCAATCGACATGTAGATGAAAATCCCCCATAATTGCTGCTGTACCATTTCTACATGCATCAGTTATCTCTTTGTTTATTGCCTGCCCCACCATAACGTTACTATTTGGTGGCCGATAGACTACTCCTATCAGTGACTTTTTCGCCTTACTATTCCTGATTTCCACCCAAATGGATTCAACCTTATCCTCCATAGCCATAGCCCTAACCATTGCCCGGATGTCATCCTTAAATAACAGAGCTACACCCCCTCCCTTACCATCCACTCTGTCCTTCTGAATAGTTTGATACCCTCGGATATTTAACTCCCAGTTGTGACCATCCTTTAACCATGTTTCAGTAACGGCCACTAAATCATAGTCAGTCACGATGATTTGCGCCATCAATTCATTTACTTTATTCCGAATACTACGAGCATTCAGGTAAAGTACACTTATGTTGGTTTTTTTACCTCTGTTTTGAATCTTAACATCTCCAGTTTTGCTCCTTTTAGTATTACTGGGCCTATTCACTGAGCTCCCCTCAGTCACTATACCTTGTACTGTCGCCCTTTTTCGATTTTTGACTATGTCTTCTCAGTCTTGCACTTTCCATCTTACTTCCTTTTGCTTCTGTCCCTGTTTTACTACCTTCCAACTTCCTGCATCGGTTCCCATCCCCCTGCCACATTAGTTTAAACCCTCCCTAAACAGATGCTGGCACAGCCTGCGATGCCCATGAACAAATAAATAAAACCTTGCAGCTTGCAAGTGGGAGATCATTGGTCTTCTCCCTACACTGGACAGCGGTCCTCCTGGTCATGCTGCCTGCACCACTGCTGCCAATACCTCTCAGGTGGCATTTCTGATCCTGCTGCTGGTTCTCCGTCCCCCTCAGGGGAACAGGGTGCCCCACCTCTCATCCACAACACGAGACGCCTGGTCATGTTGGCATCCCCCAAGCGAGGAGCATTTAAATAAATCACCTGTGCAGTCTGCCTATCAGAGCTTTACCCTCCCGCCTACATCCTAGCCCACACCCAGCTTTGGAATTAAGTTCTGTGCACTATTTTTAAAATGTGATTTTATTGCTAGAGGTTGAATACTTTGGAGGTCAGGGGCCACCAAAGATCTAGGATAGTTCGGGTTCAAATGTATTTAAAATGCTTCAACATGTTCTTTCCGAGAACAAAAGAATCCTTGATAGAGCATACTGACTGCATATCATCGAAAGAAAATCTTAATTTCACCATAGCTGCTTTGCTATTTGACATTGTGTAAAATGTAAGGTGGTAGAAATTAGTGCAAAGTATATTTTAAAATTAAAAGATAATGATTAATATAGCCAATTTCATTCACAGTAATGTGGAGCTCCAGTCAGGCCAAGTCATGGCTAATTTTAACAGGAAAAAAAGTAGATATGAATACAAAACAATGGCTTGAAGTTTCCATCTGGTTATGAAGGGTGGAATTTTTCACTTTGTAGAGTGCTGACTGAGCTGGAAAGACCAGTGTGTATCTCTCCAGCTCCAAAGCCAAGCTATCTCTCCAGATTTCCTGGCACTCTGACCATGGAAAATCTGGAGGCCTGGCAGGGTGGGATGGGTGCCCCGATCTCCACTGAAAAGAACACTCCCACAGTTTGTTTATTTAGTTTATTTGATTAATGGAAAGAAGCACAGATCTTCCTTGGAAACAGAACATGCGGTGTCTGCTGGCATATCAAGGCCTTTAGTTTATTTGATTACCTAAAAGAAGCACAGTATTTATGCCTCCATTATAACTGTTCTCAATGTTTCTATTTTTATTAAATAAATCCATGTGTTGCCTTGCATCTTGTACAATAAATAAGCACAATTGCTTCACAGCTCCAGGGTCCCAGGTTCGATTCCAGCTTGGGTCACTGTCTGTGTGGAGTCTGCACATCCTCCCCGTGTGTGCGTGGGTTTCCTCCAGGTGCTCCGGTTTCCTCCCACAGTCACAAAGATGTGTAGGTTAGGTGGATTGGCCATGATACATTTTCCCTTAGTGTCCAAAATTGCCCTTAGTGTTGGATGGGGTTACTGGGTTATGGGGATAAGGTGGAGGTGTTGACCTTGGGTAGGGTGCCCTTTTCAAGAGCTGGTGCAGACTCGATGGGCCGAATGGCCTCCTTCTGCACTGCAAATTCTATGATATCTATGATAACATGACAGACATACAACCAGGTTGAAATGTATTTGGATGATTTGTGTTTAATGAAGAACACAACAAGAAACAGGAACAGAAATAGACCTGCACCTCTGATCTTCTGCCTTAACTCCACTCTCCTGCCCACTCACTATATTCCCCTTGATCCCCAACAATACCAAAAATCTATCTCTCCCAACATTCAAAAGATTCAATTAGTTTTGGTCTTGATATCTAGGGAAGGATATACTTGTCTCGGGGGAAGTGCAGTAAAGTTTCATTAAATTGGTTCCTGTCTAGAATAGAGAATTCCAATGATTGACAACCCCCGAGTGAAGGAATTTCTTCTCATCACAATCCTAAATGGTCCAACCCTTATTCTAAGGTTGTGCCCATGTGATTGTATGTTTTTACAAGACTGCCTCTCATTCTTAAAATTTCTGGATCACAGGCCCAATTTACTCAGCTTCTCAACACAGGATGGACATTTCATCTCAGGAACCAATCTGGTAAACCTTTGCTGCATTGCCTCCAAGGTGTGTATATCAGGTTGCTGCTTGAAACCAAGGTGGACAGAACTAACGCCGACCATTGAATTCTTGCCAAGGAAATCGGGGGGTAGCCGTGCTTTTTTAAAAAAAGACCCAAGAGCAGTTTGTGGTCAGAAAGAACGGTAAAGTGTCGACCATTTAAGTACTGGTGGACTTTCTTGATGCCAATGACTATTGATAGTCCTTCCTTCTCGATTTGTGAGTAGCCTTTTTCGGCCTCTGAGAGAGTTCATGACACATACCCTATCGACCTTTCAGAACATTCGTACACCTCATGGGTCAACACCGCACCAACACCATATGGAGAGGCATCACAGGTCAATATCAGTTCTTTAGATGGATCGAAGTGTATTAACAGGTTTAAGGAATGCAGCAATTGCTTTACTCTGTCAAAAGCCTCCTCCAGGGGAGCCTTCCAAGACTATTGATCATGTTTCTTTAGCAGAATATGCAAGGGGCCAATACCATTGATAAGTTTGGTAAAAAAAACATCCTTAGTAATTTATCATTCCCAAAAATGATTTGAGTTCAGTTGTGTTTGTGGGGTCAGGCGTCTCCTTTATTACCTTAACCGTGTCTTTCAGAGGGCAGCACGGTGGCACAGCGGTTAGCACTGCTGCCTTATGGCGCGAGGTCCCAGGTTCAACCTCGGCTCTGGGTCAATGTCCATGTGGAGTTTGCATATTCTCCCCGTGTTTGCATGGGTTTCGTTCCCACAATGTGCAGGGTAGATGGATTAGCCACACTAAATTGCCCCTTAATTGGAAAAAAAAATGAATTGGGTACTCTAATTGGGTACTCTAAATTTAGATTCGGCGGGATTCTCCGGTCACCGACGCCGAAATCGCGTTCGGCGATCGGCCGGAGAATCCTCGTTTCCGCAATGCTTTCGCAATGCTCTGCCCCCTACAAAGCGGCGCGTTCTGGAGTAAGCTGCAAGCCGTATTGATGGCCTCAGGACGTTGCCTTAGGCCCTCCTCCTGATGCTCTATCCCTGACCGGCTGAGTTCCCGACGGCGTCGGTCGCGTGTGCTATCCTTTGTCGGGATCTCGGCGTGGTGGTTGCAGATTCTGTCCAGCGCCGCCACATTCGGGGGAGAGTTGATCCATGGGCAGAGGGGACTTTGTCAGATGCTAGGGGCACTGTTTGGGGCTGGTCCGGGGCTTGCGAGCCGGCCAAAGGGGCCACTATTTTGCAGGCTGTGCAATATGGCGGCAGCCGTGCGCGGACACGGCAATTCTGCGGGCTGTATCGGCAGCTAGAGCTGGGTGTTCTATGCTGCCTTCCTACTAGCCCCCAGCCAAACATAGGATCGGTGGCCATTTTGCACTGAATGTTCGGTTGTAAAACACCACCGTTCCCACCCCAGCGTCAGGACATAGCCTTCTTCTGCCTACTTCTGCTCCTAATTCCTATGTTCCTCTGTCGATCCAGTTATAAGGAGTTCATCAGGGTATACTACAACCTGCGGTCGCCCCTGTAGCAGACTCTCCATTGTCCTTTGGAATATTGCACATGCCAAAGACCGTGTCGCGTCTTTTCGTCCGACGTCACTTCGTCCAACGACACTTCGTCCACGTCTTTTGGTCCAACGTCTTTTTGTCCGCCCGTCTTTTGGTCCAACGTCTTTTTGTCCGCCCGTCTTTTGGTCCAACGTCACTTCGTCCAATTATCCAATTACAAATTAAGTCCGTATAAAACCATTTAATTGATAAAATGCAAGTACAATACAGCAAAATGCAAGTACAATACAGCAAGTGAATTGAATTGCTAAAACGCAAGTAATTGATAAAATGCAAGTAAAATGCAAGTTGAAAAATGCAGTTAAAAAGTTAAAAAATCTAAAAATGCAGTTAACAAATCTAAAAGTTTACTAATTACTTAAAATTCCCGAAATTACTTAAAATTGATGTAAATTGTAAATTCCCGAAATTTCCTAAAAGTTAGATTTCCCGAACTGTACCCGAGAGAGAATAATGGGGAGAGGACAAGATGATTTGATATTCTACATTTCCGACAGACACAGATATAAGTGGGAGTCTAATTGGATTTAGACAATGAGTGCAGTTCTGAAAGAAGCAGATTTAAACTCGATTTTCGTCGAGTGATTAAAACCTCTGGTTGGCAGTGGGTTCTGACATTACAGGTCTGAAATGATCAAATATTCCATCAGATACAATGGCTCTCATCACGCTGGAGCATACATGGGCGAATATCCTGCAGCTTATCTTAAAAATGTCTGGAGATCAAGCAGCACAAATGCAGAACTCAACCTCAAGAGGCGAAATAGGTGGAGAGGATCCTTGAGCAGTAACATTGAAAAACTAAATTAAACTATTTGTAATTGGATAATTGGACGAAGTGACGTTGGACCAAAAGACGGGTGGACAAAAAGACGTTGGACCAAAAGACGTGGACGAAGTGTCGTTGGACGAAATGACGTCGGACGAAAAGACATAGCACCGCCAAAGACACGCTAAAAGGCAAGCATTAGCGGCCTAATCAACTGTTAACTTATAATCGCCGCAAATGTGGACGGTCTTGTCCGGTTTCAATACAGGATCTGTAGGTGCAGCCCATTCTGAGAACTGATCTGGCTGGATGATGCTTAGTTTTTCCAACTCAGTATCCACTTTCTCTCATAAGGCACATGGTACCGGTCTTGCCATAACAAATCAGGGAGTTGTCTCTGGATCCACATTAATCTTGTAGTTGATTTTGCCTAATTCTTCACAGAAGACATTCTTGTATTTTCTCATCAGTTTGGGCAGACCCCTTCCCACACTTG
Organism: Scyliorhinus canicula; assembly: GCF_902713615.1. Taxonomy (NCBI): domain Eukaryota; kingdom Metazoa; phylum Chordata; class Chondrichthyes; order Carcharhiniformes; family Scyliorhinidae; genus Scyliorhinus; species Scyliorhinus canicula. The sequence continues at coordinate 120,923,620 of NC_052150.1, forward strand.
AAAAATCTCAGTCTGATTCAACTTGATTTCTTCCAGCCAATCACTGCTGAGAAGACTTGTTCCTTCACCCATCACTATTATCACTGGGTGCTGGGTAGACTGTTGTCCATGGCTTACAGGTATCATTGTGGTGCCTTTCATTGTTATTGCTTCTCTAGCTTAAGTTTTTAACTTGGCAGAAATATTCCTCTAGTTCAATGGTTGGACTCCCTCTCTTAGGTACTGAAATGCATGCTGACCCAGAAGAGTGACTAATGCCCTGTATCCACTTACATCTTAAGAGGCGTCCCGTTTACCCAGAGCATTATAGTAATAGGACCCATTTTGCTTATTTTAGATTAAACAGCGTGCAAACCAGGATTATGGGTGTTAAGCCCTTCCACATTGTATGCTTGTAACATTGTAGTTGATTGATTACTCAACGATCTTGACTTAGCTCTGCACTGCTTTATCAAATGTCCTCTTTTGTGACAAAAAATACTCAGCCTCTTTAAGCCGACATTCAGGTGTGTGGTTACCTCCACATAGGTAACATTCCACTTTAAGCATTGCCAACTGATTGTCAATTCTGTACCATTTTGTTTTGTTGGTGGCTGAAATTGTTTCACACTTGGTGGCTGCTATGGTGGTTTTAGTGTCTCAGTTTGCTGCAAGTTCCCATGCTGACTGGTGAACGGCGCCATTTTGTGTGCTGTGCAGCTTTTGTGCACCTTTTTCAGAGCTTTCCATGGCCAGCGCTATTTCCATTTCTCTTTTAAAATTTATGTCGACCTCTGCAGGTGTTCATTCATGAAGTCTGTGAAAGTGCATCTTTCCCATAACGTGTCTTTTAGGATGGCTCCAAAATCACAATATTCTGATAATTGCTTCAGTTTCACAATGTAAGTCATGATCGATTTGCCTGGGGCTCTCACCCTCGAATTAAATTTGAATCTTTGGAGCATGACTGATGATTGATTAAGGTTGCAATTGAGCCTTTGCTAAATCCATTAGCTCACTAAATGATTTCTAGTCGGGTGTGTTTAAGGCTGTAAGACTGCGAATAAGGTTATAGGTCTGAGTTCTACAAAACACTTAGGATAATTCCTTTGCGTTTCAACTCCTCCCCTATTTCATTTGCTTGGAAATAATATCCAAGGTGCCCAATGTATTGTATCCAGTCATCCATGGAGGAGTCAAATTAGTCCATTTGCCCAAAGAGAGGCATTCTGGTGAGTATTTTAAAAATATACTTCGATTAAAACAGGATACTACAGATGTTGGGCCTGAGGCAGAGTCAGGAAAATGTATCCTCATCGCCGGGTATAAAGATGCACTTTCACAGACTTCAGGAATGAACACAAGAGGTATTTATTAATAAGAATTGTACAGAAGTCTCATGGCTGTAGGTTGCTCCCAAAATGTCTCTTTGCCTCAGAGTCTCTCACCACAGAGTGATTCCACACACTGGGTCCCAATTGGTCACATCAGCCTTGTGACCCTTACTCAGCTGTGTTGCCCTGAAAGGGACCGTCACCACAACTCCATAACTTATGTTTGAATATTTACTATCTTTTCTTCCTTATTTCTCTTTTCATGAAATGCTTCTTGGAGCCCTTTTTATTTAACATTTTACAATTTATTCTTTGTCAATCTCAAACTGTGGCCTGTCCTACTGATTATGTTCTCCTTTTATCTCGGGTTGTGAGGAGGAAGCTGAGGAGCTGGAATTGAAGTGAAAGCAGAGACATGTGCCATGAGTGACATGTACAGGCAGTCAGTGAGACCCAATGATAATAGTGCGGAGGCAGATAATCTGGGCAGAATGACTGTGCAAGGATATCAAGTGTTCAGTCAGCTCATGTGAAGAAATGGTGCACAATTAAAAAAAGAACAGTAAAGGAACATTAAAAATAGCAAAATGTAAAGGCTGATGAAGCAAAATGTGGCTGATGGAGAGTGATGATAAAATGGCTGCTGCCTATGCTCAAAAGATAAGGCAGAAATGAACCAAGATTAGAGATTGCACATATCATGCCAAGCCACCTTTAAGGAATTTCAAGGTCAGGTCAGCGGCTTGGAGCCAAAGATAAATTACTTCACATGAGGACTAAAATCATTTCAGTCTTAACAAAATGGGGAAAAAGATGTCTCTGGGAAAAGCCAAGGGAAACCAAAACAAAACTGAAAACAAGAGGTGCACAACCAGAATACTCAATGAGCTGGCTGGAGAAAGTTGTGCCTCTGCTGTCTGAGGTGAAAGCAAGGAGGATTGATCTATTCAGCAATTATTGGCACATCCCCAGAGATAGGACTTTGAGAAATGTGACAATGAAATGGCATTCGGCAGTCACGGCAAAATAGATGGTCCTATTGACCTGCACGAGTCACCTGCTTTATGTGTATGTGTGCGTCGCATTGGCTAATATTAAAGGTAATTCTAAGAGAGTTTGGAAACAAGCCAAGGAATAAAGTGGCCCTGATGACTATTGGAATTGTAGTCCCTATTGTGTAGGTTGGCTGTAAAGTGTCGTTGTTGCAAGAGAAAATCAATGCAATTGGTTCCATGCTGACCTAAAGCCTGGAAAACCACCATACCCACGAGGGTAGGCTCAATTACACATGCTAAAAACCTGATCCCCTATTGATTGCTGGTCAGCGGCTTGGAGCCAAAGATAAATTACTTCATATGAGGACTAAAATCATTTCAGTCTTAACAAAATGGGGAAAAAGATATCTCTGGGAAAAGCCAAGGGAAACCAAAGCAAAACTGAAAACAAGAGGTGCACAACCTCTCTTGACTCATCCGCTGTTTCTAAATTATCAGACTGCTTATCCAGCATTCATTACTAGATTAGAAGAGACTTCCCCCAATTAAATATCGGGAAATCTGAAGCCATTACTTTCATTTTTCTTTGATTTGTTTTTCAAATTTAGAGGATCCAATTCTTTTTTTTAATACATATTTACCGGTTGAACACAGAAATCAAAGCTGCATTCTTATCTTTGCCTGCCATCAATGGCACTGCATATTGTACCGAGGTCATATTGAAATAGGCTATTTCAATCTCCTTCTGTGAAAAAGCACTCTGAGGAAATGAAGTGAGTTATTCATGAGCCAAAACAAGAATGGCAACTTTTCTTAAAAACTAATACCATTAATGCAGCAGAGTATCTTGAGAAACCTGTGTGGGAGGAGAGATGTTGAAAGCTCTGTTGAAAGGGTCGGCTTTAAGGAGGATTTTGAAGATACAAAGGATGTGGAAAGATAAAAGTTTGAAGTGAGCATATTTTGAACTGTGTCAGGTAGGTTTTCAGAGTTAAGTGATCCTGGAGTATGGCTTCTTCCCTGGAATGATAATATTATTACATTTAAAACACTGAGGGTTTTCTCCTGTTGTCAGAATAGAAGTGCGATAATGTGTAATTTATGGCTGTTTCATCAGTTGCGCTGTTCTGATCTGTGAAAATGTAGACATCAAAACATGTCTGCAATACTCTGTTTAAGGATCCAGCAAATCAGTCTTCAGATTACACGTAGCATTGTAGCACAGTGGTTAGCACTGTGGCTTCACAACGCCAGGGTCCCAGGTTCGATTCCTGGCTTGGATCACTGTCTGTGCGGTGTCTGCACGTTATCCCCATGTCTGCATGGGTTTCCTCCGGGTGCTCCGGTTTCCTCCCACAAATCCTGAAAGACGTGCTTGTTAGGTGAATTGGACATAGACACCGGCATCGGGTGAAGCATACAGGGGTGTAGTATTAATCAGGTCAGCTCATAAGAGGGCTGTTTAGGAGTCTGGTAACAGTGGGGAAGAAGCTGTTTTTGAATCTGTTCGTGCGCGTTCTCAGACATCTGTATCTCCTGCCCAATGGAAGAAATTGGAAGAGTGAGTAAGTCGGGTGGGAGGGGTCTTTGATTATGTTGCCTGCTTTCCCCAGGCAGCGGGAGGTGTAGATGGAGTGAATGGATGGGAGGCAGGTTCTTGTGATGGACTGGGCTGTGTTCACGACTCTCTGAAGGTTCTTGTGGTCTTGGGCCAAGCAGTTGCCATACCAGGCTGTGATGCAGCCAAAGAGGATGCTTTCTATGGTGCATCTGTAAAAGTTGGTAAGGGTTAACGTGGACATGGCAAACTTCCTTAGTTTCCTGAGGAAGTATAGGCACTGTTCTGCTTTCATGGTGATAGCGTCAACGTGGGTGGACCAGGACAGATTTTTGGTGATGTGTTCCCCAAGGAATTTGAAGCTGTTAGCCACCTTCACCTCGGCCCCGTTGATGCTGACAGGGGTATGTACAGTACTTTGCTTCCTGAAGTCAATGACCAGCTCTTTAGTTTAGCTGGCATTGAGGGATAGATTGTTGTTGTTGTGCCACTCCACTAGGTTCTCTATCTCCCTCCTGTATTCTGACTCGTAGTTATTCAAGATCCGACCCACTATGGTCGTGCCATCAGCAAACTTGTAGATGGTGTTGGAACCAAATTTTGCCACGCAATCGTGTGTGCACAGGGAGTATAGTAGGGGGCTAGGTACGCAGCCTTGCAGGGCACTGGTATTGAGGATTATTGTGGAGGAGGTGTTGTTGTTTATTCTTACTGATTTCGGTCTATGGGTCAGAAAGTCGCGGATCCAGTTGCAGAGTGAGGAGCCAAGTTGTAGGTTTTGGAGCTTTGCCTTGAGCTTGGCTGGGATTATGGTATTGAAGGCGGAGCTGTAGTCAATAAATAGGAGTCTGATGTAGGAGTCCTCGTTGTCGAGATATTCTGGGGATGAGTGTCGGGCCAGAGAGATGGTGTCTGCTGTGGACCGGTTGCAGCGATATGCGTATTACAGTGGATCTAGGAGTTCTGGGAGTATGGAGTTGATGCACTTCATGACCAACCTCTCGAAGCGCTTCATTACGACTGAAGTCAGGGCCACGGGACAGTAGTCACTAAGGCACGTTGCCTGGTTCTTCTTTGGCACCAGTATGATGGTGGTCTTCTTGATGCGCCTAATTACTCATCCCAAATTGACCTTCTAAAATGTTTGAGTTTGAAAGAGACTTAAACTTTAGACTCTGAAAGAGCAAATAATATCAAACATTATTTAATAGAGAAGGAGGTAGACTTAAGAAATACATGATTGACTTTCACAATCTCAATTGGGCAATCACCTCAGGTAGAAGTGCAAACTTTTCTCAAGTTCCTGAACCGACAGCGATATCTGGAAATCCTGCCCAGTGATCACTTAGTGCCTCCATGACTATAGTCACGATTTAAGCACAAGATGGTTCCCAAAACTAACTTTTAACCCTTGAATTAGCATTTCCTCAACTCTAATCAGGCCTGTTGTAAAGAGCCAATTGGACATTAGCTGTTATGAAGTTAATTTTATTGGATTTATCCATTGATGACCAATGAGATGGAACATGATCCTTCTTTTATCTATATTTAGTCAAGCCTTAATTCATTCTCCTACAACTACTCCAGATGGCCAAGGACAGATGAGACCCATGTTCCCTGAGTTTTCCGAACAATCTCTGTTCTTACTGTTCTCAGTGCTTGCAGAAGCAAATGAATAGTCTAAACTTCAAACATGAGAATATTATCTAGCCTTAATAAATACTTGATTATTTGCCTATTCTTCAATTATACATTGGGCAGAAAGCTATCTCTGTTTTGCAGAAGGTGGCAGCCGGTGGCGAAAGCAGCATTGAAGTCGTCAGTACCAACGGCAGCTTTCTGTGCCTATTGATCCTAACTTTGGGTGTGATTCCCTGGCCGCAATTCTCTGGCCGCGTTGCATTCGGGCAAGAGCACAACATGGCTGGAGAATCTCGGGAGAGCACTCTCGAGGCCCACCCAGCAGCCTCCGCGTCTCGCGGATTCACCCAAGTCCCGCGAGGCGGTGTATTCATAACTCCGCCCAAAAGGGGCGGGAACAAATTACACTAACGGGAGTAGATAGTAAACCTTCTTAAGGCATTCCTACCTGGGATGCACCAGCCTCCTTTGATTTATCGGCCTCCACAGGGAGGCTGCAGCCGGGCGCCGATCAGTGCTGATTCACAAGAACGTGGACCAGGTGGAGCGGCGCCTTGGGGGGGGGTCTCTCATGCCCCTGGCTGGTCAGGGTCAGTACAGCATGATTCCTTGGCCTTCCACATGGAATGTGGGCACCTTGGCATTGCCCAGTTGACACTGGCAAGGATCAGGGCCCAAGGGGGCCATTCCCATGAAAGGAGGGTGGAGAGGGTGTTGAAGGGTTAGGCAGGTTGGTTTGACAATGACTTCAACTGGATGCAGGAAAGCTAGAAACAAACGTCTAACATTGGAGAAGATCCAACACAGTTTTATTTAAACTATGAACGGCTGTACATGTTCAGCTGTGGGTTGACACTCTACTAATCCTACTGACGACCTCTTACTGGTTCGACCAGACTTACTAGCTACCACATAGTAGTCTCAGTGACTATCTCAGTGTCTGGGTCCCGAAAAGAGCGGGAGTCTTCATGCCCTGTGAGCTTTATAGTGGTGATATCTTGTTAGGTGATTGGTTTTTCTGTGTTGTATGTTCATTGGTCATCCAATGTGTCAATCAATGCCTGTCTGCATCTCATTATATACATGAGTGGATATTATGACATCTCCCCCTTTTTTTAAAATAAGTTATGAAATGTGAAAGTATTACATGCCTGACTATGTACAAATGGTGAGTTAATGAACATTTATACATGGGAAGGTGTCTATCATGCAGACATAGAGCAAACTGAACGAAATTTACAAAAGTAAAGTCTATATATTCAGTCTTTGAGATGGGCACCGAATTCTGGTCGATCGCCGCAGAGGTGGAGCAGGAGACACCGGCACCTGGACAGGTGGGATTGCTGGCATTGCGGCGGTGTCATGGAAAGGCGGGATTGCTGGCAGATCGGTGTCCTCGTGGCAGGAAACGTCCGGAGGAGGCACGATAGCCGGCGGAGCAATGCGGTTAGGCGGTGGGCAGGGAACTCTCCGCAGCGCCCTCCTGTTACGCCGGAGAATGGAGCCATCAGCCAATTGGACAATGAAAGACCTTAGGGTGGCCTTCCTGACAACAACAGCTGGGGCCGACCAACCTCCCTCAGGCAACTGGACGCGAACAACATCTGCGGGAGCCAGCGCAGGCAGATCCCTGGCATAAGCATCACACGTGATCTGCTGGTCCCTGGACCGATGCACTTTTAGCAGCACCAAGAGATGGTCAAGGTCTGGAATGTGAATGGCTGGAACAGTCGTCCTCAAGTTGCGGTTCATGAGCATCTGCACAGGAGACAAACCAGTTGACAGAGGGGCCGCCCTGTAGGCCAGCAGCGCCAAGTTAAAATCGGATGCTGGGCAGCACGGTGGCGCAGTAGGGTTAGCACTGCGGCCTCACGGCGCTGAGGTCCCAGGTTCGATCCCGGCTCTGGGTCACTGTCCGTGTGGAGTTTGCACATTCTCCCCGTGTTTGCGTGGGTTTCGCCCCCACAACCCAAAAATGTGCAAGCTAGGTGGATTGGCCACTCTAAATTGCCCCTTAATTGGAAAAATGATTGGGTACACTAAATTTATTTTTTAAAAAATCGGATGCTGAGTCTGCAGCCTTGCACAACAACCGCTTGACGATATGGACCCCTTTCTCAGCCTTCCCGTTTGATTGCGGGTAATGGGGACTGGAAGTGATGTGCCTGAAGTTGTAGGATCATGCAAAATCGGACCACTCGTGGCTGTAGAAACATGGACCGTTGTCACTCATTACTGTGAGTGGTATCCCGTGTCCGGCAAACGTCTCTTTGCAGGCTTTGATGACGGACCTCAACGTGAGGTCCGACAGTTTCACCACTGGAGAAATAGTCGACCAGGAGCACGTAATCGCGCCCATTGGCGTGAAAGAGGTCTACCCCCAGTTTAGACCAGTTTACACTTTATTACACAACACGGGTCAACCTTCGTAAGTGTTTCTTTGGGCTGAGCCTAGTACCAGGCCGACCTTGGTGAGGTTCTGCGAGAAATGTCCCGCTCTCACATGGGAATGGCTGAGGCGCTGCGGAGCTTGTCCCAGTCTCTGGTGGACATTGCCGAGGCGCTGCCGAGCAGGTTTCAATCACTGAGGAGCATCGCCAAGGACGTTGACGCGATGGTGCAAACCTTGGGGAGCTGCCAGGGCTGGCAGAGCCAAATGATGCAGGGGCAGCCGGGACTCGAACTAGCTGCCCCTCTGTGAACCCTGAGTGCCAACCCATCCCCGTCCCATGGAGTGGTGATGGTGGCCAGCAGCTCCCCGGGTCCACCCCTTCAATGTGGCTGTGACTTACAGCCAGCACACGGGGCATTGTGGCATGTCTGTGCCGACAAGTGAGTCGGGACCCTCCAGCCCCAGAGCCCCCAGTGGACATCTGCCAGGGGCATTGAATGCCACGGGACAAGGTAAGCATCTGGCTGCCTCCACCTCTGATGTGCATCCTGGAGATACACCTAAGACGCAGTGGTAGAGTTTGATGGGGAAAACACATCGAGGATCACTGAGGGCACCAAGGATGGGGAAGAGGACGTTGAGGAGGGGGCAGAACCATTGGGAGGGTGGGGAATTGTCAAACACAATAAACACACTTGCTCACAACCAATATGATGCCTCTGTCACTTTATTACACAACACGGGTCAACCTTCGAACACTTGGCCCATCTCTCCAGGCATCCCACCCTCCCTGTGACACTCACCCACTCTCGGCTGTGGACATGTCCCCTGGAGCTGTGTCCAACCCTTGGGTCTTCAGGTGTTGGCTGCTACGTGTAGGCTGTTGCCTCCCGCAGTGTTCAGGCACAGTGTCCTGGCAACACGGTCTGATTGGGATGCTAGGCTATGACTCCCACATACTACATCGGCCGCCCACCCATGGGAATCCACTTGGGTTGTGTGAAGTGCTCACTTACGGGCAGCATGATAGCACAGTGGTTAGCACTGTTGCTTCACAGCCCCAAGGTTCCAGGTTCAAATGGTTTCCTCCGGGTGCTCCAGTTTCCTCCCACAAGTCCCGAAAAGATGTGCAGTTAGGTAATTTGGATATTCTGAATTCTCCCTCTGTGACCCAGACAGGCAACTAGAGGATTTTCACAGTAACTTCATTGCAGTGTTAATGTAAGCCTACTTGTGACAATAAAGATTATTTTACTTAATCACGATTGCCAATTCCTGATTAGCAATAGCATTTAGCCACACACCAGAAGCTTCAGACGTTTGTGGGGGAATATGGCAGGGGCTCACCATATAATGTGTACAACAAGCAAACCCTGGCACATTTGCTTGCCGTCTCCCCAGGGAGATAGGTGTAATATCCTGCACGGGACCTCCAGGGTGGGAATACAACTTGTCAGAATGGCCAAGTGGTCGAAGGGGCCAGACTCAAGGAGTGTGTTTCCTTGCCTTGTTTAAGCCTGGTGATTTCTGGTCGCTGTCTAGTGGCGTGGGATTAAATCCCACTCCCGTCATTCCACTTTATGGGCAGCACAGTAGCACAGTGGTTAGCACAGTTGTTTCAAAGCGCCAGGGACCCAGGCTCGATTCCCAGCTTGGGTCACTGTCTGTGCGGAGTCTGCACGTTTTCACCGTGTCTGTGTGGGTTTCCTCCGGGTGCTCCAGTTTCCTCCCACAAGTCCCAAAAGACGTGCTATTAGGTGTACTGAACATTCTGAATTCTCCCTCAGTGTTCCTGAACATGTGCCGGAGTGTGGCGACTGGGGGATTTTCACAGTAACTTCATTGCAGTGTTAATGTAAGCCTACTTGTGACAATAAAGATTATTATTATTACGCTTGTCTTCCCCATGCTCCTTATAGAGTATGGGCTCCCCTGCTAGGGGCGGGGTATCTTAATTAACCAATGCCCGTAAAGCACCAACCAGAGGAACCCGGTAAGGATCTGTCGGGTAGTGTATATATTGTTTGTGTAAATAAAACTTTTTTTCTTACTTTACTCGGTGTGGACTCCCCGTGTCCTTATTAAGAAAGGGTTCTTCGTTCAAAGGTAATAGCTGATCGAGAGACATGGCATCAGGAAATGGGGAACCCGCTGATAGCCACTCCCTGCCACTTCTGCTGTCTCCCCTAAATCACTCCACAAACCCTCCCCCATGACCTCACCCCACAAACTCCCTCGCGCCATCACTCACTTGTGGCTTGGGGGCTTACCTCAAAAGGCAGCAGCCACCACCAACCTGGTGGCACTGCCGTTCAAGAGATCTGCTGGCCACTGATTGGCCAACAATTTTTGGTAGGGAGGAAGTTCCACCCCTTGGTCCTGATCCCAGGGAAAGGCCCTCCACTGGCCTGTCAACTGCCTGATTGGGCTTCCCAGAAAGTACCAAAGTGGGGGTCTTGCTGCTCTCGAACCAGCAGCCGTAACATCCCAATGCTGTCACAAGATTCTGGCCCAGGTGTGGGATCTTGATACGCTATAGCTGATGTGCATAGCAGTGTGATTAGGGAGCCCACTTCACAACAGAAGCCTGGGTGCAATGTTCATCAAAAGAGCTATGTTTTATGAAAATGAGGGGTCATATCTGGACTTGTTCAAAGACATCTGTCTGTGCAGATTCTCAAAGGATGCAATTGCAAAATGCCTCTGCTTCATTTGCAGCATTGAGACCAGCTTTGTCAGCGGTTGTCAAGGTTACGGCTGCATCAAATCTTTACACAACAGGCCTTGTACGGGCAAGTGCGGGAGTCCTTTGTCACATCTTTATAATTCCACAGAGCAGGCTGCTGACACATTGGTTAAGCTGTCCTCGGAGCTGCTCCCAATCTGTCACCATAATTTTATTGAAAGAATGTCAGAAATCAGTTCCAAGAGTTTCTGATATATGTCTGGCAAAGTTAAAGTTACAGTAGTAGAGCAGTGGGGAATTCTCAGCCATTGTTTTCAGGCCAGTGATTTTGTCTGTTTTTGACCTGTTAAGGTCTTGGAGAGGATTATAAAAGATACGATTTATAATCATCTAGATAGGAATAATATGATTAGGGATAGTCAGCATGGTTTTGTGAAGGGTAGGTCATGCCTCACAAACCTTATCGAGTTCTTTGAGAAGGTGACTGAACAGGTAGACGAGGGTAGAGCAGTTGATGTGGTGTATGGATTTCAGTAAAGCGTTTGATAAGGTTCCCTGGGGATTGAGGGTGATTTAGAGATGTGGATCAGAAATTGGCTAGTTGAAAGAAGACAGAGAGTGGTAGTTGATGGGAAATGTTCAGAATGGAGTTCAGTTACGAGTGGCGTACCACAGGGATCTGTTCTGGGGCCGTTGCTGTTTGTGATTTTTATAAATGACCTAGAGGAGGGCGCAGAAGGATGGGTGAGTAAATTTGCAGACGACACTAAAGTCGGTGGAGTTTTAGACAGTGCGGAAGGATGTTGCAGGTTACAGAGGGACATAGATAAGCTGCAGAGCTGGGCTGAGAGGTGGCAAATGGAGTTTAATGTGGAGAAGTGTGAGGTGATTCACTTTGGAAAGAATAACAGGAATGCGGAATATTTGGCTAATGGTAAAATTCTTGGTAGTGTGGATGAGCAGAGGGATCTCGGTGTCCATGTACATAGATCCCTGAAAGTTGCCACCCAGGTTGATAGGGTTGTGAAGAAGGCCTATGGTGTGTTGGCCTTTGTTGGTAGAGGGATTGAGTTCCGGAGCCATGAGGTCATGTTGCAGTTGTACAAAACTCTAGTACGGCCGCATTTGGAGTATTGCGTACAGTTCTGGTCGCCTCATTATAGGAAGGACGTGGAAGCTTTGGAACGGGTGCAGAGGAGATTTACCAGGATGTTGCCTGGTATGGAGGGAAAATCTTATGAGGAAAGGCTGATGGACTTGAGGTTGTTTTCGTTAAGGAGAAGAAGGTTAAGAGGTGACTTAATAGAGGCATACAAAATGATCAGAGGGTTAGATAGGGTGGACAGCGAGAGCCTTCTCCCGCGGATGGAGGTGGCTAGCACGAGGGGACATAGCCTTAAATTGAGGGGTAATAGATATAGGACAGAGGTCAGAGGTGGGTTTTTTACGCAAAGAGTGGTGAGGCCGTGGAATGACCTACCTGCAACAGTAGTGAACTCGCCAACATTGAGGGCATTTAAAAATTTATTGGATAAGCATATGGATGATAAGGGCATAGTGTAGGTTAGATGGCTTTTGTTTTTTTTTCCATGTCGGTGCAACATCGAGGGCCGAAGGGCCTGTACTGCGCTGTATCGTTCTATGTTCTATGTTCTATGTTCTGTGGAAACCAACAGCAGAAACCTACAAAGAAAGAAGGATATCTATTTCTATTTCATGACTTCGGGACATTCCAACATGCTTATTAGCCAAGAAGTATGCATCACTGTCGTAAAGCAGGAAATTCAGCAACACGCTCCTACAAACATAAATGTGACAATAACCAGATCATTTAAAGATATTTGTTGATAATTATTGAGGACAGTGGGCTAGCTCCCATGCTCTTCTTCGCAATTAGTGTCATGGGATATTTAGTTCCTCTTGAGAAGGAAAACAGGGTCTCAGTTTAATCCAGACTATGAATATGGTCTGGACCCCCAAAACATAGAATTTAATGCTCCCCCAGGCTTTTGTGTGTACGTGTGGGGTTGGGGGGGGGGGGGGGGGTGCATGAAATTTAAGGAAGGTGCTTCTCTCTGACCGCTCCAACCTTGCACCAATTTTATGCTGGGACAGGCAAGGCCTAGGATGAGCCACCTGCTCTTGCCCCATTTGAGATTCTTAAGTGGCCAATAATTCCCACCCAGCCCCAACGTTTGGGGATTCCCCGAGTGTGGTGGAAGCCTGAAAACAGGCTTAGACCTCAGGCAGGGCACATGAAAGTTCATTCAAGAGATGATCAAATATACATCAGCAAAATTGAGCTGGTGATGAAGTGGGTGGGGACTGAATTTAGTGGAAAATTGCCAATAAAATTGCCCTGTTCTTGACAGTTATTGAATACTGGATTTGTGGTGACGGGATGTGCTGAGAGGATGCAGGAAAGGTGACAATTTGGCAATTTTAGCCCCAAAATAGATCACTAAACCTGCAAACGCCGTCCCCCATCCTCCTCCAAGATCTGATAATAAAAATAATAATAATAAACTTCATTGTCACAAATAGGCTTACATTAACACGGCAATGACGTTCCTGTGAAGATTCCCTAGTCGCCACATTCCGGCACCTGTTCGGGTACACAGAGAGAGAATTTAGAATGTCCAAATTACCTAACAGCACATCTTTCAGGACTTGTGGGAGGAAACCGGAGCACCAAGGTGACAAATATATTGAACGCGGATGAGCTAGGGGAGGGGAACTGTGCCGACAGGTACGGACTACTGTTAGAAGAGGCTCGCGCACCCAAGGGTGAGATAAAGAAAAAGTGGGAGGATAAAATGGCAGGGAGATATTGGGAGGACTCTGGATCAAGGCACTGCACAGGGCAATCCTCACCTCCACGTGTGCAGGGCTGAACCTAACACTACTAAAACGTGGTGCACAGGGTGCACCATGATGTGTTGGGTAAGCTGGACCTGCAAGGACTGTGTTTACTGCAGCAGTGAGAGAGACAGGCTTCCAACACTTGAAGAAATGCAACTCTATTTTATTGAATTCTTAACTATCATATATACTTTAACTGTGGGTTGACACTATTCTGAGTTGACTGGAGACCTGAGGCTAACCTGACCAGACTATCTTACTACCACATGGTGGATGTTCTAGTTGTTGTTCCCGGGCTCTGACTGTCTCAGAGTGATTGTCCTGTCTGTCTGGTGATTGGCTGCTGTGTTCTGTGTGATCACTGGTCATCCTGTGTGTCAATCAATGCCTGCCTGTGCACCATCATATACTTGTGTGTATATTATGACATCTCCCCCCTTTTTTCCCCTAATTTTTAAAAAAATGTGTATATGTCAATAAATAGTGTGTGTGTGTATGAGCCTGACTATGTACAAAGTATGTGAGCGTATTTACATGATTAGGAGCCTGACTATATACAAAGTACATGAACGTATTTACATGGTAAGGTGTCTAGTGCTGATAGAGGGCATACAAGAAATTAGGAAGAAACAATATGTACAGATGTGTAAACGATGAGATAACAAGGTGATGCAACATTCAGTCTATAAGTTCAGTCTCTGTGGCGGGCGACGAATTCTAGTTGACCGCCTCAAGGGAGGGTCAGGGGCCGCCTGCACTGGAACGGGCGGAGCTGCCTCCAATGTGGAGGTCGGTAAAAGGACTGTCAGATTGGTGGCCTCGTGGAAGGGTGCGTCCTGAGGAACCAGCATGTGAGGCGGGACATCACGTTCAGCTGCCGAGCGTGGAAGCAGCCGTAGTGCCCGCCTATTACGCCGAAGAAAAGAGCCACCATGCATGCGAACGAGGAATGATCTGGGGGCCACTTGCTTGACCACCACAGCTGTGGCTGACCAGCCACTGTCAGGCAGGGAGATCTGTGGTGTGGGTGTCATAAGCTGACTTGCATTGGGCTCAAGACTGTTGCATCCTCTGCAGGACCGGAAAATTGTCAAGGTCCGGAATGTGGATAGCCGGCACCGTCGTCCGTAGTGTGCGGTTCATTAGCAGCTGTGCTGGGGACAGGCCAGCGGACAAAGGAGTCGCCCTGTAGGCTAGCAGTGCTAGGTTAAAATCTGAACCCGAATCAGCCGCTTTACACAGCAGTCGTTTAACAATGCGGACCCCCTTTTCAGCTTTCCCATTCGACTGGGGGTAGTGGGGGCTTGACGTGACGTGCGTAAAATTGTACCGTTGGGCAAAATCCGTCCATTCCTGACTGAAGAAGCAAGGGTCATTATCAGTCATAACTGTAAGTGGAATGCCATGACGGGCAAAGGTCTCTTTGCACGCCCTGATAACTGTTGCTGATGTGAAGTCAGTCAGTCTGACCACCTCGGGGTAGTTAGAAAAATAGTCCACAATGAGGACGTAGTCCCGGCCTTTTGCGTGAAAGGGATCAATGCCAACCTTGGTCCATGGGGATGACACCAGTTCATGGAGCTGCAAAGTCCCTTTCGGCTGAGCCGACGGGAACCGTTGGCACGTTGGGCAATTGAGGACAGTGTTGGCGATGTCCTGATTGATGCCAGGCCAGTATACTGCCTCTCAGGCACGCCGGCGACACTTTTCAACCCCCAGGTGACCCTCGTGGAGTTGGCCGAGGACGAGATCTCGTATACTCTGTGGTACTATCCTGTCCAGTTTCATCAGTATGCCATCGACCACTGCCAGATCGTCTTTTATATTGTAGAACTGTGGCTACTGACCCCTTTGCCAACCATCTGTGAGATGGCGCATGACCCGTTGGAGTAGAGGATCCTTGGCCATTTCATGATGAATCTGTACGACCCTTTCATCAGTGGCCGGACAGTTGGATGTGCAGAACTCAACATGGGCGTCGATCTGGCAGACAAAGTCTGACTGCTCGCACGGCGTGGTGATGGAGCGAGAGAGTGCATCGGCCACAATGAGCCCCTTGCCCGGGGTGTAGACCAGGTCGAAATCATAGCGTCGGAGTTTGAGGAGGATATGTTGTAGGCGTGGCGTCATATCATTGAGGTCCTTCTGTATGATGTGAACCAGTGGCCTGTGGTCCATTTCGACCGTAAACTTGGGGAGTCCATACACGTAATCATGGAATTTGTTAATCCCCGTGAGGAGGCCCAGGCATTCTTTCTCGATTTGAGCATAGCGCTGCTCAGTAGGTGTCATGGCTCTAGATGCATATGTGGCTGGGGTCCAGGAGGAGGATTCGTCGCGCTGGAGGAGTACTGCCCCAATGCCAGACTGGCTCGCATCAATGGAGATCTTCGTCTCCTTGGCAGGGTAGAAGAATGCCAGTACCGGGGCCTTGGTGAGTTTCGCCCTGAGTTCACGCCACTCTTGCTCATGAGCGGGGAGCCACTGGAAGTCGATGGTTTTCTTTACAAGATTGCGGAGAGCTGTAGTGTGAGATGCAAGGTTGGGGATAAACTTCCCAAGGAAGTTGACCATCCCTAGAAAGCGGAGGACCACCTTCTTGTCCTCTGGTGTCTTCATAGCGTTGATCGCCGACACCTTGCTGCATCTGGCTGCACACTGAATTGCAAAATATGGTCGCCAAGGAACTTTATTTCTGCTTGACCGAACGAGCATTTGACCCTGTTGAGTCGGAGGCCATGCTTGTGGATCCTATGGAACACTCGTTTGAAGCGATCGATGTGCTCCTGAGGAGTTGTGGACCAGTCAATTATGTCATCGACGTACACTCACACCCCCTCGATGCCCTCCATAATTTGCTCCATTATTCGGTGGAACACCTCCGAGGCGGAGATGATGCCAAAGGGCATCCGGTTGTAACAATAACGTCCAAACGGGGTGTTAAATGTGCAGAGCTTTCGACTGGACGCGTCCAGCTGTATTTGCCAAAACCCCTTGGAGGCATCCAGCTTCGTGAAAAACTTGGCGTGAGCCATTTCGCTGGTGAGCTCTTCTCATTTAGGTATTGGGTAGTGTTCCCTCATGATGTTACGGTTCAAATCTTTGGGGTCGATACAAATGCAAAGTTCCCCTGATGGTTTTTTGACACAAACCATGGAGCTAATCCAGTCCGTGGGTTCCGTGACCTTAGAAATGACGCCCTGGTCCTGGAGGTCTTGCAGCTGCTGCTTGAGGTGGTCCTTAAGGGGTGCCGGCACCCTGAACCACAGGTGTGGCATTCAGATTCAGTAGTATCTCGTATCTGTCAGGGAGTGTGCCCATACCTTCGAAGACGCTGTGGTATCGTGCTATGATGTCATCGAATTGGGTTTGGAAGTTGGCATCTGGCGAGGCCGTTGCCTCAGCGAGTGACATGGTGTGAACCCACTGCACAAGATTCAAGATTTTGCAGGCCTGAGCATCGAGCAAGGAAGCTTTGTTGGACCCTACAATTTCAAAATGCAGAGTTGCTTTTGAAGACGATGGGATACTGCAAGCTGGCATGAGCCACTGGCAGCAATGGCATTGCCATTGTAGTCGAGAAGCTGGCAGGCCGGTGGAAGAATGCTTGGCTTGACGTGGATGGTGTCAAGGTCAGACTTTGAAATGAGGTTTGCTGAAGCGCCGATGTCCAGCCTGAAGCGTATGCGAGCTTTGTTGACCGTAAGGGTGGCACACCACTCATCGTCTGGAACAATGCTCATCACTGGGAGTTGTTTAACCTATTTCGCGGAAAGCATCGTATGCTTGGTGATGATGCCCACCCGGATGTGAGGTCCTCGGTGTCGGGATCTGGAAACATGTCAGAGTCGGAGTCTGCCACGGTTTGCTACACTGACCGGATGTTCCTGCGCTGCTGCTGGGATCGATGTGTGTTGGGCACTTGAGCAGATTTGCACAGGGCTGCGTAGTGGCCAAGCTTGCCACACTGGGGACAGCGTCGAGATTTCGCGGGAAATTGCCGCTTTAAGTGGGCGCTTGGAGCCACAGTTGTTGCACGTCATGGCGCCAACGTCAGGACGCTCCATGCGCCACCGCGCATGTGCAGTGCGGTTGAACGATGTGCGCACCTGCGCAGTTCGGTCGTCGGCCTCGCCGTCCCCTCGGTCGTTGCGCGCATGCGCAGGAGCCCGGAGAAGCGCGCAAAATGGCCGCCCTCATCCAGACTCAGGCCCTGGAGCTGTTTTGCGGCCTGAACCCACTCCGCATCGTGGGGGCCTTGCCGCACCGTCTCTGCCGCCTTGATATGGGAGTACCGGTTATTAGCGTGCTCGTGTAGGACGCAGGTCTCGATGGCGATGGTAAGGGTGAGCTGCTTAACTTTAAGGAGCTGCTGACGAAGGGGATCGGAGTGGACCCCGAAAATGATCTGGTCACGGATCATGGAGTCGGAAGTGGAGCCGTAGTTACAGGATTGTGCGAGGATACGGAGATGGGTTAAGAAGGACTGAAAAGGTTCATCCTTACCCTGAAGCCTCTGCTGGAACACATAGTGTTCAAAGCTTTTGTTGACTTCGATGTCACAGTGGCTGTCGAACTTCAGCAGGACTGATTTGAACTTTGTCTTGTCCTCACCTTCAGCAAAGATGAGGGAGTTAAAAATGTGGATAGCATGGTCCCCGGCTGTAAAGAGGAAGAGAGCAATCTTCCTGGCATCCAATGCAGCTTCAATGTCGGTGGCTTCAAGATAAAACTGAAACTTCTGCTTGAAAATCTTCCAGTTTGCCGGCAATGCGGAGCTGCGGAGGAGGGCGGACGCTGTCCATGTTACCGGATGGCTGATCACTCGTCAAAGGCAGACTATCTCAAGGTAGGTCCTTCAAACTCAAACATGACTCACTGATACTATGGTGTGTTGGGTAAGCTGGGTCTGCGAGGACTGCGTTTACCACAGCAGTGAGAGAGACAGGCTTCCAACACTTGAAGAAATGCAACTCGATTTTATTGAACTCTTAATTATCATACATACTTGAACTGTGGGTTGACACTATGCTGAGTTGACTGGAGACCTGAGGCTAACCTGACCAGACTATCTTACTACCACATGGTGTATGTTCTAGTTGTTGTTCCCGGGCTCTGACTGTCTCAGAGGCTGGATCCCGAGAGAGCGGGAAAACTAGTGCCCTCTGGCTTTATAGTGACCGTGTCCTGTCTGGTGATTGGCTGCTGTGTTCTGTGTGTTCATTGGTCATCCTGTGTTTCAATCAATGCCTGCCTGTGCACCATCATATACTTGTGTGTATATTATGACACACCTAATTAGAACACGCATGAGCGGGTTCTTCACAGAGGTGGAGGATAAATGTGAACAGTGGCAGGGAGGCCCAGCCAACCAAGCCCACATGTTCTGGTCTTGGCCCAGACTTTCTGGACGTCCTTCTTTCAGGTGATGACCAGGGTTGTGGGAGTGAGGGTGGAGCCATGCCCACTAGTGATGGTCTTTGGAGTCTCAGAACAGCCATCTACATGGGGAGAGGATCCCATGCTCTGGCCTTTACGTCCTTGATTGCCCGCCATAGACTCCTGCTCGGCTGGTGATCGGCAGCAGACTGCCAGTTTGACCTAGCAGAATTTCTCAGGCGGGAGAAGAAAAATTTTGCCATCCGTGAATCAGAAGATATTCTTTCTCAGGACATGGAAGCTGTTCGCCACTTGTTTCATGGCCTGTTCGTAGCCAGCAACCCATAAAGTGGGGAGAGTGGGTGGGGGAGACATGGGACTAGTCAAAGGGGAGAGGGCATCATGGGTGTGGGGGGGGAGGGGGGTGGGGGGGTGGCGCGCGGGGATGAATGAATGCGCCCAAGAAGAACCCGGGACAGGCAGAAGAGAAGACGACCACAGAAGACAGATTGATGGCAAATTACTGCCTGAACCACAATGTGCATGAATTACTGTAAATAGGTGTTTCTGTCGTATCTGGCCCTGTAATGTTGTCAGTGAAACTTGACAAAACCTAATAAAAATATTTTAAAATAAGTTATTGAATGCTGCAAGTAATTGATTTTGCTGGAGTCATTGGCGGAGGTCTTGAGCTTGTGCATTCCTGACAGGATGTGCCTCCAATGGATTTTCAAGTCCACTTTCACTATCAAGATGCAATGAAGTACGCAATGGAAAGTTGGGCACCGAGGTCTCCAAAGAGGCCACAGTGCTTTACACATCCAAATATGATGTGTCCAGAGGGCTGGGAGCCTGTACAAAGTTGCGTGATAGGCTCACGAGGATCCTGACCCTGAATATAATGTCGAGCTCCACGGAAGCTGGTTGGCATAAAGAGGAGATAATAACTGGTGAAGTTAGCTTATCTGCTGCATTATCAACCCCTCTAATGTTTACCTAGCTTATAGAGACTTTTTCTTAACCATGAAACTATCTGTGCAGCTTATAAATTATTCACCCTTGAGCTTTGATTTGAATTGTGCTGAGTGCAGTAGTAAAATAATTAGCTCTAAATTAGGACATAATTGTTTTCGATGGAAGATAGGCAGAAGGCTATTTCTCTGAGCATTAGGACCCATGTAGATAATTAGGATTTCTGCGGATCATTAAAATTCTAATTTCTACACTCCTGATGTTGTAATTGCTGGAGGACCAATCTCAGTCGCTAAGGGACTGTGACAAGGAACACCATAAGGTTTCAACTCGCCATTTGACAAAATGTCACTCCATATCAAATTAATTACAGCTCATTCTGTCATTTGGAAAATTTTGCAGCTAATACCTAGATTCATAAACAGCACTATGGCACAATTGAACTCTCAGAATTACCCTGCATCTTGGAGATATGCTTGATCACCCACTGTGCAAAATGTATTACTAATGTCGGATTTATTGTTTTTGCTTAATTAATTAATCAAATACAGAGTAGCAGCGACAAAAATATCATGAATACCAAATATATTCAAATGACGGTATTTAGGCACAATCATCAAAGTATGTAATTATTTTGGGAATAACATCACCCATTCTGAAACTTCAAAGAGTTTTTCTACTTTCATGCACCAGTGGTGCAAGTGTGCACTGGACCATACAGGAGAGAACAGACAATTGGCCGCTGAGATTTTGCAGCAGAAATGCAGCCAGAGTGTACTGGCAGGTATTTCCCGAGAGGATATCTCAGATGTTGCTAATCCTCCAGCTGACAAGTAAGGATGGGCACTAGGCTGATTCTCCGGTTCCTAAGCCGCGTGTATCTCGGCTGCGCGGCATTTGCTGGCAGCGGGTTTGTGTCGTCCTGCTTGTCAATGGGATTTCCCAATGAAGCCACCCCACGCCGCCGGCAAAACCACGGACAGGGGTGCGCTGCCGATGGGAAAGCTGAATCACAAAGGCTGGAGAATTCCAGCCATTGTAATATGGCATATGGTGGCGCAGTGAAGGGTGTTTCAAGGACGTTCTGCAGATTGCATTCACTTTTTAAACTTTGGTCTCAGGATATGGGCATTTAGAGAGGCAACGACTGATTATGGTCAGTCAGCATGGCTTTGTGAGTGGAAAATCATGTCTCATGAATTTGATTGAGTTTTTTGAAGGGGTAACCAAGGAGGTAGTAAGAACAGTTTAAAAAAAAACACACTCTCCTCAGATCCTCCTTTGGGATATGTCTGTTAGGCCTCACTGGTAGATTTCTCTCACACTGGTGTTGGGTTCTCCAGTTGGGCTGGCAGGTGACATTTATCAACTTTAGTCAAAGGTGCTTGAGTGATTAGCGTGCCAAAGTATTATACCTGCACGGTAACCCCTCTATTACGATAGGAATAACCTGTTATTTCAGGCTGATTCTGCCATCAGGACTTTGCGGCTGTGTGGACATGTTTATCAAAATCCATCTGGATTAAATCTTGTAATGTTGTCTACATGGACTTTAGCAAGGCCTTTGACAAGGTATTACATGGTAGCTTGTTGCAAAAGGTTAAATCTCACAGGATGCAGGTTCAGCCAGCCAATTGGATACAAAATTGGCTTGACGACAGAAGCCAAAGGGTGGTTGCAGAGGGTTGTTTTTCAAACTGGAGGCCTGTGACCAGCAGTGTGTTTCAGGGATTGGTGCTGGGTCCACTGTTATTTGTTATTTATATTAATGATTTGGATGAGAGTTTAGAAGGCATGGTTAATAAGTTTGTAGATGACACCAAGATTGGTGGCATAGTGGACAGTGAAGAAGGTTACGTAGGATTGTAAAAGGAACTTGATCAATTGGGCCAGTGGTCCGATGAATGGCAGATGGAGTTTAATTTAGATAAATGTGACGTGATGCATTTTGGTAGATCGAATCAGGGCAGGACCTACTCAGTTAATGGTAGGGAGTTGGGGAGAGTTATGGATCAAAGAGATCTAGGAGTACAGGTTCATAGCTCTTTGAAAGTGGAGTCACAGGTGGACATGGTGGTGAAGAAGGCATTCGACATGCTTTATTTCATTGGTCAGAACATTGAATACAGGAGTTGGGAAGTCTTGCTGAAGTTTTACAAGACATTAGTAAGGCCACACTTAGAATACAGTGTACAGTTCTGGTCACCCTATTATAGCAAGGATATTATTAAACTAGAA
Organism: Scyliorhinus canicula; assembly: GCF_902713615.1. NCBI lineage: Eukaryota > Metazoa > Chordata > Chondrichthyes > Carcharhiniformes > Scyliorhinidae > Scyliorhinus > Scyliorhinus canicula. Next base: position 120,945,656 of record NC_052150.1, read on the forward strand.
ATAGTGCAGAAAATATTTACGAGGATGCTACCTGCTAAGGGAGGAATATCCTTCCTGTGCAAAGACCCCCAGGTGTGACCTCACCAAGTCCTTCAGAGATTTTTTTACTCTTGGGGAAGATTGACACAGTGGGAGTGGTGACATTGGACTTCTGGGTTTTCCAACAAACTCACATGAGTCGATTAGAACAAGATTGTTAAAATGGAGACTGCAAAGCTGACAGGCAACGGATTCCGAAGGTGAAGGAAACGAGAGGGAGTGTGGTAATGGAATCCCATAATGCCTCATTTCACATCCTGGATTTAATGCAGCATTCTTTAAAGTCTGACAGGGAGGAGAGACTCTTCCCTACCAGACCTCACTTTAGGTCATGCCCCCCTCCCCCCCCCCCCCACTTAAAATCGCAGCTCGGTCACAAACAGATGGTTGGGCAGCAGGAAGGATACCTGCACAATATTACTAACCATCCCCCATCCTCCCCACCTGTACATCCATTGGCAAGGGATCATAAATTTCTGCTGTGAGGTCCAAGCTCACAGCCTCACAGATATACTTCAGTGGTAACAGCTAATGTTTAAAGCCCAGAGCTCTCTGGCACTTGTGATTTGCATATGTGATTGCCTAGGACGCTTGAAGCTCCGAGAGTTCACACAGGGTGCAGGATGCACTTCAATGCTTTCAAAGTGCCAAGTGATACCTTTATGGATTAGACATGTAGTTAAAGTTACCAGAAATAAGTTTAAGACTAAATTACTTGACCTAGTTTAAGTCATGGATAGATAAAATTAAATATAATTTTTTTTTAAAAACTGAATTGCCAGAAATAGTCAGCAGGTCTGACATCACTCGTGGGAAACAACAGGCTATTGCCTTTCATCAGAAATTAAATATTTATCTGGACCTTACCGCTGCTGCCACATTGTGTGGTGTGCAGCCGTGTTCCTCCACATTTACAACTAGCTGATTTTCTCAAATTCTCCCTGTTTGTTTCCTGCGGATTCAGCCCTGACCACACACTATGACATTTTTCCTTGATGTTGTTCTTTCCTCACGCTCTCTGCTTCTCTTTTTTTCCCACTCGATGGTTTCAATCACTGATGCTTCTCTCACTCTGCCCCTGCTCTCACTCTGCTAAAAGCTCTCACTCTGCTCACTGCTCTCACTCTGCTCGCTGCTCTCTCTCTGCTCACTACCTTCACTCTGCTCAATGCTCTCACTCTGCTCACCGCTCTCACTCTGCTCACTACTCTCACTCTGCTCACTACTCTCAATCTGCTCACAGCTCTCACTCTGCTCACTGCTCTCACTCTGCTCACTACTCTCACTCTGCTCAATGCTCTCACTCTGCTCACAGCTCTCACTCTGCTCACTACTCTCACTCTGCTCGCTGCTCTCTCTCTGCTCACTACCTTCACTCTGCTCAATGCTCTCACTCTGCTCACCGCTCTCACTCTGCTCACTACTCTCACTCTGCTCACTACTCTCAATCTGCTCACAGCTCTCACTCTGCTCACTGCTCTCACTCTGCTCACTACTCTCACTCTGCTCACAGCTCTCACTCTGCCCCTACTTTCACATTGCTCGCTGCTCTCACTCTGCTCACAGCACTCACTCTGCTCACTGCTTTCACTCTTCTCACTACTCTCACTCTGCTCAATGCTCTCACTCTGCTCACAGCTCTCACTCTGCTCACTACTCTCACTCTGCTCACTGCTCTCACTCTGCTCACTACTCTCACTCTGCTCAATGCTCTTACTCTGCTCACAGCTCTCACTCTGCTCAATGCTCTCACTCTGCTCACAGCTCTCACTCTGCTCACTACTCTCACTCTGCTCACTGCTCTCACTCTGCTCACAGGTCTCACTCTGCTCACTGCTCTCACTCTGCTCACTACTCCGTCTCTGCTCACTACTCTCACTCTGGTCACTGCTCTCACTCTGCTCACTACTCTCACTCTGCTCACAGCTCTCACTCTGCTCACTGCTCTCACTCTGCTCACAGCTCTCACTCTGCTCACAGCTCTCACTCTGCTCACAGCTCTCACTCTGCTCACTGCTCTCACTCTGCTCACTACTCTCACTCTGCTCACAGCTCTCAATCTGCCCCTGCTCTCACTCTGCTCACTGCTCTCACTCTGCTCACTGCTCTCAAACACCAATCCTACTGTCACTCTGCTCACAACTCCGTCTCTGCTCACTACTCTCACTCTGGTCACTGCTGTCACTCTGCTCACTACTCTCACTCTGCTCACTGCTCTCACTCTGCTCACGGCTCTCACTGTACTCACGACTATTACTGCTCACTCATCTCACTTTGCTCACTGCTGAGGGGGTGAGGATGATGTGGGGGTGAGGTTGGTGTGGGGGTGAGGGTGGTGTGGGGGTGAGGGAGGGGGTGAGGGTGATGTGGGGGTGAGAGTGGTGGGGGTGTGTGAGGGAGGGGGTGAGGGTGGTGTGCGAGTGAGGGTGATGTGGGGGTGAGGGAGGGGGTGAGAGTGATGTGGGGGTGAGGGAGGGGGTGAGGGTGATGTGGGGTTAGGGAGGGGGTGAGGGTGATGTGGGGGTGAGGGAGGGGGTGAGGGTGATGTGGGGGTGAGGGAGGGGGTGAGGGTGATGTGGGGTGAGGGAGGGGGTGAGGGTGGTGTGGGGGTGAGGGTGATGTGGGGGTGAGGGAGGGGGTGAGGGAGGGGGTGAGGGTGGTGTGGGAGTGAGGGTGATGTGGGGGTGAGGGAGTGGGTGAGGGTGATGTGGGGTGAGGGTGGTGGGTGGGTGACGGTGGTTGCGGCCTCACTGGAGAGGTTGGTAGATCCTGGGAGGCTTACCTAAATAGGTTTGAAACTTAGGCGTTTGCTGTTTGGCCATGCTCCCTTTGGGACTTGGTGTATCCCGCTAGGATAAAGGCTGCCAGGAGGTCAGCGGGAGGCCTCCCTGGGCATCTACCAGTAGCGTTGCACTCTCGCTCCAGTGCAACACAGCTGGTAAATCAAGTCCATTGTGACTAATTGTTAAGCATTACTTCACCTCCAGCCTCTACCCTGCTTTTGTAAAACTTTTCTTATTGGTCTGAACATTCTTCCACTTTTTCTCCGAAGCTCAAAATGTGGGAAGATTTACTTGCAAGGGGGAATGTTGAAAATCAACAGTTAGAACTTGGGCAGGACGTAGCGGGGTAGGGAGTGGAAAGTGCACAGAAACAGACATAGAAAATAGAAGCTGGAGGAGGCCATTCGGCCTTTGAGCCTACTCCACCATTCATTATGATCATGACTGATCATAGATCATAGAATTTACAGTGCAGAAAGAGGCCATTTGGCCCATCGAGTCTGCACCGGCTCTTGGACAGAGCACCCCACTTAAGCCCACACCTCCACCCTATCCCCGTAACCCCACCTAAGCTAAGGGCAATTTCCCATGGCCAATCCACCTAACCTGCACATCTTTGGACTGTGGGAGGAAACCGGAGCCCCCGGAGGAAACCCACGCACACACGGGGAGAAGGTGCAGACTCCACACAGACAGTGACCTAAGTCGAGAATCGAACCTGGGACCCTGGAGCTGTGAAGCAACTGTGCCAACCACTATGCCACCGTGCTGCCCAATTTTAATACCCTGATCCCAACTTCCCCCCTTATCCCCCTGATCCTTATAGCTATATCTAATTCCTTTTTGAAATTATACAACGTTTTGGCCTCCATTTTGCAGATTCACCACTCTCTGGGTGAAGAAATTTCTGCTCATCTCAGTCCTAAACGGTTTGCCCCTTATCCTCAAACTATGGCCCCTAGTTTTGGACTCTCCCACTATCAGGAACATTCTTTCTGAATCTACCCTATCCAATGCTGTTCGTATTTTATAGGTTTCTTTGAGATCCCCTCTTACTCTTCTGAATTCCAATTAATATAATCCTTCCATCACAAGTCTCTTGTAATGACAGTCCTGCCATCCCAGGAATCAGCCTTGTAAACCTTCTCTACACTCCCTCTATAGCAAGAACATCCTTCCTCAGATAAAGTCACCAAAACTACACCCAATACTCCAGGTGTGGCCTCACCAAGGCCCTGTACAATTGCAGCAAAAAAAATCACTATTCTTATACTCAAATCCTCTCGCTATGAAGGCCATTTGCCTCTTTACTGCCTGCTGTATCTGCGTGCTTAGTCTCAGCGACTGATGCATGACGACACCAAGGTCTCACCGAGTATCCACCTCTCTCAATTTACACTCATTCAAATAATAATCTGCCTTCCTATTTTTGCTACCAAAAAGGATAACCTCACATTTATCCACATTTTACTGCATCTGCCATGCATGTGCCCACTCACTCAGCCTGTCCAAATCCCACTGAGGCATCTCTGCTTCCTCCTCACAGCTCACCCTCCCTCCCAACTTTGTATCATCTGCAAATTTGGAGATAACACATTTAGTTCCCTCATCCAAATCATTAATACATAATGTGAACAGTTGGGTCCTAGCACAGACCCCTGAGGTACCCTGCTGGTCATTGCCTACCAATTGGAAATTGGAATGATTCCAACTTTTTGCTTCCTGTCTGCGAACCAGCTTTCTATCCATCTCAAGACACTACCCGCAAAGCCATACACTTTAACTTTACATAGTAATCTGCTATGTGAGACCTTGTCGAAGGTTTTCTGAAACTCTAAATAAACCTCATCCACTGGCTCTCCTGGTCAACTCCATTAGTTACATCTTCAAAGAATTCCAGTAGATTTCACATGAACTTCATTGCAGTGTTAATGTAAGCCTGCTTGTGACAATAAAGATTATAAAAAATAAAAAAATGTGTCAAGCATGATTTTCCTTTCATAAATCCATGCTGACTTTGTCTGATTATATCACTGCTTTCCAAATGCTGTGCCATGAAATCCGTGATAATGGACTCCAGCAACTTCCCTACTACTGGCTTTAGGCTCACTGGTCTATAGTTCCCTGTTTTCTCTCTACCTCCCTTTTTTGAATAGCGGGCTCATATTAGCTTCCCTCCAACCTGTAGGAACCATTCCAGAGTCCAAAGAATTTTGGAAAATGACCACCAATGGATGTACTGTTTCTGAAGATTTATCCGCCTTCAATCCCATTAATTTTCCCAAACCATTTCTCTACTCATACAAATTTCCTTCACTTCTCACTAAAGTTGTGTTTCTCAGACCTTCCGGTATATTACTCATGTCTTCCTCTATGAAAACAGAAGCTCAGTACGAATTTAGTTCCTCAGCCATTTCTTTGTTTCCTGTTGTGAATTCCCCCGTTTCTGACTGTAAGGGGCCTACATTCGTTTTTAGAAATCTTTATCTCTACATACCTATAGAAACTTTTACACTCAGTTTTTATGTTTCCCACTAGCTTACTTTCACATTGTATTTTCCCCTTCTTAATCAATCCCTTATTCTGCCTTTGCTGAATTTTAAACTGTTCCCCGTCCTCAGGTCTATTGCGTTTCTTGCTAATTTGTATGCCTCTTCTTTGAATCTAGTACCGTCTCTAATTTCCCTTGTAAGCCATGGTTTAGCCGTAGTTCCCTTTCTACTTTTGCGCCAAATAGGAATAAGCAAATTTTGGAGTTCACCTATTTGTTCCCTGCACTTTCAGCATAGTTCCCTCTGATGTTGGGCAGCATTGGCGTTCAGCAGCCTCCAGACCCATGTCACCCCTTTCCCCTCTGCATCAAGAGGAAGCAATATCCTGCCAACCGATGAAGTCAGATTGAAGATTTGTCAGACTTTCTCCAACTTCAACTCGCTCTTTCAAATTGTCAAAATGGAACTTGCGAGAAGTCACTTATCCCAAACCTTTGAGAGTTTATGACCCAACTCCTTAAACTTTGGACTGCCTTCTACCTCTCAATCACTTACATACTTGTAATATCCTCCCCATTTCTCTCTATTCCCACCTTCAATGCCACAAAAATGGTATCACTTCACCCCCATATTTTGATGCCTCTTAAATTGCACATGTGAAATACAACTGGTGACTGGGCTATGTGAAGTACACATGGAACAGCTTGGGAGCGTCTCTAGCAGCATCTAAAAAGTTCAGTGCATATTCATCAAGAGCATGGCTGCAGAGTTTTTAGGCTTTCATGCTTTTTCTTCCCAAAGTTTGATTGCAGGATATGATGGTTTATTTCCAGCCTTGACTCAATAGGAGAGGACAATGGCAACAACACATTTACTTCTAGAAGATCACCAATGTTGTGACAATCTCAGCCTTCGGGCAATTTAGGTGGGTGCAATAGAAAATGTAAGGAGAGAGAACTTGGAGTTCTTATTGTGGTTACCATCTCTTACCTTTTATTCTTATCTGTTTATTCCCTTACATATTTACTCTGTCACACACATAGGAAGCCAAACACACTTAATATAATGGGGTGGCATGATGACACAGTGGTTAGCATTGCTGCCTCACAGCTCCAGGGTCCCGCATTCAATTCCGCCTCAGGGAACTGTCTGTGTGAAGTTTGTACTTTCTCCCCGTGTCTGCGTGGGTTTCCTCTCGGTGCTCCGGTTTCCTCCCACAGTCTAAAGATGTGTAGGTTAGGTGGATTGGCCATGCTAAATTGCCCTTAGTGTCCAAAATGTTAGGTGGGGTTACTGGGTTCCGAGGATGGGGTGGAGGCATGGACTTGGGTAGGGTGCTCTTTCCAAGAGCTGCTGCAGACTCGATGGGCCAAATGGTCTCCTTCTGCACTGTACATTCTGTGATTCTATGATCTTGCGATTTGAAGTTATGCTTCAAAGAGTGTTCTACTTGAAGTATTCTAAAATATGTTCTAGGTGCCCAAGGTGATCAAGAGAAGGAGGTGGCAGAACCCAATATATAGGCAATGCACTGGAATATTGTCACATAGACATGCAGGAATCATCAGACTAAAATACTAAGTAAAAATTCTCGTCAAAAATTAATAGGATTCTTCTTTCAGGCGAGGCTAAACTTTTGATATGTGAAAGAAAACTGACAAGATCCATTCCAAGAAAGCAAGAGCAAGTAAAAATTGATAGCTGTTAAACATTATTGCTGAAGATAAACTGCAAGTTTTGGACAATGAACTATTAAGAAACACGTTAGGTGGAAACTTACAAGACTTTAACTCGTTCCCTTTCTCCAATTTTCCCCACTTACTCCTCCTTGCAGCTTAGCAATGATCGCACAAATGCAGTCCTCCAGTTTATCGTCTAAATGGCTGTTGTCATTTCCCAGAAAATCTAGGGTGGGGTTCACCATCGGCTGACGCCGGAATCGCAAAACACCAAATCGGGATCCTCTGGCACCCCGAAAATGGCGTAAATTTGTCGCTCACCACGCGGTGTTTAAACACCGTTCGCATATCATTAGCGGGCCTGACCCTCTATTCTCTGGGGCCTCCATGATTCACCGCCTCCGATGGGCAGCGTTCCCGACGGCGCAGTTCACTTGTGGTCTCAGCGGTGGTGAACCTGGAGTGGCGGATGCGGACTGCGTCCAGCGCCGCCACAATTGGGCGGGAACCTTGCTGCTGGCAGGGGGGCTTCCACAAGGTCTGGGGTGACTGGTGGGGGTCGGCAAGAGGTGGCGAGGGGGTGTCCAGAGGGACAGTATTTGGCAGGTTGGGTCTGCGCATGGCCAGAACCGTGATTTACAGCGCGACCCTGCAGGTCGTCACTGTGCGCATGCGTGGCCACGGACCCGGCCATTCTTCAGCCATTTTTGCCTTGGGAGCTGGGAGTTTACCTCGGCGTGGCTGCTATCCCCTCAGCGGTTGCAGGATCGGTGAGGGTTCGGCGCCAATTTCTGCATTGTTAAACACCACAGTTCCCATGCTGGCATTGGCATTTAGCCTCCAAATCGGTAAATCCAGCCCCCAGTCAAAAGAGTGAACAAATTTAAAGAGAATTGGTAGATATAATTAAAACTGAGGCGAGATTGAACAATGCTTCAGGAGGATAGTTAAGGATTATATATTCCCAGATTAATAATGGATTAGTGCTCACATTTGCTTTGTCCATTCTCTCTGGGAAACAATTTTCTGTGATTACTTGGTAGGGGAGAATTATTTGTATTAACTATCTGGAGGTCTTCACACAGGGAACATTCAGAGAGGCAGAACCTTTAGACTAGACTTTGGGCAAAGAAGATGGATTTGAGTAGCAGTAAAGCTGCGCTAGTAGCTGCAGGTGACAAATGGAGAAGATTGCAGCTTAAGGGGTCATGTTCACAGGACTGAGTACCCACATAGACAGGTGCTTGACTTCTTTGACATCACAGAAGACCTCAGAATCATAAAATTTACAGTGCAGAAGGAAGCCATTCGGTTTTGAAGGCTAAGATTGTCATGCTGGTCAGTCACATACAACTCCTGGAGGTAAACGCGTTCTCTGCTGTATTCATTGGCCTTGCATTATCAGCAGCTGTGAAAATCACTACTGTCCTCCTTTCTTTTTGCCTCTGATTCCTTCGAGGCTGCTACTGAAAGTATATCAAGAATCTCTCAGTAGGCTGCACATAAATTCTTCAGGTGACTGATGGATTGTTTGCCAGAGCTGGGAAAATTTCTATCATCATGAATCAGAGGGTGCGATTCAGTGGCCTCGTTGTGCTCAAGTGAGAGCACGATGAGGCCGTTAAATAGCAGGAGAGGCCAAAAATGAGAGGGGGATATCCTAATATACACACCAGTATATCATGGTGCAGACACACACTGAGTTACACACAGCAAGACCAATCAACACACACAACACCGCAGCCAATCACCAGTTAGAGCACACTCACTATAAAGCCAGAGGGCACTAGTTTTCCCGCTCATTCGGGATGCAGCCGCTAAGAACAACAGAGCTCACAGTTTGTAGCACTGATCTTTACCATGTGCTGAGAGTATAGACTGGTTAGGATAGGCACAGGTCTTCAGTTTAATCAAACATAGTGTCGACCCACAGTGAAAGTATGTTGAACAGTTTCTAGCTTAATAAAATAGTGTTGTACTATTTCAAGTGTTGGTAGCCTGTATTTGTTACTGCTGAGGTAAACGCAGTCTCCACAGATCCAGAGTAACCAACACATCAACCCTGAGGACCCAACTGCCCATCAGGCCAGGCTGAGGCCCAGAGGTTGAGGCCCGCAATGGCCCAGGGTGTACAAGTGTCACTGGCCTTTCAAGCAGATAATGGACAGCATGACGCACAGCAGTCTCCGTCTCAACAAGGAGACAGTGCGGCACTTGTGCCATGTTCTTGCGGACTATCCCTCTGCACGTCCCCCCCCCTTCACAATCCTCAATGGCAACCATAGGGCCCTGGGTGTCATTAGAGCTCTGGGGATCACCTCGGGGGAAGGGAGGCAGCTGGTTCGAGCACCGGCTGCCCCTGCGTCATCTGGCTCTGCCAGCCCTGATGGCTCCGTGATGTCTGTACCATGATGTCGATGCCCTCGGCAATGCTCCTCAGTGACTGGGACATGCTCTGCAGTGCCTTGGTAATGCCCACCTGTGACTGGAACAGGCTTTGGAGTGCCTCAGCTATGCCCACCTGAGACTGGGACATGTCTTGCAGTGCCTCATCAAGGTCAGCCTGGTTGGTACTGGGTCACATCCCCCAGCTAGTTGGACATTCTGCCTGAAGAGATCTAATATGCAGAATTAGTGAAGTCTTGTGACACTAAAACACAGTAGAAATTGGAGTTAAACTTCTCAGATGCAAACAAGATTTTGTATTGCCTCTATTTGATTACAATTGAGAGAAACTTAAATCTATTCTCAATAAAGTCTGGCTAGCAAAAGGACTTAAAGAGAAGTAACTTATAAACAATTTAACTTTCAAAATAATACAGAAATGGTTTCTTGCTTACGACAAAACAGCTTGCATTTACTTCAAGAGTTAGAGTGGAAAAGTGAAAATATGAAAATAAGGATAGCAAGTAGTTAGATCAAAGTATAGGATAAAATCCTGGATAAAGATGGCCGTACGGACCATCATGTTTAAGGAGAATCTTATCAGACTTTAGGCATCTATCTACACCTCTGTGTCATCCGAATTGGTTTGGGTTAGAATCAAATACAGTTGATGGTTAACTGTCAATCCTTAATGTGCAACATAAGTTCTGAATGTTTCATGTTTGAATATTTGTATTTGTTATGGAATGCAATTCTGTGCTTGTATCAAGACTGGTTTCTACTGGTTTTCTGCTAACTTTGCTTTTATACACATTCTGGACAATGGTGCCTTCATATTGCTATGGTGCTTACTTGGCCTTGATCTAATTACTGGTACAGCTCATTTCTTAATGTCAAACTGCCTTTGAAAATATGTTTATTATGCTTTTTCATCTTGCTTAGTGAAAATATTTTTATCTCCAATTAGTTGATGCATGTGTCAGGCTTTTTCTGCCTCTGTTTAAGCGATGTGTTTTGTCATGACCTGAGGTATGAGTGCTAAAATCCTTATTTTAAACTGGATATTAAAACTGGGTCTTAATATTTACATTAAAATAGCCTTTTTACCTATTAGATCTATCAGGAAATAGTTGATTACTATCAATCTGCCCTTTGCTAAATCGAAAGATCAAGTGAGATATATCACAATAAGATAAATGTGATAAAAGCGCGAAGACGAGCTCATTCATATTGTCATTGCACTTTTAAACAATAGAGTGGGCAAGCATTGCATTACAAGCATTTCAGCAAAAATTGTTATAATTCTTAAAGAATCATTATTATAAAATAACAATTAATCCATTAATCGAATTTGATTTTACTGATTCAGTATTAATCTATTAGCAATATGTTAACAATACAGTCAAATAATTGATTGATCAGTAACATTCCAACAATAATATTGCATTTCTATTTTATCTAATGGTGGTGCAGTGGTGTTAGTTTGAATCATTCCAACTGTTGGGCCCTTGTGTTTAGTGAATAGTTGTTTAATGCAACTTGATACACTGGTATGTAATGTAAATAATGAATCCTGCTACACAGGAGAAAATGATTATTCTTACTGTGGACATTCCAGTGTATCCCAACCACCCGCAAAGTTTCTCCCAGATAGAGGTATCCGGGTCGAATCCAGTTTCTTGATTTCCTTTCGGATATGTGATGCCAGATCGTTAACTTCATTGGAGTTATCTGGAATGACAGTGCAACACTCTGCACCAATCAGGGTGCAGGTGCCACTTTTTTCGGTTAGTACATAGTCAAGTGCCATTCGATTTTGTAATGCCATGGTTTCAATTGCTCGCATTTGTCAGAAATTTTATTTAGGGCAGTGTCAGTGTAATCGGGTACATTTTGTATGATGGTTGTTATTTTATTCAATTCATTGGCCACCCTTACTTCCCAATAGAAAGGAATAACTTTAGCATAAATTGCGTCTCATAAGGTATGGCATGTTTATTTCTTCGCGTGGTTGGTTCTGAAACATAAGGGAGTTGAGGAAGATGACGGATGGCAGGTACTATGAATCCTAAATAGCAAGATCCTGACCAGTATTTTGGTAGCCAGGAATATGCTTTGTCATTACAAATAAAATAAGTTCCATTATAAGCAGAGTATAAGTAAATATCTTCTAAGTACCAATGATCTGAGAATGTTTTGTTATTTGTGATGTTGTATACGCCTGTTATTGTTGAGGACCGTTCAATCCTTTGTAATAAATTTTGTGGAGATTTATAAGCTGAGTTAACATGCAAATAATTAGTACAAACCCTATTGCCCATTTTCATCCCTTTATAGTGATTACAAGTGAGGCATATTGATCCTTTTCGTTTAATATTAGTTGGAAGGCTAATATATTTAGGATTTTTGTTAGGGTTATATTTAAGTTGGTGCCACCCTGAAAAGGTGTTTAGTTGATAACCTGATAACTTATGATAACCATAAGTTAATAAATTTCTTTAGATAAATCTTGTACCTTCCTTTTTCATATGAATATGCTCCAGGACGGATCACTACAGAGCGAGGGACACTCTGATTGATGTACCATTCTGCTGTTTCTGAAGCATTAAAGGGGATTGTAAAGAAGGGAATACCTAGGGCAGCTGGTGCACTGGTTAGCACTGCAGCTTCACGGCGCCGAGGTCCAAGGTTCGATCCCGGCTCTGGGTCACTGTCCGTGTGGAGTTTGCACATTCTCCCGTGTTTGCATGGGTTTCGCCCCCACAATCCAAAAATGTGCAAGGTAGGTGGATTGGCCAAGCTAAATTGCCCCTTAATCGGAAAAAATTAATTGGGTACTCTAAATTTGTTTTTAAAAAAAGAAGGGAATACGTTCTCCTGAGTTAGTAGGTGTTGCAATGCATACCCAACAATTGGAAATGTTGACATTTTTAGCATATATCTTAGATGTGTAAAGGAATGCGTTCTCATTCCGTTCTGGCACAACATTTAAAAAAGCCAATCAAATAACTGAAAATGAATATTACGGTAAACATTTTTACAGATCTTAATACTTATACGCGCGCTTCACATGTGATGCATGGATACAACTTTCCTTAGTATTAGCTTAAAACATTAGTATACTGATTAAAAATTGATATCATGATTACATAATTCAGTAATAAAAAATTAATAATAATAATTTCATGCATACAATTGTCTGAAGTTTTAATCTCCAAGTTAATTTTAAAAATTTATTTGAAAATATCAAACACAGTAACTTATTGAATATATGACTGAACCAATCTTGGGCTGAATGAACTTGGTTTTCTGTGGATGAATTTGTCGATTTTGTTAAAGAAAGCACAGCTAACAAGATTTGTTAATTTCTTAAAATTAATAAAGCAACGTTCAAAATAATGACAGTTTTCTCAAGTTAACAGTTCTTGGCAACTTTTCGGTGATACGTGACTTAGTGCGTATCCCTGTAGCCAGGAGGCAGGCCTTCATCGTAGGAGTCCAGTTTGTAATCATGAAATCTGAAACTTGCAAAATGGCCATCTTCAATATGAGAAAGGAATTTCATATCTCTCCTGGAATTCTTTTTTAAAGTGAGTACAGGGGTTGGATTTGTCGTTTAAAGAGGAGGAGAGGCAACGATTAACGTGCTTTTTATAGCAGTTGCGGTTTCGGACTGGGACTGAGGTCTGAGTAGGATCAAATTTAAAGCTGCAGACAGTTCTGGTTTTAAACCAGTGCCAAAATGGGTTTTTGATAATAGATCTTTTAAATGGTTTAAAACCCAGGCTGTTGTCTTTATCACTTCAACTCCAAACTGTTTGGTGCTTAATGGGGTAAGTTGTATTACACTTTGTTTTCCACTAGGCTCATTGCTCAACCAAATAGGCTTTTCTTGTTTAAAAATCTCAGTCTATTAAAGCTGCCATGAGAGGCTTTTGGTTCGGAGCCAGCAGCATGTCATGGTCAGTCTCAGCGTAAGATAATGGTTTGTTCTGGGGTAAAAGTGTCCTTGAACCCAGAACGGACAGATAGTTCATTTGGCCAGGCTCCCCCTGTGGAACTTTGATCAGTGTATTCATTGTTTTCATGTCAGTAGCAGCTTGCAATAATGCAGGATCTGATTTAGTTAACGCTGGTACATCTTGGGCCTTAGTTAAAATCATTTCAACTCTTCCCATTGATGGCGCTGTTAATTTGTCTGTCAGTAATTTGTTATGACATTTCATGGTGTCCATGTCACTTTCCAAAATACATTTTTCCTCAAGTAACTGGCAATTTTGACTTTTAAGACCATCATTTTCTGATATTAACTGTTGAAGTTTGGATTCTGAGTCAGTATTTTTCTTTTGGAGTTCATCAATTTGTAATAGTAATAGCTGAGTTCTGCATTTTGAGTCTGCCAATAGTGTTTCAGTTTGATCAGATTTCTCGAGCTTAGATTTTTCTGCTCGCAATTAGTCAATGACTGCCACTAGTTTTTCTTTGGCAGTTTTAAGTTCGCAATTGTGTTTTGTGTTTGTGACTGTTTCGTGCTGCTTATGGAGATGTGCCATTACTGCAAAAGACCATTTCATAGGTTTCTTTTTGGTCAATCGTGTGGTTTTCTCCAAAATTGTTTTGATGTTGTCAAGGGATCCCTGTCCTTTAGGGGTGTCATACTTTGATTCAATTTTTGTGGATACTTCAGACAGTCCAAATTGTCTATAAATCAAAGATCTAAGATCACCCAATATATCATCAACAGAGACATCCGGTACAGCGTGACCTCCCTTGAACGTTGTGGGAAGTAGTTCTCCACCATTTGTAGGTTCTTAATCTATTTTAGGAGTCAGGTCCGCCATAAACTCAGCCTTACACCCAATGCTTTGGTCGCCAACCATGTTATGTGTAATCTTGGCACACAACCGCGACTATTTACCTTTCAGCCACGTATTATTTTGAGTCTAAACAACCGGCACCCAATTGAATAACTCAGTCTGAAAAAAAATCCTTTCTAAGGGGTCGGAGCACTGCTTGATGCGGCTTTAAGACTTTTAATGGGTGAAAAAGATGTTTATTATCCCAGTCAAGCTGTTTTTCGGATAGATGGCTTTGGGTCTTCTGTCCTTCTCCTCTTTCTTCGGTCTTCCGATTTCCTCCGACGCTCCTCCCATTTTACGCCAAATTGAAGAGATCTACCATGCGGAATTAGTGAAGTCTAACTAACTAACCAGATTGTGCCTCAGAGACCTGATCACTGACATTTCCTATCGAGGTGTATGTCTCTGCGCTGATGGAGGGTGGGGATGACAGCTATGATGCATCAATTGTGGCAAGGCGCTCTCCTCCGAGGTGTTCTCATGTGAGGCGGGGGCACCCCAGATGGGCCGGCACTGTCGGCTGGAAGACCTGTGGGAGAATGGACATGTGGTCAGTGGGAGGGATGGTTCATTCTATATGGCATTAACAAATCATGTTTGGGTGGGGCCTGGTGGATCTTCACCTTTGTGCCGTGTGCCAGCCTCAATATTGGTGACTGCTCTGCTCTCGGCCAACCCCGTAACCTCCAGGGCTCGTTCCTTGAATGTGGTGAAGATTCTGATGTCCAGCACCCTCCCACCCACCTGGGCCCTCTCCTGACAGTTGAGGGACAACTTTTCCTGTGCATACACAGGAATAGAACCATTAGCCGCATGTGTGGTTTACCGAGGGGGGTGGAAAGGTTGGGGGAGTTGCGGTATGTCGGCAAGAATGGGCCAGTGCACAACAAGGCCCTGGGCGGGGGTAGTGCCCGATACATTCCCGTGTGGGGAGTGGGTGAGGAGTCTGGTGTCAACTCACCCACGTTGCCCGGTGTAGGTCGTTGACTTTCTTGCAGAACTGAAGGCCACTTCCTCCCAGGCAGCACTGGCTGCCCATGTCGCTCACCCTCCGGGACCCTCAGGGGGACAGGACTACCCTCCTGGCTTCGACCTCTGAAGGATCCTCCCCATGTCTGCATCCCTGAATCGTGGGGCCGATCGTCCCGGCGCCAAGGCTCTGAGCTGAGTGGTGTTGATTGTGCAACTGCTGTTTAAGTGCTGCTCAACCTTGTTAGCGGGGGGCTGGCGAGCGTGGTCCCTGCGAATCCTTAAGTGGACCAATTAATGTTGGATTGCAGTGAAAGCATCACTGTGCCGGGCATCAGGAAGCTCACAGCAGTTCCCGCTCGCTAGCACACTGAGAAACATTGGGCAGGATTCTCCGACCCCCCGCCGGGTCGGAGCATCGCCGGGGGCAGCGTGAATTCCGCCCCCACTGTCTGGCATCAGAGATTCGGCGGGGGCGGGAATCGCACCGTGCCGGTCGGAGGCCGCTCGCAGCGGCTCCCCTGGCGATTCTCCGGCCCGCAATGGGCCGAAGTCCCGCTGGTTCTTTGCCAGTCCCGCCGGCGTAGATCAGACTATGTCCCTTACCAGCGGGACCTGGTGGTGGGGGTGGGCTCCGGGATCGTGGGGGAAGGGGGGGGCGCGGGGCAATCTGGCCCCGGGGGGGTGCCCCCACGGTGGCCTGGCCCGCGATCGGGGCCCACCGATCCGTGGGTGGGCCTGTGCTGTAGGGGCACTCTTTTCCAAGCGGTGGCGGACGCGTAGGTGAACCCCCCCCCCCCCCCCCCCCCGCGCATGCACGGGGATGACGTCAGCAGCCGCTGATGCTCCTGCGCATGCGCGGACTGTGGCCAGCACAGTCCCTTCGCCCCCGGCTGACACGGCGCCAAAGGCCTTCCACGCCAGCCGGCAGGGCGCAAACCAGTCCAGCACTGGCCTGGCCCCTGAAGGTGCGGAGGATTCCGCACTTTTGAGGTGGGCCGACGCCGGAGTGGTTCACGCCATACCATCCCGCTGGGACCCCCTGCCCCGCCGGGTACAGGAGAATCCCGCCCATTTTCATTGAATCGTGCCCAGAATTAGCAGACACGCAGAATTGCATATGTGGCTGCCTTCCCACAGATACATGTGGCTATTTGAGCACAACTGAATCAGCCAGATGCAGTTACCAAGTGCAAGGAATTTCATTCCATCACTAAACAGCTGGTGTTCCCCCAAGAGCAATGATTGATGCAGATCTGCTTCAGATTGCTGGGAGCTGTCAAGCTCCTTTGATACTGCTGGAGTCCATCTTCCTTGATCTGTTCGTACCTTGAAACATTCTTCAGGGGTGACCGTGAAGAGGCAAAGGCCGTAAAGGAGCCTGCTTCTTCATTCAGTATGACCCTGGCAGAGCTGCCTCGGCTCCACTTTCCAGCCCACTCCCCTATTTCTTCATTTCCTGACAGACCAGCATGCTTCAGTGTCAGCCAGATGTATCACTGGAAAAACATTTGACCTGCACTTCATGTGTTTGGATAGATCTGGGGGTCTGCAGGCTAATTGTAGTTTGCTGCATTCTGCACAAAATAGCAGGCAGCTGACTAGAGATAGAGGAGAAAGAAAACAACTCCACATTGTTATCTGATGACATTTCTAATGGAGTGGAGGAGGAAGCTAGGTTGTCAGGGAAATCTCAATAGTTTGAAGATTCAGTAAATTACTCACGCTGGATTATAGCAGCTACCACAGATAAGTCACTCTTTATAAGACCATGTCTAAGGATCCATCATCCTGTTTAAGACAGTGATAATATTAATATCTATAGTATACACAGCTAGAAGGGATGTTTAAAGTGTCATGATTCGTGGAGGAGGCCAGTCCATCTATCGAAGACATTCTTACAATGGCCTGAAATATCATTTCACGTAGAACTCTTCCATCCTTTGTGCTAGTGTCTTGTACATTTATTAGTATCTCACAGAATAGCTTCTGCCCCTTCATCACCCTCCTTTTTATTCATGGTGCACACTCAATAGGAACAAACTATTTGAAAGAATCCTTTTAATCTGGGCAAGAGGTGCTGCTTTGTGTGATGACCCTGGAGAACAGAAGATATATGCGGCGGGATTCTCCGTTTCTGAAACTAAGTGTTGACCCTGACGCAGAATTCCTGGAGATCCACAACAGCAAAACTGGCGCCGCAGCTGGACCTATTCAGCGACTGTTAAGAGGACAGCACTGCCTCCATGTGGAACACAATAGATTCCAATGAGAAATGGTGTGGGATTCACCGGGTCTGTGACTGACACTCAGGAGGCTGACAAGCTGCAGCCGTACATACACATTACAATCCCCACACACACCATCCCAGCTAACAAGATGGCAGCAAGGAGAGCGGCACCCCCTTTAACAGACGCCGAGCTGGAGACCCTCCTGGAGACGGTGGAGGAGAAGTAGGTTGACCCTGTACCCCGGCACGGGAAGGAGACTGCCAGCTGCTGCTATTCGCCATGCCTGGCTGCAGGCAGCAGGGGCAGTCAGCACCATGAGCAACCCCATCTGGACCGGCCAGCAGTGTCAGAACAAACATCACAACCTCTTCAGGGCGGCCAGGTGAGTAGGCAGCTCTGGCACTAACCCGCATCCCACACACCCGTAACCCGACACCCCACATGGAGGGCGGCCAGACCCACACCCTGCACTACATTCCGGAACCCCATACCGGCCGCCATGGCCAGGTGCCTTGGCTACTGAGGTCACCTGCCACCCACCTGCTGGGCTCCATGCATACGACTGTCTAACATTGTCATTTTCTGTTTCTGACCCCCTCCACAGGAGAAGGCTGCTCCTAACCATCGGGGACAGGAGAAAACTGGAGGGGGACCACTGAACCGGCGACCCCTCTTCGTGGCAGAGCAGAGGGCCCTGGATGTGGTCGGCGGCCCGGAGGTCGGCGGGATGGAGGTCGGCTGCAGGAAATGGAGTGAGACCCTGCTGAGTTGTGGTTCCCCGTGACACGTGTGCGAACCCACCCCCCCAACACCACCCCCACATCACCCGGACCTTCACCCTCACCTCCACACCACCCTCACCCCCACATCACCCTCACCCTCAGCATCACACCTTCACCCCCACACCAACATCACCTGACCACCTCCACCACCACCCCCCCCCCCCCCCCCCCCCCACACACACACACACACGCACCCCCAGCCCATGGTCTAATCATGCGTCTTGTCTTGTGCATTGCAGGACTTACTGATGATGGGGCGGGTCCATCTGCCAAACCCGCCCCGAGCTAGTGCAACAGCCAGGGGCCCCTGTGAGCCGAGCAATGATGAGTGTGGTGATATGAACATATGCATATCTGTACATACTGTATATTATTGCACCAATATATACAACTGTATATAACAGTACCAACATATAGAGCTGATAATCAATACATGTAGTGACAGTTATGACTCCCGCCAGTAGGTGGAACCAGACACACATGGAGACAGTTACGTATATCGGATGATGGATGAGACGGAGGTACTTGGTAGCAGGACTTACAACAGGACATTCGCATCTCACCTTAGGTCTACAGTAACTTATATATAATTGTCTGTACATAGGTTTGTTGGTTACCTTCCCATGTGTAAGAATACATTTGTGCTATAACCATGTCATGTTCCATGTGTGTCTTTATGATCAGGGGGCCATAGATCACAACAATGAGGAGAGAAGCTTGGACAGCAGCCTTCGACCCGAGACTCAGGAGACCCTGGAGCTTGAGTCCGCCCACCGACCGTCTGCCCCCTCGGGTGTTCCCACCTCCACCTGCTGTACCGGTTGCACCAGAGAGTGTCCCAGGAGCCCCTTCACTAAAGTGCCCAACCGAGGTGATAGTCTCTGGGATGGTGGAGGGTGTTGGAGACAGCTGTGACGGGAAGTCAGTGTCAATGTTGGACTCGAGCTCTGGGGTCTCCTGAGTTTCGAGTCGAAGGCTGCTGTCCGAACTTCTCTCCTCATTGTTGTGATCTATGGCTCCCTGATCGTAAAGACACACATGGAACATGACATGGTTATGCGGAGGAGAACGGGTCCTGGAGCTGCCAGCCACATTGGGAGCGAAACCCCGGAGATGGACTTCTGGGGAAGGCAAAGAGACGTTCATGGGGGGTTCCGTTAGTCGCAGTGCAAAGGAGCGACCGAATGGAGTGAAGGCATTGGGGAGGACCTCCTGCCAGCGGGAGGCCGGGAGATTTCTGGACCGTAGGGCCAGCTGGACGGCCCTCCAGACAGTCCCGTTCTCCCGCTCCACCTGCCCGTTTCCCCTGGGGTTGTAGCTGGTCGTCCTGCTCTAGGCAATGCCCGTGCTGAGCAGGTATTGGCGCAGCTCATAAATGAGGATCACTGGTCACTGTGGACGTAGGCGGGGAAACCAAACAGAGCGAAGATGGTGTTGAGTGCTTTGATGACGGTGGCAGATGTCATATCGGGGCATGGGATGACGAAGGGGAATCTGGAGTATTCGTCGACCACATTAAGAAAGTACGTGTTGTGGTCGGTGGAGGGGAGGGGCCCCTTGAAATCCACACTGAGGCGTTCAAAGGGGCGGGAGGCCTTCACTAGGTGCGCACGGTCTGGCCGGTAGAAGTGCAGTTTATATTCCCCGCAGACCTGGCAGTATCTGGTCATAGCCCAACCTCCTCGATGGAGTAGGGCAGATTGTGGGTCTTTATGAAGTGAAAAAAACGGGTGACCCCTGGGTGACAGAGATCATCGTGCAGGGCCCGGAGTTGGTCCACCTGTGCGCTGGGGTCCTCGGGATAGGGCATCGGGGGGCTCGTTGAGCTTACCGGGACGATACAAAATCTCGTAATTGTAGGTGGAGAGCTCGATCCTCCACCGCAAGATCTTATCATTTTTGATCTTGCCCCACTGTGTGTTATTGAACATGAAAACAACCGACCGTTGGTCAGTGAGGAGAGTGAATCTCCTGCGGCCAGGTAATGCCTCCAATGTCCCACAGCTTCTACAATGGCTTGGGCCTCCTTCTCGATGGAGGAGTGCCGAATTTCCGAGGCATGGAGGGTGCGTGAAAAGAATGCCACGGGCCTGCCTGCCTGGCTGAGGGTGGCGGCCAGAGTGATGTCTGATGCATCGCTCTCAACTTGGAAGGGGAGCTTATCTTCGACCGCGTGAATCACCGGCTTTGGCAATGTCGGCCCTGATACGGTTGAAGGCCTGGTGAGCCTTGGCCGTCAGTGGGAAAGCGGTGGAGTGAATGAGTGGGCGGGCCTTGTTCGCATAGTTAGGGACCCACTGGACGTAGTACGAGAAGAACCCCAGGCATCGTTTGAGGGCCTTCGGGCAGTGGGGAAGGGAGGGTTCCATGAGGGGCCGCATGCGATCAGGGTCGGGCCCTAGAACTCCATTTTGAACCACATAGCCAAGGAAGGCTAATCGGTTAGTGCTGAACACACACTTCTCCTTCTTGTACGTAAGGTTGAGGAGTTTGGCGGTGTGAAGGAATTTGGAAAGGTTAGGGTCGTGGTCCTGCTGGTCGTGGCCGCAGATGGTGATGTTATCCAGGTACGGGAAGGTTGCCACATCCGTACAGATCAACCATTCGGTCCATCTCCCGTTGGAAGACTGAGACCCCGTTAGTGACGCCGAAGGGAACCCTAAGGAAATGGTAAAGGAGGCGGTCCGCTTCAAACGCGGTGTACGGGCGGTCCGCCTTGCGAATGGGGAGCTGGTGGTTGGCAGGTTTCAGGCCCACTGTCGAGAAGACGCAGTACTGTGCAATCTGATTGACCATATCAGATATGCGTGGGAGAGGGTACACGTCGAGCTGCGTGCACCGTTTGATGGTCTGACTGTAGTCAACGATTATCCTGTTTTTCTCCCCAGTTTTCACAACTACCACTTGGGCTCTCCAGGGGCTGTTGCTGGCCTCGATAATACCTTCCCGTAGCAGCCGCTGGACTTCAGACCTGATGAAGGTCCTGTCCTGGGCGCTGTACTGTCTGCTCCTGGTGGCGACGGGTTTGCAATCCGGGGTGAGGTTTGCAAACAGAGATGGCTGGTCGACCTTAAGGGTCGTGAGACCGCAAACAGTAAGGGGTGGTAGGGGCCGGCCAAATTTCAGTGTTAGGCTTTGGAGGTTGCACTGGAACTCCAGGCTGAGTAGGCAGCGCAGCGGTTGGGGAGGACGTAGAGCCGGAAGCCGCTAAACGCAACGCCCTGGATGGTGAGGGTGGCGGTGCAGTACCCCCGGATCACCACGGAGTGGAAACCGGAGGCCAGGGAGATTTCCTGCTTAGTGGGGTGTACCGTGAGGGAGCAGCACCTTACCATATCAGAGTGGATGAAGATCTCAGTGCTCCCGGAGTCCAGAAGACATGATGTCTTGTGCCAATCAACCTTCACTGTCGTCGACGCAGTCGCAAGGTTGTGCGGTCGGGACTGGTCGATCGTGATGAAGGCGAGACGCGGCTGGTGTTGGAAGGCCCCTGGTTGGTCGGTGGCGGTTGCAGGCGATGAGGTGCCCGGCGAGCAGGGGGTCCTGGGCCGGGGAAAATGGCGGTGCCCACAGGGCGCACGTGGCAGCCGGCATTAAAGATGGCAGCGCCCAAGGCCGCACGTGTCCTGAGGTGAGCAAGATGGCGGCGTGCACAGGCTTCAAGTGTTCTGAGGCGAGCAAGGTGGCGGCGCCCAAGGGCTGCACGAGGTCTGAGGCAAGGAAGATGGCGGCGCCCACGGGTCGCACGTGCGGGGTGCAGGGACAATAGCGGTGATTGAGCGGGCCTGGCACACAGCAGTGAAATGTCCTTTCTTCCCGCCGTACCTTGCAGAGCGCGCTCCACGCCGGGCAGCGCTGCCAGATGTGTTTAGTCTGTCCGCAGAAATAGCACACGGCCCCGACTTGTGGTTGGCTGGGGGCGGTTGCTGGTGGGGTCCACAATGGGGTGTTCGCTGGTGGGGTCCATGATGTCCAGGAGGGTGGGGGGGGGGGGGGGGGGCGTGCGGTCGGGGGCGTACGTTCTGGACATTGCGGGAGGCAACTGTGAGTAAAATCGCGAGTTTCCTGGTCGCCGCGAGAGCGAGGGCAGCCCCTTCTAAGAGCCGCTGGCGGATGTATGCTGACCCTATGCCCGCGACGAAAGCGTCTCTAATCAGGAGTTCAGAATGTTCAACAGCCGAAACGGCCTGGCAATCGCAGTCCCTCGCCAGGGCGTGCAGGGCACGCCAGAAATCTTCCACAAACTCACCAGGGAGTTGATGCCACGTGAACAGGAGGTGCCGGTCGTAGATTCTGTTGGTCTGCTGAGCGTAGTTCTCCTTCAGTAGCGCCATGGCCTCAGTGTAGATAGGCGCATCCCGGATGAGGGGAAAGATATCGGAGCTCAGCCGCGTGTACAGGATCTGGAGCTTCTGCACCTCTGTGGGTGGTTCTGTCGCAGATCCGATGTATGCTTCAAAGCAAGCTAGCCAGTGTGCGAAGGCCGACTTGGCGTTGTCTGCTTGAGGGTGCAGCTGTAGGCTATCAGGCTTGATGCGCAGGTCCATCTTTGAAAAACCTCAGTGTACTAAATTGATGCATTATCAATTACGAAGAGATGAGAGTAGAGAGTAATCGAGGCTTTATTACGCAGAGATGTGGAGCCTCCTGCAGCTGCTGCCGAAATGTCTGCAGCTCGGAGAGCACACACATTTATACTCCGCCTACTGGGCGGAGCCAGCAGGCAGGGATCTACCCCCGTACCTGTAGTACATGAGCCTTACCGTAATACACCTCATATGCGATATATATACAAAAGTGGTGACTACCACACTGTGTTCTATAGCCGCGAGCCTGCAGACCCTGGTCAAGACCAGAGCAGGCCTCCAGGACTGGCAGCACCAGGTGGCAGGGGAGCCTCAGGGGATAGCTCCGTTTGTACCCCCATCCCATGAAGTAGCCCCTGGGGCCATCAGGCACCCAAGGGAGGAGGAGGTAATGGGCCCGTGCCAGTGATTCCCGCAGGGGAGATGGCGGAATACCACAGCACTTCAGACTCCAAACCCCCCTGCTATCCCCCCCACCCCTGCTTTTCCACCCCCCCCCCCTTCCCGGTCCCTGGCACATCACATGGGCAGCGGGCAGAACAGGTCAGCACCACACCATCTGGAAAACCCAAGCAGCAGCCAGGCCCATCCAGGCCCAGTTGCCCCAGAAGACGGCCGCCAACGGGGACCCAGGGTGGGAATTATAACAGGCTGCCTCTACTCCTGATGTACCTTCTGGGGATTCACCTAGACTTTGCGTTAGGGGCTGTAAAGCCAGAATGTTAGTCACCAGTTAATTCAGCACGGGTGCAGGGCACAGTTTAGTTGTAGGGGCTAAGGAACATATCTGTAAATATTTGTGCACATTAAACATCTGTTCACATTGTAACAACCTGCCTCGGTGCTCTGTCAGATGGGTGTGAGGGATGGGCTGGTCTGGACTGGCCACAGGTTGTGTGCCGGGAGGGAGGGGACTGAATGGGTGGACATTGAGGGTCCTGCGCCACCAGCAACAGTAGTTTCGGCACTGCTGTCGCTGGTGCCGCTAACTGCCTCTGCCACCTTCGCTTAGGCACAGCGAACGGTGGCGGCTGGCACCCTCCATTCCGGGCCAGGGTACAGGTCGCCCTGTTCTCCTCCACCATGTCCAGGAGGATCTCCAGCTCAGCATCCGTGAAATGGGATACTGCTCTCCTCGATTCCATCTTGTTGGCTGGGATGGCGTGTGGAGGGAGTGAATAATAATAATCTTCGTTATTGTCACAAGTAGGTTTACATTAACACTGCAATTAAATTACAGTGAAAATCCTCTAGTCACCACACTCTGGCGCCTGTTCGGGTACACTGAGGGAGAATTTAGAATGTCCAATTCACCTAACAGCACATCTTTCGGGAAACCAGAGCACCCGGAAGAAACCAACACAGACACGGGGAGAATGTGCAGACTTCGCACAGACAGTGACCTAAACTGGGAATCGTACCTGGGACCCTGGCGCTCTGAGCATAAGAACATAAGAACTAGGAGCAGGAGAAGGCCATCTGGCCCCTCGAGCCTTCTCCACCATTCAATGAGATCATGGCTGATCTTTTGTGGACTCAGCTCCACTTTCTGGCCCGAACACCATAACCCTTAATCCCTTTATTCTTCAAAAAACTATCGATCTTTATCTTAAAAATATTTAATGAAGGAGCCTCCACTGCTTACCTGGGCAAGGAATTCCATAGATTCACAACCCTTTGGATGAAGAAGTTCCTCCTAAGCTCAGTCCTAAATCTACTTCTCCTTATTTTGAGGCTATGCCCCCAGTTCTGCTTTAACCTGCCAGTGGAAACAACCTGCCCGCATCTATCCTATCTATTCGCTTCATCATTTTATATGTTTCTATAAGATCCCCCCGCACCCTTCTAAATTCCAACGAGTACAGTCCCAGTCTACTCAACCTCTCCTCATAATCCAACCCCTTCAACTCTGGGATTAACCGAGTGAATCTCCTCTGCACACCCTCCAGCGCCAGTACATCCTTTCTCAGGTAAGGAGACCAAAACTAAACACAATACTCCAGGTGTGGCCTCACTAACACCTTATACAATGGCAGCATAACCTCCCTAGTCTTAAACTCCATCCCTCTAGCAATGAAGGACAAAACTCCATTTGCCTTCTTAATCACCTGTTGGACCTGTAAACCAACTTGTTGCGACTCATGCACTAGCACACCCAGGTCTCTCTGCACAGCAGCATGCTTTAATATTTTATCATTTAAATAATAATCCCTTTTGCTGTTATTCCTGCCAAAATGGATAACCTCACATTTGTCAACATTGTATTCCATCTGCCAGACCCTAACCCGTTCACTTAACCTATCCAAATCCCTCTGCAGACTAACTACTGTGCTTCCATGCTGGCCTGAAGTGTGTCTTTGCAGCTGCAACTTGTCAGCCTCTTGAGTGCCAATCGCAAATCTGACGAATCCCGCAACGTTTACTCATTGGAATCGATTGTGTTCCACGTAGCGCCGGTACTAGCCCCTTAACGGGCGCTAGATCGGTCCAGGTGCGGCGTCAGTTTTGTTGTCGTGGTCATCCATGAATCCTGCGCTGGCGTCAACACTTGGTCTCAGGAATAGAGATTCCCGCCGATAACTCTGTTTCTTTCTCCACTGTGATGCCTCACTTGCTGAATAGTTTTCATCATTCTCTGTTTTTATCTTAAATTTGATCAGGATGCTTCTTGTATTCATCAGCATTTTCTGTGTGAGGACAGGCTGTGTATATTAGATCAGGGTTGTTTGGAGTGAGGTTGGAATTCACAAGGACAGAATTAAGTGAAGCCAAAAGCAATCAATCCTGCAGCTCAATGTGTTATGTTACAGGATAAACTGAAGTAAATCAAAGGTCAGTGTCTTGTGGTGTTGAAGTAGGACATCTACATTTAAAGTTTGAACCCACCACAATCACTTGGGAGTTTGAGATACATGCAGAAAAATCAATACAATCTGTTTTCAGCGCTTATATGTTGTTTGCCGGCTGTTTTAATAGGATAGACATTTTTGTAGCTCAAAGGGGTCATATTAACCTAAACTCTCCTGTGGGGAAACTGATAAGGTCAGCTTGGCCATCCATTTTACACCTTATCTGATTTTATTTTCTCTTTACTTCAAAAGGGAAATAAAATTCTAGAGTTGGATGAAATGGGCAGCTGATCTTATCCTGTTCGTTTCCTGTGAGGTGGATTATCTTAAAAGGATTCACTTTCAGCGGATTGAGACAGTAATAGTTGAAAAGCAAAACTAGGGGCTGATATTAATACTGACACAAGGGACAAGGAAATCCTTTACTACCTTTAAAATTAATCTGGATAGCAGCAAAGAATGAAGGAAAATGTGGATGGCAAGGCCTCCTGTTCTGTTACTAACTAACCATGTATTGCCTTCCCTTGATCACTGCAGGAACTGTTGCTGGCCTTTCCTTCCCTCCCTACCAATTGGAAATGTTCACAAGGAGAAGGGTCTCGGTATCCAATGGATGGATTCCCCTCCTGTCTGCCTGTGTTATCACTGGAACAGATCTTAGGTGGGGGGGAGAGTCATGTAGCAGCTACTTCCCTCTCCATTCCATCCCCTTCAGTGCTGAAGGCCTCAGAATTGGTCAAGGCCTTCAGTGGCTGATCTGGTCCAATCTTCAGCACAGTTATGCCCTTTAATATTGCAGCACATCTGTTGCTGTAGCACCAGGAGAAGTTTGTGCTTTCATCGTGCTGGGGTCCTTTTTGTGGAAGTAAATCCAACCAGGTGTCCAGCTTCATACAAGGTGAACCCAGGAAACTGGGTTAGGGATCTAGCCAGTGCCGGAAAGCTGGACAGAAGTCATATCCCACTGAGCAGCTAGGACTATTCCACCCATTGGAATGGTGGGATGGATGGTTATCTGAAGCCAAGTGGAAAGAAGTACAGCTCCATTGACATGGATGTATTTTCAGTTCACTTTAAGGGATGGCTAACCATCTACAATGGAGTACTGCCACAGATGGGTAGCTCAACTTCCACCTGGAAGATCATCTCACAGCCACCTCAATTCCATAGCTAATCTGCTTACCTCCTATCCAAAGAGGATGTTAGACAACTAATAAGAATAAGCTTGAGCTCTCCCTTGGTGGAGTCGGTACCAGGAACGTACAGACACACATACATGTGAATATACAAATTCAGAGTAAGAGTAGGCCACTCAGCCCTTCCAGCCTGCTGCATCATTCAATAGGGTCATGGTTGATCTGTAACTTCACTCCACATGCGGAGGTAGTGAAGTAGTAGCACTGTCACTGGACTAGCAATCCAGAGACCCAGGGTTCGAATCCCACCTGCTCTGGCCTACATGTGATTCTTAAATACCCTCTGAATAGGCCACTCAGTTCAAGGACAATTAACGATGGGCATCAATTGCTGGCACTGCCAGCGATGCCAACAACTCTTGAATGAATTTTCAAGAATTCCAACCTAACTTCTCTGCCTTACAAATGTTCATGATGTTGAGATACCGGCGTTGGACTGGGGTGAGCACAGTAAGAAGTCTTACAACACCAGGTTAAAGTCCAACAGATGTTCAAATCACTAGCTTTCAGGTCACCTGAGGAAGGAGCTGTGCTCCGAAAGCTAGTGATTCGAAACAAACCTGTTGGAATTTAACCTGGTGTTGTAAGACTTCTTACTTAAAAATGTTCAGAGTATGCTTCAACCACCTTTTGAGGAAAACTCACCATCCTCTGAGAGAAAAGAAATTTCCTCATTTCAGTGTTAAATTAGCTTCTTAGTGAAGAGTGGTGAGTAGGATGACCCACCATGAAATATGGATTACATACAAATCGGATTTTCTCCCATTGCTTTAAGTGCGCTGGCAGATGTGAAAAACAGCATTCTAAGCACTGGCAGCAATGGCTGGTTTGACTTGATTTGATTGATTTATTGTCACGTGTACTGAGGTACAGTGAAAAGTATTGTTCTCCGTACAGTCCAGACAGATCGTTCCATACATGAAAAACATTGGACATACGGTAAATACACAATGTAAAAGGTTGGTACGGTTATAATAGATGGAGCAAGAGGATCTATGGGAGAGTGTTCACAGAGAGTCATCATGCTCCATCTCCATCTTGAGAATCACGCCATATCATCCATTCCCCACCTCGTTAATTATAGATGCAGAGGGAAACATACCAGATCGCTAGGGGTAGCTGTGGATTCACCTGACCTGCCCCACTGGCACCTTATTCCGGGCACCATATTTAAAGAGCAGTCGTGTGCAACATTCTCAATGTTGACAGCCAGGTCTGCTCCACTGAAGACCTAGCCCTGAAATCCAAGAAGACAGCAGCTCCCAAATTCAGTGATGCCTCACCGGAGCACCTGCTGGCCACAGATGAGACCTACCTCCATGTCTTCTACTCCCGCTCTGGCTGCAGGACATCCAGAAAGGTGACCGATACAGCTTGCGAGGCGGAGGTCAGTGCCAACGTGGTCCACATGTCAACCACTCAATGCAGGAAAAGGATGAATTATTTCATCTGTGCTGCCATCACAACCATTTAATCACTCTCAACTCAACTGGTATGGCAACTGCTCGGCCCAGGACCGCAAGGAACTTCAGAGAGTCGTGAATACTGCCCAGTCCATCACACGAACCTGCCTCCCATCCATTGATTCCATCTACACCTCCCGCTGCCGGGGGAAAGCGGGCAGCATAATCAAGGATCCCTCCCACCCGGCTTTCCAACTTCTTCCATCGGGCAGGAGATTCAGAAGTCTGAGAACACGCACGAATAGACTCAAAAACAGTTTCTTCCCCACTGTCACCAGACTCCTAAATGACCCTCTTATTGACTGACCTCATTAACACTACACCCTGTATGCTTCAACTGATGCCAATGCTTATGTAGTTGCATTGTATATCTTGTGTTGCCCTATTATGTATTCTCATGTATTTTCTTGTATTTTCTTGAATTTTGTTTAATTCCCTTTTCTAATGATCTGTTGAGCTGCTTGCAGAAAAATACTTTTCACTGTACCTCGGTACACGTGACAATAAACAAATCCAATCCAATCCAATCCAACTCACACACTCACAAACCCATCACACATTCCCATTGATGTCACACATTGCCAGCTCATGTGACTTCACCGCTCACTCACACACACCCCCTCACATCTCCACCTGGCCTTATCTCCTCTGAAGCTTGTGTCCTCATCCCATCCATGGCTCCACTCACCACCCACACATCCTTGTCACCTGCCGTAGAATGTATCGTGCTCACACTCTTCTCTTCATGCAGGACAGGCTTGGACGCAATCAAGGTCCTCCCTCAGATTGAAAACCGAACAATAGAGCAGGCCGCAAAGGTCATTGAACACGCTTGTACCGATGGTGAGGTGGGCGGTGTGCACTAAACTGAGGATCCTGCAACAGCTCATCCCTCAGACAACCCTTCTGTGAGTGCATTGTCTGGTTTGAGTTGTCTGCCATACACTAATGCTCTCTCCTTTCTTTCATAGGTAACTCTGGAAAGCTCCCAAGGGCATCCACAAGTCAGGCCCTGAGTTCCAACCCTAGTAACACCTTGGATGAGGAGCCAGATGACACAACATCATAAGAACCATCACAGGGCATGCCCCACACTCCATCAGCGCAGAGACATACACCTCAGTGGGACCTAGTTCTAGAGTAGCCTCGGGAGCATTATCTGGTTAGCACAGCACACATCCTGGCCACAGATGATGGTGGTAGGAACACCCAAGATCGACGGCGCTTGGAGCACTGTTGAAGACCATGATTCTATTGTATCCGAGTGGATTTCAAGTTGGTGAAGCTGCAGTGCCAATTGTGGGAACATCAGGAAGGGATGTCAGTTGCATTCCTCAGATGGAGGAGTTTGTTCATCTTCAGTCTGAGGTGATAATGCCAGCGCGCCAACACACCAAGGTCAACAGTGCCAGGATGGTGGCCACCATAGAGACCAGGGTCCAGGACGTCAGTCCTGCATTGGTGCAGGAGTAGAAGTGGTGGCATCCAACAGTGGCTGTGCGAGGGCGGGTGGGGCACCTGCAGGGAGGAAGTGGTCGAGCGAGGGAACCGTGGTTGACTGAAGTAGTTGAAACACTTGTCAAGAGGAAGAAGGAGGCTTATGTAAAGATGAGACGTGAAGGTTCAGTTCGGGCGCTCGAGAGTTGCAAGTTAGCTAGGAAGGACCTAAAGGGAAAGCTAAAAAGAGCCAGGAGGGGACATGAGAAGACTTTGGCAGGTAAGATCAAGGATAACCCTAAAGCTTTCTGTAGATACGTCAGGAATAAAAGAATGACTAGGGTAAGAGTAGGGCCAGTCAAGGACAGTAGTGGGAAGTTGTGTGTGCAGTCCGAGGAGATAGGAGAGGTGCTAAATGAATATTTTTTGTCAGTATTCACACAGGAAAAAGACAATTTTGTCGAGAGAATACTGAGATACAGGCTACTAGACTAGAAGGGCTTGAGGTTCATAAGGAGGAGGTGTTAGCAATTCTGGAAAGTGTGAAAATAGATAAGTCCCCTGGGCCAGATGGGATTTATCCTAGGATTCTCTGGGAAGCTAGGGAAGAGATTGCTGAGCCTTTAGCTTTGATCTTTAAGTCAACTTTGTCTACAGGAATAGTGCCAGAAGACTGGAGGATAGCAAATGTTGTCCCCTTGTTCAAGAAGGGGAGTAGAGACAACGCCGGTAACTATAGACCAGTGAGCCTTACTTCTGTTGTGGGCAAAGTCTTGGAAAGGTTTATAAGAGATAGGATGTATAATCATCTAGAAAGGAATAATTTGATTAGAGATAGTCAACACGGTTTTATGAAGGGAGGTCGTGCCTCACAAACCTTATTGAGTTCTTTGAGAATGTGACCAAACAGGTGGATGAGGGTAAAGCAGTTGATGTGGTGTATATGGATTTCAGTAAAGCGTTTGATAAGGCTCCCCACGGTAGGCTATTGCAGAAAATACGGAGGCATGGGATTCAGGGTGATTTAGCAGTTTGGATCAGAAATTGGCTAGCTGGAAGAAGACAAAGGGTGATGGTTGATGGGAAATGTTCAGACTAGAGTTCAGTTACTAGTGGTGTACCACAAGGATCTGTTTTGGGGTAATTTTTATAAATGACCTGGAGGAGGGCGTAGAAGGATGGGTGAGTAAATTTGCAGATGACACTAAAGTCGGTTGTGGACAGTGCGGAAGGATGTTACAAGTTAGATGGACATAGATAAGCTGCAGAGCTGGGCTGAGAGGAGGCAAATGGAGTTTAATGCAGAAAAGTGTGAGGTAATTCATTTTGGAAGGAATAACGGGAAGACAGAGTACTGGGCTAATGGTAAGATTCTTGGTAGTGTGGATGAGCAGAGAGATCTCGGTGTCCCTGTACATAGATCCCTGAAAGTTGCCACCCAGGTTGAGAGGGTTGTTAAGAAGGCGTACGGTGTGTTAGCTTTTATTGGTAGAGGGATTGAGTTTCGGAGCCATGAGGTCATGTTGCAGCTATACAAAACTCTGGTGCGGCCGCATTTGGAGTATTGCGTGCAGTTCTGGTCGCCGCACTATAGGAAGGATGTGGAAGCATTGGAAAGGGCGCAGAGGCGATTTACCACGATGTTGCCTGGTATGGAGGGAAGATCTTATGAGGGAAGGCTGAGGGACTTGAGGCTGTTTTCGTTGGAGAGAAGAAGGTTAAGAGGTGACTTAATAGAGGCATACAAGATGATCAGAGGATTAGATAGGGTTGGCAGTGAGAGCCTTTTTCCTCGGTTGGTGATGTCTAGCACGAGGGGACATAGCTTTAAATTGAGGGGAGATAGATATAGGACAGATGTCAGAGGTAGGTTCTTTACTCAGAGAGTAGCAAGGGCATGGAATGCCCTGCCTGCAACAGTAGTGGATTCGCCAACACCAAGGGCATTTAAATGGTCATTGGATAAACATATGGATGATAAGGGAATAGTGTAGATGGGCTTTAGAGTGGTTTCACAGGTCGGGGCAACATCGAGGGCCGAAGGGCCTGTACTGCGCTGTAATGTTCTATGTTCTATATTCAAACTGACTCCAGCTGCCCCTTCTCTTCAAAGAGTCAGCCAGGGGCCCTTGGGCATCCATAGGGAGGATGAGCAGCAGCTGGACACTCCAGGACCATCTACACAGGTGCTTCTGAACTCCCCAGCCAATCCAAATCCCCTCTTACTGTGAACCTCACCCCCATACCATCACATCTCGCGCCACAGGCCAAGGAGGGTGCACCTGCTTCACAACAGGATAACCAAAGCAGACCACATCCCTCCAGGTCTCAGCTCCCCAGAGGACACCTGCCAAGGTCATCACAGACAACAAGATATACCAGTCAGCAGGCTGTCTGTATCTCCACTGTGGTTATCAAGGAAGGGTCTAGATATCGCGATAGTATTTGGAAAATTCGAAAGATTTAGGAGCACAGTAGTGGCACAGATGTTCACAACCTGTATACAATGTAGACAAATGTAAACAGAATGATACCCATTTCGCATCTCCTCTTTTTATGATGAGCTGTCAATCTCTCCACATGAGAGATCCCTCTCCCCACAAGATGTCACTATAATGGGCTTCTCAGCTATGCCGTGTGCTTCCACATACCACAGTGTGTCTGCCTCTTTTTCAGATTATTCTTGAAATCAGTGAAGCCTCAGCATTAGAGAGAGAGAGAGAAAAATACAGCACAGAACAGGCCCTTCGGCCCACGATGTTGTGCCGAACTTTTATCCTAGGTTAATCATAGAATTTTGGATACTAAGGGCAATTTATCATGGCCAATCCACCCAATCTGCACATCTTTGGACTGTGGGAGGAAACTGGAGCACCCGGAGGAAACCCACGCACACATGGGGAGGATGTGCAGACTCCACACAGACAGTGACCCAAGTCAAAATCGAACTTGGGACCCTGGAGCTGTGAAGCAATTGTGCTATCCACAATGCTACTGTGCTGCCCTTAAGAAGAAATTAATCTATACTCCATTATTCTACCCTAATCCATGTACCTATCCAATAGCCGCTTGAAGGTCCCTAATGTTTCCGACTCAACTACTTCTACAGGCAGTGCATTCCATGCCCACACTACTCTCTGGGTAAAGAACCTACCTCTGACATCCCCCCTATATCTTCCACAATTAGTGTGTTTGTTTAGGAACCTTTGTTCAGGTGCTTTGCAGGGTCATGTCATGTTTATTCTTGGCTGTGTAAGATTGAGGCAGAGGTGTTCTCCTATCCTGTCTTCATTCTTGAAAGGTGAAGGTGTAGTGTACAAGGAGAGATGTGTTTCCGCATGGGGAAGGGTCATAAATTGTTCAACTCCATGTGCTCTCTGTCTCTCGGATAGATTTTCAGGCTGAACCCCTAGAATCATAGAGTCGTACAGCACAGAAAAGGCTATTTGGCCCATCAAGGGACAATAACTACCACTAATCTTGTGCTAATCCCACTTATCAGCACTTGTCCCATATCGTTGAATGTGATGGTGTTTCAAGTGCTCATCCAAATGCTTATTCAAAACGAACTCCAATTAAGGGGCAATTTAACATGGCCAATCCACCTACTCTGCACATCTTTGGGTAGTGGGGGTGAGACCCACGCAGACACCGGGACAATATGCAAGTGCTTTTTAAAGGTTGTGTTTGCGATGAATCTCCTTGAGGAGCTTCGTCACATTGAAGGCATACAACTGTGAGCCCATTGAGGCGCCTGTCTCTTGTAACATGCTGTTCTAACTGGGATGCTTGAAGGGGCAGCACCTTCTGATGTGTGATGCCAGGACTCCCTCCTTCAGTTAGCACCTCACCTCAGCTACAACACATAATCCCGAGGCTTCATCATCTTCAGAGGGCAAAGACAATGTCATCCTGATGTGTAACTATTCATTATCATACTGGAGTGCTTGGGTGAAACTAAAGGAATAGCAACACTGACGTACATATTGGCCCATGATGGAGGGCATTTGTCCAAGAGAGCACTCACTGCAAAGCATCATTCTCCTGGTGGAATCTGGTGGCAATGAGGGCGTCACATGCAAGCCTGCTTAGTGTGGCCTATGCTGTGGTCTCTTCACCTGCAGCCTCGTCTTCCTCAAACTCAATACCCTGATCCTCTTCAAGGCCGTCCTCAGCAGAGGAGGTGCAGCTCCTCCATCTCATCATCTGGCGTCTTCCCCTCTTTGCGTGCTGCACAACTGGTGCTGTAGCAAGCCACAATGTTCCATGAGACCCTCTGGGGAGTGTATTGGAGTGCTCCACCAGATCTGTCCAGATATCGATATCACAACTTTAGGATGACTATGGTGTACTCCGCCAATGCTTAACTTATGACATGAGCATTGTTGTACCTTCTCACTGCAGGGGTCTGTCGCCGCCACACCAGCATCATCAGCCTCGCCCTTTGGGATACCCTTTGTCACTGAGGAGTCAGCTCTAGATCCTGTGGAGTATCCTGAAGAAGTCTGGGATCAGCAATCTACTCAACAAAGAACAAAGAACAAAGAAAAGTACAGCACAGGAACAGGCCCTTTAGCCCTCCAAACCCGTGCCGACCATGCTGCCCGTCTAAACTAAAATCTTCTACACTTCCTGGGTCCGTTTCCCTCTATTCCCATCCTATTCATGTATTTGTCAAGATGCCCCTTAAATGTCACTATCGCCCCTGCTTCCACCACTTCCTCCGGCAGCGAGTTCCAGGCACCCACTACCCTCTGTGTAAAAAATCTGCCTCGCACATCTACTCTAAACCTTGCCCCTCACACCTTAAACCTAGGTCCCCTAGTAATTGACCCCTTACCCTGGGGAAAAGCCTCTGACTATCCACGCTGTCTATGCCCCTCATCATTTTGTAGACCTCTCTCAGGTCGCCCCTCAACCTTCGGCGTCCCAGTGAGAACAAATCGAGTTTATTCAACCTCTCCTCATAGCTAATGCCCTCCATACCAGGCAACATCCTGGTAAATCTCTTCTGCACCGTCTCTAAAGCCTCCATATCCTTCTGGCAGTGTGGCGACCAGAATTGAACACTATACTCCAAGTGTGGCCTAACTAAGGTTCTATACAGCTGCAACATGACTTGCCAATTCTTATACTCAATGCCCCGGCCAATGAAGGCAAGCATGCCATATGCCTTCTTGACTGCCTTCTCCACCTGTGTTGCCCCTTTCAGTGACCTGTGGACCTGTACACCTAGATCTCTCTGACTTTCAATACTCTTGAGGGTTCTACCATTCACTGTATATTCCCTACCTGCATTAGACCTTCCAAAATGCATTACCTCACATTTGTCCGGATTAAACTCCATCTGCCATCTGTCCCCCAAGTCTCCAAACGATCTAGATCCTGCTGTATCCTCTGACAGTCCTCATCGCTATCTGCAATTCCACCAACCTTTGTGTCGTCTGCGAACTTACTAATCAGACCAGTTACATTTTCCTCCAAATCATTTATATATACTACAAACAGCAAAGGTCGCAGCACTGATCCCTGCGGAACACCACTAGTCACAGCCCTCCAACCACCTTGCCAGCTCACCCCTGATCCCAAAATGTCCGAGTCTTGGATGCTTCCTGACTATCTGTCGCAGACCTGCATGATACGTTTCTTATAGTCGAAGACCAGCTGGACTTTGAATGAGTGGTAGCCTTTCTGCTCTGTCTGCTGCCAGGGAGCATTTATAGTCACATGAGTGTCATTGATGGCACCTGGCATCTGAGTGAATCTGGAATTCTCAGCAAAGCCCAGTGTTCTGGCATCATGGCTTGATTGATGTGTTGACATTGACGTAATTGTGGGCATTGAAAAAAAGGGCATCTGTGACCTCATGAATGGACTAGTGAGTGAATGCGTGAGAGACCCTGTTGAGGTCCCCAATGGAGCACTGGAAGGAATCACTGGCATAGAAGTTTAGTTCAGCAGTTACTTTTACAGCCATTGGCAATGGATGCCTTCCAAATCCCCTTGGTGTCAATTCCTGGTCAAGCCATCCGCGCTCTCAAGACCAATTGCAACATTGTCATCAAACCAGCAGATAAAGGAAGGGCCACCATCACACTGAACAGAACGGACTACTGCAAAGAGGTGTACCGACAACTCAACAACATTGAACACAACAGACAGTTACCCGCAGATCCGACCAAAGAACACACCCGCCAACTCAACAGGCTGATCAAGACTTTGGATCCAGACTTTCAAAGCACCCGACGTGCTCTCATCCGACGTACACCTTGCTTTGGAGACTCTACTGCTGCCCAAAAATGCACAAGGCCAACACACCAGGCCGTCTTATTGAATCAGGCAATGGGACCCTGTGTGAGATCCTCCATAGCTACATTGAGGGCATCTTGAAACCCATTGTACAAGGAACCCCCAGCTTCTCTTGCGACACGACAGATTACTTACTGAAACTCAGCACCCATGGACCAGTTGAACCAGGAACATTCCTCATCACAATGGACGCTTCAGCACTCTACACCAGCATCCCCCATGACAACGGCATTGCTGCAACAGCCTCAGTACGCAACACCGACAACTTCTAATCTCCAGACGCAATTCTACAACTCATCCATTTCATCCTGGATCACAACGTCTCCACCTTCGACAACATGTTCTTCATCCAGACACACGGAACAGCCATGGGGACCAAATTTGCACCTCAATACGCCAACAGCTCCATGCATAAGTTCGAATAAGACCTCCTCACTGCACAGGACCTTCAACAAACTCTATACACCAGATACATCGATGA
Source organism: Scyliorhinus canicula (assembly GCF_902713615.1). Taxonomy (NCBI): domain Eukaryota; kingdom Metazoa; phylum Chordata; class Chondrichthyes; order Carcharhiniformes; family Scyliorhinidae; genus Scyliorhinus; species Scyliorhinus canicula. The sequence continues at coordinate 120,982,196 of NC_052150.1, forward strand.
CATTTTTTTTCCTTTGGACCCACGGCGAAGAATCACTGAAACAACTACACAATGAGTGTTACATCCCACCATCAGACTCACCATGGACTACTCTCCAGAATCAGTTGCATTCCTGGACACATGATCTCTATCAAGGACGGTCACCTCAGCACTTTACCGCAAGCCCACGGATAACCTCGCAATGCTCCACTTCTCCAGATTCCACCCTAAACACATGACTTGTCCCCTATGGACAAGTCCTCCGTATACGCAGGATCTGCTCAGACGAGGAAGAACATGACAGACATCTACAGACACTGAAAGGTGCCCTTGTAAGAACAGGATATTTCGCTTGACTCATCTATCGGCAGTTCCAATGCGCCACAGCAAAAAAAATCACACCGACCTCCTCAGAAGACAACACATGACACAACCGACAGAGTACCCTTCATCGTCCTGCACTTCCCTGGAGCAGAGAAACTATGACATCTTCTTCGCAACCTCTAATATTTCATCGATGAAGACGAACATCTTGCCAAGGCTATCACCACCCCCCCACTACTTGCCTTCAAACAACCGCGCAACCTCAAACAGACCATTGTTTGCAGCAAACTACCCAGCCTTCAGGAGACCACAACATCACACAACCCTGCCAGGGCAATCTCTGCAAGACGTGCCAGATCATCAACATGGGTACCACCATTACATGTGAGAACATCACCCACCAGATATGCGGTACATACTTGTGCAACTCGGCCAACATTATCTACCTCATACGCTGCAGGAAAGGATGTCACGAGGCATGGTACATTGGTGAGACCATGCAGGCGCTGCGACAACGGATGAACGGACATCGCGAGACAATCGGCAGGCTGGAATGTTCCCTTCCAGTCGGGGAACACTTCAGCAGTCAAGGGCATTCAGCCTCTGATCTTCAGGTAAGCATTCTCCAAGGCGGCCTTCAGAAACTGATAGCCAAGTTCCACACGCATGAGGAAGGCCTCAACTGGGACCGTGAATTCATGTCTCATTCCATTCACCCCCCACCATCTAGCCTGAGCTTGCGAAATTCTACCAACTGTCCTGGCTTGAGACAATTCACACCGCTTTAACCTGGGGTTACCCCTCTCTCCAGTCGCTCCGTCTGGAACTGTAAAGAGTTAATTCCCTGCAAAAACTCTCATTCAAAGTATCGTCTAGCATCTTTGACTTTGTCTATATATATATGCTTCTGGAACCCACCTCTTCATTCACCTGAGGAAGGAGTTGCGCTCCAACAGCTAGTGATTCGAAACAAACCTGTTGGACTATAACCTGGTGTTGTAAGACTTCTTACTGTTCAATTCCTGGAAAATTAGGCAAATGTGAGTCCTCAGATCCCTGGACATGCAGAGCCATCAGCGACACAGGTTCTCACTCATTTGCAGAGAAGATATATTAATTGTTTAGAAGCTGGGATTTGGGAGCCACCTATACACAATGTCTCTGAGCCTCATCCACTGCATCTGGAGGGGTCCTGCTGGCTCTTAGTTTTCAAGGTTTTGCTCCTCTTTTGGGTTAACCAGGCACCTTTGTTGCAATCTTCTGCTTCGTTTCTCCTGCCTGTAAGCAGTGATAAATCCAGCTTCCATCTCCCTGATGGCTTCATCTCTGCAGAATCAATGAGAGAGAGGCTAGAGTCAGCATTATTCTCCACGGGTCCTCCTTCTGTCAATGACTCATCAGTGACTCCGTGTTCAAGGACTGTGCTCCCATGTCAGAGAGCACTCTTCCCTAAATTGATGGGCAGTGTGGGGTGCACGTTAAGGCCCCTCCACCGCCCACCCACTAACATGTCCGATTGCTATGACATTGCTTTGGCCAGGCGCATGGATGTGCTGCTTTCAGTCCAGGAGCTGAGATCCTCACTCACTGCGCTCTAACATTATACCGGAGAACAAACATGAGAGTAAATGTTCATTCAGGTAATTAGATTATTTGAGGAGAGTCTGAGGTTTCCCTTCTGTGAACCAAATTTCTAGCAGGCATCAGAAGCTTATCCAGTCGTCCAATTTCTCCGGAGTTTATTATGACTCTGGAGAATTTCTGAACAACTGTTGGAAATTTCCAGCCGTTCCTACAGGTGGCCCATTCCGGTCCCGCCAACGGTGAACCCCCGCTGCGGGATACCCAGCAGCCGGGGTGCATAAATTGGGAAACAGTGGCAGGACCAGAAGATACTGCCACCAGTCATTGGTGGTTGCCTGCACCGTGAGGTGCAGAAAATCCCCCCCTCCCAGGAGTTTAAAGAAGGAAATCAATTAGTGCCACTTTGTGGGATTAGTCTCGCGGGAATTGGCTTCATTGCTTCACTTCCCTAATTCCCCGACATTGTCATTGATTCAGCTGGGCCTCTCTCCTCGTTTCGGAGTGTACAGTTCAGTTGGGTGTTCCTCTAATCAGCCTCTCACTCTCTCTCTCTCTCTCTCTCTCTCTCCCCCCCCCCCCCCACCCCCCAGAGCATGCAGCTGCCCTCCAAATTGCCTTCAGAGCCCTGACCAAAAGAGCCTCTCCTCATTTCAATTTTGTACTGTGCCGTTGCTGCAAGTTGGAAGATGGTGATGCTGAGGTCTCACTGTCAGATCAGTTTGAACCCTCCTTATGGGAGTGTTGAAATTCCTCCTATCATCCCAGAGGAGCTGAATGGACATGTTTCCCTCCCTCCAGGACCCTCTCAAACCTCCTCCTGAAGTCATTGAGGTGGATGTGCCTATACTCCATGAGGACCTCAGCCCCTTGCCATCTTGAGGCTATTTACATAATTAAAAATAGACACCCCTCCCACCCTGAGACCATTATGCCTTTTCCACACCTGTAGACTACTGATGCTTCCCCAGACTGAATGTGCCATCTGCGACACAATAAGTTTCTAGAACACTAATGGACTGAGGCATGTGATGTTACAACCCCCTGAACACAACATGCTGGGCACAGCTGAGAGTGGCCTAACATGCTCTCCCCTTCCCTGGACTGGGGCAAGGACAACCTTTTCAAGCTCACCAACATAAATCAAAGAGCTTCTTCACTCACCTCTTCTTGCATTCTGGCACCAAGTGGCTCTTGCCAACCTGTAACATTCTCTCCCCCTATCCTGCACTGAGGACATTAACCCCCTGCACCCTCCCCAGTTATGTGACTGAGTGCCACTTCCCAGAAGCAATGGCACAGTGGTACTGTCATTGGATGAGTAATCCTGGACAAGATTTGGGGACTCAAGTTCAGGTCTCACCACGGCAGATGGTGAAATTTAATTCAATAAAGAATCAAATGAAGACCACTGTCGATCACCTGGTTCAAGAATGTAGGGAAGGCCTCACTAAAATGGTCTCACTAAAATGTGACTCCAGATCCACAGCAATGTAGTTGACCGTCTGAAATGAACGGCAATAACTGTTGTCCCAGCCAATGATGCCCACATCCTGTAAATGAATTTTTAAAAAGCTCTACCCCTGCACCTTTTGTCTTGCCTGAAGCCAGTTGCCACCACGCACCTGCTCCCCTAACCCTGACTTCCCCAGTATGACCCAAATCCTGCAGTCCATTAAAAGCCATCCCTGAGGGTCGAGACTTTCCTTTGACATCCCCCTGTAAGTGATGTGGTGCTGCCTGCAAAGCCTGGTACTGATCCTGTGAGCGTGGGTGATGCAAGGTCGGCAAACTAACCTCGAAGTCAAGAGCGAAGTGCAGGTCATCAGGATGTATGTCACTTATGTACCATTATGAACCACGCTGTTCCAATTTCACACCAATGTTGAGAGAGAGAAATACAGCACAGAACAGGCCCTTTGGCCCACGTGTTGTTCCGAACTTTTATCCTAGGTTAATCATAGAATTTTGGACACTAAGGGCAATTTATCATGGCCAATCCACCCAACCTGCACATCTTTGGACTGTGGGAGGAAACCGGAGCACCCGGAGGAAACCCACGCACACATGGGGAGGATATGCAGACGCCACACAACAGTGACCCAAGTCGAAATCGAACTTGGGACCCTGGAGCTGTGAAGCAATTGTGCTATCCACAATGCTACCGTGCTGCCCTTAAGAAGAAATTAATCTACACTCCATTATTCTACCCTAATCCATGTACCTTTCCAATAGCCGCTTGAAGGTCCCGAATGTTTCCGACTCAACTACTTCCACAGGCAGTGCATTCCATGCCCCCACTACTCTCTGGGTAAAGAACCTACCTCTGACAGCCCCCCTATATCTTCCATCATTTATCTTAAATTTATGTCCCCTTGTAATGGTGTGTTCCACCTGGGGAAAAAGTCTCTGACTGTCTACTCTATCTATTCCCCTGATCATCTTATAAACCTCTATCAAGTCGCCCCTCATCCTTCTTCGTTCTAATGAGAAAAGGCCTAGCACCCTCAACCTTTCCTCGTAAGACCTACTCTCCATTCCAGGCAACATCCTGGTAAATCTCCTTTGCACCTTTTCCAAAGCTTCCACATCCTTCCTAAAATGAGGTGACCAGAACTGCACACAGTACTCCAAATGCGGCCTGACCAAGGTTTTGTACAGCTGCATCATCACCTCACGACTGTTAAATTCAATCCCTCTGCTAATGAACGCTAGCACACCATAAGCCTTCTTCACAGCTCTATCCACTTGAGTGGCAACTTTCAAAGATCTATGAACATAGACCCCAAGATCTCTCTGCTCCTCCACATTGCCAAGAACCCTACCATTAACCCTGTATTCCGCATTCATATTTGTCCTTCCAAAATGGACAACCTCACACTTGTCAGGGTTAAACTCCATCTGCCACTTCTCAGCCCAGCGCTGCATCCTACCTATGTCTCTTTGAAGCCGACAACAGCCCTCCTCACTGTCCACAACTCCACCAATCTACGTATCATCTGCAAATTTACTGACCCACCCTTCAACTCCCTCATCCAAGTCGTTAATGAAAATCACAAACAGCAGAGGACTCAGAACTGATTCCTGTGGTATGCCACTGGTAACTGGGCTCCAGGTTGAATATTTGCCATCCACCACCACTCTCTGTCTTCTGTCGGTTAGCCAGTTTGTTATCCAACTGGCCAAATTTCCCACTATCCCACTATGTTCCCGGATGATCCAGCATGGGGGATGATTCCTACGAGGAGTCCTTATATTGAGATTTGAATGGACTGGAATGGCTTACTTAATGTGTCGCAGCGGAAAACGCAGATGGCCATTAACTGCTGGAGCACACAATGTTTTTACAATGATACAAAACTGATTATTGGCTTTTTAGTTATATTTTCCACCCCTACCCGCCATGTGTCTGCTGCAAAGGGGAGCAGAAAATCCAAGCCATAGTCACTATCCTTTGTACCACAGGATGCACAGTCACTGCACCCATTCGAATGGTGATTCCACCAAGTCAAGATGTAAAACCTCTACAGCAGGTACTTACCTTCCTGCAATCCTGGATTCTGAGCACATATCTGAATAATCTAATAATCTTTCTTATTGTCACAAGTAGGCTTACATTAACACTGCAATGAAGTCACTGTGAAAAGCCCCTAGTCGCCACATTCCGGCGCCTGCTTGGGTACAGTGAGGGAGTATTCAGAAATGTCCAATTCACCTAACAAACACATCCTTCAGGACTTGTGGGAGGAAACCGGAGCACCCAGAGGAATTCCACGCAGACACAGGGAGAACGTGCAGACACTCCGCACAGACAGTGACCTACGTCGGGAATTGAACCCGGGACCCTGACGCTGTGAAGCAAGTGCTAACCATTGTACTACCATGCCGCCCCCTGGGTAATTGTACTAGCAACTGTTTTCTCAAGTTTCAGAGTTCTCTCGCCATGAACATCTGCCTTTAGCCTACTTCAACAGTGCAATTTGCAACATGCTGATACATTAATGTTCTTGATCTCCAAGGCCCTTCTAAAAGTGAAGTAAAAAATAAGAGAGTAGAATAGACCTTGTGTGGAAACATTAAATCAGTGCGAGAACTGAAGTATTTTAAACATTTTACATTGTCCTTTGTCTTTTCCAAAATGAGATTTAGACCATTAGATTTTGTGGTTTGAAGATAACACAGTTCTACAGAGACCTGCAAATAACTTACTTTGCCGCAAAGCAAGGCTGCAGAGTCAATGACACCTTCATAATAGAACGCAGTGTGGATGGATAACATGGGGATGTTCAGGAACAAGATGCTGCAGCCACTGAGAGCCTGCATCATACTCTATCTGTCGTGACTGTCCGAAGGTGCATCAAAGCAGTTAAGAGTGACTAGGACAGGAACACACACTCTCATTTGCCACAGTAAGGGAGTATAGGCAATTGCATATGTCAATATCTCTCTGACAAATTTAGATTGATTGTAGAGAACAAACTCAGGACATTTAAGACAAGAACTAAACTGAAAAATGGCACCAATGATGGCACCAAGTATAAAATTGCTATGCATTAGTTTAACCCTTCAGATATCTGATATTCCTTCTGTAGCTACACACAGCATCCCCTGTTGTCTATGGGAACATAGGAAGTGGGCCATAAACTTAAACCATTTAGTTGTTCCACCATTCAATGAAATAATAGATGATCTGAGATCTAACCCTATATACCTGCCTCTGGTTCATATCCCTGAATACCTTTGCTTAACAAAAATCCAAAAATCTGAATTTGCTGGTGAATGCGGCTCGAGGGCCGTATCAATTGAGTTGGAAGGACAGTAAGATTGCCCATGGTGCCACATCTGTTGGAGAATGATGCAGATGCTTATGGTTACATAAGACATCATTGTTTTGTAGACTATTTGGAGTTTGGTTAGCTCAGCTGGTTTACGATGCGGAGCGATTGCAGCAGGGCGGGTTCAATTCCCATACTGGCTGAGGTTATCCATGAAGTTCCTGCCTCCTCAACTGTGTCCCTCGCCTGAGGTGTGGTGATCCTTGGGTTAAGTCACCACCAGTCAGTTCTCAAAAGGGAGTGGAGCCTACAGTCCTCTGGGACATTGGCGACTTCCATTTAAAGTGAAATTTACCTTTTTTATTTGAAGTGTCATTTGCCTGTTAATTCATGTTTAATTTGTGTTGTTTCTGATTCACGTTAAAGTAAAAGTAACAAAAATTGAAATCTGGTGGGTAATTTATTTATTTGGGGGGTGATTTAGATTTAGAACAGTACAGCACAGAACAGGCCCTTCGGCCCTCGATGTTGTGCCGAGCAATGATCACCCTACTCAAACTCACGTATCCACCCTATACCCGTAACCCAACAACTCCCCCTTAACCTTACTTTTTAGGACACTACGGGCAATTTAGCATGGCCAATCCACCTAACCTGCACATCTTTGGACTGTGGGAGGAAACCGGAGCACCCGGAGGAAACCCACGCACACACGGGGAGGACGTGCAGACTCCGCACAGACAGTGACCCAGCCGGGAACCGAACCTGGGACCCTGGAGCTGTGAAGCATTGATGCTAACCACTATGCTACCGTGCTTCCGTGGTTTGGTAAATTTTGTTATTTTGGTTATGGTTTCTCCATAGGGATTGTAACAATGCTTTTCTAATTGTTCCTGTACAGATCAATGTAAGAGAACGGAATGTGCTTTTTTTTCTCTTGTTCGCACTCAGCACTAACAATCCTAGTGGATTTGGATCAGACAAAAGCTCAGTATTCTTTGATCTGTTCCAACAAAATCCCTTTAATCCAGTAAAATGCAGCTTCCTCCTGTTATAATACATTCTCACACTACTACACTCTTCAACCTTTTGTCGCATTGAAGCCCCAGATCTTTGTCTATTTACAACGATTGCAAAATTACCAGCACATTATTACGTTGCCTACAATGACTAGTGATTTCTTGTATTTTCTGATTCGATGTGTTAAACTGGGACAGTTGAATACCAAGAAGCCATCATCTGGCTCACGTGGTACTAAATTGATGCAAAATTTGCCTTAAGTGTTACTCAGATATTTTTCCAAAGAAGTTTAGAATTTACCCAAAGCACGTCTTAATTTTATTTTACTGAACGATATTGTTATAACCCACACAGGTCTCACGGGGTAGGGATGTTCTACTATCCTATGGAGCTTGCAGAATACGAGCTCCCCAATAAAGGGGTGGGAGACCCTTAACACAGTTCATGTGCCTTTGTATAAATAGAGTCAGCCAGTCAAGCACTGACTAGAGATCGGAAACTACTGGAGCTGTGAATAGTAGTTAACGTGTTAAATAAAATATGTTTCGTATTTCTCTACAACTCGGTGTAGACTCCTTTTATTGCCCCTTACAAAAGATACCTTAGAGCATAGCCATACTATAAACAATAACAATGCCCAACTTATCAAATTCCATTGACAATTCAAAACATCCTTGTATGACGGAGTGAGAGGTGGTTAAGCATTTTATATGTCCTCAATGTGCGTCTGCAGGGACCTTTAGTCAGGCAGATCTTCCAGTAGTGTGACATTTCAGAATGGTATATAAACCTGCCAGTACACCAGGAGCTAGTGATAAATCCCAGATGGATAAAAGTCACAGTTATGACTCCTTATGGAAAATGATGATAATTATGGAAATCATTCATCGTATCACATCAAACCTGAATGATAATACTGAGACATTTCCCATGTGCCAGTAATGAGGTTATTTGACTGAAAAGCAGCGGGGGAGGATGTTAACCAGCTGAGTAAGCAGTTGCCATAATGTTATTGGATTTTAAATGTAATGTATATTTTAATTATGTACATTGTCTCTGTGGTTCATATACTCTAAGCTTGCAATTTTTGGAAAATTAACAAATACATGATGGAAAATTAACAAATACATTTACAGCACATAAACAGACCATTCAGGCCAACTAGCCTATCCCAGCATTTATGTTCCACACAAACCTCCTTTCACATTTGTTCATCTTATTCCTTAAGCATATGGTTCTTTTCTTTCTCTCAGACGTGCTGATCGGGCTTCTCCTTAAATGTATCCATGCAATTCACCTCAACTACTAATGGTCAAGTACGGCATTCTTACCAATTTTTGTGAAATTTGAATTCCCTGGTTGATTTCTTAGTGATAGTCTTATTTTTAATGACCTCTACTTTTGATTCCTCCAACAAATGGAAACACTTTCTCCACTTCATCCCTATCAAATTATCTTGTGATCATTATCTTAAATACCTCTTTCAGATTGTTCCTCAGTCTTCCCTTTTCTCGGGAAAAGACCCTCAAGCCAGTTCAGTCTTTCAGTTTTGGTATTGTCATCGTGAAGTTTTGCACCTTTCACAATGGCTCTATTTCCAATTTCTAATATGGAGGTCAGAACTGTGCACTGTACTTCAAAAAGGTCTAACAAACGTTCTGTACTAATCTGACATAACTTCAGCAAAAACAAAATACAGTGTTTGCTGCACATCTGGAAAAAAACAGAATGTTGGAAATGCTCAGCAGATCAAGCAGCATCTGTGGAGAGAGCAACATAGTTAATGCTTCAGACCAACTGAGTATTTCCTGCATTTTCAGTTTTTATTGAACATAACGGGCGCGATTCTCCGACCCCCACGCCAGGGGGGAGAATCGCGGGAGTGCCGGGCGATTCCCGCCACGCCGCCCAGGCACCCGCAAGGGATTATCCCACCCTCCCCAAAAACGGCGTTCAGCGTTTTACAACAGGCCGCTCGGAGAATCGCCGCTCGCCGTTTCTAACAGGCGAGCGGCGAGTCTCCGGCCCGGATGGGCCAAGCGGCCTGCCCAATCCGACGGGTTCACGCGGGCGCCAACCACACCTGGTCGCTGCCGGCGTGAACAGCGCGCGAACGCTGCGTGTGCGGCCTGTGAGGGAGGATCGAGCACCAGGGGGGTGCTCAGTAGCGGTCTGGCCCGCGATCAGTGCCCACTGATCGGCGGGCCGGCATCGCTAAAGGACGCACTCTTTTCCTCCACCGCCCTGCAAGATCAATCCTCCATGTCTTGCGGGGCACCCGTGGGGAGGATGGCAACCGCGCATGCGCGGGTGACGTTATTTAAGCGCCGCCGGCCGCGTCATTTATGCGGCGCCGCTTTGACGTAGTGCCAAGGCCCGGTGCACGTAATTGACGCGGCGCTGCTCCTAGCCCCCTGGGGGTGGGAGAGTGGGGGGCGAGGAGCAGCCTCCGACGCCGGAGTGAAGCACTCCGCTTTTCACTCCGGCGTTGGCACTTAGTCTCCCGTTGGGAGAATTGCGCCCAACTTCTCTGCATTTCAGCACCGCCACCCTCTAGAGGTGAATCAGTGTATGGGTTTTCCAGGCTGTGTGGAACTTATCAGGTGAGAGCACAGTGAGGGGGAAACTTCTTCATCCAAAGAATGAAGCTGAATAGATGCTGTCCTGTCCAGGTGACAGACTTTTTCAAACAGAATACTTTCACGGAATAACAGCTGGTTTTCAATTTCTGGGAAATCTGTTCACCTGCCTCACTCTTCATTTATTTTGATCTTCATTTCCCTGATGTCAGCCTTCGTCACAGCGCCACAGTTTGATGACAGCGTCTACATCTCTACAATGCACCTCTGATGTTGAACAAGAGGAACAGCACCAGGAGTGGCAGAAGCAGGAACACAAGCTGCCTTCTTCTCAGCCACATCCTTCTTCAAACTGCAGAGGGGATGGACACAGAGATCCAGCTCCAAGGAAGCAACTCCCCAATCACAAGGTTTCCAATTTGATTTCAGTTTAATTCCTAGCAGCTTAGAGAGAAGACCCACTCTCTCTCTTTTATTGGCTTTTTTCCAGAAAGCCTGTGTTTCTGACCTGGCAGAAAGCTTGGATGGATCTATTTACTGGAGAACCATTACGGGCTGTGCAGGCAAAGTTCAGAATCTGCTAACTCTCCCCAAAAAAGCTGATGTGAACCGACTATCCTTCTCCAGAAGGCCTGCTGCCAATAAGTACTGCATTTGATGAAACAGGCCCTGATATAACCCGACCCTCTCCAACCTTTCCTCATAAGACACCCTACTGATTCCTGGTAATCCCTCTCTGAACTCTTTCTAATGAAATTACATTTTTCTTTAGCTATGGAGACCAGTATAGTACAGAATACTCCAGATGTGGTCTCACCAATGCCGTGTACAACTGAAGCATAACCTCCCTACTTTTGTAATCAATTCCCCTCACAATAAACAACAACATTCTATTAGCTTTCCTAATTTCTGCTGTACCTGTATACCAGCTTTTTGTGATTCATACACCAGGACACCCAGATCCCTTCACACTGCAGTACTCTGCAATCTCTCACCATTTAGATCATATGATTATTTTTTAGTTTTCCTGCCAAACTGAACAATTTCACATTTGCGTACAGTAAATGCCATTTGTCAGATTTTTGCCCACTCACTTAACCTACTTATGTTCCTTTAGAGCTTCCTTACATCCTTTTTACCATTTACTTTCCTACCTATCTTTGCATTGTCAGTAAATTTAACAACCATACCTTCAGACCCTTCATCGAAGTTATTATATAAATTATAAAAAGTTGAGGCGCCAGCACCGATTCCTGTGGCACACCGTAGGCGAAATTCTCCGACCCCCACGACGGGTGGGAGAATAGCGGGAGGGCCTTCCCGACATTTTTGCCGCCCTCCCGCTATTCTCCCCCTTCTTCTCAGCTGTTAGATGGGCCGAAGTCCCAGCCCTTTCCGCCGTTTTTACGAACGGCAAACACACCTGGTCTTGCCGTTCGTAAACACGGCGTCACAAACTCGCTTTTTATAACCATGGCACCGATTGGCACGCCAGTACCACGGCCGTGCCAAGGGTGCCATGGGCCTGAGATCGGTGGGCACCGATCGCGGGCAGCGGGCCCGATGCCCGCGCACTACTTGTCCTTCCGCCGCCCCGCAGTATCCATTCGCGGGGCGGCTGAGGGGCAACCCGGCCCGTGCATGCGCGGGTTTCGCGCAAAAACGCGATGACGTCACCCGCGCATGCGCGGGTTGGAGTCTTCCAAACTGCGCATGCGCGGCTGACGTCATATGACGCGTCAGCCGGCGCTAACTCCGGCAAGCGGGCTTAACGATTTTCGTTAAGCCCGTCTTGCCGGAGCCTACGGCGTCGGGCTGCTAGCCCCGACCGGGGACCAGAATCGGTCCCCGGTCGGGAAGGGGCGCGCTGCCGTAAAACCCGCCCGGGTTTTACGGCAGCTTTACGATTTCTCCCGTTTTGGGAGAATTTCGCCCCATGTGTCACATCCTGCCAGACAGAAAAATACCCATTTATACAAACTCTGCATCCTGTTAGTTAGCCAAACTTCAATCCATGCCGACTCTCTACACCAAGAGTTTTTATTTTCTACAATACCCTTCGGTGTGATACTTTATCAAATGCTTTCTGGAAATCGAAGTGCAGTATATCTACCAGTTCCCTTTTTTACACAGCACATTACTCTTTCAAAGATCTCCAATAATAGTTAAACATTATTTACCTTTCACAAAACCATGTTGACCCTGCCTGATTACCATGAGTTTTTCCAAGTGTCCTACTATGACATCATTAGTAATGGCTTCTAACATTTTCCCTTTGTCAAATGTTAGGCTCACTGGCCTATAGTTTTGTGCTTTCTGTCTCCCTCCCTTTTTGAATAATGTGGTGTCGGGGCAGTTCCTGGGCAATGGCAGGGGGCAGTACCAATAGGGGTGGGTGTTTCTTGGGGGGGGGGGTGGGTCAGGTGTGGAGGGTGTTGTGTGTGTGGGTGTTCTATGGGGGGAGGGGGTTCCACGCCGGGGGTGGCGGGGAGGGGGGAGGGTAGTGTTCTTTCTATGTATGTATATGGCTATCAAATCAGTAATATCATCATCATGGCTACAGTAACATGGTAAAGGATGAATAATTTGAGACCAATTGCTCATATCCCACTTCCTCAAAGCTGTCCCAGCATTTACAAGGCTCAAAGTTAGGAGAATCATGGATGGGTGCAATCATAACAACACTCAAGAAGCTCGGCAATAACTAGGACACAAAAATAACTTGACCGGTGTCCTCCATCAGCGGTGTACTGTTTTATATACGATCTAGGAATGCACTGTGATATCGCTTCAAGGTTAATTTGACAATTTCTTTCCTCAATTACTTCTACCAAGATGGACAGGGCAGCTTGTTCTGGGAATACCATTACCTCTATGTTTTCCTCGAAGTAACAAATCATCCTGACCTGAAGTGACTTTGCGTTGTTTCATTATTCAATCTGCATAATAAGGCAATGTTTAAGCAACTTGTAATTAACTTGTAACAATACTTCAGTGCATCTGCAAAATATAATGTGATAATTACAGGATGGAATGGTCTACTTCATCACACTGACGATGCTGCTTGTCAGCAGAGTAAGAAAGCACCTGAATAATGAGATCTGGCCTGAATTGAGTGGGTAAAGAACGACAATACGAACTTGAGTTTATAAAGCAGCTTTCACTAAATTAGCATTTTTTCAAGCTAGCTGTTAACTCTCGTCAGGTTTCTTTTTTGCAAATAATGACTTGACTGGTTTGATTGAGAAAATTGTTATTAATAAACTGTGAAAGCAGTGGTGGCTGGATGTGAATTTTCATTGATTGTTTTGTCATTAATAACCTATTTGCTTGATTGTGCTGACTGTGTTCCTTTGAATGGATTTATGTAAATTGCAAAATCTGAAAGACATTGAAGTCAATGGAAATATAAGTAGAAAAGGACATAAAATAGGCTACAAATTTGCTACTACCCATTTCCCCAACGTAAAAGAGCTGCACTAGTGAACAAGGTCAATTCCATTACAGTATTAAAGGATTTTTCTTTATTGCAGCCATAATCATGTGACACCCAATAATACAACAATAAAAGCTATCTTACTACCAGATGTGACATAAAGAAACTGAAAAATTGAGTTGCCACCCAACTACACTATGGGCAACATGGCTGAGGGTATAAAGCATATACTTTTTCTGTGATTACAGTAAAGAAGAGACACGTCACAACCTAATATTTTCCTATACATTCATGTGCATAACCTTATGAACCACAAAGCTTTACTCCTCCCGTTTACTCCTACGTGGTGTAATGCTGGTGGCTTTAGTGGAAGTCGAAGTCGGCTGCTCAGAACCTTGCTGAGTTCCTCTTGGCTGACAATCTAGATGTTGGACTCTGGAAAGGCCCCACCAAAAGTCTGTCACGAGGTAACTGGGTGCTCTCCATGATGCCATGTCTAACACAACCTGGGTGCAGAAAAGCCATTGACCCCCAGCATTTCCTCTTTGCCAGTCATCTGTTGTGTAAACTATGAAGACCACCTCCACTCCTCTCTTCTCCTGTATCAGGACGAAGAACATATCTCTAACTTTATTTCCTCATTCTTGGTATGTGGATAACGCTAGCTAGGCCAGCATTTTTTGCCCATCCTTTATTGTTATTGGTTTGAACCACCTTTTTGAACCCCCAGAGTCCATGTGGTGTAGGTACATCCACAGTGCTATTAGGAAGGGTGTTCCAAGATTTTGATCCAGCAACAGTAAAGGAATGTAGATATATTTCCAAGTCAGGATGGCTTGAAGGTATTGGTTCTCATGTACTGCTGCCCTTGTTCTTCTCAGTGTTAGAGCTTTCAGGCTTAGTAAATGCTGTTGAAGGAGCCTTAAGTGAGTTGCTGCAGTGCATCTTGTAGATGGTACACATTGCTGCCACTGTGCATCAGTCATGGGGGGAATTAATGTTTAAAGTAGTTGATGATGTGCTATTCTGTCCTAGATGTTGTTGTGCTTTTCGAGAGTTGGTGGAGCTACTCATCTAGGCATGTGGAGAGCATCCCAACACTTGTGCCTTGTGAATATGCTTTGGGGAGTCAGGAGGTGAGTTACTCACCACCAAATTCCCAATCTCTGACCTGTTCTTGTAGCCAGAATATTTGTTCAGCTGTCCAGTTCAGTTTCTGGTCAACAACGTAACCCCAGAATGTTGTGATGTGGAGTGGAGATGCCGGTGTTGGACTGGGGTGAGCACAGTAAGAAGTCTTACAACACCAGGTTAAAGTCCAACAGGTTTGTTTCAAACACGAGCTTTCAGAGCAGTGCTCCTTCCTCAGGTGAATGGCGAGGTATGTTCCAGAAACATTTATATAGACAAAGTCAGAGATGCCAGACAATGCTTGGAATGCGAGCATTTGCGGGTAATCAAATCATTACAGATCCAGAGATAGGGGGTGATCCCAGGTTAAAGAGGTGTGAATTGTCACAAGCCAGGACAGTTGGTGGGATTTTGCAAGTCCAGGCCAGATGGTGGGGGGTGGATGTAATGCGACATGAATCCAAGATCCCTGTTGAGGCCGCACTCATGCGTGCGGAACTTAGCTATAAGTCTTTGCTCGACAATTCTGCGTTGTCGCGTGTCCTGAAGACCGCCTCGGAGAACGCTTACCCGGAGATCAGAGGCTGAATGCCCTTGACTGCTGAAATGTTCCCCGACTGGAAGGGAACATTCCTGCCTGGTGATTGTCGCACGATGCCCCTTCATTCGTTGTCGCAGTGTCTGCATGGTCTCGCCAATGTACCACGCTTCGGGACATCCTTTCCTGCAGCATATGAGGTAGACTACATTGGTCGAGTCGCATGAGTATGTACCGCGTACCTGGTGGGTGGTGTTACCATGTGTAATGGTGGTATCCGAGTCGATGATCTGGCATGTCTTGCAGAGATTGCCCTGGCAGGGTTGTGTGGTGTCGTGGTCGCTGTTCTGAAGGCTGGGTAATTTGCTGCAAACAATGGTTTGTTTGAGGTTGCGCGGTTGTTTGAAGGCAAGTAGTGGGGGTGTGGGGATGACCTTGGCAAGATGTTCATCTTCATTGATGATGTGTTGAAGGCTGCGAAGAAGATGTCGTAGTTTCTCCGCCCCAGGAAAGTACTGGACGACGAAGGGTACTCTGTCAGTTATGTCCCATGTTTGTCTTCTGAGGAGGTCGGTGCGGTTTATTACTGTGGCGCGTTGGAACTGTCGATTGATGAGTCGAGCGCCATATCCCGTTCGTACGAGGGCATCGTTCAGCATCTGTAGGTGTCTGTTACGCTCCTCCTCATCTGAGCAGATCCTGTGTATACGGAGGGCTTGTCCATAGGGGATGGCTTCTTTAATGTGTTTCGGGTGAAAGCTGGAGAAGTGGAGCATCGTGAGGTTATCTGTGGGCTTGCGGTAAAGCGAAGTGCTGAGGTGACCGTCCTTGATGGGGATGAGTGTGTCCAAGAATGCAACTGAATTTGGAGAATAGTCCATGGTGAGTCTGATGGTGGGATGGAACTTATTGATCTCATCGTACACGATGTTGCCCCAATCCTGTCAGTCCCAATGTTAAAGGCAGTCTTTCCCTCTTAAAGTGAACCTGCACTTAATGAAAGGCGATTCCTACTGCCTTTCAAAGCAACAGTCAGAGAGAAGGGTAATAGAGCATCAGGGCAGAGAGAGGTTAACGGCGTTCATGGAAGTGAACAAGTGGGCAGGTGCCATTTTTCTGCAGCCATTGGAGGTGAACAGGAAGCCCTCAAGGGTTGTCTTTGGAGGGGAATGGGAGCAGGTGGCCAATGAAGTCCGTGCAAAGAATCTTGCCCTGAAACTTAGTTGCAGTGCCAGAAGGATTTAATTACATCAGGCGGTGTTCAAAGTTAATAAATGCACCTTTAAAGAACATCTCATACCCACTGAACCACCAATCACTCATCCATCAGCAGTCATTAGGACTCATTATTAACATTCATGTAATCCACTTTAACCTTTCACAGGAAGTAGACATCACAAGTAGGGATTGCCTTTTGAGAAAGAGATAATGAGCCAGCAAGACACTTCCTGAAGTCAACTGGGTAGGTGGCTTACCTATTTCAGAGTTAACTGCACTGGGGTGATGTTTAAACCAGATGTGGTAAGTACAGCAGTTCCTTCCCAAAAGGACATTGATTAGCCAGATGAGGTTTAATGGTAGGCCTTCTGGTCACCATATATGGTTTTATTAAAATTCTAAATTAATTTAATTAACTGAATTTAAATTCCCCAGCCAACAAGCTAGAATCATTAGCCCAAACTTTAGAATTTCTTGTTCAGTAGTAAAATCACTTTGCTACCATACCTCAATTAACACAGCCTCATATACTTTCCAAAAGAGAAAATGCTGGAAAATCTCAGCAGGTCTGGCAGCATGTGTAAGGAGAGAAAAGAGTTAACGTTTCAAGTCCAGATGACCCTTTGTCAAAGCTTTGTTGAACTTTGTTGAGCTTTGACACTCCACACAACGACCTTTGGATTGGATTGGATTTGTTTATTGTCATGTGTACCAAGGTACAGTGAAAAGTCTTTTTCTGCAAGCAGCTCAACAGATCATTACAAAGGAAATAAAATAAAATACATAATCGGGCAACACAAGGTACAGGTACAAGGCAAGAATCTGCACTTGGCGAGTCACTGGGTCAGGAGACTGCAGCCAGGCCTGTGGAGAGGATACCTTGTGTGTCAGCTCACTGCAAGACAATGGCACACACGGGTTCTGCGACAATGGATTCAGATGAACACTTTAGTAGGATGACATACAAGAGAACAATGATGGTAGTGCACACTGAAATGCCTGGTACATTGCTGGGTCCTTGTCAAGGA
The DNA here is from genome assembly GCF_902713615.1 of Scyliorhinus canicula. Classification (NCBI taxonomy): domain Eukaryota; kingdom Metazoa; phylum Chordata; class Chondrichthyes; order Carcharhiniformes; family Scyliorhinidae; genus Scyliorhinus; species Scyliorhinus canicula. The sequence goes on from NC_052150.1 coordinate 120,999,805, forward strand.
GCACATTGGACTCTGACTTCAATATGGCACAGGGCATCAGACAGAAGTTAGTATTCTCACTTTTCTATTGTAAAAAAAGTAGCTAACTCCATGGCAGAACCTTTGGATCCACTTGTGATGCTGCATTTAGTGCCCATTGTCCCATCTTTCGCCGCAGAACAAGCAGAAGTCACTAATCATCTCAATGCTGCAGTGGAAACACAGACTCAGATTATAAAATTCAAGTTTGTTGTGTAGGTTCTGCCATCATGGGTGAGGATCTCACTGTTCTAAGGGAAGGCAGACTCTTCAGCCAGCCCAACAATCTCTCCTCCAACAGATTCAGAAGAGTTTTAAGGAGACGGCCAGTGTGAGTGGCTGTGTCACCATGGAGCACAAACCTGCTGTCCTCTCTCTGGAGGGTGCCACCAGAAAGCATCTTTTTAAAAACTTCCCTCAGTGTGGACTTCGGAAGGAGAGTTGTGCTCCCACTTACGTAGGACCCTTCCAGATGATTCCGGCCCATGGTCTCTCCACTGACTCCTTTTCTCCACCTCATCCCATGCACACCTCCCTCCGACATCCCCTGCAGTCCTCCCTCCTATATCACATCCAGCCATTCTGTAAATCCTACTGTTTCCTAAAGTTCAGCAAACTCAGGTGAGGCTGGATTTCAATTCTGTAACAACTTGAGTAACTGTGGATATTTCCTGACATTTTTTCCACATCTGTAGCAAGATGTCACATCCAAAGCAAATTTCAATGATTCTGCCCAGATCCACGCTTTGATTATGGCACACCTTTAGAACTCTTTCTCCAAGGGAGGTCATGTCTGACAAATCTGATCGAGTTCTTTGAGGAGGTAACATGGATGTTATACAAAGGAGAACCAGTGAACGTGATTTATTTAGATTTCCAGATTGCCTTTGACAAGGTGCCACATTTCATAGAATTTACAGTGCAGAAGGAGGCCATTCAGCCCACTGAGTCTGCACCGGCTCTTGGAAAGAGCACACTACACAAGGTCAACAACTCCACCCTATCCCCATAATCCAGTAACCCCACCCAACACTAAGGACAATTTTGGACACTAAGGGCAATTTAGCATGGCCAATCCACCTAACCTGCACACCTTTGGACTGTGGGAGGAAACCGGAGCACCCGGAGGAAACCCACGCACACACGGGGAGGATGTGCGGACTCCGCACAGACAGTGTCCCAAGCCGGAATCGAAACTGGGACCCTGGAGCTGTGAAGCCATTGTGCTATCCACAATGTTACCGTGCTGCACATAGGAGACTGTTAAATAGGTTAAGAGCCCATGGTGTTAAGGGCAAGATCCTGGCATGGCTAGAGGATTGGCTGACTGCCAGAAGGCAGGGAGTGGGGATAAAGGAGTCGTTTTCAGGATGGCAGCAGGTGACTAGTGGTATGCATCAGGGGTCTGTGCTGGGACCACAACCTTTCACAATATACATTAATGATCTGGAAGAAGGAACTGAAGGCACTGTTGCTAAGTTTGCAAAGATCTTTAGAGGGACAGGTAGTATTGAGGAAGCAAGGGGGCTGCATACAGATTTGGACAAGTTAGGAGAGTGGGCGGTGAAGTGGCAAATGAAATACAATGTGGAAAAGTGTGAGGTTATGCACTTTGGAAGGAGGAATTTAGGCATAGACTATTTTCTAAATGAGGAAATGCTTAGGAAATCAGAAGCACAAAGGGACTTGGGAGTCCTTCTTCACGATTATCTTCAGGTTAACTTGCAGGTTCACTTGTCAGTTAAGAATGCAAATGCAGTGTTCGCATTCATGTCAAGAGGGTTAGAATACAAGACCAGGGATGTACTTCTGAGGCTGTATAAGGCTCTGGTCAGACTCCATTTGGAGTATTGTGAGCAGTTTTGGGCCCCATATCTGAGGAAGGATGTGCTGGCCTTGGAAAGGATCCAGAGGAGGTTAACAAGAATGATCCCTGGAATTAAGAACTTGTCGTACGAGGAACAGTTGAGGACTCTGGGTCTGTACTCATTGGAGTTTAGAAGGATGAGGGGGGATCTTATTGAAACTTACAGGACACTGCGATAGAGTGGACGTGGAGAGGATATTTCCACTTGTAGGAAAAACTAGAATCAGAGGACACCATCTCAGACTAAAGGGACGATCCTTTAAAACAGAGATGAGGAGTAATTTCTTGATCCAGAGGGTGGTGAATCTGTGGAACTCTTTGTCGCAGAAGGTTGTGGGGGCCAAATCACTGAGTGTCTTTAAAACAGAGATAGATAGGTTGTTGCTTAATAAGGGAATCAGGAGTTATGGGGAGAAGACAGGAAAATGGTAATGAGAAAATATCAGCCATGATTGAATGGCGGAGCAGACTAGATGGGCGAGTGGCCTAATTCTGCTCCTATGTCTTATGGTCTTCTGGTCTTATAGAACTCACCTCCATGTCACTTCTAATCTAAACATGAAAGAAATGTTCATAGATCAGATTAACATCTTTCTATTGGCATATTTCTCTTTGTGTTCTCTTTTTCATTATTTCGAGCTTTGATCGATATAGATTAATGATGTAGATTCAAATCTGAGTCTATATTGTGTTTAGTGAAGAATGGACTGTTTAGGTGGAAGGAAATGAATTTTTCCTGTCACATACATTCTTTGCACAGAACTGATAAAAACTGATTTTTTTTTAAAGCTGAAGGGTCCAGGGAAGAAACTCAGGAAATTGCATCTAATGGTTCAATGTTTCTCTGTCATAGTTAAATATTGTTGCCATGTTCCCTATTTTTGGTGTGTCAGATTGAATAATTTTGCTTCTTACTTGACTAAAAAACCCTCGATTGTGTGTGCATTAAGAGAACCCACCACACATCCAGTTTCTGTGTGTTCCACACAAAAATGAAGAGGTGATTTAAATTGCCTGAAGAAAATGGATACTGAGCCAAAAAAAGGAGAAAGCTAGAAGGGGTGACCAAATGTTTGGTCAACGAGTTGGGTTCCAAGGAGAGTCATGAAGGGGGATATGGAGGGAGAGAGGTTTCGGGATGCAATTCCATATTGTGGGTTCTGAAAACACGCAGATGCACTGGTGGGGTGAACGGGATTGGAATTGCGAGACTTAGAGGAACAGAGAATTTGATTGGAGTGTAGGGAAGGAGGGTATTACAGACATAGTGAAGCACAAGATCCTAAAAGAGATGGAATCATGAAACTGAGAACTTGAAACTTGAGCTATTGGAGGAACAGCAGCCAATCTAATCCTGGGAGGATGAGCAAAATTGGCAATGTTCCTACTAAACTGTGCAGGGGTGAAGACACACCCCGGCCTAACAGGTTCTGTGCATACCCTTTCCTGGGATATCTAATGTGCGTATACATCTGTACAAAAATATTTCAACGAACCACACACTAAGAACAAGTGGTCCATGCACAGCAAGTAAAATCGAATGGGGAACATTGAAATGGGGGTGAGCAGGACTTGAGGCAGGATAGGATATGGGCATTAGAGTTTGGATGTGCTAAAGTAAGGACAAGGGTTGGAAACTGGCCAGAAGATGATTGAGAAATGACAAAAATAGCAAATGAATCTTAAGTTAAAGAAAAAGGCACACCTATAGTTGTTACAAACTTGGATCTGGAAAAGAAAGTAAAACAAAACTAAGATGACCATTTAACCAGTACTTGTTGAAACTATCGCCTTAAACATGACGGATCATTAGATGGAACAAATCTAAATCTCTGAAATTATGACAGATATACATATACAATGTTAACGTAGATGTGGAGATGCCGGAGTTGGACTGGGGTGAGCACAGTAAGAAGTCTTACAACACCAGGTTAAAGTCCAACATGTTTATTTCAAACACTAGCTTTTGGAGCACTGCTCCTTCCTTCACCTGAGGAAGGAGCAGTGCTCCGAAAGCTAGTGTTTGAAACAAACATGTTGGACTTTAACCTGGTGTTGTAAGACTTCTTACAATGTTAACGTAGAAACTGTACGTCACTCATCTTCGAACTACTGTGCCCCTTTCCATTTCACCAAATGGAATAAAACTAGCGTCTGTCATAGGAAAACATGTTTGAAGATGTTTGTGCAGATAAGTAATTGAGATAACTCAATGTAGAAAATCCTATCAGAAAATCCCACCGTCTCAGATTCACCCCCGCCTTCCCAAGGGAAATGAAGGATGACATCAACTGCTGGCTTTACCTGCCTCTCCCAAGGAATTAAGAAAAAAAAATCAAAATATCAAAGCGTAGCCGAAACTCCCATGCTAAATGGGGAGTACACTGAGAATTCAAAAGAAAAACACCTGTTATTTTATTTCACTGAACTGCACATCATCTTGGGGCCCCAGCACCTCTTGACTCTCATAGGTGCTGTTTTTGCTCAGAGTGGTGTGGCATCAAGAGGCTTTGATTCACGGGGCTGATGCATGATCAATTGCACAGAGATGAGAGTTGAAGACAACTGAGGCTTTATTACTCTAAGATGTATGGCCTCCTACAACAGCTGGCAAAATGGCTGCTGTACGAGGAACACACATATTTATACTCCGCCTACTGGGCGGAGCCAGCAGGCAGGGACTACCCCCGTACCTGTAGTACAGGGCCTTACTACACATCTCCTAATATACACAACAGTGGTGATTACCACATTCACCCCCTGTTAAAATTGAGTCCGGCGGCGGTGGCGGAGAACTATATACAAAGCAAGTTTAATATACAAAGGCAAAAAAAATGTTGACGTCCAGTACAAGGTGCTTTAACAGTCCCGAACCAATTATAAGTTTAGCCGGTCTGGGGCCTTGATGTGACGTTGGGAGCGACGCAGTGGTGGCGGCGATTCCGGTGATGGTCTGATCCTCGGTGACTCCGGGAGCGTGCTGAAATCTTCTTCATCCTCCGGGCTGGGCAGGGGAAGGACGGATGGTCCTGGGGAGGGTGCTGCTGGATGCGTGGGGGGAGGGGAGGGTGGCGCCGGGCCGGAGGTGTGTGTGTGTGTGTGGAACCTGCTAGTGCCAGGTCCCTGAGGGAGACAGTATCCTGGCGGCCGTTGGGGTACGTCACGCAGGCGTACTGGGGGTTAGGGTGGAGTAACTGCACCCTTTCAACAAACAGGTCTGCCTTGTGGAGTCGCACGTGCTTACGGAGTACGGGTCCTGGAGCTGCGAGCCAAGTGGGGAGCGACATCCCGGATGTGGACTTCCTGGGGAAGGCAAAGAGACGTTCATGGCGTGTGTCGTTAGTCGCAGTGCATAGGAGCGACCGAATGGAGTGCAGTGCATCAGGGAGGACCTCCTGCCAGTGGGAGGCCGGGAGATTTCTGGACCTTAGGGCCAGTTGGAATGCCCTCCATACCGTCCCGTTCTCCCTCTCTACCTGTCCGTTTCCCCGGGGGTTATAGCTGGTTGTCCTGCTGGTGGCAATGCCCCTGCTGAGCAGGAACTGACGCAGCTCATCACTCATGAATGAGGATCTCATGTCACTGTGGATGTAGGCGGGGAAGGCGAACAGGGCGAAGATTGTGTTGAGGGCTTTGATGATGGTGGCAGACGTCATGTCCGGGCACGGGATGGTGAGGGGGAATCTGGAGTACTCATCGACCACGCTGAGGAAGTACATGTACCCTTTGAAATTCACGCTGAGGCGTTCAAAGGGGCGGGAGGCATTCATCAGGCGCGCGCGGTCCGGCTAGTAGAAGTGCGGACCGCTCAGACCTGGCAGTCTCTGGTGATTGCCCTGACTTCCTCGACGGAGTAGGGCAGTTTGGGAACTTTATGAAATGGTACAACTGTGTGACTCCTAGGTGACAAAGGTTGTTGGGCAGGGTCCGGAGTCGGTCTACTTGTGCGCTGGCACATGTACCTCGTGATAGGGAATCTGGTGGTTCGTTGAGCTTGCCGGGGCGATACAATGTCTCGTAGTTGTAGGTGGAGAGCTCGATCCTCCACCTCAAGATTTTATCATTCTTGATCTTGCCCCGTTGTGTGTTGTTAAACAGAAACGCTACCAACCGTTGGTCAGTGAGGACAGTGAATCTCCTGCCGGCCATGTAATGCTTCCAATGCCGCACAGCTTCAACGATAGCCTGGGCCTCTTTTTTGACGGAGGAGTGCCAAATTTCGGAGGCATGAAGGGTGCGGGAAAAGAATGCCACGGGCCTGCCTGCCTGATTCAGTGTGACGGCTAGAGCGACGTCTGATGCGTCTCTCTCCACTTGAAAGGGTAACGTCTCGTCGACTACGTGCATCATGGCCGTGGCGCTTTTGGCTCTAATACGGTTGAAGGCCCGTTGAGCCTCAGCCTTCAGGGGAAAAAGGGTGGATTGGGTGAGTAGACAGGCCTTGTCCGCATAGTTTGGGACCCACTGGGCGTAGTAAGAAAACAACCCCAGGCAGCGCTTGAGGGCCTTGGGGCAGTGGGGAAGGGGGAGCTCCATGAGGGGGCGCATGCAGTCGGGATCGGGCCCCAGAACGGAGTTCTGGACCACATAGCCGAGGATGGCAAAGCGGTTTATGCTGAATACGTACTTCTCCTTGTTATAGGTGAGGGGTCTGTCGGGAAGGTAAGTTTCCTGCTTTAAAAAATTACCTTACAGGAGAAACGGCCTTTGTTTTTCAACTGCCTTTTTTTTGGAGTTGTTTTTTTTGTTTCAGAGCAGCAGGAAACCGGAAGTCGGCCGTAGGGATTTCTGGGAAGGTGTGTAGTACCTGTCTATAAGTTGGGTGGTTGCTAAACCCGAGATACTACACTTGTAGTGTCCCCCACCCTTCCACCTCCTCTAACCTAAGGGGTTGAGTGAATATCAGGTAAGCTCTTCCTTTCTTTTTCTTGTTTTATCTAGAGGGGATGGCAGGGAAGGCAGTGCAATGTTCCTCCTGCAGAGTGTTTGAGGTGAGGAATGCCATCAGTGTCCCTGTTGATTTCACCTGTGGGAAGTGCACCCATCTCCAGCTCCTCAGAAACCGTGTTAGGGAACTGGAGCTGGAGCTGGATGAACGTCGGATCATTCGGGAGGCAGAGGTGGTCATAGATAGAAGCTTCAGGGATGTAGTTACTCTGAAGAATGAAGCTAGATGGGTGACGGTGAGAGGGGCTGGGAGGAAGCAGTCAGTACAGGAATCCCCTGTGGTCGTTCCCCTTAGTAACAAGTATACCGCTTTGGATACTGGTGGGGGGGGACTTACCAGGGGCAAGCCATGGGGTAGTGGTCTCTGGCACAGAGTCTGTCCCTGTTGCTCAGAAGGGAAGGGGGGTGAGGAGTAGAGCATTAGTCATTGGAGACTCCATAGTTAGGGGGGATAGATAGGAGATTCTGTGGGAAGCAGAGAGACTCGCGGTTGGTGTGTTGCCTCCCAGGTGCCAGGGTCCGCGATGTCTCGGATCGTGTTTTCAGGATCCTTAAGGGGGAGGCGGAGCAGCCCCAGGTCATGGTCCACATAGGCACCAACGACATAGGCAGGAAAAGGGATAGGGATGTAAAGCAGGAATTCAGGGACCTCGGGTGGAAACTTAGAGCTAGAAAAAAACAGAGTTATTATCTCTGGGTTGTTAGCCGTGCCACGTGCTAGCGAAACGAGGAATAGGGAGAGAGAGCAGTTCAACACGTGGCTACAGGGATGGTGCAGGAGGGAGGGTTTCAGATACCTGGATAATTGGGGCTCATTCTGGGGTAGGTGGGACCTCTACAAACGGGATGGTCCACACCTGGACCAGAGGGGTACCAATATCCTGGGGGGGGCGGAATTTGCTAATGCTCTTTGGGAGGGTTTAAACTAATTCAGCAGGGGATTGGGAACCTGAATTGTAGCTCCAGTATACAGGAGGTTGAGAGTAGTGAGGTCATGAGTAAAGTTTCAAAGTTGCAGGAGTGTACTGGCAGGCAGGAAGGTGGTTTAAAGTGTAGCTACTTCAATGCCAGGAACATCCGGAATAAGGTGGGTGAGCTTGCAGCATGGGTTGGTACCTGGGACTTCGATGTTGTGGCCATTTCGGTGACATGGCTAGAGCAGGGACAGGAATGGTTGTTGCAGGATCCGGGGTTTAGATATTTCAGTAAGCTCAGGGAATGTGGTAAAAGAGGGGGAGGGGTGGCATTGTTAGTCAAGGACAGTATTACGGTGGCAGAAAGGACGTTTGATGAGGACTCGTCTACTGAGGTAGCTGGGCTGAGGTTAGAAACAGGAGAGGTCACCCTGTTGGGAGTTTTCTATAGGCTTCCAAAAAGTTCCAGAGATGTAGAGGAAAGGATTGCAAAGATGATTCTGGATAGGAGCGAAAGTAACAGGGTAGTTGTTATGTGGGACTTTAACTTTCCAAATATTGACTGGAAACGCTATAGATCGAGTACTTTAGATGGGTCCGTTTTTGTCCAATGTGTGCAGGAGGGTTTCCTGACACAGTATGTAGATAGGCCAACAAGAGGCTAGGCCACATTGGATTTAGTACGGGGTAATGAACCAGGGCAGGTGCTAGATTTGGAGGTAGGTGAGCACTTTGGTGATAGTGACCACAATTCAGTTATGTTTACTTTAGTGATGGAAAGGGATAGGTATATACCGCAGGGCAAGAGTTATAGCTGGGGGAAAGGCAATTATGATGCGATGAGGCAAGACTTAGGATGCATAGGTTGGGGAAGGAAACTTCAGGGGATGGGCACAATTGAAATGTGCAGCTCGTTCAAGGAACAGCTACTGCGTGTCCTTGATAAGTATGTACCTGTCAGGCAGGGAGGAAGTGGTCGAGCGAGGGAGCCGTGGTTTACTAAAGTAGTTGAAACACTTGTCAAGAGGAAGAAGGAGGCTTATGTAAAGATGAGACATGAAGGTTCAGTTAGGGCGCTCGAGAGTTACAAGTTAGCTAGGAAGGACCTAAAGAGAGAGCAACGAAGAGCCAGGAGGGGACATAAGAAGTCTTTGGCAGGTAGGATTAAGGATAAACCTAAAGCCTACTATAGGTATGTCAGGAAGAAAAGGATGACTAGGGTAAGAGTAGGGCCAGTCAAGGACAGTAGTGGGAAGTTGTGCGTGGAGTCTGAGGAGATAGGAGAGGTGCTAAATTAATATTTTTCGTCAGTATTCACGCAGGAAAAAGACAATGTTGTCGAGGAGAATACTGAGTTACAGGCTACTAGACTAGAAGGGCTTGAGGTTCATAAGGAGGAGGTGTTAGCAATTCTGGAAAGTATGATAATAGATAAGTCCCCTGGGCCAGATGGGATTTATCCCAGGATTCTCTGGGAAGCTAGGGAGGAGGTTGCTGAGCCTTTGGCTTTGATCTTTATGTCATCATTGTCTACAGGAATAGTGCCAGAAGACTGGAGGACAGCAAATGTTGTCCCCTTGTTCAAGAAGGGGAGTAGAGACAACCACAGTAATTATAGACCAGTGAGCCTTACTTCTGTTGTGGGCAAAGTCGTGGAAAGGTTTATAAGAGATCGGATTTATAATCACCTAGAAAGGAATAATTTGATTAGGGATAGTCAACACGGTTTTGTGAAGGGTAGGTTGTACCTCATAAATCTTATTGAGTTCTTTGAGAAGGTGACCAAACAGGTGGACGAGGGTAAAGCAGTTGATGTGGTGTATATGGATTTCAGTAAAGCATTTGATAAGGTTCCACACGGTAGGCTATTGCAGAAAATACGGAGGCATGGGATTCAGGGTGATTTAGCAGTTTGGATCAGAAATTGGCTCGCTGTAAGAAGACAGATGGTGGTGGTTGATGGGAAATGAAAATGAAAATCGCTTATTGTCACGAGTAGGCTTCAATGAAGTTACTGTGAAAAGCCCCTAGTCACCATATTCCGGTGCCTGTCCGGGGAGGCTGGTACGGGAATCGAACCGTGCTGCTGGCCTGCCTTGGTCTGCTTTAAAAGCCAGCGATTTAGCCCAGTGAGCTCAACCAGCCCCTAAACCAGCTAAACGTTCAGCCTGGAGTTCAGTTAATAGTGGTGTACCACAAGGATCTGTTTTGGGGTCATTTTTATAAACGACCTGGAGGAGGGCGTAGAAGGATGGGTGAATAAATTTGCAGATGACACTAAAGACACTAGAGTTGTGGAAAGTGCGGAAGGATGTTGCAGGTTACAGAGGGACATAGATAAGCTGCAGAGCTGGGCTGAGAGGTGGCAAATGGAGTTTAATGCAGAAAAGTGTGAGGTGATTCATTTTGGAAGGAATAACAGGAAGACAGAGTACTGGGCTAATGGTAAGATTCTTGGTAGTGTGGATGAGTAGGAGATCTCGGTGTCCATGTACATACATCACTGAAAGTTGCCACCCAGGTTGAGAGGTTTGTTAAGAAGGCGTATGGTGTGTTAGCTTTTATTGGTAGAGGGATTGAGTTTCGCAGCCATGAGGTCATGTTGCAGCTGTACAAAACTCTGGTGCGGCCGCATTTGGAGTATTGCGTGCAGTTCTGGTCGCCGCATTATAGGAAGGATATGGAAGCATTGGAAAGGATGCAGAGGAGATTTACCACGATGTTGCCTGGTATGGAGGGAAGATCTTATGAGGAAAGGTTGAGGGACTTAAGGCTGTTTTCTTTAGCGAGAAGAAGGTTAAGAGGTGAATTAATTGAGGCATACAAAATGATCAGAGGATTAGATAGGGTGGACAGTGAGAGCCTTTTTCCTCGGATGGTGTTGGCTAGCACGAGGGGACATAGCTTTAAATTGAGGAGAGATAGATATAGGACAGAAGTCAGAGGTAGGTTCTTTACTCAGAGAGTAGCAAGGGCATGGAATGCCCTGCCTGCTACAGTAGTGGACTCGCCAACATTAAGGGCATTTAAATGGTCATTGAATAAACATATGGATGATACGGGAATAGTGTAGATGGGCTTTAGAGTGGTTGCACAGGTCGGTGCAACATCGAGGGCCGAAGGGCCTGTACTGCGCTGTAATGTTCTATGTTGTTCTATGTTTAGGAGAGAGGCGGTGTGGAGAAATTTGGCAAGGTTGGCATCGTGGTCCTGCTGATCGTGGCCGCAGATGGTGACATTATCTAGGTACGGGCAAGTGGCCCGCAGCTTGTACCGATCGACCATTTGTTCCATCTCCCTTTGGAAGACCGAGCCCCCATGGTAACGCCGAAGGGAACCCTGAGAAAGCGGCAGAGGCGGCCATCTGCCTTGAAGGCAGTGTATGGGCAGTCCGCCTTACGAATGGGGAGCTGGTGGTAGGCGGAATTTAGGTCTACAGTTGAGAAGACCCAGTATTGTGCAATCTGATTGACCATATCAGATATGCGTTGGACGGGATACGCATCGAGCTGCGTGTACCGATTGATGGTCTGGCTGTACTCCACGACCATTCGGTGTTTCTCCCCAGTTTTCACCACTACCACTTGGGCTCTCCAGGGGCTGTTGCTGGCCTCGATGATGCATTGCCGAAGCAGCCGCTGGACCTTGGACCTGATGAAGGTCCTGTCCTGGGCACTGTACCGTCTTCTCCTGGTGGCGACGGGTTTGCAATCCTGGGTTAGATTTGCAAAGAGGGAAGGTGGATTGACCTTTAGGGTCGCGAGGCCGCACACAGTAAGGGGTGGTAGAAGCCCGCCGAATTGCAGTGTTAGGCTCTGGAGGTTACACTGAAAGACCAGGCCGAGTAGCAGGGCAGCGCAGAGGTTGAGGAGGACGTAGAGGAGGAAGCCGCTGAATTCTACGCCCTGGACCGTGAGCGTGGCTATACAGTACTCCCGGATCGCCACGGAGTGAGACCCGGCGGCCAGGGAGATTCTCTGATTGGCAGGGTGTACCGTGAGGGAGCAGCGCCTTACCATATCTGGATGGATGAAGCTTTCGGTGCTCCTGGAGTCCAGCAGACAAGAGGTCTCGTGCCCATCGATCTTCACGCTTGTCGAGGCGGTGGATGGATTGTTGGTGGTGCCCATGTGCCATGGGGGAGACAAGATGGCGATGCCCGATGATCTTGAGGTGGACAAGGTGGCGGCGCCCACGGGCCGCATGTGGTGGGGGTTGACAAAGATGGTGCTGCCAATGAGCCGCACGTGGTCCAAGGAGGGGAAGATGGCGGTGCCCACTGTCCGTACGCGAGGGGGTTCGGGGCGATGGTGGCGACTGCGCGGGCCTGGCACACCGCAGCGAAGTGCGCCTTCTTGCCGCAGACCTTGCAAAGGAAGCTGCGGGCTGGGCAGCATTGGCGGGGGTGTTTCTGTTGCCCGCAGAAGTAACATCGGGGTTGGCTGACTGGCGCGTGGCACAGGTGTAGGATTGGTGGGTCAGGCCCTCGGTGGATTGGAGGGGTGGGCCGCGCGGCTGGTGGTGTAGGCCTGAATATTGCGCAAGGCGATCGTCATCGATAGCGCCAGCTTTTTGGTTTCTGCGAGGTCAAGCATGGCCCCCTCTAAAAGTCACTGGCGTATGAGGTCTGACCCTATCCCCGTAACAAAATGTCCCGCATGAGGAGGTTCGAATGTTCCATGGCAGTGACGGCCTGACAGTCACAGTCTCTGACCAGGGGAATTAAAGCACGCCAGAAATCTTCTACGGACTCACCAGGGAGTTGACTACGAGTAGAGAGTACGTGTCTGGCCATGGCTGCATCGTAGGTCGGCGCGTCCTGGATAAGAGGAAATACATTGGAGCTCAGCCGCAAATAGAGTATCTGGATCTTCTGAGCTTCCGGAATTGGGTCTGGTGCAGACCTAATGAAACAAGCTAGCCAATGTTGAAAGTCCTTTTTGGCGTCGCTTGATTGCGGATCCAGCTGCAGGCGATCCGGTTTGATGCGGAGGTCCATCTTCTGAAAATCTTAGAGTAATAAATTGATGCATGATCAATTGCACAGAGACGAGAGTTGAGGACAACTGAGGCTTCATTACTCTAAGATGTGTGGCCTCCTACAGCAGCTGGCGAAATGGCTGCAGTACGTGGAGCACACATATTTATACTCTGCCTACTGGGCGGAGCCAGCAGGCAGTGACTACCCCCGTCCTGTAGTACAGGGTCTTACCACACATCTCCTAATATACACAACAGTGGTGATTACCACAGGGGCACTAGCACCAGTACCTGGGAAAGAGCAAACAGTTCCTTTGGGATGGAATCCATTTCAATGCTGCCGGGATTGGTGCCCTAGTGATTCAAGTATCTAAAGTTGGACAGAGGGCTTTAAATGAAAAGGGGTCGGGGAGGACCAGATGAAGGGAATCTTAATAAATCAAAGATAAAAGACAAGATAATATAACAGTGCAGCAATTTGATAAAAGCCAAACGAGCAGGAGAGGAATGACCCAAGAGTTTAATGGTAACAGTGCATCAGCAAATAAGGTCGATCAAGAATAATGGTTTAAAAAAATTGAAAGCTCTCTGACCTAATGCACAAAGCTTTTATAACAAGATAGACCAACTAGCGATGCAAATATAAATAAGTGGGTTTGATAGACAGTAATATATAAGTGTGTTTGGTATACAGTAAAGTCACACTGTTCACACCTTCCTGATCATGTTTTCCCCTACTCACGATTTGCATTCTGTGCACCACATCGCCCATCACGTGTCTGATTAAACACAGTTACTTCATGTTGAGACGTCCTCTCTTTCTCCATCACAAATCAGCAGTTTTCACCCCGACCAGAGGGGGTGCTGATATGTCAAGGCTGGAGGGAGGGCCCCCCTTAAAGTCTGGGTGGGCTTGTCAAGAGCATGGTGTGCTGAGATAGACTTTGTACAGGACGGATGGGCAGTTCAGAGGCTCCCCCGTCTGTTGTATACAGGTACTGCACCACAATACTGCCCGAACCAATGCTGCCTTCGCACCACAGGAACTTATCTAATTGACTCCTACTCAAAGCCTTGAGTGCTACTTAACTAATGGGAACAAAGTCTCATAGCGAGCGCTTTTATCTGTGTTTCCCGGCATTTGTGGTGCCAAGAAAGACGAGGCTATAAAACGCGACTTGTGTTTGATAAGGGGCCTCAACGGGGAACACACGGCCGAATCCACAGACAGCCCCATTTGGTACACTGAGGAGTTCCGCTGGCCAGAACTCCTCAGTGAAGAGAGAGATTGGGACGCCATTATTAAATGGCGTCCGATCTCTGAGGCACCCGAAGCGACCCCCAACCCCGCCAAGTCCCAACGCACTATAGGAGGGATCCCGCTTCCCCAAACACCCGTACCCGCAGCTGAATCGCACCTTCGCAGAAACTGCCAGCTTGCCATCTTGGCTGTGCCAACCTGGCACTGTCAGTGCAAACCTGGCACCCTGGCAGTACCCCTGCCAGCCAGCAGTGCCAACCGTGGCTCCTTAGCAGTGCCAGGCTGGCACACAGGTGGCACTGTCATGGCGATAATATGGCACTGTCTGGGTGCCGAGCTGATACTCAGGTACAGTGTGGCTGTTTATCGTGCCCCATGTTCCCCACTTAGCGATTTTTTTTGTTTTGTTTGCCATTTGCGAGGTTTCATAGGAATAGTATCCCCATGAATGGCGGGAGTTGACTGTAATCATTTAAAAGGTGACCGAGATTGAGAAATAAATATTTCAAGGTACACAACATTTTGAAACGACAGGCAAAATAGAGAAGGAATAACATTGATAATGTTGCAAAGAATTGCAGCAAACCTGAGCTTTTGTAACCAAAACGCTGATTAAAAAATAGGCAGCGGGATTCTCCGCAGTCGGCGTGATGGCCCGATGTCAGCGTCAAAAACAGCACCAAATACTCTGGCGTCGGGCCAACCGCACGTCCGGGGGTTAGGTGCACGCTGGAGGAGTTGGCGCCATGCCAGCTGACGCCGAAGAGACTGCGCGAATCCACGCATGCACCAAAGGGTCGGCATGATCTCGCGCATGCGCGGAACCGCCGGCATATTCTGCCGCATAAGCAGGGGGGGTGTCTTCTCTTCGCCAGCCATGGTGGAGCCCTACAGGAGCTAGCCCAGAAGGAAGAAGTGCCCCCATGGCACAGGCCCGCCCACAGATCAGTGGGCCCGCCACGTCGAGCACTGCTCCTTCTTCAGGTGAATGCTCTGAAAGCTGTGCTCCGAAAGCTCGTGTTTGAAACAAACATTTTGGATTTAACCTGGTACTGTAAGACTTCTTACTGTGTTCACCCCAATCCAACGCCGGCATCTCCACATCATGGCTTCCCCTTTGAAGGGGGAGAGCTGACTGGTGGTGATTTAACCTGAGGATCACCACACCTCAGGCTAGGGGGAAGGTTGAGAAGGCAGAGCCTTCATGAATAGCCTCAGCCGGTACAGGAATTGAACCTGAGCTGTTGGCTTTGCTCTGCATTACATATCAGCTGTCCAGCCATCTGAGTTAAACCAGCCCCCAAATGCCCACAAAGGCTTGTTCCAATATATGAGATTGCATTTCCATATTATGTTGGCCCGTACAATATTCCAGCACACAATGGAGAGCCTTTAGCAGGGACTTTTGAAGGTTGTAGCATATCTGGATGAAGTCTTAGTGACGCGGGCAGCACCAGAGGAACAGGGGGAAAACTTGGAAGAAGTCCTCAAGAGGTTTAAAGAAGTCGGTATTTGATTCAACCAAGAGAAATGCATGTTTCAGGTAGATCAAGTCCCGCATTTAGGTTTCAGAGCTGATGTAAAGGGGTTGCACCCATTCGAAGATGAGATGAAGGCAATAAAAGGTATGCCGAAACCAAAAATTCATGAGAATTGAAATTCTTGGGCCGCATGGTGGCCCAGTGGTTAGCACTGCGGCCTCACGGCACCAAAGTCCCAGATTCAATCCCGGCTCTGGGTCACTGTCCGTGTGGAGTTTGCACATTCACTCCCCGTGTTTGCGTGGGTTTGGCCCCTGCAACTCAAAGATGTGCAGGGTAGGTAGATTGGCCACACTAAGTTGCCTCTTAATTGGAAAAAATGAATTGGGCACTCTAAATTCGTGTATTAAAAAAAAGAATTAAAATTCTTTCTGAGGATAGTCAATTATTACGGCTGCTTTTTGACTAAACTGTCTACCATTTTGGCACTCCAGCATCAACTCCTAAAAATGCACCAACATTGGAAATGGGAAGATTCCCAGAGGAAGTCTTTAAGGCCCTATAGTTCACAGCCTTGATGGTCCATTCCAACCTGGATAAATCCATCATTGTCACTTGCATTGCATCACCATATGGCAACTACTGTGGCAGCCGCCCCTGTATCAATCTCCATTTTAAGTGGAAGGCCATTGATGCCAAGGACAATTTCACTCCAGGGTGTTGGACTTAATCTCACTATGTTAAGCTTGTATGCTGTCTTTCTTCAGGATCTTCCTCAAGCATGTTGGCTGGAGTCACCATCGTATTTTGGGGGCACTTGTAGTAGACTGACTGCATCTGGCTTGCAAATGGACATTCTTATTACATCTGAAACAGCTGAATTCTTTAGACCTGCATCTGTCCTTGGAGTGTTCTCCCCTACAACGGTAACAAACCTCTAACGCTTGTGACTGCCGGTCATTTTTTTTTCTTTTCCGGCTCTTCTGCTCCCTTGCTTCGGGAACCTCGAGCTGCCATCACTTCCCCCATAACTGGTTCACCTTGATCTGCACGCTTTGTAATTCGAAACCCTGAGCCTTTTAGTTGCTTGAACCAACTCAACCACTTTGTCCAATGATATCTTGGTTTCTGAATATCTAAATTGGTGAGCCCACAGACCAACCAGTCACACACCATGGGCTGGATTCTCTGCCCCGTCGAGCCACAGTTCTGTTTCACCCTGCCGGCGGGATGCTCCGTTGCGCCGGCTGGTCAATGGGGTTTCCCATTGTCGGGCAGCCCCACACTGTCGGGAAACTGTCGGCAAAACGGAGCATCCCGCCGGTGGAGAATCCAGCCCCATGTCACTGAGAGAAGTGCCAAATTCACAATGTTCTAACATTTGTTGAAGTTTGACTACAAAAGTGGATGCCATTTCTCCAGGACCCCTAATGGCTGCATGACATTTATAGCACTTGAGGGTCAGGATTTGTAATGGTCCCTCACCAATTGCACCAGTTGATCAAAGGACTAGAAGTTTGGAGCCTCCAGGGACGTTAAACTTCTCTCAAAGTTATATGTTCTTGGGCCACAAACAGTAAGCAATATTTTACTTTTTGTTGCTCTGCTGCCTTGATTTCAATGGCAGTGAAAAGTAATGAAACATTTTGACATATTGGTCCCAACTTTCAACCTTCAGATCCAATGGATCGATTTTCCCGAATAGTGGCATCGCTATTCTACTGCTGACGATCTTTTATCTTGTCAGGACTTTGAGAGGCCACTCTTCCTCCCTTTCCAATTTAAAAAAAAATTTAGTGTACCCAATTATTTTTTCAATTAAGGGGCAATTTTAGTGTGGCCAATCCACCTATCCTGCACATCTTTTGGGTTGTGGGGGTGAAACCCACGCAGACACGGGGAGAATGTGCAAACTCCTCATGGACAGTGACCCAAAGTCGGGATTCGAACCCGGGTCCTCAGCGCCGTAGGAAGCAATGCTAACCACTGTGCCACCGTGCTGCCCTCCCTTTCCAATTTTTGATGACTTGCCTTTGACTGGCTTGATTTATTCTCCTCGCCAATGTTGTATTGCAAGGTGATCAGTGGGGCAGCGTTAAATCACAACAGTAATTTATTTAACTAAGAAGAACTATATGAGCAGGATGGTACAACTACTGCACAGGTCTTGTTCCTAGGATTCCCAAACTAACTCTGACTAACCTCCAACAGCCAGATTCACACTCGCATACCTGACAGGCTTACGTTTGAGCGCTCTGTCCCCATAGGCTCAGGGCCTGTCTCGTGAACCACAAAGTATCGACCCTTATAGTGGCCACGCTACCACAAAAGCAATGGTTTATGACAAACTGTTTTAAATCTGATTTGGAATC
Source organism: Scyliorhinus canicula (assembly GCF_902713615.1). NCBI lineage: Eukaryota > Metazoa > Chordata > Chondrichthyes > Carcharhiniformes > Scyliorhinidae > Scyliorhinus > Scyliorhinus canicula. The sequence continues at coordinate 121,017,645 of NC_052150.1, forward strand.
ACAGCTGACATCATTATTTGTATCCCCTTGTTCATTACTGACTGTTAATCCAACCGAGGTTTACAGGTATTTTTTGTATTTCAAACCTATTCTAGCATCACTCGATATTCCACAATGGTGACTCTGCATTGTCAAATGATTATAGTGGGCTCATAGCACAGTAGAGCTAAAGCTGGACGACATGTAGTCAACAAGACTCCAGCAGCAGAGTGGTGTAATGACACTCTCTGTTGCAGTGTTGGCTGCTCACAATCTTTTTCTATTTCACCCAAATATATAACTGCTTTTCAGATGACGAGAAAATTATCTCACACACAGCCAACCTTCACACAACAAACAGTATCTTCCTTGCAGGAAACATTAGGATACTAATATTCACCAAAAGAGGGCAATACAAGTCCACATCACCACTTTGTTCACCACCATCATAATTTTAAATTGTTCTTGTTCTAGAATTTGCTGCTTAAATTTTTCTGCTTAAAGGAAAGAACTAAGATGCACTAAAGCTGTGCTTCCAAAAGTAAATGAGGAAATATTCTGCCATAAACATTGGTGCTCTTCTGTGTTTTTACTGTGACCTGAGACAAATATAAAAAGCTTTTAGCTGTGTGTTATTTTAAGTAGTCTGCAAGTATATTCTGACAGACTCGTAACAACACAGCCCTGCAGATAATGTTTTCTCCATACTGGTTGCTCATCTTTTATAAATCCATTGCATTCGTTGTCAGCTGCCAGAAGTTGAATATTTTGCACAGGGTTGCAGGAAGTTCTGCTGAAGTCAGTTAGTCGATCAAAATTCTGCAGCAAATCTTCCAAATAAAAATCATTGCAAATTTGCAGTGACTGGAACTGCATTTGTACAGAGAGCAAGATCAATGAAAAATATTCTTGAGACAAAAGGTGATACATGCATTCAACATTGCAAAGTATGATTGCAGTTCACATATGATTAAAAGATTCAGAATTACAATAATCCACAGTGTGATCAAGGGTATAGCGGGGTGTGAGTATTTAACCAAAGCACACAGCAAAAGAACACAGCTGCACAAATGTGGAAATTTTACAGAAATTGCAATAAAAATTGCCTCTCGGAGAGGGGCCACCCTGTGTGACACTATAGGCCAACTGGAAAATCCCAGTCGGCATCTATGAAATGGCTTTCATTGGTCTTTACATAGAATTTACAGTGGAGAGGGAGGCCGTTCGGCCCATCGAGCCTGCACCGGCCCTTGGAAAGAGCACCCCACTAAAGCCCCACACCTCCAGCCTATCCCTGTAATCCAGTAACCCCACCTAACGTTATTGGACACAAAGGGTAATTTAGCATGGTCAAACCACCTAAGCTGCACATCTTTGGACTGTGGGAGGAAATCAGAGCACCCGGAGGAAATCCAGGCAGACACGGGGAGAACGTGCAGACTCTGCACAGTCAGTGACCCAAGCCGGGAATCGAACCTGAGACCCTGGCGCTGTGAAGCAACCGTGCTCACCACTGTGCTACCGTGTTGCCCTTTAACTTATCTTAAATGACAGTGTGCCACTTGTGGGCGGATAGCCCTTCTGACCCCAATCCACTGGCTAGGAAAATGGCCCGGAGAGGGTTGGTCCCATCAAACCTTAATGCTGGCCAGCAGGTGAAATTACACACCAGCCTGTTTCTGTTCTCCCTTGCATTATATAATAAAACTTCCAGATTTACAACCATGAGAAGTAATTCAACAGAAGACTAAAATTAACGTAGGCACTGACTAATTGTGCAGCAGTTTTAAAATTCTGTCCAGTGAAATTAGCCTCTTCCTGTGCAGATGAGCAGCTCTGTTTATTAGCTCTTTGAGGGTGAATTATTCTGTTAGATGTGGCACGTGTTTCCCTAACCCAACCTCATGGTTATCAAAATAAACAGCAAATACACTGCTATTACAAATTCACATTTGGTTAAAAGAAAAGTGAGGTAATGGCTATAATGATGGATAATGATTGTTTTTTTTTTCTATTTTACATCTATGATCAATATGATTATCTTGTGAGGATTTGAATTGTCTCTGGCCTGGTTTGTATCTGACAGGTAAAGTGCTTTGCCGCAATGTGATATTGCAAAAAACAGATTACTGTGGCATAATGGAATTTTCAAATTTAGACACACTGCACAATTACACTGTCTCGTCTCCTCTCCTACGAGTCTCGCATTCTTCATGTGAAGAGCTGGACTGAGCGAGAACAGATGTGGTGGAACCAACTCCCCATTATTGCCCCTGACTCCTCCGGACTCTTGCCAAAAAGTGATTGCATTTATTGAATCTACCTGCGACAGTTCTTTAAAATGTTGTGGCAATGACAGAGAATTGTCATTCAGTAGTTTACATTTATATTGTGCTCGTAAAGTAGAAAAAATGTCCCAATCATCTTCATGGAGGTTAAATCCGTCAAAAGTGGAACTTATTTCTATCATTTTTGATCCAGCCGTATTGGATGATTGGTAAGTCACTGGCATCGAAAGTGCAATGGAAGCGGAGAAGGGTTTTAAATGTTAATTCACCCCCTTCCCGGAGCAAGAGAATGCAATGAATTGCAGGAGTGTCGTTGAGCATATGAACAGAAGAAATAAGAACAAGGGTAGTCCATTTGCCACATGCTCTGTCATTCAATATGGTCAAGGTTGACTTTCCACCTCACACCAACTTCCTTGCTGCTCCCCATATCCCTCGATTCCAAAAATCGATCAGTCTCTGCTTTGCAGTCTTTGCACGGTAGCATTGTGGATAGCACAATCGCGTCACAGCTCCAGGGTCCCAGGTTCGATTCTGGCTTGGGTCACCGTCTGTGCGGAGTCTGAACATCCTCCCCGTGTGTGCGTGGGTTTCCTCCGGGTGCGCCGGTTTCTTCCCACAGTCCAAAAAAGTTGCAGGTTAGGTGGATTGGCCATGCTAAATTGCCCTTAGTGTTCAAAATTGCACTTAGTGTTGGGTGGGGTTGCTGGGTTATGGGGATGGGGTGGAGGTGTTGGCCTTGGGTAGGGTGCTCTTTCTAAGAGCCAGTGCAGACTCAATGGGCCGAATGGTCTCATTCTGCACTGTAAATTCTATGAAATTCTATGAATTCACTCAACAATCAGCAACCCTAACGTACTGGGGTAGACAATTCCAAAGATTCACAAACTTCTGAGTCAAGACATTTCTCCTCATCTCCATCTTGAACGATCGACCCCGCATTCTGAAACTGTGCTCCTGTGTCTGGATTCCCCAGTCAGGAGTAACAATCCATCAGTGTCTACCCTATCAAGTCCCTTCAGAATTTTGAATTTTTTGAAGATATCATCTTCATATTCTTCTGGACTTCAGACAGCATAGGCTTAATTTTCTCAGCCTCTCATCTCATAGCACAAGCTTGTCAACCTAAGAATCAATTTAATGAATATTCACTGTCCTGCCTTCAATGTAAGTAAATATGGAGACCAAAACTAGAAACAGCGATAATCTCACAGAAGCTCCATATAATTGCAGCAGGATTTCCTAATTCTTGTAATCCAATCCCATTGCAATAAAGGCCAACATGCCATTTTCACTCCTAAATGCCTGCTGTACCTGCATGCCAATTTTTTGTGTTTCTTGTACAAGTTCACCCAAGTCTCTTTGAGCATTGATATTTCTAAGTTTCACATCTTTTAAAAAATATTCAGCTTTTCTAGTCTTATGCCGATGGGAATAACCTCACACTTCCACACATTATACTCCATCTTCCATCTTGTTGCCCGTTCATCTAACCTGTGTCTTTCTGCAGCCGTTTGTGTCAGCTTCACAGCTTACACTCCAATCTAATTTGTATTGTCATCAAGTAGAAATGTGTTATTCTCGGTCTTGTCTAAGTCATCAATATATATTGGCTGGAATTCTCCGGTCTGCCAGATACAGATTTCTCGGTGGCACGCCGTTCGCTGGTGGCGGGATTCTACTCCTGCCATTTATCATTTCCCATTGCCGCCAACCCACACTGCCAGGGAACCCGCTGGCAGAGGTACGCTGCCGGTAGGAAAAGTTGATGGAACCATCAATTCACTAGACACGTGCTTTAAGGTATGAACAGTGGTTGTAATCTACTTACTACAGAGCCAGCCTGTTACCCGTTGAACTCTCGATGAACTGCAGGCTGGCTCTGGAGAAGGGTATTTATACAGTAGTCCAGGGGGAGGAGTCGTGGGCAGAGCCAAGGGTGGAGCCCGGTACAAACTCCTGAGCATTCCCAGAGCTACTCCCCCTAGTGGTCAGATAACGCTACTGCGCTTACAATGGTATTGGTAAATACAGTGTGAATTACTAAGTTACATTCACCACAAAAGTGAATTGCAACAATCGGAGAATTTCGGCTATTGTAAATAGCTGAGGCCCGAGCACAGATCCTTGAGGCACTCCACTTGTTACAGCTTGCAAACTTAAATATATCCTGATTCTCCCTAATCTCTGCTTCCTGTCCATTAACCAGTCCTCTTTCCATGCTAATATATTACCCCAAATTATAATGGTTTATCTTACATATACATGTGGCCATTTGAAAATCAAATATTATTACATCTACTTGTTCCCCTCCCCTTTATCTGTCCGACTAACTGCATCCTCGAAAATCACTAATAAATTTGTGAAACAATATTTCCTCATTGTGAAACCATGTTGACTTTGGTTGATTAAACTGTGATTTTCCAAGTACATTGTTAAGATTTTCTGAATAATAGATTCCAGCAATTTCCTAATGACAATGATGTCAGGCTGACTAATCTGTAGCACACTGTTTATTCGCTCCCTCATTTTTTGAATAGCGGTGTTACATTTACCAATTTACAATCTATTGGGCCCAGTCTAAAGCCTCCAACATTTTTGAAAATGATGATCAGTTCATCCCCACGTCTGCAACTATCTCTTTTAGAACATTAAATGGTAGGCCATTAGGTCTGAGCATTTGTCAGATTTTAATTCCTTAAATTCCCTCAATACTTTTTATCTGCTATTAATTACTTCAGGTTCTTCACTCTTATTCCCCTCTTAAATTCCTCTATTCCTGGTATGTAATTTGTGTCTTCTACTGTGACATTTGCATCCCTGTAGCCCTGGAATTATTTACTGTAAAAAAGCACACCTTTCTGCTAGATTGCCAAAGATCAGTGAACTTTGATCCTGGGAACTGAGATCTGTAGCTCAAAATTCTACCCCACCCCAGAGGTAGTCTCCGAACACATGCAGGATTGCTGCCTGAAGCCCACCAAGATTAGTTACATAATACAGATTACAGAAAATATACCATGGTTAGCCTCTACCCAAATTGGTGCCTTGCAAAGTCCGCTCCCTCCACCAGTCTGCAGCTACATGAGGAACAATCAAAGTGCAAAATCCCACACTGACTGTCAACCATAAAAGCATTTCAATTGAACTTCAGTCTCTCCTTACTCGATGTCAAGTCAAACTCACTCTCCAGGAGGAGTTATTTAATTTCTGATGGCAACACATGCCTGAAGTAGATATGAACCATGCTTGCATTTTGTTTGGATTTGTTTTACATGTTTATTCAACATTATACACTCACAGCAAACTTGTTTTCCTTCAGATGGAACAGCCATAGGATTTGAATTAATGATATAATTTGTGAATAAAATGCAGTGACCACATAAAATCAATCAAATGAAGTAAATCTAAATTAGTTGAGCTATTTCCCTCTCCCCACTAGGCATATATTTCAGTCTCACCATGTCAAGCATTTCCTTGAGTAGATTGTAAGGTCGCCAGCTCCACATGAATGCTTCATTTGTAATCAGAGGATAAACCTTAAGGCGTACTTGTTTTTTAGCTGAGCTCTTGGATGCTCAACCAGCAGTTCTATAATTCCTTATAGAAAGGCTTGATCTTCATTTCTATTCAATTTTAGAACCATACAATAGAATCATGGAACCCCTACAGTGCAGAAGGAGGCCATTCGGACCATCGAATCTGCACCGACTCTTTCAATGAGCACTCCACCCTTCCCCACTCCCCCCTATCCCGTAAACCCATGACCTAACTTGCCTAGTGTCCCTAGACACTAAGGGGCAATTTAGCATGGCCAATCCACCCAACCTGCACATCTTTGGACTGTAGGAGGAAATCGAAGCATCCGGAGGAAACCCACTCAGACATGGGCAGACCGTATAAACTCCACACAGGTAGTGACCCAAGGCTGGAATTGAACTTGGGTCCCTGGCGCTGTGAGGCAGCAGTGCTAACCACTGTGCCATCATGCTTCCCAATTTTTAAAATATATAATTGGAAGGAAAGAAAGAACTTCAATTTATACAGTGCTTTTTAGGACTTAACAAATCCCCAAACACTTCCCACCAATGAAGTACTATTAAAGTAACGTAACTTTCAGTTTGTGCTCCTGGAAGAAATTCCAATCCCAGATCTTCACTGACTTTGTTACCTATAAGTATCCAAACTAACTGTCTACTATAGGCAAAAATTTAACTTGACATTAAAATCACCCCCGCCAATGTCACGGCACTAATTTTACGACCCAGCACATTATGCCAACACTACAACCATCATTTGGGTTTTCTAGGTAGTAGTTACATGAAAGTAAATCATGAAAAACTTGGTGCTGAAACAGCCAGTGACAGTGTCCGCTGAAATCCTCCACCTCCATTCCAGCCATGTCGCAATATTGGTCTATAGAGATCATAGAATTTACAGTGCAGAAGGAGGCCATTTGGCCCATCGAGTCTGCACCGGCCCTTGGAAAGAGCACCCTACTTAAGCCCACGCCTCCACCCTATCCTCGTAATCCAGTAACACCACTTAACAATTTTTGGATATTAAGGGTAATTTGGCATGGCCAATCCACCTTACCTGCACATCTTTGGACTATGGGAGGAAACCGGAGCACCCGGAAGAAACTCACGCAGACACGGGGAGAACGTGCAGACTCCACACAGACAGTAACCCAAGCTGGGAATCGAACCTGGGACCCTGGAGCTGTGAAGCAACTGTGCTAACCAATGTGCTACCATGCTGCCCTGAGATGGTATCACAATGTTGCAGGGGGTGCCACTCTCCATGAAACCATCTCAGATAGAAGCATTTCCACTGCATTTTAACCCCCCCCCCACCCCCCAGAGTCATGTCTGAAATGTAGAATTCCTGTTATCTGATTTTTGCTCTTCACTTCTGAGCGTCTGCCCACTTCTTCTGGCAATTGATGAAATCCCTCCTGAGCTTTTCCTAAAATGTAAGGATTTTCTTCTTCTTCTTTCAACACGTCCTTTTTAATTGCCTTCATCCCTTGAAATTTGAGCTACTTGTAATTTTCTCACAGGCATATGCTCCCGGTGCACAATCTAATCTGCAGCTGAAACTATGCATAATTATGATAATGAGCTGACTGTGGAAAATTCAGTACAAACTGCGCACATGTACTTCAGGTGAGAATAGTACCCATTTCAAACCACTAGGTTATAACTGCATCTATAGGGGAAATGTAAGGCACATTGATCTTATCTGCTGGGTGGGCGTCACGATAGCACAGTGGTCCCAGGTTCGATTTCTGGCTTGCATCACTGTCAGTGTGGAGCCTGCACATTCGCCCCGTGTCTACGTGGGTTTCCTCCGTGTGCTCCGGTTTCTTCCCACCGTGTCGCGTCTTTTCGTCCGACGTCACTTCGTCCAACGACACTTCGTCCACGTCTTTTGGTACAACGTCTTTTTGTCCGCACGTCTTTTGGTCCAACGTCTTTTTGTCCAATTATCCAATTACAAATTTAGCTGGACTTACCTGGTGATTTTTCTTAACTAGAAATAACTGCAAATTATCTTCGCTGTAGTGCAGTAACACAGACAATATGGAAAACATTGCAAACATTGTTAGAAATACTTGTTTAGAGTTCGAATGCTCTTATTTGACTGTTAAGTGCATGAAACTAGAAAGTATTTCTGAACGATAAATGTCAGCTACGACCAATCCATTTAAATTAGTAACTACGAAGCACATTCCTAAATCTAAACCCGGTGACAAAAACTTACTTTTCGTTTTATACATGTTTGTGCTGGGGATTGAATTGTTTTCGCTTTTGGCATCCGGTGTCAGCATCAAACACTTCCAGGTCGGAATTAAAGCTTATTTCTATTTTGTCCCAACAGCGTGTGCTGCTGCGCGAAGATTATTAGTTTCTCTATTTCGCCTGTGAACTTCTGTTAAATGAACGTTTGATAGTTCATTAAGGGAGGCATATGCAGGGTGTACTTGATTTTCCGGTGATTGACATTTTAAAACATATCCATCATTTGGGGCACTGGCGCCTGGCATATTTTAATGCAAAGGTCTTTGCAAAATGTGAAATGACAGCTTTGCGTTTCGCAGATATTAAACTGATTGTCGGAAGGAACTTGGTTCCCGTAAGTACACTAACACAGCAAAATCTGAATCAATCCGTACATGATCGGAATATACATTATTCAATATAAGATTTCAACCCTCTGCTAGGTAAAGTGCAAACACCCCTCTTGTAGAAAACACATACGAAAGGTGTATCACAAGGAATGGCGTGATTATGACAAATTGCAGCATCGGTTTTCAGTGATGTCCCCACTGCTAGTTACAGAGCCGGTTCAAATTTAGACTGAGTAAATGTTCTGTTTATATAATCCCTATTTCAATAATCCACGCAGAGATCAACTCTGGCAATATAAGTCAAGTTACAAAAAGTCTTTGACAAAAAAAATCATCCGACAAAAAAACGTAACAAGTCACAAAAAGTCTTTGACGAAAAAAATCATCGGACAAAATGACGTTGGACCAAAAGACGTGCGGACAAAAAGACGTTGGACCAAAAGACGTGGACGAAGTGTCGTTGGACGAAATGACGTCGGACGAAAAGACATAGCACCTCTTCCCACAGTCAAAAGATGTGCAGATTAGGTGGATTGGCCATGATAAATTGCCACTTAGTGTCCAAACAGGTTAGGTGGGGTTACTGGGTTACGGGGATAGGGTGGAGGTATGGGCTTAAGTAGGGTGCTCTTTCCAAGGGCTGGTGCAGACTCAACGGGCCGAATGGCCTCCTTCTGCACTGTAAATTCTATTATTCTATGATGATTCTATGCAGCTAAAAATGTTCAATTTTATATCTAATTAAATTAAAATGAAAAAATCACCTGTAATTATCTGTAACAGCAGAAATATTCTCCATTTGATAATGTGTGATTAAATTTCTCCTTGCATTAAATTGAGCATGCGTGCCAGGTGTGTATTAAACAATGCAATAGTGATTTTCTGATTTTGTATACAATTGCAATACACTTAAGTTGCATTTGCTCAGCCAACGCCAGCCAGCTCGCAATAATGGCGCTGAGAAGACTGACACCAAGATTCAGGGATGCTACCGGTGGAGGCTCCAAGATCCAGTGGAAGCCAGGAGGGATGTCCTGTTCCCCAGAGGGTCCCGGAGAGTCAGCCACAAGGCAGCCAGTGCTGCCGGGATGATGTGATAGCAGCTGTCAGTTCAAGGAGTGTGACCAAGAGAACTGGCCTTCAGTGCCGTAAGAAGGTCAAGTGAGTAGACACCAATGCCTCCCCCCCCCATAATTGAGCATCCACCTCTCAACTCCCTATGCAACACCCTGCCCTTCCTCCACTCCCCCCCCCCCCCCACTTCAATCCTCCCAACCCCTCCTTCACACCTCCCTCCCGCTACTGTGAACCATGCCTCTGGCTAATGATGCCCTCTGTGTCTCCTCAGGAAAAGTTCTCCCATAATCGGTGGGAGAGGGCCCAGACTGGGGGAGGGGGTGCCGGACTTAGGAATCCTTATATCCTTCGAGGAGCATGCCCTGGAAGTGACTGAGGTGGTCGAGTACAGGGCGGTCACCCACGCGGAGGCTGGCAGATGCCGCATAGGTGAGGAACCACCGGGCTCCACCCCGAGGACCTATCAAACGTGAGTTGTTATTGCCTTATTGACTGACCGATCCCTCCGTTCTCCAGCAGGTCCTCTAGCTGACGGCGACGGCCATCCTGGGCGGCCACCTCTCCTGACTCTGAGGAGAACACCTCGGAGGAGAGCTCCGAGGATGCAACTGTTATAGTCGCAGCACAACTGTCATCCCCACCCTCCACCAGCGCAGATACACACACCTCATTGGGACATGCTAGTGGTCAGGCCTCTGGGGCACAATCTGGTGCGCACCACACTGTTGATCATGCCAGGAGGCAGGAACCCCCAGGTGAGGCAGCAGTTGGAGGTCTGCTGGATCCCAGGATCCAGCTGGGTCCCAGCTTGATGCTGAGCCTGTAGTGCAGAGTTACTCAGAGCTGATGGAGACGATAGGGAGCGGTTGGGACGTTCAGAGGGAGATGTCAGTATAGCCGGTTGGAGGAATCCCAGAGGCTATGGGCACAGGGGATGGTGCCGGCAATGAGTGGCACCAAGACCAACAGTGCGAGGGTGGCAACTACAGTGGAGAGCCTGGTACACGACGTCGGCATTATTAGTGAAGGTGTCCAAGTGATGAAGAGAGGATCTAGACAGAATGTCTGACTCACTGGGGGATGTGACCCAGTATCAGGCTAGCCTTGATGAGGTTCTGCGGGACATGTCCCACTCTCAGATGGGAATGGCCGAGACGCCGCGATCCCAGTCACAGGTGGGCATGGCTGAGGCGTTGAAGAGCATCTCCCAGTCACTGAGGATGCCGACACGATGGTGCAGATCATGGGGAACCGCCAAGGCTAGCAGAGACAGATGATGCAGGGACAGCCGAGCTCAAACCAGCTGCCCTCCTGTCCCAAGGTGAAACCAATCAGGAGGAGGGGGTGTTGAGTGCCAATCCGGACCCGGCCCATGGGGTGGTGATGGTGGCCAGAGCTCCACCCCTCTGATGAGGCTGTGTCTCGATGTCAGCACCACAGCTGTGGATGTGCCACCAACAGGTGAGCACAGAGCCACCAGAGCATGTCCGCCAGGGGCATCATAGGCCACAGGACAAGGTAGACAGCTTTATTGGTACAAATAAAGTAGAAGAATCTTCCTCATCGTTTATCTAATGGGCTCTTTTATCTTCAGGTATGCATCCTGGGGAAACACCTAGACGTAGTGGTAGAGCGAGGAGGGCCAGGCACGTTGAGGGTCACTGAGCACACTGGGGGTGGGGAGGAGGGGTTTGGGGGATGGGGGGGGGGGGTATTGTGGGGTATTGTACAACACATTAAATATCATTTTGCACAACCATTATTTTTTAAAATAAATTTGGAGTACCCAATTCATTTTTTCCAATTAAGGGGCAATTTAGTTTGCCCAATCCACCCACTCTGCACATCTTTGGGTTGTGAGGGCGAAAACCACGCGAACACGGGGAGAATGTGCAAATTCCACATGGACTGTGTCCCAGAGCCGGGATTGAATCTAGGACCTCGGCGCGTGAGGCAGCAGTGCTAACCACTGCACCACCGTGCTTCTGTCACTTTCTTCCACAATGCGGACTGACCTCCGGACCCTTTGCCCATCTCTCCAGGCATCCGCCCCCTCCTCGTGGCGCTAACCCACCGTCCAGCTATGGACATGTCCCTGGAGCTGTGTCCAATCCCCTGGGTGTTCGGATGTTGCGTGTATGGTGTTGTCCCCCACATTGTTCAAGCACAGTGTCCAGGCATCAGGGTATGATTCGGATGCTAGGCAATGACTCCCACATGCTACATGGCACACCTACCCACAAATCCACTTGGCATCTGTGAAGTACTCACTTAACCAGGATTGCCAATTCCTTATTAGACAACTGCACAGCCAGAGGCCTCAGCAGTCGGTTGGGGTTACGGGTGGCCATTGGGGCAGATGGACAGGGCCAAGGGGTGCCCCCGGAATGGGTAAATGATCCAGGGGTTGGCATGGTGGTGCTATGAGGAGTTGCCTCCCGGTTGCACCCCCAGCGCCTCCCTCCCCCACCCTCCCTACGGGGCATCCTCCACCCCTTGTCAAGGGTCCCCCAGCCGAAGGTCCCTCACCCCCCCACCGAGCACTGGGGTGGCAACCGCAGCTCCCTTGGGCTCATTGCCTGTGAGCAAAGATGGCTACTCACCTCCTCGTCACCCCACGGAAGCCCTTCTAATTTGTTTCTCGCCACGCTACGGCGAGATCCCGATTTCGCCTATGGGAGCGGGCAGGTTGCATCATAAACTGATTGGCGCCTGGCACGGTTCCCGTTTTTGGTCACTTCTGCTATTCAGCAGCCTCATTTTGCTTGAGTGGGAGCGTAACGAGACCGGAGAATTGCATCCATTAGATAAAAGATGAGGAAGATTCTTCCAGTTTAGTTGTGTCAACAAAACAGTAATTCTCGGTGTTCTGGCCAACATTAATTTCTCAACAACATTACAAAAATAAACTATTTGTTCATTATCAGATTGTGGGAGCTTGGTGGGAAGGAAAGATAATCCCTTCAGAATGAATTCCACTGATTCCCAACATCACTGGGTGTCAGTTATGTTTAGGTCAGTAGTATTCTTATCAGAAGGCTGGAGATCCAAGTTCCACTCCATGACTTAAGCTCAAAGTATCAAAGCTTAAACTCTGGTGCGACACTATGACAGTGCTGACCTTCAGATGAGATGTCAAACCGAGACACCATCTGCAAGCAGCACTACACAAATAAATTTGGCTTCCTTAATCGTAGAATCATATAATCCCTACAGTGCAGAACGAGGCCATTCAGCCCATCAAGTCTGCACCAACCCTCTGAAAGAACAACCCATCAAGGTCCACTCCCCTGCTCGATCCCAATAACCCCTTAACCTAACTGATACATCTTTGGACATTAGCAAGGCCAATCAACCTAACATGCTGTAATTGAAAATACAGAAAAATGTGTCATTTGAAACATGGAAGTCTGGCGATATCTGGTCTGAGAGGGTTAATAGCAGCTGCAAAGAGCAGGATTATAAAATGCAGATTCTTGCTCACAAGCAGGTTTAGCAAACACACAGGTTTCATGTAATAAGCTAAAACAATGGCTCACACCTTCATTGAAAGTAACTATCTCATGAAGCATCTGGAAAAGCATGGATGAGAGTTTCAATTGAATTAAGTGACGAATGTTTAAAGCAGGCAGGTCTTTCAAGTCATAACCAAGTTAAATTTTAGCATACAGCTAAAAGCAAAGTTTCACACCTTAATTGAAATAAACTCTCTTAGTAAACAGCTGGAAAGGATGGATGATGCTCAGTCGAATTTGGTGTCAATTCTAAATGTAAAATTCTACGAACATCAAGTCAATTAAAAGAAAATTGGAGACAACCTGTCTATGAGGAACATAATTTAAAGTCAAAATCAAAGGCAGAGTTATGAGCTGGGGACAATTAGAAAATTAAACGATTCGAAATCACAGAAATAAAAGTAACTACTGAAACCAAAGCATTTTTTAATCAGATCTGAGAGGAGACGTTATGCCCAAAATGAATAATTAGTTGTATTAAAATGTTTACATCAAAGATACTTTTTAACTATCAAAGTGAAACAAGCTTATTTACAATAAAGTCGTTAAAAATTAATAAATCTTCGAAAGAGAATATAAACCCGAAGAAAGGGGACAGCTAGCAGAGCCAGAGCCAGCTCTCACAGCTCGGTACATGGGAAGGATAGGACACAGCAACCGAGTTCACCAGCGAATACATCTCAAGAAGACAGATTTGAAAGAAGATTGATTGTCAAGGTGGGCCTGAAGGTCCCTTCAACCAACAGGAAGGATCCAGAAGCAAGATCTTTTTACCTTTCTGTTAAGAAAGTGTTTACAGCTTTAAAAAAAAAATTATAATAATAAAATAACTTTAAAGTTTTAACCTGAAACAGTGGTTATTAGCCTACTTTATTTACTTAATAACGCAGGACCCAGGACATCGATGCTACTAAGGGGTAAGTAGGTAAAATTCTTCGGTGAAAGTATGGGTTATACCGGGGGATAACTTGAAAATATAGTTTGACCTGAATAGCACCCACCGAAGCCTGCATCGGAGTCAGGGAGTGAGAATCCCTGTTCACCATTTAGAATATCGACCCTTTTTTGGTATAGGGGGAATTCTAAGAATAGTGGTGAGTTTTAACTTCAATGCACATCTTTGGACTGTGGGAGGAAACCAGAGGAAACCCATGCCGACATGGGGAGAAAGTGCAAACACCACACAGACAGTCAACCAAGGCCGAAATTGAACCCAAGTCCTTGCCGTTGTGAGGCAGCAGTGTTAGCCACTGTGCCACCCTTTTGTCCTTCAGTGAGCTTTCAAGTGAAAGGTAATCAAATATGCAGCAATAGATGATGGTTCAACAGTGTGCTTTCAACTACAATGATAGCATGTGTCAGAAAATTACTTGGCCAACTGTGTTGTCATGGGTTTCTCTAGCATCTTCCAATCCCTCATACTGTCCACAGTGATTTGCAGGGCCTCATTTATCAAGTAGCTCTTCCTATGCCTTGTCCTTTCGTTCAGTATCCAAATGTGCACTTTCAAAAGTGGTGGAATTATTCTGGCACAATGCAATTTTAGATAGGTTAAGGATTATTATTGCAGGGTTTTTCTCTTTTTAACCAACTGCTCAGTTGTATGTTAATTGTATTAATCCTGGCTCAATGATGGCAATATGAATAAACATTTCCATTCCTGTGAGTCTGTTAAAAAGAGAGAGAAGAAAAACTTTGTCTAATTTATTATAGTCAGAAGTCTTACAACACCAGATTAAAGTCCAACAGGTTTGTTTCAAACACTAGCTTTCGGAGCACTGCTCCTTCCTCAGGTGAATGGAGAGGTATGTTCCAGAAACATTTATATAGACAAAGTCAGAGATGCCAGACAATGCTTGGAATGCGAGCATTTGCGAGTAATCAAATCGCCCCCTATCTCTGGATCTGTAATGATTTGATTACTTGCAAATGCTCGCATTCAAAGCATTGTCTGGCATCTCTGACTTTGTCTATATAAATGTTTCTGGAACATACCTCGCCATTCACCTGAGGAAGGAGCAGTGATCCGAAAGCTTGTGTTTGAAACAAACCTGTTGGACTTTAACCTGGTGTTGTAAGACTTCTTACTGTGCTCACCCCGGTCCTACGCCGGCATTTCCACATCATAATTTATTATACATTCGGTGCACTAAGAATAAATTCAACTCCCTTGGTGGGTAAGAGGAACTGAATTTTTGGAACAGTTTATTTCCAGTTGTTCCAACAGTATTGCAAACTATGTTCCACACCTGGGGCGCAATTCAGCTGCCTCATCCTGCCACACTTGGTGTCGGGACATAGCCGTTGTATCTCACAAGAGGCCTCTCGCAAGATTTGCGATGCTCGAAACGTCTTGCGAGATTCAACGGAATCTCGTGTGACATCATGACCTGGATCTCACCCTCACTGGGCGTGATCCAGATCAACATCTTTGTAAGAGCCACATGGCTCATTTACACATGCAGTCGCCAGATTCACCAGGTGCCCGGGGCTCAACGACCGCTCCTGCGAGATCTTGCCAGGGCGCCATTTAGTATTGGCCCACACAAACGTGTGCCAGGTGTAAAGGAGGGGGGATCTCCCAGGCTATTAGAGACCCTGGGGGTGGTACCCAGCTCTCCCTCTGGCACCCGGGCACCTTGGCACTGCCATTGTGCCAGGTTGGCACTTCCAGGGTGTCAGGTTGGCACTGCCAGGGTTCCTAGATGCCCGGTTGCCAATGCCAGAATTTGGGCCCAGAGGGCCTTACCAGGAAGAGGGGGGTTGGTGTGGGTTCCCGGAGCCCTCTCCCAAGGTTGAAGTGGTGAGGAGGAGGAGGTCAAAAAAGGGGTGGGGGCCTGATAGGTGGGGGGGGGGGGGGGGGGGGGTACGATCGGGGAAGCATTCCAAAGTGGCACCCCAATCCGCGAGCAGGCTTTAAGCTCGCCAGCAGAAAATCACTCTAGGTGCAGCCTCGGTGGCCATAAAAAATAGCAAAGTGGAGTTGAATAGCGGAATGTTTCTCGAAGCTGCAGCCATCAAGAAACATCCCGATAAACACACTCAAAGCCAATGTAGAAATCTCACTGACCAGTGGCTGGACTCTCTGTTTGGGAGACTGAGGGCGTCCCATTTCAGGAGCGTTGAGCGGGGTTTGCTGTTTATTGTCCCTTGGCGAGGAACGACCCACCAAGGCCTCACTTAAATAATAATAATAATCTTTATTCGTGTCGCAAGTAGGCTTAAATTAACTCTGCAATGAAGTTGCTTAAAAAAAAACCCTAGTCGCCACATTCCGGTGCCTGTTCGGGTACACAGAGGGAGAATTCAGAATGTTTAATTCACCTAACAACCAAGCCTTTTTTGGGACTTGTGGGAGGAAACCGGAGCACCAGGAGGAAACTCACACAGACACAGGGAGAACGTGCAAACTCTGCAAGGACGGTGACTCAAGCCGGGAATCAAACCTGGGATCCTGGCGCTGTGAAGCAACAGTGCTGAACACTCTGCTACCATGGTGCCCATTTCCTGCTCGGAGAAGCTCAACTCGTCAGTGCAGGAAGGGTACTCGTGGATCGAGGCACCATTTTGCAAGGCCGCCCCAATTTTTCAACCCCTCTGAGCTACTCCAACGCAGCCTCTGCCCCCTCCCCCCACCCCACCCCACTGCACCCACCATATGTCTTATGATCCCCACTCGAGATCCCCACTCACCCTGTGGTATTATCATAAATATAAGAACTGCAAGGGTTAATGAAATGTCTAGGGTAGCCACTAGAGGGAGCTACAGTTACAGGTATATTTGAGGCAGTGAAGCAAAGCCTTGTGGGAGAGTGTGTGCAGGAATTAGCTAGAGAGAGTTTGAAGTACAAATAGTATGAGTAAGAGCAGATCATGTTTTATATCAGTATAAAGATTAGCTGTAGATTAGTGCAGTTTAAATGTTAATGATCAACTGTGTATTATTTAGGAGTGTCAAATCCAAATTAGTAATGTTAATACATTTATAGCTTTTGTTCAAGTTCAAGTTGTTTTGTGGTCTTTGTGAAGACTTCGTCAACCATCCTGAAATAAGCAACACAAAGAACACCACACATCCCCGGGCCCGACGCCTGGCACATGGAACCTGGCACCCGGGCACCTTGTGAATGCCAGCCTGGCAGTGCCACCCTGGAAGTTCCACCTGGGCCCTCTGACAGTATCAGGATGGCACTGCAAATTATGTTTCTTCGTGGACCTGCCGGCGTGAGGTTCGATATCGCCGCCAGGGGGGTCCGGAGAATCAGACACAAATCACAATTTTTCCATTGCGTGCTATTGTCCTCCTGATCACAATTCTCGCTGCCAGGGCGGGAAGAGGAGAATTCAGGCCCAGGAATTGGTCCCCATAAATAATCAAACTCAGTGACTGAACCATCAAACCTCTCGGCCTGTATGATTTCACACACGAATTTGGGGCCATTGGAAAGAAGTGGGAATTACCATTTTTTAAGACAATCCATAAAGATGATAACGTTTGAGGTAATTTATTATTTATTGCAGTAAATGCTATTATAAATTAATAAGCTGCTGTTCCAACATCAACAACTTCAGAAGAAAACTTTGTCACCGTTCCAAATACAGGACAAATTGAATAAAATGTCACGGTAATTGCTGCATTTTTCAAGGAAATTACTTTAAAGAGGCAGTAGCACAAGTAAAATCCAATTAAGCAGGCTGCCATCAAATACACAGAGGTAGAACTGCAGTAGGTCTGAACCTGAAATAATGCAAGTGTTTCAGTAAACACAAGGGTGAGGTCACAACTCAAAATCAAATTGTTGTTCTCATGATCCTATTGCAGTGGGATCTCAGTCAGCTGCACATTGCTTCCATTGAAATGTTTAAATGTGATATGATTTCAGCCATTTATAAAAGGGACGAGACTTACTTTGAATAAATTAATTATATTCAGCAATACTATGAATGCTGAATGACTTCTGTACACTTTAAAGACGAGGAGCACAATACTCCGGCCTCGTTGCACTCTCGCTCGAGCGAAATGAGGCCAGTGAATAGCGGGAGAGGCCGAAAACGAGAACCGCACCAGGCACCAGTTTGCGATGCAACCAGCCAGCTCTCCTCGGCGAAATGGGATCTCGCCGTAGTGTGGCGAGAAACCAGTTAGCACCACTTGAACCCCATTTCCATACAAAGAAGGGGAGTGACCCCATTGACATAGACATAGAACATACAGTGCAGAAGGAGGCCATTCGCCCATCGAGTCTGCCCCGACCCACTTAAGCCCTCACTTCCACCCTATCCCCGTAACCCAATAACGCCTCCTAAACATTTTGGTCATAAGGGCAATTTAGCATGGCCAATCCACCTAACCTGCACGTCTTTGGACTGTGGGAGGAAACCGGAGCACCCGGAGGAAACCCACGCAGACACGGGGAGAACGTGCAGACTCCGCACAGACAGTGACCCAAGCCGGGGATCGAACCTGCGACCCTATCACTGTGAAGCCGCAGTGCTATCCACTTGTGCTACTGTGCTGCTCTTATCTCATGGCCTCCCATGATTCATTGGCCTCCCCAGCAAGTGGTAACGCTGGTGCCAATTAGTACTACTTTTGAAAACGTGAACCTGGCAGAATGGCTTCTGCCGGGAGCCGAAAGGTATGCAGCCATCTTTGTGCAGAGGCAAAGAGCACGGGGGCGCTGGGCTTGCTGCCCCTGAGCTTGGTGGGGGGTGGGGTAATCTTGGCTGGGGGTGGGGCCCCTCTGCAGGGGTGGACCATCATGGGAGTGTGGGGGGGGGGGTGCGCTGGGGGGAGCAACCGGAGGGAAACCACACATGGCACCTGGATTGCATGTACCTATTACGGGGGCAACCATTTTCTCTGCCCATCTGTCCCACCAACCTCCCATAACCTCCACTGACTGCCAAGGTCTCTGGCCATGCGGCTGAAGGCTAATAAACAATTGGCAATCATGGTTAATTGAGCATTTCACACAACCCAAGTGGATTCCTGTGGGTGGGCGGGTCATGCAGCATGTGGGAGTCATTGCCTGGCATCCCAATCAAACCGTAATGCCTGGACTGGAGGGTGGGTGAGTGCCACGGGGAGGAGGGATGCCTGGAGAAATGGGTCAAGGGTTCGGAGGTCAGCCTGCATAGCGGAAGAAAGTGGCAGAGGCGTCATACTGGTTATGTAGAAAGTGTTTGTTGTGTTTAACAATTCCCCACTCTCCAAATGGTGCCACCTCCCTCCCCCCATCACCCCCTGCCTACTCCCCCACCCCTCCTCCCTCTCCTGGTGCCCTCTGTGATCCTCAATGTGCTTTGCCTTCCTAGCTCTACTGCTACATCTAGGTGAGTCCCAGGATGCACATAAGAGGTGGAGGCAGCCACCTCCTTACCTCATCCCTGGTGGGCATCCTCTGGAGGCTCTGAGACCAGTGGGCATTTGTTGGCAGCACATGCACAGCCATGCCGCCCTGTCCCATGTTCTGACTCTGAGACAGCTCTGTGGTCTTATCAGAGCAGTGGAATTCGGTGAAGCTGGTGGCCACCATCCCCACTCCATGGGACGGCTCCGGGTTGCCCCCCAGTGCTCCCTCCTCCTGGTTGGTTCCCATAGGACCCTGGGGTTCACCTTGGGATGGAGGGGCACATGGTTCGAGCCCTGCTGCCCCTGCCTCAGCTGGCTCTGCCAGTCCTGGCGCATCCCCATGGTCCACACCATCATGTTGGCACCCTCGGCGATGCTTCTCAGTGACTGGGACATGCTCAAAGACCCCCTCTTGCAGCATGTCATGCACCACCTCGCCAATGCCTGGCAGAAAGGGCCATGCCCTCAATTTTACAATGTAAAGGATGACCTGGTGGTGATTGATGGTATCCTCCTCAAGCTGAACCGGATTGTCATTCCACTCAGTCTAGGTGCTCTGCCAAATCCTTGAAGGACACCTGGGCGTTGAGAAGTGCAGATGCAGGCAGGCTGTCTACTGGCCGGTATTAGCCAGGACATCTCGAACATGGTCCTCAACTGTGCGACCTGTCAACGCTTCCAGCCAGCGCAGAGCAAGGAGTCGCTCAAGCAACATGAAATCGAGACCTCCCCGTGGTCCAAGGTTGGCATCTACCTCTTTCATGCAAATGGTCATGACTACGTGTTGATTATTGACTATTTCTCCAATTACCCTGAAGTCGTGAAGATCTCAGACCTCACATCTCGGGCCGTCATCAAGGCCTGTAAGGAGACGTTCTCCAGGCATGGTATACCACTCACTGTCATGAGTGACAATGGCCCGTGCTTCAACAGCCACAAGTGGTTTGCCAAGTCATACTATTTCAGACATTCACTTCCAGCCCACACTATCCACAGTCCAATGGGAAGGTTGAAAAAGGGGTGCACATTGTGAAACAGCTCATCTGCAAGGCCGCGGATTCTGCGTCTGACATCTACCTCGCGCTGCTTGCGTACAGGGCGACCCCATTGTCCACTGCCATGTCGCTGGCCCAACTCCTGATGAACAGGGACCTTCCAGCCATACACTTGCCCAACCTGGATTACCTCCCGGTGCTGCAGAAGGTGCAGCAGCTCCGAAATCAGCAAAAGCAGGGCTATGATGCTCATGCCACCGATTTGCCCATGTTATCCCTGGTGTACACTGTCAGGATCAAGATGCCGGATGGTGGCTGGTCTGCTCCAGCTTTCGCCGTTCAACAGGCTGCGCCCCGCTCGTATATTGTACGTATGGCTCATGGTTCTGTTGTGCGACGAAACAGACGGGCACTGCGCAAAGTTGCCTGCCCACAACCGCTTTCTTCTCCGTTTCTGTCCGTTCTTTTGCCACCTCCTGTTACCTTGAACTACGAGGCCACCAGTAAGGCTTCCATCCCACCTGTCAAGGCGCCATCGTGCCCACCACCACCTCTCCGGCGGTCACCAAGAATCAGACGCAAGCCCCAGAGACTGGACTTATGAACATTTGTTTTGTTTGCTATGTTCTGTTTTCTCACATTAGACAGCTGTCTTCACATGTAAATATGCTCACATAGGCCAGCCACCACTTGTAAATATGTTAATATTTGCCACTACATGTAAGTACGTTCCCATATGCCAACAAAACATAAAAAAAGGGAGATGTCATGATATGCAGACATGCAGATAATGATATGCAGACAGGCACAGACAAGTAGCTAAAGAACACAGAGAACAGGACATGACCAATGAGCAGACAGGACACTCAGGGGTGGTATCTCACTATAAAAGGCACAAGGTACTCACACTCCGCCTCTTTCCACTGATGAACATCTACAGAGTGAGTCAGGGTGTATGTACAGTATCACACCTCCAGCACATGGCTAAGAGCTAGTCTGGTTCAGTCAGACAGAGTAACCACACTTAGGTTAGCAGAGAGTCAAACTCTTAGAGAACTGTGCTAACTGATTTTGATTTGATTTATTATTGTCACATGTATTCGTATGCAGTGAAAAGTATTGTTTCTTGCATGCTGTACAAACAATGCATACCGTACATAGGGAAGGAAGGAGACTCTGCAGAATATAATGTTACAGTTATAGCAAGGAGCAGAGAAAAAAAGATCAACTTAATACGAGGTAGGTCCATTCAAAAGTCTGATGGCAGTAGGGAAGAAGCTGTTCTTGAGTCGGTTGGTACGTGACCTCAACTGGTTCAATAAATCAGATTGGACTAACTTCAAGGTCTGGAGTATCTTTTGGTTAAAGCTGCATCCATCTGCCGTGTTTTCCCAGAGTACATAACAATCAAGGCCATTCCAATCTGAGAACTGGACATGTCCCGCAGAACCTCATCAAGGTCAGCCTGGTCCTGGGTGACATCCCCCAGCAAGGTGGACATTATGCCGAGACCCTCAGCCATGGCTTCATCAACTACATGATACTTGGACACCTTCATTAATGGTGCCAACGTTGTGCATCAGGCTTTCCATCGGAATCGCCACCTTAGAATTGTTGGCCTCGTTGTCACACATTGCTGGTAACATCTCCTGCACGTGTAGCCTCTGTGACTCCTCCAGTCGGCCATGGACCTGCTGGAG
The DNA here is from genome assembly GCF_902713615.1 of Scyliorhinus canicula. NCBI lineage: Eukaryota > Metazoa > Chordata > Chondrichthyes > Carcharhiniformes > Scyliorhinidae > Scyliorhinus > Scyliorhinus canicula. The sequence continues at coordinate 121,039,687 of NC_052150.1, forward strand.
TGTCACTGACATATCACTCTGAATGTCCTGTCCGCTCCCTACCATCTCCATCAGCTCTCGGAATACATCTTCCATAGGCTCAGCATCAGGCTGCGAGCCAGCCGGGTCCTGGGATCCAGCAGACCTCTGACTGCTGTCTCGCCTGTGGGTTCCTGTCTCCACCTAATGTGCATCAGCAGCAGTGTGGTGCTCACTGGATTGTGCCCCCGAAGCCTGTCCAATAACAGTGCCCACCGAGGTGCATGTCTCTGCACTGGTGGTCGGTGGGGATGACAGCTGTAACGCCTCGATCATGTCTTCCTCGGAGCTCCTCTCCGAGGTGGTCTCCTGGGGTGGCTGGACAGCGTGCCATCTGGGAATGAGCCAGCGCCATCATCTGGAGGACCTGCGGGAGAATGGACATGTGGTCAGTGGGAAGGATGGATCAGTCAGTCTATATGGCAATAACAACTCACATTTGACAGGTCGTCCGGCTGTAACCCGGTGGTACCTCACCTCTGTGGCGTCCGCCAGCCTCCGCATGGGTGACCGATCTGTTCTCGTCTACCCCAGTCACCTCCAGGGCCCACTCCTCGAAGGAGATGAGGATTCTAAAGTCCAGCACCCACAGCCAGTCTGGACCCTCTCCCGACGATTGTGGGAGAGCTTTCCCAGAGGAGACACAGAGAGGGCACTATTAGCCACACGCATGGTTTACAGTGTTGGGGGTGGGGTGCAAATGAAGGGTTGAAGGGAGAGGGGGTGTGGAGGGAGGCTCGGGGGTGTCTTGACCGGAGAGGAGGGCTGGAGGGAAGGTTGGGGGTCGCATAGAGAGTTGCGGGGGGAAGGGTGGATGCTCGTGTGGAGGAAAATAGATCTCAGGGGACGGGGGGGGGGGGGGGGGGGGGGGGGTCGGGAGGCATTGGTGTCGACTCACACATGCTGCCCGGTGTAGGTTGTTGACCTTTTTCCACCACTGGAGGTCAGTCCTCCTGGTCACACTCCCCGAGCTCACAGCCGCCACCACCTCAACCCAGGCAGCACTGGCTGCCCTGTGGCTGACCCTCCTGGACACTTGGGGGAACAGGACATCCCTCCTGGCCTCCACTGCGACTATGAGCCTCTCCAGATCTGCATCCCTGAATTTTGGGGCTGGATCCCTGGGTGCCATTGTTCCGAGCTGGCTGGGGTTGGTTGTGCAAGAGTTGTTTAAGTGCTGCTTGACCTTGTTGGCCGGGGGGCTGGTGAGCGCAGTGTTGGTGAATCAGCCGCCGAGCCTCCATTTGCGGCGAGAAGCCCGTGGGGCCTCGTTAAGTGGACTAATTAATGTTAAATAATGTTACCGGCCTTGCTGGGCCGAGCACCACAAAGCCCGCGGCACTTACTACCACACTAAAATAATTTTCTGGAGAATCACAAATAAGATTTAAGTTTCCTTTCGGAAAATAATGGGCAGGATTTCCCAGACCCCCCCCCCCCCCTCTCCTGCAGCGTGTTTTCCTGCGGTGGAGGAAGCTCCCGGTTCACCATTGAACTGATTCCTTGATGACTATTCCGTTTCGTATGGCTCTCACTCTCTTCCCCCAGGGAACCTGCCACAGGAGGTGCGCCATCAGTGGGACCAGAAAATCCCACCGGCAGGAAGGGTGGAAAATTCCACCCAGTAAGTTTGGTCAATAGTAAGAACAGTAAGCCATTTAGGCCCTGGAGCCGCTTCCATAATTCAATCGGATCTTGGCTGATCCGTATTACCATTTACTCACTTTGATTTCTTAACCCTTAACCTATCAATCTCAGTGTTGACATTTTCAATTGACTTAAGCCTCAACAGCTTTCTGGGGAGAGTGTTCCAGCTTTCTACTATCCAACCGTGTGAAGAAATTCTTTCTGACACAAATCCTGAATGGCTCAACTCTCCTTAAAGATTATTCCCCACCACAGGAAATCATCTCTCTCCATTACCTTGTCAACTCATTTGATCATCTTAAACATCTTCATGGGATCAGGTTTCAGCATAGGGTTTATTCATTAGTTTAGCTACACTGGCTTCTGCAGTCGACAAGATGGTTCAAACAATCTGATTTTATACAGAATGATTTGAATGCCATTTCCAGGTGCAAGAAGTGATTTTTGTGTGTCTGAGCTGACAGGTACAGAACATTTAAATAATGTAATCTGCGGCTTGGGATTTCATTACTATGAGATTGAATAGAGCTAAAATTGTGCAGTGAGATTTTCAGTTATCCATTGGTCAATTGTTTGCGTAAATTGAAAGCATTGTTTGTGAAATATAATATGGAAGGATCTTCAGAAATAATCTTTTATACGTACCACAAAAATATGGCCAACGTAAGTTATCAGCTGAGGTGAGTGTCGAACATGAAGGCCCTGAATGGCTGTGGGGATTTCCTGAACCTCTGCCCTTAGTGAGAGACCAGCAGAACCCCTTGAGAAAAGGGCCAACCGTTTGGAACAATTTACACTGCTCCTCTGGGAGTTCTACCAGTCTCCCACTGGATAACCCGTATGGAGGTTCCAGGCAAAGAATTTTCATGAATAAGAGGCAATAAGCCACTAAACACCAAGCCATCTTCTCCAAGGCTAATACTGACTTCATTTCCTCTGGGAATCTTCCCTCCACGACCTCCAATCTCATAGGCCTTCAATATCAAACAGCATGTTTCTGCCTCCTTTCAAAGATCCACGCAGGGCTGCTCTGATAGAGTTCCCATCTGTCCACAACAACAAACCCACCTGCTTCAAAATTCAACAGATAGTTCTCCGCTGTCTCCAGTGTAATTTCGCCACCAAACACTCTCCCTAGTACAACACTTTTCAGCCGTTTCCTGGCCCAGTGAACTGATTTATTTCTATGTCTACTCGATTTTCTCCCCCCCCCATATCCTGTCTCTTCCAACTTACAATGAGATTCTTCTGACACCCTTTGCTACTTTAACAATTTCCAGCTTCCTGATTTTTACTGTTTTCTCTTCAGTATGGGCACCCAATTTTTTACATGTCCAACCCCCCACCAGGACAGCCTGCAAACTCTACATTTCTTCCTAAAAGAGTAGTTCAACTAGTATCCATCGAACACCACCCTCCTCTTACAGGTTGAACTTATTCTCACATTGAACAATTTCTCCTCCAAATAAAAAATATTCCTATGGGTACCCACATGGATCCGAGTTGTTGCTTGCTTTGTTGTGGCATTTGTGGAGCATTCCTTGTCCCAATCCTACTCAGATTTCCTCCCTTGCATCATTTTGGCCAGTACATTTATGACTGCATCAGTGACAATTTCCACTCTCACCCTGAACTGGAAAATGTAATCAGCTTTGATTCTAACTTCTGCCCTTCTCTCACCATCACATGGTCCTCCTCTGACCCTTCCACGCCTTCTTTCATTCCACTTCTGGAGATGTGTTATTGGCTTATTGACTTCATGCCATGCTCCTGTTCTAGTTTATCCATCTTCATTGTACTTGTTCTTCCATATCAACATTTATACTATGTCTTCCTTATTCCTCAATCAAAGACTTCCCTCTCACTGAGATTGACAAGGTCCTTGACCATGTCCATTCAATTTCCTGTATTCCTGCTCTCACCCTCTTGCCCTGCCTTCAAACCCCCTACCCCACCCCGAACCATGATTGAATTCCTCTTGCCCTCATCTTCCACCCCACCATCCGCAATATGCAGCAGATCATCCTCCACCTTTTCTTCCATCTCCAGTGTGACAGCATCACCAAACACATTTTCCCTTTCAGCATTCCTAAGGAATTCTCTATTTTTTTGAATTTGTCAACTCAGGTGAGAAAAGCGGTGTTTAGCCTGCCGGCTCCATTGTCAGCTTTTGCCGCTGTACTTTTTGACACTCGGTCAAACAAAATCCTGGAGGCAACTCCCATGATGTCACACTGGTGAAGTGGTCTCAATGAGCCCACCGCACCAGCAATGTCAGCCTTCAACAGATCGAGGCACCCTATTTAAATGGCATCCCGATCTAAACACAATGAAAATAAGAGAGAATCACCCCACGGACACAGCCCCTTCTAGCAAATCTCCCTCCCCCAACTCCCAACGCACACTTTCTATGGGAATCCTCCCGAGGGACATGGGGAACCCCCCTATGCATATGCCATTCTCCTTTCCCCCGGGATCTCCCATCGGAAGTTCACCCCGCTTTCTTAGCACTATCCTTTGGCACTGCCCCCTGGCAGGGAGCAGTGCAGGGACAGTGCCAGGGCAGCGCCAAATGTGGGAGGATATTTGAGCGGGGGAGGCTGCCAGTGATATTTAAATGACTGGTAATGGAGATCCCGATGTATCATGGGTAGGTAGTGAGGATATTGCACCGGGTAATTTACAGATCACAAGGAACTTGGATGGGTGGGAGGTGAATGAGAATGTGCTACCTGGCTGAGGAGAAGGCTGCTTATGAATTTGAAGGGAAAACAATACCTGATAAAAAGTATGTTTGATCAACTTTGAGCTGAATTTTCACCATGGAGGTGGGAGACAAGAGCTGGGTTTAATTATTGGTCAGGAAATTGATTGGAGTTGCTATTGTCATGGAGATGAGTTCCTAACCGACATGGAGACAGCTTTCCTGCTCACATGGAGCCAGGAACAGAGTTGGTCAGATCAAGTTAGGGACTCATTGAGATACAACATTTGGATAAAATGGGATTGGAATACTTAGTTGGTTGTTTTTGACTGGAGCAGGCTGTTCTAATCTGCTCTGAGCAAGCGGGACCTCGACGTTGAAGGGTCGGGTGGTGGCCTGTGTGTGGGGGTGGGGTGGGGGGGGGCTGGAGAGGGGTCCAACCCCCGGGGTGGCCTCCGATGTGGCCTGGCCCGCGATCGGGGCCCACCCATTGGCAGGCTGGCCTCTCTGGCTGGGGGCCTCCTTTCCTACATGCCGGCCCCTGTCGTCCTGCGCCATGTTCTATCAGGGCCGGCGCGTTGAAGGAGGCCACTGCGCATGCGCGCATTGGCGAGGGTGCTACTGTGCATGCGCAGATCCCCATGGTGCACAGTTCGCCATGGAGGGGCTAGAATTAGTCCTGGCAGCGGCCCGTTCACGCCGTCGTAAAACGCGACGCCGTTTACGATGGCGTGGATACTCTACCATGGGATTGGCGAATCCCACCTTAGGTCTCCAGTTGTCAGGACTTCCACCAATTCATGCCAGCATGACTGATGACTGGAGTAGCTGGACCTTGGCAGGAGGCTGGTGAATTGGGCATCCCACCTGATAATTATATTGAAATAAAGTTAAATTAGGATCTCTGGGCGAGAACCTTGTTGGCTCTGGTTGGACAAACCAGGAGACTTGCAACGGGTTTGATACCCAGCAGGAATCCCGTTTTTATCCTCGCGTCCAATTCAGCGGGCCATCATGATTCCTTGGGCAAGTGGCCCCGGAGAATCTCACATTCCAGAGTTCCCATTGTTGCTGCTGTGACAGGAAAAGTAGTATGAGGTGAAAGAGTTACTGGGATCCTTCATGGTGAACTGAAAGTCTCTGGGCAGATGTTGTTCTATTATTGGCAGTAAGTGATTAGATATTCTAAGCTGTGTCTCCACGCATGTCTTCCATATCCACAAAGAGAAACCACAGGGAGAAAGTGCAAACTTCACACAGACAGACACCCAAGGTCGGAATTGAACCTGCGTCCCTGGTGCTGTACAGCAGCAGTGCTAACCACTGTGCCACCATGTCTCCTCTCCCACTTCCTGCTCTTGCTCCTCCCCCATGTGCTGTCCCCTTCCAGGATCTTCAGCGATTCAGCCAGCACTGGAGTCCTGCCAAGCGAGGAGGGAACCCTCAGTCCATGGTCCTTCTAGAATTTTATAAAAATTGATTTCTGGGTTGTGGGCGTTGCTGGTTCAGCCAGCATTTATTGCCCATCCCTAGTTGTCCTTCAAAAGGTGGGAGTGAGTTGCCTTCTTGAACCGCTGCAGTCCTTGTGGAACAGGCCATCAGACTGCAACCAGGAGAAGCACTAGAAAAGAACTCTGTCACTAACTGGCGAAGAATAGTGTTGCAAAAGTGTGACGGGCTCCAGATCATTTTGGACTTTATGATATGAAAATAAAAGGTGCACTGACTTTGACATTTTTGGATGTAATAGTCGTATGGGAAAAGGCGCACATAATTCCTGCTGATTTATTAACTCAGGTTGCCAATATTCGGATGGTCATTTAGATGTGTTTTCATATGGTTGGATGAGTACTAGGCTGAAAGATGTTTTCCTTTCTTTGAGAGTTGGGAAGAGCAAGGGAGTGCTGTGGTGTCAAAGGAAAATTCATCCATGGCAAAATTGTGAAGAGAACAACAGGCTATAATTATTTGTGACACACGATCTGTAACACACTGCAGAACTGCTCCAGATCTGTACAAGCAGTGAATGTGCCTTAACTCATTCAATTGCCAATCTAACTGAGGCATGTGCCTCATTGTCATGCCACTTCACAGTTGTTCAGACCACTCTTACTGTGATCATTACCCTTGTCATCCAGTAGCCATCGATTGAATTGGTTTTTTTTTCTCCCTATTACAGCCCGGTTCATATTACAGAGCTTACGTGTGGTTGCCTGAAGTGCGTTTATGCCATAAATATTGAGAGTGGTCACAGAAAGAGCAGGGCAGATGAACATGATTGCAAGTTGTCACACAGTAAGGGACACAGCTGCACACTAAAGCAGAGCTTTTTTCTCCATGCCACCTCAGGAAGGTCTTTAAGACTCAGTACTCAGTCCATATATTTGACCTATTTGATCCATGGGAGGTAATATCTGCATCCTTCATAAATGCTATTTGGCGGAAATGAATTAATAGCGTGAATTAAGTGAAAACACTTTTACATAATTTTCCTGAAGGAGAAACAAGGGGCGGGGGGGGGGGGGGGGGGGGGGGGTTGGGAGGGCATGAATCATGCAACGCCGATCCGACGCCGGGTCTGCCGATTCTCTGGCAATCGGAGAATTGGCAGAAATGGCGCCGACGCAGTCACGTGGCGGCGGTTGGGAGCCACTCAACAATGCCCCCCACCGGCGATTCTCAACGAGCCAAATGCCCGCCAAGTTCGGCCGAGTTCCCCCGGTGTCATTCCCGTCTGGTCCTACCCGGCGGGACTTTGGCGTTCATGCTGTGGGGGCCGTCCTGGTGTGGGGGAGGGGGGATCCGACTCCGGGGGGTGGGGGCCTCCACTGTGGCCAGGTGATCGGGGCCCACCGATCGGCGGGCGGGGTAGCCTACGCTCCTCTGCACCGGGCCCCTGTAGGGCTCCGCCATGGTGCCCGCGAACCGGCGCGGAGTAGGCAACCCAGGCGCATGTGTGAAATTGCGCCGGCTAGCTGGTGCCCGTATCAGCAGCTGGAGCTGCGTGAAGCGCTCCAGTGCTGTTCTGGCCCCCTCTGCGGCGCAGGATCACTGCTCCTCGGGGTCAGATGATGCCGTCGTAAAATGCTCCGGCATTTACGACGGCGTCAACACTTAGCCCCAGGATAGGAGAATTCCGCCCCAGGTGGGTGCAATTTTCCGGTCCGGTTGATGTGGGAATCATGGTGAGGGGAGGCACAAAATTTGGCAAGATGGGAAATGTCAGATTTCCATAAGTGGGAAATGATGTTGGAGTTGTGTGCTTCCCAACCTCCATGGCAGGTTTATGGTGGGCCAACCTTTACACTGATCCATATCATGGACACTTATTAAAAATACAATGCTCTGGAATCACATTCCCCAATCAAATGACGTGCCCCACAAGCGGATAATTAGAATGGTCTGATTCATGATCGTTTATCAGTGGACCTGGCGACTTTCACTTCGAGGTTTGTAGACGTAGCTTTTGTCCACCTTTAACAGCAGTGCTGCCATATCTCACTGTTTCTCAGATTCAGCACCAAGGATGCTGGCCATCGGGCCAGACCAGAGGGAAAGGGAGAAGGCAGAGGCATGGCTGGAGCAGGGTGACTGGAGCACGAGAGGAAATGGGGAAGACAGAGAGGAACGGCTCAGGTGAATAGGTCTGAATGAAACAGAATGTAGTATTGTGAGACTGCCCCGGGACAGAGGCCACACCGTCGGGGTCAGAATAAAAAGGCTGTTCAGGGGCTGTGTGGTGGGACATGCTAGAGGGCTGTGCTTGACATACATGCCTTGTTCACTTGAAAGGAGGAAGGTCTGTCTACAGTATTGGTCGTTCAAACTATTGTGGTCAGCCGCTTAAAGATGTTGGACCTGGGGTTTAATGGCTTGATGCTGGGCAGTCAGGGAAGGCACCTGCAGCCTGCAAATTGGGAGCTGGTAAGTCATGGAGGTGGCATTGGTGTGGGGTGGTGAGTGTTGCAGTTCCTGTTATTCATGGTGCAAGTGCCTTTGAGGAGATTTACTCAAGTGTCTCTGGGATGGTGGAGGGTGTTGGAGACAACTGTGATGGGAAATCACTGTCATCCTTCAACTCATGCTCTGGGGTCTCCTGAGTTTTGGGCAGAGGTCTGGTGTCCAAGCTTCTTTCCTCACTACTTGGTCATGAGGGGGCCCTGGCTGTGGCACTGACTGGGGGCGGGGATGCCAGATGGACCCACCCCCATCTCCAGGAGGTCCTGCACGGCACAAGATAAGACGCATGACTGGACTGCGGGCCGGGGCAGAGTAGGGAGTTGGAAGTGAGGACGGTGTGGTGATATGCATCACTGTAAATACACAAGAGGTTAATGTAAATACAAGTAGACTAGATAGACAGTAGAGGGAGCACTAGAGACATGACACACAGACATTCAACCAATAGGTCAGTAAGATCGGACACGACCAATGGGCATTCACGACACACATAGAGGTGACACTACCACAGGAGGGCATTACACCAACCCATATGAAAGGACACAGCACACATGATCTTCCTCTTTCCAGTGGAGACTCTCAGTGAGTACACAGGGTTGATTTGAAACACATCACACCCACCACATGGATTGTAGCCGACTGGTTCGCCAGTCTGAGTAGCTATAGCAGGATTAACAGAAGAGTCGAATCCAAGTAGGAAAATCGTGAACAGTTTAATAAATGTGTTAAAGCTATCTCCAAGTCTGAACCTTCCTTTGTCAGAGTGTACCTCAAGGAAGCAGCTTATGCTACGTCAAGAGCATAACAAAACAGACGGTGTGGGGGTGAGGATGGTGCTGAGGGTGAGGGTGGTTTGGGGGCGAAGGTGGTGTGAGAGTGAGGGTGAGGATGAGGATGGTGTGAGGTGAGGGCGAGGCTGATGTGAGGGCGGTGTGGGGTTAAGGGTGAGGGTGAAGGTGGTGTGGGGGTAGTGTTGTGGGGGGGGGGGGCGTTGACATACATGTCACGGGGAACCGCAACTAAGCGGAGTCTAATTTCCTTGCCCACAGCCGACCTCAGGCCCAGCGACCTCCCTTTCCTCCAGACCACCGACCACATTGAGGGCCATCTGCTCTGCCATGGTGAGGGGCCGCAAGTCCGGCAGTCTCCCTCCAGTTTCCCCCCGGTCCCGGCTTTGCAAAATATCCATCCTGAGAAGAGAAATCTCCTGCAAACCAAGATCATTTGGGGATAAAATGTGGAAATCTGCAGCATAGAATACACCCAGAAGGCAACAGAACAAAAATGGAATCACTGCATCGAGACTAGCCAAAGGACAGCTGCTGTATATTTCTTTGGTCGTTTATTTTCTTTTCAAACTGAAAAACATTGTTAACATCTATACTAGTGTCTGTAGGACCCAGGGAATGTGTATGGCATAAGAATGTGACATGTCAGTAAGATTTAAACAAACTTTATTCTTTTTGCTTCAACAACAAAAACATAAAATGCTGGAAAAATTCAGCAGGTCTGGCAGCATCTGTGGAGAGAGAAATAGAGTTAACATTTCTAGTCTGTACTATTAAAGGGAGGCAGAAATGTGATGGATTATATACTATATAAGAGGGGGTGCGGCAGCTGGAGCAGAGTAGAAGGTCAGTGATTGGTGGGAGCTAGGAGAGATTGCAATAAAGATGTGCAGGTCACGAGTTGAGGAAACACTAATGGTCAGAGAAGATGCTAACAGTTGCATAGAAGTAAGATATCAGAATATGTTAATGAAGAGAATAAAGGTCAGTACTCCGTGAATGCAACACTCCCGCCAATCACTGGCCTTCTCCTTTGGTCCTCCCACCAAAAACACACCCAGTGAGAGGGTGTAAATCTAGCCCACAGTCACAACACAGCTTTTCCTTTCTTCTGTCTTTTCATTATTTCATCAACATTTGTAAACTCTCGATCTCATGGGCCACTTTTTATGAATTACGTCAGCGCAAATTCTACACACCCACGGTCAATTGCAAAATGTACTCTCATTGTCAACATTTTTATCAATTTATGTTGCAGAAGTCATGCAAAATAAGCAAATGCTAAAAATGCTACATACCTCAGCAGCCCCCCTCAATTGATATGCCTAAATCCAGATAGCATTAAATTGTGATCACTGGAGAGAGTTTTAGAATGGTTAAAATCTTAAAATGTGACCCCAACAGGTGGTGTATATGTCGACTTTAGTTCAATGGGTGAACGAACATGTGTGCCCCACCCTCTCTCACAGAAAAAGGCTTTTGTGCCCCATCCAGGGTGCCAAATTGTTGACTTTAATGGTTGGAGTGTTATGGTTACATACACCAGCCATTTTTGTCCACAATAACAAATTGTCTTTGATGATTTCACATGCAATATACAGAAAGGCTAAATTGTCAAAATCCAGAAAATACACAGGCTTCAGAGTTTGCTACTTCCTGGGTCTGTTGCTAGAGCTGTGATTATCCAATTTATATTTATGAAAACTGCTCACTAAATTTGCAACCGGAATGTTACATCACGTGCCCATCCATACACATGACTTCAGAACATTAGAAGATGGACACCCAGACATTATTCATTTCAAAAATACTGATGCTCACTGGTCCCAATATAATTCTCATTATAATTCAAGCACATCAGTATCAGCGTACTGTTAATTTAACAGAATTTCATCCATCCAGAGTAAATCCAGATGCATAGAAATCATTAATTAAATATTATTATGCATTAACTTTATGCATTTATATGAATTGCGTCTTGGCTGTATGTCACTGTAGGCATTAACTTATTTCCAGTAAATAGGAAACAAAATAGGTCATATAAATATGGTAATAAATAATAGTACAGAACTTGTGTATTGCTGAAAAAAGGAGATAGTTTTGTCAAAGCTTTTCATCTTGCACTCATCAGGACATTTGCAAGAATACAATGTCAGGGAAATCAACAAATTTATCCTGCATGAGATGAGAGTGTTGGCAGGTGGACCCTGATTGGTAGAGGGGTTGCCCTGGAGAATGCACCAGTTGATGGTGTTTGACAGTTAACTGCCAAGCATTGTTTGAAATTTAAACCAAGCAGCTTAACTCTGATTGGTCAAAGCATTACCCTCAGCAATAAGCCATTGAATTTGTTGATTTCTCTTACATTGCATTCTTGTGAATGTTCTCGTGAGTGTAAGATGAAAAACTTCAACAAAGAATGTCCCCTTTATTTCCGTTGCTTCCGCTAGGAAGGTAATGTTTTTCTAAAAACTGATAAATGTTGTTTCATTGCAATATAATTTATTAATATAAATAAATAAATTATAAATACTACTCCAGCCACTCAGAATAGGACAGATACACTTCGAATGCTGCATTTACATTTTAGGTTCCTTTAGGTGATTAATCCAGGTTGCTTCTAAATGTTAGAATACAAAGATTAGACTGCATTCAAAGAAAATAATTTGAGTGCAATTTACAGTGAGAAGATAGGGTAAGAATATTTGGTAATGAATCCAGGGTAATTCATAAACTAAAACAAGACAGGTCTACTAATAATTAAATCGCACTCAGTCAGTATATTTTTGTTACAGTCCAACAATGTCACTGTCCAATATTTGTCCATCCATCTTTTCAGTCACAAGAATATTGCTAGTAGGACATTACTGGAGGTCTAATGGACATGTGATGAGGGCTGGAATTGAGCAGGACAAGGTCTGCATGTGATCTACTGATTGGAAATTAGTGGTCTATATAGCACTGGAATGTAACAACCTACATTTAAAGTAAATAAACCTGTAATAATTTAGCAAAGTTCAACATGCTGAATTAGCCAAGACCGAGTAATCAGTGTACTGTGAGTGAAATTCTGCAGCACAATATAAGTAGTCTTAAATGGGTTTCTAATACATGCTACAAGACATACATTTCTCTCTTTCTTGTTTCAAAAATCTGCTTTGCCTATTGACTTATCGTGGCTTGCTGTCCTAGCTTTTCAGTCCTGTCTCATGTAAACTGGAGGATATTTTACCCTTTCCATTTGTGAAGAGAGAGGGGAAGTAACAACATTATGGGGAAATTTTATACCTTTTCTCGTGGCATGTTTGGAGGTGGGCATTTCATTTAATAAGGCAGGGTGGGGGGCACTGCCGCTTATATCAACCCAGCTGCGACCAGGCCTATCACAATGCAGCGTGCATGACAAGCAAACCTATGTGAGCTGCTTGTGACCTCTCCAAGGTGGTCCCTCAATCAAAGGCATTCAGAGCCTGATCGAAGGACTCAGCGTCGGGAAGTTGGGACCCTTTGAGAACCACCCCAACAACCAGCCCTTGTTGCTGACCTGTTATGCCCCTCTGCCATGCAACGCCCATCCCACAAAACCCCTCCCACCACTCTGGCCTGCGTCACTTCTCGATACTGGTCCTCTGGTGATTGTCATTTTCATGGCAGCCACGACCTCCCTGGTGACTCTGGTGAGGCAAAATGCTGACAGCCAATCAGAGGCCAGCAGCCCTCACTAGGTAGGATTTTGGTTCTCTCTCAGAGAAGGCCCACTGGTGGCAGTTCAAGTGCCTGAGAGGCAGGGAAAGCCTTCATGAGGAAAGTAATGCAAGTCTCTCACCATATCTCCAGGCAACAGGTGAGAGAGACTTCCAGAAAACCCTACCCAATTTCATAGTTCACCATATTTGTGCCCTCTCCCCTCCCCCTTTAGCTTCTGCTTGAATGGGTGAAGTCCATTGAATTGATAATTGACTTCAGGGGGCGCCACCATTGTTTTCATGTGGACCTAGGAGGATTCCCTGTGTTTCCTGTGTTAACCCTGGCCTGACACAACGGACTGCTTTTAATTAGCTTTGTTTTGGTCTTCCAGCCAACTATTTCAATCTGTTTCCTGATAATCCAGTGCCCAGCTTTTGTGCTGAGTATTTTGCGAACAGTTAATCTACAGGATACATCTTTTGTTTTGCGAAAGAAATCTTAGCACTAGGTTATTGACCTTCCTTCCAAGGCAAATTGAGTAATGTAGAGTTCATTTATTGAGCAATAATTGTTTTCTTTTAGCCTTTAGATTGCTGTCCGCTCCAGCCTATTTCCCCAGGACAGTTAGTTCTACATCATCCAACATTACATTGAGAAAAAGAAATGAAGTTAAGTAAAAATAAAATGCACTGCTTGCCATGCTATAAAACTAACATTTGGCAACTGAAGTGAACATAAAAAGCACAAGGTTAAAAAATTGTAATTTCAGCCGTTTACTGTGCTCTGGGCTTGTTTGATTGCCAAGCAAGGCCCTTAAAATTCAGTCCCTGTGTCCTATTTTATTCTTTAAATTTAATGCTCCTATTTCATCCATTCAAACATTTGTTTTCTATTTTTAATGTTTGAAAAAAGTTTCTTATGAATTCCATCGTCTTATATCAAAACAAATTAGTAATTATAACATAACTTTCAAGGCTATGGATCAATGCTGGCAAGTGGGATTAGGTGGGCAGGTCAGGGCCTTTCATGCTTTAGTGCAGACTCGATGGGCCAAACAACCTCTTCAGCACTGTATCTCAGTGATTCTGTGATGAGATTTCTGATTAACAATAACATAAAGATGATGGGGATAGTGGGTGTAAAAGGCATTGAAGTGTCCAATCAGGCATGATTGTATTGAGTGGTAGAGCAGGATCGACGAGCTGAATTGCCGGCTCCTAATCCTATGTTTCTATATTCACAAAGGGGTAGACATTTCCTTTTCAATGTTAGATTTTCCATTAAACATTTATTTTCTAGATGACAAGACATTATGTGATAAATTAATCTGGTTAGTTGAAAGATACATGTAAATGATACTGATTTACGCCTTGCAAAGATATATGGATGATGAGCAGCAGACACACGACACAGCGAATATAAAGAATTAAAGGGCAGATGTCCTGGAGACATCCATTGGCAATAAATTGTGTTCTTTCACTAAGTATCACAGACTACAAAAACCTCCGAGAGCATGTAAGAGTAATCATCACACCCACACTTACCATTAAATGTTCACTATTCATTGATCCTTTAAAAAGAACAGCATATTTGTCCTGAATTATGCAGCCGCTTGAAGGTTGAGAAGTATCCATTACTGAATTTCCTGTGTCCTTGTCAGAAACGTTTAATCAGCAGAGTGAGTCAGAGAGAATAATTTCATCTGGTGGGTTTGAAATGATCTCTTAAAAGAAAGCAAAAAGATGGGTTTGCTGTGGCCAAGAATAATTTTTTGTCAAAAAACATTTTTGAAAAGTTACTTTCTCTTCAATATTTTAGCCTCCTCTACTGAAATTGCTGACTCATATCTTGTCTTGTCCCACTTTGTGTCCCACTTCCAATTTGTCAAAAGTGAGTTCAGTGCCGTATTTTGCCTTATATGCCCACTCGCAGTGGCGGAGCTGACAGCAGCTAGGGAACTTGATTTCTTTGGGAAACAGGTTTTGTGGTTGTTTAAATCAGTTACACCATCAAATGAAATGAAATGAAAATCGCTTATTGTCACAAGGAGGCATCAAATGAAGTTACTGTGAAAAGCCCCTAGTCGCCACATTCCGGTGTCTGTTCGGGGAGGCTGGTATGGGAATTGAACCGTGCTGCTGGCCTGCCTTGGTTTGCTTTCAAAGCCAGCTCTTTAGCCCTGTGCTAAAAGCAGCCCACTTCCAGGTCTCTCGACATGTCTCAGGGTGCAGTCACGATGATGACTCAACAATGGAAAGATTTCTAATAATAATAATAGTAATCTTTATTATTGTCACACGTAGGTTTACAGTAACACTGCGATGAAGATCCTGTGAAAAGCCCCTAGTCGCAACATTCTGGTGCCTGTTCGGGTACATTGAGGAAGAATTCGGAATGTCCAATTCACTGAACAGGCTCGTCTTTCGGGACTAATGGGAGGAAACAGGAGCACCCTTAAGAAACCCATGCAGAAACAGGGAGAACATGCAGACTCTGCACAGGCAGTGACCCAAGCCGGGAATCGAACCTGGGTCCCTGCCACTGTGAAGCAACAGTGCTAACCACTGTAGGTAAAGGGGTCTTGGTAGAGGGTCAGAACTGTTGCATTCTCGATTGATCCTTGCGGATTCAGCAACCACAGCAATGGAAGCAATATTTCCGCTGGTCTCTGACTCTTCCCTGGATGTTATGATAAGGGATGTGAGGGACAACAGTGAAATGCTGTTTCCTGAGATCAGGAGGTAACGCCAGTCTCTTAGACCAAGCAGGTGTGGTGGAAGTGGCTGCGGAATGAGTAGCGCACTTTGCAGCTCTACCCATTCCTGTCTCTCCAGGCACCACACATCTCCATCTGAACAGCCAACACTCACCCTTATCTAATTGGCATCTCACAACCATCCCTCCACAAATGTTGTCCTTCCATTCTTGTCACACAATCTCTCACACAATTATAACTCTGTTTTTTCACCTTGCACATGAGAAGAAAAGAACTAGGGCGGACCAGCACTCAGAGGTATTTTATGTTAATTAGTCTAACTGGGGAATAATTGCTGAGATGTTGGTATGTTCAAACAATAATGGGTTGATTATATGTAACTAAACTATGTACAGTTACTCACAACTAGGTGTTACACTGCTGAAGCCATGAACCTTGTCCCCCTTTGACTCCTGATCAAGTGTTCCCACACATCATCATTATGGTACAGTCCCACACATTAACACTTACACACCCTAACACTGTAATAGGCAGCCCGACTGCTACAGGGAGGAGATCTTACAGATCAGCAGGGTGACCGAGTCCATGGACATTGGTGAAGGAGAGATGGGAGATGCCCCAGATACTCAGTGACAGAATTAGATATCACACTGCCAATTGGCAAGAGCAGCCCCAATGTGGCTTTGTTATCACCACTAACTGAAATGTGAACATCTATACAATGGTGACCTTTTATCCTTTCTCCATGTCACTTCTAATTCATATCTTTTGTTTTCCCACAGCTCCATTAAGCGTTTCACAGGAGCAGAAGCAGAAGGAGGTCAAGGAGTTCAAGAGAAGGTTACAGCAGCTCAGATTAATGAACCTCAGGAGCAGACCAAGAAAGGTAACTAGGGGTGGAATTCTCCCAACTGGGTCTAAGTCCCGTGGCAGGGTCAGGGGCGCAGACGGGGAGTGTTTCTGCTGTGGAGGCCAATAGGAAACCATGCCACATCTTCCATCCCCGCCTTATTAATTATATATCCAGAGATTTACTGCTGTATTCCATAGCGAAGAGGGCTTGATGGCATGTGCCCTGCCGTCATATCCAGACATCTTTAAAAAGCACCCAGAATCCTTACTGTCAGCATCTACCAATGAGAGGAGATATCACAAAGGGGAGGTGACGGTGCGGTGCCCAAATGTATTGATGCCCCTGTCCATGTCTTCTCCACTACATCAAGATCAACAGGCATGTAGTCTACCCAGCTGATGACAGGAAGAGGCCCAGCAGAGACCTCGTGTAGGCACAGAAGGAACGAGTAGCCTCCACATCATATGCATGATTCTGGAAGGAGCTGGACCACAACCTCTGCCCCATTATCACCAGTGATGGCCTCCCACATAGAAGTGAGCTCTCTTACAAGGGGAGGAATTACCCAAAATGCAATGCCCCAATTGGCATAACCTTCAACCCCTCTCTAGTCATTCTCTTCTTTGAGCAGGAGAAACGTTGACACAACTGAGTGGAACAGGAGAAGACCAGAGAGGGGTGACCACACCTGAGGGCTCTAACCGAGTTTGAGGGGAGGGTGTTAGAGCTCATGAGAGTTGAGCAGGAAAGAACTATTGGTAATGGGGAACTTGGCCTTGGCCATCCACCTAGTAAAGATTAATCCATTCGATGCAAACCTGAGGATCGAATGTGTCTCCATCTTGGGGGCAACTGATGTCAATTGAATTCTCCTTTATCATTTCCAGGTGCTTCCAGAAAGAGACCAAGGCCCAAGGGTAGAGGAGGGGGACTCATTTTAAAGCCCCATCCCCAGCCCCAGCCCAGACAGGAGACTGGAAGAGGAAAGCTCCACAGCATTTGAGGCACTCTCCACCAGCTCAGGTACACACACCTCAGTGGTTTTTGGTGCTATTTAAGGGCTCGCACAATCTGGTGATCACAACATGGGCACGTGCCTGCAGCAGGAGGGGACAGGCTCAGCTGAACTCCCTGGCTTTTGGATGACTGCTGGGGAAGGAGCATTATGAGGTCCAAGAGACAAAATCACAGAATTGTTACAAAGCAGGAGGCCATTTAGCCCATTGTGTCTGCACCGGCTCACCAAATGAACATCATGGCTTAGTGTCATTCCCGTCTTTTCCCCATACCCCTGAACATCGTTTCTATTTAAGTAATCATTTAATTCTCTCTTGAATGACTCGATTGTATCTGCCTTCACCGCATCTCCAGGCAGTGAATTCGAGACATGAGTCACTTGTGTGAAAATGTTTTTTCTCACATCACATTTACTTCTTTGGCAAATCACTTTATATCTGTGCCCTCTTGTTCTTGATCCTTTCAAGTTTCTCCCCATGTACTCTGACCAACCCCCTCATGATTTTGAATATCTCTATGAAATCTCCTCTCAACTTTTTTCTCTCCCAGGAGCACAGTGCCAACCTCTCCAAACTATTCTCATAACTGAAGTTTCCCATTCCTGGAACCATTCTTGTAAACCTCATCTGCACTCTCTCCAATGCATTCAGACCCTTCCTCTAATGTGGTGCCCAGAACTATAACCCATATGTAGCTCTTGCTGTTCCGATACCCCAAAGACTGCCACTCTCGGGCACGGCTCCACCCTCACCCCCACAACCTTGGACATCGCCTCAAAGAAGGCTGTTCAGAACCCTACAAGTCTGGGGCAAGCCCAGAATATGTGGGCATGGTTGGCCGGGCCTCCCTGGCACCATTCACATTTATCCTCCACCTCCGGGAAGAACTTGTTCATTCGGGTTCTGGTTAGGTGTGCTATGTGCACCTCTTTAAACTGCATGAGGTTGAGCCTTGTGCAGGAGGACGTGGAGTTGGTCCTGCTCAGTTCATTGCTCCAGAAGCCCCAACCCATTTTTATCCCCAGTTTGTCCTCCCATTTTCATCTGGCTTTATCCAGTAGTCATCATGCCCTGCCCAGTAACTGTCCATAGATGTTGCCACAGTTCCCCCCTCCTTACATAGAACATAGAACAGTACAGCACAGAACAGGCCCTTCGGCCCTCAATGTTGTGCCGAGCCATGATCACCCTACTCAAACCCACGTATCCACCCTATACCCATAACCCAACAACCCCCCCCCATAACCTTACTTTTATTAGGACACTACGGGCAATTTAGCATGGCGAATCCACCTAACCCGCACATCTTTGGACTGTGGGAGGAAACCGGAGCACCCGGAGGAAACCGGAGCACACAGGGGGAGGACGTGCAGACTCCACACAGTGACCCAGCCGGGAATCGAACCTGGGACCCTGGAGCTGTGAAGCATTTATGCTAACCACCATGCTACCCTGCTGCCCCTAACTGTCCATGTTTATCAGTTCCTCTAACAGTGTGTCTCTTGGGGCCCTGTGGTATCTTGCCATCTCCTTGAGGAGAAAGTGTTTAATTTGGAGGTGTCTGAGTTCCTGTCCTGTCAGTAATTCCAGGTCTTCTGTCAGTTCACCCAAGGTTGCTAGTTTGTCCCTTATGTAGAAGTCTCTGCTTGTTAGTGTCCCCCCGTCCTGTCTCCATTTTTTAAAGGTGGTGTCGGGCATGGCTGGCGGGAATTTGTGGTTTCCGCAGATGATAGCGATGGGGGACATCTCGGTTTGAGCAAAATGTTGCCTCATCTGGTTTCATGTCTTTAGTGTGTCTACCACCACTTGGCAGGATGTGTATTTCGTCCGGGGGCGGGGGGGTGGGGGGGGGGGGGGAGCACTGCCGTGGCGAGGGCTCGGAGGGTTGTTCCCTTGCAGGAGGACTCCTCCAACATTACCCAATCCATGGTAGGTTCTCGTATCCATCCCCTCACTCTCTCCGCCGTAGCTGCCCAGTGGTAGTATTGTAGATTCAGCAGGGCCAGACCGCCCATATTTATCCTCCTGTGCAGTGTCAATTTTGGGATTCTTGGGTTCTTACTCCCCCTCCCCCCCCCACACACACACACACACAAATACCAGGACGTTCATTTTGATCATCTGCACCCACCCCGCCAGGGAGAGCGGGAGCGAGTACCATCTCTGTAGGTCCTTTTTAACTTCCTCCGCCAGACTGGTCAGATTCCACTTGTAGATCCGTGACCAATCATGATTCTCATGACAGCAGGGAATGACAGAACAAGGTGAGTAAAGACTAAGATATGTGAAATTACTTTCCAATCAGTTTCAGATCTCCTCTAAAGCAGTGGAAGGACACTCTTTGATCATGCCCTGTGAGCAGAAGCTTTTCACATAGCCAGAGGGACAGCTGCGCAGTTTCTTCAAAACCTTCCAGCCTGGTAAGTATACTGAACAATGATTTCCCACTGTGTGTTTCGCTTGGTTGACCCTGGTGTGTTTCACACACAGCATGAAATGTATGTGCTGGCAGATAAAGCGTAAATGCTGTGTTACAGTCAGAATCATTTGGCTTTTAATCCAATTAAATTACAGACCTGACAGATGCACAGGGATTGCCCCCACGCCTCAGAGTGAGCAGTACCAAGTTGGGTTTCAAATATGTCTGCATTTTAGGGAGATTTAATTCCCTCTCTGCAACTAAATCTACCTCCAGAGCTGCCCCCCCCCCCCCCCCTCCCCCAACCACCATCACCTTCCCAGTTAAAATTCTGCCCCAAATGATGAAAACTATTTTCAGATAACATTGAATTACTTTCTTCTTGATCTGGTTATTTGAAGAAACTTTTATAATTCAAAATGTCATTGTCAGAATAATTAAGCAGTTAAAGACAGATTGAACGCCCCTTCAGAGCTGAATTTATTAGCTCCATAGTTGCTACTAATGAATGCCTACGCTATTGATTTGTATCTTGCCAACAGCAACAAAGTATTGATACTGCCACTGACATCAAAGAAAACTGTCTTTAAAAGTCTCATGATCTGCAGATTTCCCCGTCCAACATTAGTCTGAATATGGGACCATATCAAGAGGATTGCCAAACCAGAAACAGTGGTGACATCAAGCAGGATACATAGTCAATCACATTAAACTATCTCACAGATAGCAAAGCAAGAATTTAAATGCATTGAATATCATTCACCTTTTAATGTAATTTTACAGAGTGAAATAAATTATTTGGTCATACACATGGGATGAAGTTGAAATAGCATAGATATTTAAAATATGTCAATTTATTTATCATAATAGAGAAGTTTGATAACCCACAAATAATATTAGGCCAGAGAGGTTTCTCTACAGTAATTATGAACTTTGCATACTGTTAAAACCCAGTTGCACTTCATTTAACAAGGTATAACACTTTCAAGGATTTTTACAGTGAGAATATCAGGGTAAAAGGGCAAGTTTTCATCAGTTGGATCATTTCTAATTAATTTCAACAATGCACTATGTGAAGAAGCCTAGAAATCACTGACAACTACTGCTGGATTTCTGCATTTAAATGTACATTTGTGAACTCCAGTAGATTCTGTCAGTTTCAGTTGTCTAATGGTGGCAAATGATAACAGTTTTATCATCATTGCTACCACAAAATTCAGACCATGAAGTAATTTTATATGTATCTAATTTGGGGGAAATGGTTCAGCTGGCACTGAATAGACAAACAGGGGGCGAGATTCTCCCAAAACGGGAGAAATCGTAAAGCTGCCGTAAAACCCGGGCGGGTTTTACGGCAGCGCGCCCCTTCCCGACTGGGGACCGATTCTGGTCCCCGGTCGGGGCTAACAGCCCGACGCCGTAGGCTCCGGCAAGACGGGCTTAACGAAAATCGTTAAGCCCGCTTGCCGGAGTTAGCGCCGGCTGACGCGTCATATGACGTCAGCTGCGCATGCGCAGTTTGGAAGACTCAAACCCGCGCATGCGCGGGTGACGTCATCGCGTTTTTGCGCGAAACCCGCACATGCGCGGGCCGGGTTGCCCTTAGCCGCCCCGCGAATGGATACTGCGGGGCGGCGGAAGGACAAGTAGTGCGCGGGCATCGAGCCCGCTGCCCGCGATCGGTGCCCACCGATCGCGGGCCCATGGCACCCTTGGCGGCCGTGCTAATCGGTGCCATGGTTATTAATAGCGAGTTTGTGACGCCGGTTTTACGAACGGCAAGACCAGGTGTGTTTGCCGTTCGTAAAAACGGCGGAAAGGGCTGGGACTTCGGCCCATCTAACAGCTGAGAATCGCTGCCGGCCGTAAAAAAACGGCGGCAGCGATTCGGGTCGGGACTTCGGCGGGGGGGGGGGGGTGGAGAATAGCGGGAGGGCGGCAAAAATGTCGGGAAGGCCCTCCCGCTATTCTCCCACCCGTCGTGGGGGGCGGAGAATTTCGCCCAGGATGTGGGAAAGCAGGGGCAGGATTCTCGGGAAGCTATGTTCTCTTGCCAGAAATGAATCACTTCTCATTCATGTCAGTGCTGGGAGTGGCACCCAGGAGCAATTCAGTGTCCCTTGCCATGCAAATGTATGTATAGTGGGGAACGTAAGGGCTTCCATTAATAATTCTGCTATTGGTTTGCCATTTTGAGTGGATGGTCCAATAACAAGATCTGGCATCTGCCCCCCTGCCCCCACAACACAAATCCTGGCTCCCCAACACGTCGGGTCATTCCCCCCCAACATGGGAATCGATGAGTCACCACCCTCCACAGAAAGCATGCATGAGGATGACCCAAGCCTCTCCACCAACACCACCACGAGAGACCCCAATCAGAGACCCATACCAGAGATACCCATCAGAGATCCCATCAGAGATTCCCACCCAGATCACCAACCTCCCCCCCCCCCACCAGAGGCCCCCAAAGCAGAGAATCCCCCATATCAGAGAACCCCCATATCAGAGAAACTTCCCCCATAGCAAAAAATTCCCCACATAGCAGAAAATCCCCCCCCCCCCCATCAGTCACCACCGCCTAGAAGCTAAAGAGCAGTCCAGGTAGAAACAATGAAAAAAATCACTACTTTGTCACTCACCTATACCTTACACTTGATGGCTCTAACAGATGTCTAGAAAGCAGCAGTTGTAAATTATTGGAACACGAAACCCGCACCACAGGGCTTTAAACTCCCTCAGATACATTCCCATGTTGCGAGAGGTCGGGGGGAGGGGGACAGTAAGGCTTCTATTAGCTCCAAAGACAAATAACATTTAGTAGCCTGTGACTGACAACTTCTAGACAGCTAGATGTCTGTATTGATTATTCTCATTTCTCTTCCTGCTTGAATGGATCTCAAGTACTGTGCTGGGAAACTAACCACAATGTTTATAAACATCTAACTATGATTGACCACTCAAAAGCAGATAAGTGCTTTCTGCTGGGAAAAGAGGAAGTGAGACCACTTAACTGACTTTGATGTGGTCCATCAGTTGTCCATCATAGATATTTATAAATATTGCAGTTGGTTTAACAGCTGACTACTTGCAAACCATTCAAGTGTGAAGGGAGATGAATTAACCAATGCAGAAAGCTGGATGTGTGTGGCTAGTGTCAATCACAACATAGTTAAAGAAATTACACATAAATATGAATGAAAGGCTTGCAGATTAAATCAGAGGGGGTTTAAACCCAGCTGACTGATTTTTATCTTTCCAGGAATTTACAGGTACTGCTTCCTCTGCATGAACCAGCAGGTGTATTCACAGGTGAGTTTTAAAGCAGTAATTATTTTACTGCTTCTGTCTGGACTGTTCTCTAGCTTCCAGGCCAGGGTCTACCTTATGGGGGAAGGGGGTCTCTGGTGCAGTCTCTGTAATTGGGGGGTCTCTGTAATTGGGGGGCCTCTGGTTTGTGTCTCTGTAATTGGAGGGTCTCTGTAATGGGAGGCATCTCTGGGGTGGGCCACTGTAATTGAGTGGTCTCTGGTATATATCTCACATATGGGGGATGTCTGTAATTCAGGGGGTCTCTGGTGGGGGTCTCTGTAATTGTGGGGCAATGGTCTGTGAAAATGAATGTACAAAATGCAGTTCAAAGCTTTTAGGCTCCTTGGCATACAAAAAACAACTTCAAAGGTTTCTGCCACATTACCTTAATCTCACAGACCTTTGAATCTAGCATACTGACAGACTGTTTAAAGGATTTAGGGGTACACATGGTAATACCTTCACTTTGTTACGATGGAACTTTAATTTTTATATACTGACTGATTGTTAAAAGGTTCCAGATGGGAAGAGCAGCCAAATGACCCCCATCCTAGAAAAGACTCCCAACCTGAGCTTCTCCAGCCCAACACAAGCCCCCCCTGACCCTCACCTCCCATGAAGGACCCTCCTTGGCACCCTGGAGGCAATTGTATGGAGGGTATCCAGCCTTTGCCAGCCTTTGGACAACAGCTCTAATGAACTATTTGCATGTTCCCACCAGGTCTAGGTGGAAACTTGTCAGGGGCATCAAGGCTGGCAAGGAGGGCTGGGAGACTCACAATATGTTTCACGACCAACATGAAACCCATTTTTGGACCAATGCCTGATTCAGCAGGTCATTGAGATTCCCTCCACTGGCGGCTGGCCCAAAGAATCCAGGCCTCAGCCATTTTTTGGGAAGAATTCCGACCATGGTCACCAATGGCCATGATATCAAAATCATATATGCCTCAGAACCTAAAATTAGTGATGAGCAGAGATCTCAGAGAATTGCATGGCTGGAGTGGAGTACACAGATAGGGGAACACGACCATGGAGGGATTCCCACATTTCAACCAGATGGCTGACCTCAGAATTTACTCCTGTGTACCTGATGTAACAGAGATGCTCTTTTACATTCATCAGAGTGACACATTGCTGGAGGAACCTAACATGAGCTGTTCTATTCTTGAGAGGCAGGAGCTGTAAGTGAAGCAATGGACAATGTTCCAGTTCTTGGCCTTTCGTGATGTGCTGGGCCATTGTTTGAATGTGGGCATATTCTTAATATGTATAACTCGCTGTGAAAGGGCAATAAACACCTAACCATTGCATGCTGTTTTAGAGCAAAATTACATTTGCTGTCTTAATGCAGAGAAACACTGGTGTGCTTTGCTTTTCAAAAACAAAATGTCCACAGTGTGATCAGCACAGAGTGTTAGTTAATACGCTTAAGCATGCCCTGTCGGTACCATTTAAGAATGCTTAGTGTTCCACTTAATTTAATTTTGGTGGTGAGGAATTTAGTTTCCTTAATTGTTACTGGGAAGGCTGCTTGCACTTCCTGCCGCCAGATCCTGTAAAAATCAATGGATTCTTTAAAGTTCAGCTAGAGGACACTTAATAAGATTTGACTGCCCAAAGGAATATTCAGCAGCGCCCACTGTGCATTGTGAAATCATTGAACCATCCACAGAAAAGTACAATATAACATATAAATTTACTGTGACAAGTGAATCTAGTTCAAGCAAATGGGATGGAAGGTATCAGTGAGAGTTCAGACATTTGTTGCTATTCACATCAGGACCCAGAGGACGTCGCAGTGCAAGAAACCTGTGGTACTTGAACGCAAACTTGAAACTTTCATTGGGTAGATATATGGTGGCCCAACTTCTGCATGAATGCCTCCAGCACTCACCCCACTGTTGTGGAGTTGGGCCAGATGCCTTGAAGGTGCCCAGATATTTACACCTTACAGCCAAGAACATATAATCACAAGAGTAGGACCGGGGGGAGATGTACTTTACAGTGAAAGTTGTGTCAAGAAGGCCTTTTTCTTATGCCAATTGTTTTCAAATGCAAACTTGCTGAACACCCTCCCTTTTGCCACACCCCACCATCAGCCCTATCCCCCTCTCCACCTCACTACAACCCCCCATAACCACATTTCCTCCTCGTTAAAGCTAACTAGGACAATCCCAAAGTCAAAAATCATGAACAATAGTATGAATGTTCATAGAGGACACATACAATTCAGAAATTTACCATCTTCAAGAAACTAGAACAATCACAACATCTGTATGCGAGGATCTTTCTTCCAGTTAACTGTTTTTTAGTTCATTCATTTCAACTATAAAATTATAACTGGGCTGGGATTCTCCCCTACCCGGCGGAGTGGGGGGTCCGGGCGTGTCGGAGTGGCGTGAACCACTCCGGCATTGGGCCGCCCCCAAAGGTGCGGAATTCTCCGCATCTTTAGGAGCCAAGCCCTCACATTGATGGGCGAGGCCCGTGCCTGATTGGTTCCCACTCCGTCGGCTGGCGCGAACGGCCTTTGGCGCCGCGCCAGCTGGGGCAAAAGGACTTCGTCAGCCGGCGTAAGTCCTCGCATGCGCCGGAGCGTCAGCGGCTGGTGACATCATACCGCTGCATCCGCAGGGGAGGGGGTCTCTTCCACCTCCACCATGGTGAAGGCCATGGCGGGGGCGGGAGAAAAAGAGTGCTCGCACGGCACAGGCCCGCCCACCGATCGGTGGGCCCCGATCGCGGGCCAGGCCACCGTGGGGGCACCCCCCGGGGTTAGATCGCCCAGCGCCCCCTCCCTAGGACCCCGGAGCCCGCCCGGGGCCGCCAACCCCGCTGGTCAGGTAGGTGGTTTAAACCACGCTGGCGGGAGAGGCCTGTCAGCGGCGAGACTTCGGCCCATCGCTGGCCGGAGAATCGCCGCGGGGGGCGGAGAATTCGGGACATGGCAGGGGTGGGATTGACGTCGTCCCCGGGCGATTCTCCGACCCCCGGATAATTAAGACAGTTATTTTTAAATTCAAGGAAAACAATTTGATTGTTACCATATTGAAACAGAAAACAGAATAACTTCCTGCTGGTGGCAGTATGGTCATGAACAGATAGGATTTGCACTCAAACCAATATTATTAGGGAATTATTAGGGACTGCTACCTGAGCTGTTTCATTATTAAACTGCAGTGAAAACCATTTGCATATCATAAGTGGGCTTACCTAGTATTCTCCGGGGCCTCCGCGATGTCCTGTCTCCGATGGCACGAGTTCCTGATGGCGCGGTTCACGTGTGTTTTTAAAAATCGTGAAACTAGCATTGTGGCTGCTGAGGGAGGGAGGGGGGATACGGAATGTGTCCAACATCGTCGTAGTTTGCTGACTGTTGTGCCGCTGGCTGGGGGACATCTGCCAAGGCCAGGGGGAGTAGCGGGGGATGGCCAGGAGGTGGTCTGTGGCGTTGGAACACTACTGCCACAGCCGGAAAGGCAGCCATGCAGCTACACACGGCACTGACAGCCCACTGTGAACTCAAGGCCACATGTCATATGGGTGTACCTCCAGGCCAGCCTTCCAGATGCCCTCTGGCCCCAGCTGACCCATACACTGTATGGGTGTGCTCCAGCACAACCAGTGCCATCTTGTTGTCTGGGATGAGTGTGTGTTGGGATTGTAATGTATATGTGCGGCTTCAGCTCGTCAGCCTCCCGAGTGTCAATCACGGATCCAGCGAATCCTGCACTGTTTTCATTGGACTCGATTGAGTTCCATGTGCCACTGGTGCTAGTTCCTCCATAGTTGCTGAACCAATCCAGGGTCGGTGCCAGTTTTTCCATCGCGAAAGTCCACAAATTCTGCGTTGGTGTCAACACTTACTCAGAAACGGAGAATTCTGCCCTAGGTGTTGACCCCGACACAGGGGCCGGGATTCTCCGAAATTCCGGCCAAGTATTGACGCCGGCGTCAAAACTGGTGCATGTGACGCCGGTGTCAACGGGCCTCCAGGCCCAGACACTCACCCATTCCTAGGGGGCTAGAATGGTGCCGAAGTACTGTGCGTTGCTCCGGTGCCGAAAGCTAGCCCGCCATGTCCAGCGCGGGTCCACGCATGCGCGCCACGGCTGTCTCCGCGCTGACCCACGGGCAACATGGGCCCTGTGCGGAGGAACATAGGGTACCCCCAGAATGAGCACGCCCGCTGATTGGTTGCCCCCGATCGTGGGCCTGGCCACCGTGGAGGCCACCTCTGGAGTCGACTCCCCCGCCCCCCCCACCAGGACTGCTGCCAGGTCCCGCTGGGTAGGACCATTCATAAACGTAAACGACGCCAGCGGATCTCGGCGGGCACTTGGCCCGTTGAGCACGGAGTATCACCGTGGCAACCGCGCTGGCGCAATTGGCGCCGATTCTCCGGTTGCCGGAGAATTGACAGCCGGGCGGCGGAGCGGCATGCTGGGATTCACGCGCCCCTCTTGCCGATTCTCCGACCCGGCGCCGGATCGGGGAATCCCAGCCAGTATTCCTGGAGTTCCACGACATCAAAACTAGCGCTGCACCAAGACCGGTTTAGCTAGGGGCTAGCACCGGTGCCGAGTGGAGCACAATCGAATCCAATGAGAAAAGGTGCCGAATTTGCCGGGTCCGAGATTGACACTCATGAGGCTGACAGGCTGCAGCTGTATATACACACTTCGCTACCCACACACACCATCACAGCCAACAAGATGGCAGTGAGGAGTGCGGCCCCAAGAATCACTGACACCGAGCTGGACACCCTCCTGGGTGGGGTGGCGGAGAGACGGTTGGTTGATCCTATACCCCAGCCGAGGAATGAGCTGGCGCCAGACGCCGCCGTTCGCCATGCCTGGCTGGCAGGTGACAGGGATGATTTGTGCTGGTACCAATATCGCCTGACCGGCCAAGATGCCCTAAAAAACTGCACAACCTCCTCAGGGCAGCCAGAGTGAGTAGGCAACACTGTGCCCCAATCCCCCACCGACCGGACGGCTGAACACCCACCCACCACCACATGCCGGCACTCATATCAGCTGCATGGCCTGCTACCCTGGCCACTGAGGTCACCAGCTACACACCCCCTGGGCTGCATGCATTGGACTGTCTAACACTGTCGTTTTCTGTTTAACCCCACCCCCCCAGGAGAAGGCTGCCCACAATCGCAGACCGTGAGTTACTGCCAACCCAGAGCCCGCAGCCTGTAGCGTCGCAGGTATGTATCATGGAGGGCATTGCAGGCAATGGAGGTGTCCGGGAAGGATGGGGGTGGGAGTGGAGGTGGGATTTAATGTCCATGCTCCTGGCCAGTTTCTCCATGCCTCCAAGTCAGTGAACCTGGAGGGGCGATCAGAGCGTCCCGTGCGCGTTGACCCTGGTGCACACATCATGCGGCCTCCCATGCCTGCCTGGGCCCCACGTCCTGCCCATCCCCGCCCTCTCCCGCATCCTTTTTGTTGGATGAGTATTGGTGTTCAACCTCCTCCTCCAGCACCTTGCCCCTTTGCTGCGCAATGTCCTGGAGGATGCCAGATTGTCACAATGCAAATTATTCTCTCAGCATCATACTGGAGGGCCCCTGCAGAGCGGTCCAGGCACCTGAACCACAAATTCAGGAGGCCGAAGCACCATTCGATCATGCTCCTGGGCGTTGTAGTAGCAGGTCTCCGCAAGTGTCTGTGGCCTCAGGGTGGACGTCATCATCCACGACCACAGTGGCTAACTCCTGTCAGCCAAGAGACAATGCCCCAGCTGGCGGGGGTGGGGGGGGTTTATCTCAAACAAGTTTAGAAGAGGTATTAAAGCAATTCAGAGATGCGAGAGTCTGCTTTAAATGTGAGAAATGTACTTTCCAGGCCACAGAAGTCACATTTTGTGGTTCTGAGTGGATGCCACAGATCTACACCCACTCAAAGAAAAAGTGAAACCCATACCAGATGTCCCAGCATCCAGGAATGTGACTGAGGTGGCATCCTCCCTGGGAATAGTGAACTATTATTCCAAACATGACATTGGCGCCATTTCACCAGTTGCTGAGGAAAAACCAACATTGGCAATGAAAGGAGCAGCAAGAGGAAGCTTTCCATTTAGTAAAACAAATTGTGTAATCTTTTAGTTCATTTCGACCCAGGGAAGCTAATCCCCATATGGGATAGGGGCAGTTGTTATGGAGGGTGGCTCATAACGACCAATTGCCTTTGCCCCAAGAACTCTCTCAGAAGCTGAGCGAAATTACGTCCAAATTGAAAAGACGGGACTAACCATCATCTATGTTGTTATAAGGTTCCACCAATACATTAATGGTTGATGATTCATAATAATAACTGACCAAAAGCTGCTATAGGGTCTTTTGAGAGAGGACAAGTCAATACCCCCAATTTCCTCCACCCGGTGCAAAGTTGGGCCTTGCTGCTGGCGGCCTACAAATTAACTTTGCAACACAGGCCTGGCAACCGAATCTCCAATGCAGATGCCACTGGCACCACTCCCAGTACCCCAACAAATCATCTTGGCACTGAATTTCTTGCACATCTTGCCGGTGTCATCCGGATATATTGGACCCGGCAAGATCTGGTATTATCCAAGGTGAAATGTATGATACAAACAGGATGGCACCACGAGACGTTTGAACAGTTGAGGCCCTATTTAACCTGTAGGGATGAACTTACCTGCGAGGATGGAGTTAATCTTTGGGGCTCTCAAGTCATCATTCCATCCTCAATGAGGGAACCCCTCTTACACGAATTACACAATGCCCATCCAGCCCAAATGAAGATGCTGGCTCACAGTTATATCTAGTAGCTGGGAATCGATAAATTATTGAGGAAGTGGTATGGCAGAGCATCCCCTGCCTGACTCAACAATTGTTACCTTCTTTGGCCAATCTCTGCCCCTGGGAGTGCCCGGGCCACCCATGGACCAGGGTACACATCGACTATGCAGGCTCTTTCATGGGCAGGATGTTCCTTGTGTTGGTAGATGCTCATTCCAGGAGGGTGACCTGGTTCTAGTTCGGAATTGTGCCTCTGGCCCACTCTGGTTAGCGGGTCGAATCATGTCCCAATCGGACACATGTATCGCATGTTGTAAATGTCAATGGCAGGACTCTGCGGAAGCACGTTGACCATATGAGGGGGTTAGGGGGCATTACTCACATGAATAGATGTAAATGAGTATGATTGTTGTGGGCCGGAAAACCCCAAAGTATTTTGTGCAGTTCACCTGACCTACAACTGTTTATTGATTTTGGTTACGATGAGCACAAGGGCCTGCCTTTCAGGTGTTATTCAACAGAAACTTTAAGCACTTTTAATCAAAAATAATGTTTATTCTACAAATTTACTTAACATTTTTATAAACACACAGGAAGCATTTTTATCAACCACCAATATAAATACCCCACACAGCTACAGTACTCTATGTATAACCCTTAATAAATGCCCTCTTTAGCTGTTCCAATTTAATAACAAGATCCCATAAACCAGAAAACCCTTTTCAAAGGGGTGGTCCAGCACATAGCACTGAAGATCTGGTATGGATGCTCCTGTTTCCTTTCCAACACAACAGCTTTGAATTTCTTCCAGAAAACAGTTATTTATTTTCAAGTTATCAAGCAGTCTGTAAACAGCTTTTAAAATGCAGATAGTGAGAAACCTTCTTTCAACCTGTGCAGAACAAAACCAGTTCAAACTCAAAGTGAAAGTAAAACTCAGAGATGGCTCTTTCATGGGCAGGATGTTCCTTGTGTTGGAACCTCATTCCAGGAGGGTGACCTGGTTCCAGGTTGGAATTGTGCCTTTGGCCCACTCTGATTAGCTGGTCGAATCACACAATGACATCACTGAAGCCATGTGATAAGACAAAAACATTTCTTAAAGGGACTCTCCCATGACAATTATATAATTGAGATTACAGAGACATGGCTTCAGGGTGACTGTGGATGGGAGCTGAACATCAAGGGGTATTCAGTATTTAGGAAGGACAGACAAAAAGGTAAAGGCAGTGGAGTTGTATTGCTGGTTAAAGAGGAAATTAATGCAATAGTGAAGAAGGATATTTGCTCTGACCATGTGGAATCTGTATGGGTCGAGCTGAGAAACACCAAAGGGCAAAAAACATTAGTGGGCGTTGTATATAGATCGCCAAACTGTAATAGTGATGTTGGGGGCGGCATTAAACAGGAAATTAAACACATGGTTTAGTGAGAGGGAGGAAGCAAAGGGGCTCAATACCAATAAAGAGATGGTGTTGGGGAAATTGATGGAATTGAAGGCTGATAAATGCAATAAAGGAACATCTGTAATTATGAGTGATTTTAATTTGCATATAGATTGGGCAAATCACATCAGTCACATTACCACAGAAGAGGAATTTCTGGAGTGTACACTGATGTTTTTTTCTAGACCAATAGGTTTAGGCACCAACTCAAGACCAGGCCACCCTACACTGGGTACTGTGTAATGAGAAAGGAATCATTGACAATCTAGTTGTGTGAAGCCCCTTGTGGATGAGCGACCATAATATTTGTTTTCAATAAATATAGTGTACCCAATTCATTTTATCCAATTAAGGGGCAATTTAGCATGGCTAATCCACCTACTCTGCACACCTTTGGGTTGTGGGGGCAAAACCCATGCAAACAATGGGAGAATGTGCAAACTCCACACGGACAGTGACCCAGAGCCGAGATCGAACCTGGAACCTTGGCACCATGAGGCAACAATGCTAACCATTGCACCACCGTGCTGCCCGAGCGACATAATATGATACAATTTTTCATCAGGATGGAGAGTCACGTAGTTGATTCTGAGACTAGGATCCTGAACCTCAATAAAGGAAACTGCGATGATATGAGGTGTAAATTGGCTTTGATCAATTTGGGAAACGTTACTTAAAGGGATTACTGTAGATAGGCAATGGCAAACATCAAAGGATGCATGGGGGAACTGCAGCAACTGTTTATTCCTGTCTGGTACAAAAATGGAAAAGATGGTCAATGCATGACTTACAAGGGAAATTAGAGATAGTATTGAATGCAAGGAAGAAGCATACAAATAACCAATAAAAACACCAGATCAAAGATTGGGAGCACTTTAGAATTCAGCAAAGGAGGACCAGGTGACTGATTAAAAAAGGCAAAACAGAGTACAAGAGTAAACTTGTGGGGAACATAAATACTGACGGTTTCTATCAGTACATGAAGAGAAACAGATAGATGAGGGGCAGCCAGTGTGTGTGGTTTATTTGAACTTTCAAAGGCTTTGGACAAAGCCCCGCATAAGAGATGAGTGTGTAAAATTAAAGCGGATGTGATTAGGGGTAGTGTATAGAGATGGATAGAAAACTAGCTGGCAAACACAAAACAAAAGGTAAGAATGAACGGGTCTTTTTCTAAATGGCAGGCAGTGACTAGTGGGGCACTGCTGCGCTTAGTGCTGGGACCCCAGCTTTCACAATGTATATCAATGATTTAGACGAGGGAACAAAATGTAATATCTCCAAATTTGCAAATGACACAAAGTTGGGTACGAGGGTGAGCTGTGAGGAGGATGCCGAGATCCTTCAGTGTGATTTGGACAAGTTGAGTGAGTGGGCAAATGAATGGCAGATGCTGTATAATTTGGATAAATGCGTGGTTATCGAGTTTGATAGCAAAAACGGGAAGGCAGATTATGATCTAAATGGCGATAAATTAAAAGTGGGGAATGTGCAATGAGACCTGGGTGGCTTTGTACACCAGTCACTGAAGGTACGCATGCAGGTGCAACAGGCAGTAACAAAAGCAAATCATAGAATCATAGAACTTACAGTGCAGAAGGAAGCCATTCAGCCCATCGAGTCTGCACCAGCCTTGAAAAGAGCACCCTACTTAAGCCCCACACCTCCACCCTATCCCCCTTTATCCCTGTAACCCTTTGGTCACTAAGGGAAACTTAGAATAGCCAATCCACCAAACCTGCACATCTTTCGACTGTAGGAGGAAACCGGAGCACCCGGAGGAAACCTGTGCAGACTCCCCCCAGACAGTGACCCAAGCCGGGAATCGAACTTGGGACCCTGGCTCTGTGAAGTAACTATGCTAACCGCTGTGCTGCCGTGCTGCCCCAAATGGCAAGCTGGTCTTCATAGCGAGGGCATTCGAGTACAGGAACAGGGATGCCTTGCTACAATTATACAGGGCCTTGGTGAGGCCACAGCTGGAATATTCTGTGCAGTTTTGATCTCCTTATCTGAAGAGGGATGTTCTTGCTCCAGAGTCAGAGTCAAACCAGTGAAGGTTTACCAGACTGATTCTTGGGATGGCAGGATGGACATTTGAGGAGAGATTTAGTCTGTTAGGATTGCATTCGCTGCAGTTCAGGAGAACGAGGGAGGAATCTCCTAAAAACCTATAAAATTTCAACAGGATTGGACAGGGTAGATGCAATAAGGATGTTCCTGATGGTGGGTTGCCCAGAACGATTAATAATAATAATCTTTATTATTGCCACAAGAAGGCTTACATTAACACTGCAATGAAGTTACTGTGAAAAGCCCCTAGTAGCCACTTTGCGGCGCCTGTTCGGGTACACTGAGGGAGAATTCAGAATGTTGAAATAACCCAACAGCATGTCTTTCGGGACTTGTGTGAGGAAACCGGAGCAACTGGAAGAAACCCATGCAGACACAGGGAGAACGCGCAGACTCCGCACAGACAGTGACCTAAGCCGGGAATCGAACCTGGGACCCTGGCGCTGCGAAGCAACAGTGCTAACCACTGTGCTACCGTGCTGCCCACAGGGGTCACAATCTGAGGATACATGGTAGACCAAATAGGACAGAGGTGAAGCAAAATTTATTTACCCACAGAGAGTGATGAGCTTGTGGAATTCGTTATCACAGGAAATAGTTGAAGCCAAGACATTTGTTTTCAAGAAGCAATTAGACAGGACACTTGGGGTGAAGGGGATCAAAAGATATGAGGAGGAAAAGCAGGGCTGGGCTACTGAGTTGGATAATCAGCCACGATCAGAATGAATGCCAGAGGAGGCTCCAAGGGCTATATGGCCCCCTCCTGTTCCTATTTTCTACGTTTTTATGTTTAACAGAACAAATGGGTCCAACTAGTGCTACTGGGCTCCTGTGGCTGATCCAGAGTGGAGAGATTTGGGAATTTTAGAGTCAGCCCCGCCTGCAGTCCAGGTGGGAGCTGATAAGGCAAGCAGCCCTACAGATGAGGCAGAGTCTCCTGAACCGTCGCCTCCTACAGACAACAAGAGTACCCTGGAAATGATGGAGCCAGCTGGGGGACTTAAGAGGGTCCGTGAGGACGCAAAGTAACTCAGGCAGACTGACTCTGTGATGAACTCTTTTCCCTATTGACCTTGTATATAGCTGACCTTGTAAAACGTAATGAGTGATTAAGGGGATGGGATGTGGTAGTAAGGCCCATTTATCGGGCGGGCTTTGCAGTCTACATCACTGGCTCGGACTAATCGCATGGGAGCGCACAAACACCGGCCTATAGAGAGAAAGCGTGGGGTCCAAGAATCAGAGGTGTGGGCAGTGTGGACTCCGAAGCTGAAGAGTCAAGACCTAACCACCATGTCTCTGTACCTGTCCATAATTGCCTTTGCCTAGTTAATAAACCCCCTTTATTGTTACTGGAGGTGCCCAGGGTATTGTCTCGAACTGCCACACTACTGCTTGACCTCTTTGTCACCAACTGTGTGGTCGTGCACCCTCCACCAAATGCATCCTCTCATTTTGCTACACACAATCATCAAAGGGATAAGAGGAATGGAATACTCACCTTGTCAGCTATAATAAAATCACTGACACACTTGTGGCCCTGGATCAAGATCCTGGTGGGACCTCTCGGCTGGTGACCTCCTCTGTGATCTGCGTCTCATTTGGTCAGGGGAACCAGAATCCTTTTTGAGGAAGAGGGCGTCCTGACTTGCCCTTGCTGCCTGGAGGATGGAGACATCACTGAAACATGGTGCCACCCTGGTTCTATATGGCTGTAAATTTCCGTTCACCTCCTTTTCAGCAGTAATGCAGGTAGGCAGAGAAACTCTGAAGACTTTCGGACAGGCAGGCTGAGTACAGTCAGGTCCACCAGACAGAGGCTTCCTTCAGTCAATCAGAAAGCCTGGCAGGCAGATGGGCCCTTAGGATAGTAAGACCGGCTGTGGACTATCAGTCAGGCAGGCATCGCTCCCTGAGGACTATCTCGGAAAGCAGTCAGTGATTCCTAGTGTGCAATCTAGACAGGCAGGCAGTGCTCCCTGAGGACCATCTAGGTGGACAGGCAGTGGCTCCCTGACGGCTGTCTAGACAGGCAGGCAGTGGCTCCCAGAGGGCTGTCTCGGCAGACAGGCAGTGGCTCCCTGACAGCTGTCTCGGCAGACAGGCAGTGGCTCACTGACGGCTGTCTCGGCAAACAGGCAGTGGCTCCCTGACGGCTGTCTCGACAGACAGGCAGTGGCTCCCTGACAGCTGTCTCGGCAGACAGGCAGTGGCTCACTGACGGCTGTCAAGGCAGACAGGCAGAGGCTCCCTGACGGCTGTCTCGGCAAACAGGCAGTGGCTCCCTGACGGCTGTCTCGGCAGACAGGCAGTGGCTCACTGACGGCTGTCTAGGCAGACAGGCAGTGGCTCCCTGACGGCTGTCTCGACAGACAGGCAGTGGCTCCCTGACGGCTGTCTCGGCAGACAGACAGTGGCTCCCTGACGGCTGTCTCGGCAGACAGACAGTGGCTCCCAGAGGGCTGTCTCGGCAGACAGGCAGTGGCTCCCTGACGGCTGTCTCGGCAGACAGGCAGTGGCTCACTGACGGCAGTCTCGGCAGACAGACAGTGGCTCCCTGACGGCTGTCTCGACAGACAGGCAGTGGCTCCTTGACGGCTGTCTCGGCAGACAGGCAGTGGCTCCCTGACAGCTGTCTCGGCAGACAGGCAGTGGCTCCCTGACGGCTGTCTCGGCAGACAGGCAGTGGCTCCCTGACGGCTGTCTCGGCAGACAGGCAGTGGCTCACTGACGGCTGTCTAGGCAGACAGGCAGTGGCTCCCTGACGGCTGTCTCGACAGACAGGCAGTGGCTCCCTGACGGCTGTCTCGGCAGACAGACAGTGGCTCCCTGACGGCTGTCTCGGCAGACAGACAGTGGCTCCCAGAGGGCTGTCTCGGCAGACAGGCAGTGGCTCCCTGACGGCTGTCTCGGCAGACAGGCAGTGGCTCACTGACGGCAGTCTCGGCAGACAGACAGTGGCTCCCTGACGGCTGTCTCGACAGACAGGCAGTG
This sequence comes from Scyliorhinus canicula, assembly GCF_902713615.1. NCBI lineage: Eukaryota > Metazoa > Chordata > Chondrichthyes > Carcharhiniformes > Scyliorhinidae > Scyliorhinus > Scyliorhinus canicula. The sequence goes on from NC_052150.1 coordinate 121,076,097, forward strand.
GCTCCTTGACGGCTGTCTCGGCAGACAGGCAGTGGCTCCCTGACGGCTGTCTCGGCAAACAGGCAGTGGCTCCCTGACAGCTGTCTCGGCAGACAGGCAGTGGCTCCCAGAGGGCTGTCTCGGCAGACAGGCAGTGGCTCCCAGAGGGCTGTCTCGGCAGACAGGCAGTGGCTCACTGACGGCAGTCTCGGCAGACAGGCAGTGGCTCCCTGACGGCTGTCTAGGTAGACAGACAGTGGCTCACTGACGGCAGTCTCGGCAGACAGACAGTGGCTCCCAGAGGGCTGTCTAGGCAGACAGGCAGTGGCTCCCTGACAGCTGTCTCGGCAGACAGGCAGTGGCTCCCTGATGGCTGTCTAGGCAGACAGGCAGTGGCTCCCTGACGGCTGTCTCGACAGACAGGCAGTGGCTCCCTGACGGCTGTCTCGACAGACAGGCAGTGGCTCCCTGACGGCTGTCTCGACAGACAGGCAGTGGCTCCCTGACGGCTGTCTCGACAGACAGGCAGTGGCTCACTGACGGCTGTCTCGACAGGCAGGCAGTGGCTCCCAGAGGGCTGTCTCGGCAAACAGGCAGTGGCTCCCTGACAGCTGTCTCGGCAGACAGACAGTGGTTCCCTGACGGCTGTCTCGGCAGACAGACAGTGGTTCCCTGACGGCTGTCTCGGCAGACAGGCAGTGGCTCCCAGAGGGCTGTCTCGGCAGACAGGCAGTGGCTCCCAGAGGGCTGTCTCGGCAAACAGGCAGTGGCTCCCTGACGGCTGTCTCGGCAGACAGACAGAGGCTCCCTGACGGCTGTCTCGGCAGACAGACAGTGGCTCCCTGACAGCTGTCTCGGCAGACAGGCAGTGGCTCCCAGAGGGCTGTCTCGACAGACAGGCAGTGGCTCACTGACAGCTGTCTCGGCAGACAGGCAGTGGCTCACTGACGGCTGTCTCGGCAAACAGGCAGTGGCTCCCTGACGGCTGTCTCGGCAGACAGGCAGAGGCTCCCTGACGGCTGTCTAGGTAGACAGGCAGTGGCTCACTGACGGCTGTCTCGGCAAACAGGCAGTGGCTCCCTGACGGCTGTCTCGGCAGACAGGCAGTGGCTCCCTGACGGCTGTCTCGGCAGACAGGCAGTGGCTCCCTGACGGCTGTCTCGGCAAACAGGCAGTGGCTCCCTGACGGCTGTCTCGGCAGACAGGCAGTGGCTCCCAGAGGGCTGTCTCGGCAGACAGGCAGTGGCTCCCTGATGGCTGTCTCGGCAGACAGGCAGTGGCTCCCTGACAGCTGTCTCGGCAGACAGGTAGTGGCTCACTGACGGCTGTCTCGACAGACAGGCAGTGGCTCCCTGACGGCTGTCTCGACAGACAGGCAGTGGCTCCCTGACGGCTGTCTCGGCATACAGACAGTGGCTCCCTGACGGCTGTCTCGACAGACAGGCAGTGGCTCCCTGACGGCTGTCTCGGCAGACAGGCAGTGGCTCCCTGACGGCTGTCTCGACAGACAGGCAGTGGCTCCCTGACGGCTGTCTAGGTAGACAGGCAGTGGCTCCCTGATGGCTGTCTCGGCAGACAGACAGTGGCTCCCTGACGGCTGTCTCGACAGACAGGCAGTGGCTCCCTGACGGCTGTCTCGACAGACAGGCAGTGGCTCCCTGACGGCTGTCTCGGCAAACAGGCAGAGGCTCCCTGACGGCTGTCTCGACAGACAGGCAGTGGCTCCCTGACGGCTGTCTCGACAGACAGGCAGTGGCTCCCTGACGGCTGTCTCGGCAAACAGGCAGTGGCTCCCTGACAGCTGTCTCGGCAGACAGGCAGTGGCTCACTGACGGCTGTCTCGACAGACAGGCAGTGGCTCCCTGACGGCTGTCTAGGTAGACAGGCAGTGGCTCCCTGATGGCTGTCTCGGCAGACAGACAGTGGCTCCCTGACGGCTGTCTCGACAGACAGGCAGTGGCTCCCTGACGGCTGTCTCGACAGACAGACAGTGGCTCCCTGACGGCTGTCTCGACAGACAGGCAGTGGCTCCCTGACGGCTGTCTAGGTAGACAGGCAGAGGCTCCCTGACGGCTGTCTCGGCAGACAGACAGTGGCTCCCTGACGGCTGTCTCAGCAGATAGGCAGAGGCGCTTTATAAAGTATTCAGGACTGCAAGCCTTTAAAATGGTGCCAGTGCCTTGCCGCAGTGACAGCTGGCATCATCACAGCTGCTTCAGCTCTACTGCTGGAACCTGTGGCCTTGCCACAAAATTCAGACAACGTGTCACAGAGCTCCTTTAAATGTGAATAAATGGACCATATGGTGATATATTGAGCTATAAGGCAGGTGGTTCCTTTCTTTTGCTCATGTAAAGAGTTTTCTTTCACACATCTGTGTTTTCTTTCAAACATCCAGCTCTTTTCCCCATTGCTAAAATCAATCTTCTTGTAAAGTGCTGTGCAATAAATCACTGAACTGCTTGTAGCAGTCAAGCACTTCCACTATTTTGGAAAGTTTATTGATTTTTTGGCAAGCACATCAATAATTTTCAGTAGTGGCCAGGCAGTTTAGTATTTAGAAAATTCTATGATTCAATTCACAAGTATATGAAAAGTCACTGTTGAGAATTTATGTGGAGCACTTAAACTTCTGTTGAATTGAAACACTTCAGTCTGTTTACCATCTATACTGGGTAAATCAGTTTCCGAGAGCAGATAGTTCATTTCCTGGATTTAAAGCAGGAATTCTTAATTGCTGGATAACTTACTTTCACAATTGGAAATGCCCTTGTCATTATTGTGAATAATTCAGAGACATTTCATTGTTCCTCAAAGTTCAAAGAAAATATTATAAACATGTTCAGGCTTACTCCAAACTGATGATGGCGCCTATTTGGGCAGCACAAGTTGTTAGCACTGTGGCTTCACTGCACCAGGGTCCCAGGTTCGATTCCCTGCTGGGTTACTGTCTGTGCGGAGTTTACACGTTCTCCTCGTGTCTGCGTGGGTTTCCTCCGGGTCCTCCGGTTTCCTCCCACAGTCCAAAGATGTGCAGGTTAGATGGACTGGCTATGATAGATTGCCCTTTGTGACAAAAAAGGTTAGGAGGGATTATTGGGTTATGGGGATAGGGTGGAAATGGGGGCTTAAGTGGTCGGTGCAGACTCGATGGGCCAAATGGCCTCCTTCTGCACTGTATGTTCTATGTTGTATGTTCTATAATGCTTGGTTAAATTGAAAAAACAAATGTTAAGCAAGCATTTAACCTGAAAAATATTAAACTCATGGCATTGGAAATAAGTTACAACATTTAATTTTTGAACTGTAATTCAGAAAGTCCTCTCAGTGATTGATTAACAGGACTCAAAACCTCGACGCCATTTAGGGCATTTGGCACCCAATTCACAAATGCAGACGCAGAGTTGCTGCAGTGTGAGTCTGCGTACACCACATGGACTGAAACAGTTCAAGAAAGCAGCTCACCACCACCTTCTCAAGGGCAACTAGGGATGGAGAACAGAAGCTGGTCTAGCCTGTAACAGCCACATTCCACAAATGAATAAAAAATAATAATAGTTACAAACAACGTTAGTACAAATCCTCCTGAAGGACACACTCTATAAGGACCTTCAGATGAATGATTAATCACACCACAAATAGAAGCTGTTCAAAGATATGTGGCACCTAAAATTATTATTTTCCAGTGTTCTTTCAAAACTGTTTGAAAGTATAATGCAGCTTGTCCCAAATGCGCGTGGGGTCTAAAACGTAAGGATAAACTTCTCGAGAGCAGAAAACAGGTTGTTGCTGTTGGGGCTTGTGAATATCAAAACCTGAAAATAAATTTGCAGATTGTCAAGATTTTAATGCTGGATTGATATTCCTAAATGTTGTTGGGACACCCACAGGGCTGTGCCGAATTCTACAGAGACATGCAGATTGAAATTATCTTTGCACTTGGGAGAAATTCTCCGCCTCGCGATAGCGCAAACGCAAACCGCGATTGGGCGGAGAATCAGACATCCGGTCAAAATAGAGGTTCACACCTGGAAACGATTGGGGTGCCATGCTCCGGCCCTCGCGAGTGATGATAATGAGATTTGCATGCCGCACTGGCTGGGGCATGCAAATTCAGTATTTGCATGCATTTAAAAGTGATTAGCAGGTTGGACACAGTATGCTCCGCCCTTCCGTGATGCTCCACTCCTCTAAAGCGAAAGTCTTGCAGGCATGAATTACTACAAATAATTTCAAAGAGGGACTGGTTGCCATGGCGGCGGAGGAGGAGTGAGAAGCTAAAAAAAACCCTAAAAATCGATTGTAAATTGTTGGGCTTGCTAAGGGGGTAGCTGCCTGTGCCGGGGGCAGTAGCGGCTAGTGACTTGGTGCCAGGTCCATGGACTTGAGGTATCCCCCTAAGTATCAGCCTGGCTCAGACTGTCATTTCTACAGTCTGTCCTTTAAACACACCACTTTGGTGCCACTTACAGGTTCCTGGCAGCTCACACTACTGACTGCTGCCTGTGTCCTACCCCCAGTATGGGGGTGACCTCCCCCCGACCACCATCCACACAGTCCCGTAAATGAGAGACCTCCCAGAGATCCCCTAAGTAAAGAGACCCACCAGAGACTGTCTAAATAAAGAATCCCCAGAGGACCCCCTAAATAAAGAGACCTCCCACTGAGACCCCCTAAATAAAGAGAACCCCCACAGACTCCCCCAGAAAAGTGACACCTGTCAGGAAGCCCCCAGAAAAGACTCCTGTCAGGAAGCCCCCCCAGAAGAGGGACCGCTGTCTAGAAGCTGGTGATCAGGCCAGACAGAGGCAGTGAAAATAAATATTGCTTTAACATTCACCTGGGCAATACGCCTGCTGGCTCAAACACAGGAAGCAGCACCTGAAAGATTCCTGGAAAGAGAAAACCAGTCAGCTGGATTTAAACGCCCTTAGAACTTTGATCTGCAAGTCATTTATTCATTTCTCTTTGATACTGATTTTACCAGGCTGTAATTGACAGCTTCCACACAAAGCCCAGCTGTCAGCGTTGTTCCATTCATCTCCCTTCACGGTTGAGTAACTCTGAAGTGGTCAGCTAGAAGTTGACAGCACTGAATTCTACTTGATGTGGTCCAGTCTCATTTGGTCAGGACCAGAATCCTATTTGAGGAAGAGGTCCTCCTGTCTTGCCCTGGCCCATTGTTGAACTTTGCTACCGGCTGCTCGAGCGGAGAATCTCGCCGAGCAGAGAGGAAGGGAGTGAATGTACTGTAGCCAAATTTGCAGCCCACACAAGAATGGGTGGAGAGGCAAGTTGTGAAAGGATACAAAGAGATATTGATAGGTTAAGTGGGCAAAAAGTTGCCAAATGGAGTTTAATGTGGGAAAATGTGAAGTTCTTTATTTTGGAAGGGAGAACAAAAGAACTGAGCATTATTTAAATGGAGAAAAACTGCCGAGAGCTGCAGCTCAAAGGAATTTGGATGTACTTGTGCATGAAAAACAGAAAGCTCACGGACAGGTGCAGCAGGTAATCAGGAAGACTAATGGAACACTGGCCCTTATTTCAAGGGATTGGAGAATAAGAGTAGGGAAGTCTTGCTGCAACTCTACAAGGTACTGGTGAGACCACATCTGGAGTATTGTGAGCAGTTTTTGTCCCCTTGTTAAAGAAAGATATTATTTCATTGGATGCGGTTCAGAGAAAGTTCACTAGGGTGATTCCCGGAATGGAGGGATTGACTTATGAGCAAAGGTTAAAAAGTTGGGGCCCGACTCATTGGAATTTAGAAGAATGAGAGGTGATTCCATTGAAACATACAGGATTCTTAAGAGACTTGAAGGGTAAATGCTGAGAGGATGTTTCCCCTCGTGGGAGAGTCTAGGACCAGAGGGCAAAGTCTCAGAATAAAAGGGATGCCGGGTTAAGACTAAGATGAGTAAATTCTTTTCTCTGAGGGTTGTGAGTCTTTGGAACTCATTGCTACAGAGACCTAGTGGGGCAAAATCCTATTTAAGGCTGATATAGATAGATTTTTGATCAGTAAGTAAATCAAGGGATACGGGGAAAGGGCAGGAAAGTGGACGTGCGGAATGTCGGGTCAACTATGTCCTATTGAATGGCAGAGCAGGCTGGAGGGGCCAAATGGCCTACTTCTGTTCCTGTTTCTTCTGGTCTTATGTAGTGTGTTTGCTTTAATATTGGTCGCTTCTCACTGACTGTAGGACGTAAGGAACAGGTGCAGCAGCAACATTGAGAAGTTGAGAAACCCCAAGGTGCAGGATTTGCCATGCACAGCATGCAGGAAGGGAGAGAGCTGGTTTTAGGCTGCTTTATCTTGCTCAAAGTATTTATACACCCAGAGTAAATTATTTGAACTTCAGTAAGGAGCAGTATAGGAGGAGACTCTGCTTCTCAAAGAGCTTCGGAATTCTGAAATGAGAGGGTTAACCCATTAGTGATGCAGGCAGTGCAGTGAAGATGACTACAGGCCTGAATGTCAATACGTCAAAGTCATTCCAGGTGGAATCTGAAATAGATGTAATCTGAGTCAGGCCCCCTGCATACAATACGTCTTACATGTGTTTTGCCAAGGCTATTTAGTGCGTTTATCTTTGTTCCTAATGGTCCCAGGATCTAGCCAGAAAAGGTTGTGAACTTTACAGCTTCTTACATCCCTGTAAGTGCAGTGTGCCATCCACTGCATAATGCTAGACTCATGGGCGGGATTCACCGTTACCCGACGCCTGTTTGACACATGTTTTGTATGCTCTGCCCCCTCCAAAATGGCGTCATCGCATTGCACGCTGCATACAGTTGGGACAGCCTTAATGCGACACCTGAAGACCCTCCCCTGATGCTCCACCTCTGATGGACCGAGTTCACAACCGTACGGTTGATGTGTGGTCTCAACAGTCGGTAACCCGGTATGGCAGCTGTGGACTGTGTCCAGAGCCACCACAGTCGGGCGGGAGCTGTGTTGCTGGCCGAGGGGGCTTCCGCGAGAGCTGGGGGAACTGGTGAGGAGTGGCCAAGGACATACTCTGGCAGGTCCAGTCCGCGCACGGCCGGCGCCATGTTTTACGGTGCAACCGCCGCAGGTCATCACCATGTGCATGTGCGGCCAGGGACCCAGCCATTCTCCAGCTTTTTTTATTGTGCGAGCTGGGAGTTTTACGCAGCGCGGCTGCTGGCCCCTCACCAGTCACAGGATCGGTGGCTGGGCGGCACTGATTGTATTGATGTTAAACGCCACAGATCCTCCACAAAACAATGCTTTTCACTGTACCTTTGTACACGTGACAATAAATCTAATCTATTATATAATTTAAAGAGGCTTAGATGGATTGTCCACAAGGCGATTGAGCTGAAAATGATTGCAGTCACATCTTTTGCATTCACATAGTAGGCTCCACCATCATACAGGATGAGGGTATTGATGGACCCTCCTCCTTCCATTAGTTCTTCATTGTCCGCCCCATTCATGACTGGCTGTGACAAGTCTGCAAAGCTCAGATTTGATGCATTGGTTGTGGGATTGCTTAGCTCTGCCTTTACCTTGCTGCTCCCATTGTTTAACGTGCTGCCGCACTCTGTGCTCTGCTCCACTCCTCACAAAAACAGGGTTGTTCTCCAGGCTTGATGGTAATGATAGTGTGATGGTCTATGAGGTTACAGATGCAGCTGAATACCATTCTAATGCTGCTGATCATCTACAGCGTCTCAGTTTCACTTTGACCTATGAACAGAGCACACGGCACATGTTCATGTTCTTCTGTGCCTAGCCTAAATAAATGAAACCCCAATATGCTTGCATAACCCCTTGTGAGTGATTGGTGCCAATATATCATTATAAAAATACAGTGTTCATGTTCGCACTAAAATACCTCCAAGAAACTTCAGAAATTTTTCTGACACTTTGAAATCAAACCCGTCAAATAAATTACCTTACCTGAAACCAAGGTGCCCAGCCTTTTCTACAAGACAACTACAGGGCTCATCTCCCTGCTTCACATCTATTCTTTCCTGACTAAGTAATGCAGATGCTGCCTGTACATTTGGTGCCAAATTTGTGATTCCGGCGTCACATCAGCCAGTCTAAATTGATTGGTCTAGGGATATTGTTGCATATTGCTCGAGATCATCTGCTCAACAAAATAACAATGAAAGCCACTGTATGCAGTAAGCTTTCAATGGTTATTTGATCAGCTTTGATAGCAAGAAAGAGGCAAGTTCAGAAAGAAAATTATGGAAAAGCTCCAGTTGGAAACCACCGAGTAATTTCATTAGCACTAGTTCTCAGGGAGGTTCTGAACACAAAACGAGCATGAGCCAAAGGTACCAATGCGGTCATCTTGCTCTTTGCTGGGAGGAGGGGATAGGTTGATATATCTTCATATCTCTATGACTCAAGCCTGTTAGCCAGGATTTTAGTGAGCTCCCACATAGCAGATTGGGCAGAAAATAAAAGCTTGTGTTCCAGGGCAAAGAAGCAAGTTGCCTCAAACACAGAAAACAAGATGTCATGGTGGATGACCATTTTTGTAACTGGAAAGCTGTTTCTGGTGGGTTTCTGCAAAGCTCAGTCCCAGTTCCTTGCTTTTTGTGGCATATATTAATGATATGGACTTGAATGTAGGGGCAGCAGTCAAGATTGTGGTGCAGTGATAATGTCACTGCATTAATAATCCAGAGGCCTGGGCTACTGTTCTGGAGACATTCCTCAGAGTAATGTCCGAGGCTCAACCATCTTCAGCTGTTTCATCAATCACCTTCCTTTCATCATAAGGTTAGTGGTGGATATATTAGCTGACCATTGCACAACGATCAGCATCATTCGTGACTCCTCAGACAGTGAAGCAGTCCAATTCGAAATGCAGCAAGATCTGGACAATATCCAGGCTTGGCTGACAAGTGGCAAGTAACATTTGTGCCACACAAGTGTCAGGCAATGACCATCAAGAGTGAATCTAGCCATCGCTGAATCCCCCACTATCAACATCCTTGGGGTTACCATTGATCTGAAATTGAACTGGACCAGCCAGTTCAGCTTCAGGAGCAGGTCAGAGGCTAGGTACCCTGTGACTCCCCAAAGCCTGACAACCATCTACAAGGTACAAGTCAGGAGTGTGTTGGAATATTCTTCACTTGCCAGGATGAGTGCCATTTCAACAACATTCAAACAACGTGAACCATCCAGCACAAAGCAGCCCATTGACACCTTATCCACAAACATTCACTCTTTAGATATACTTAAAAATGTCCTTGGATGTGCACATGAAGCGACATAAGCTACAAGACTACAGCGCTCACCCACCAGGGGAATGTTCTTATCCCGCTGAAGTCAATGGGCCTTTGAATGTTTTGCTGTATTTTATGGCCCTGCTCCCACCACAACCGATTCTGCCCCATAAATTCTGGAAATTGGGATTAAGCTGAATGGCTACTTGCCAGCTCACCTAGACACAGTGGGCCGAATAATCTCCTTCTGTGCTGTAAATTCCTATGATTCTCCGACATCATCAAGCTTCATACACAGCGTAATTTGTTTGTTCTCAACAAGCAACAGCAAATAGTCATCCAATGTCTGAAGGCATTTTCAAGAAATGTCAAAAGTCAGATAATGGCTAATATTAAAATAGAGAAGCATGAGGAAGGCCACGAGCAAAGTACCTAAACTACACTTGTAGCACAACATGTCTGAATGACTCATCCATCATCAGCTATGCCTGCTGCATCAGAGAGGATGTTAAAAACTACTCCCCACCTCCTGCTGGACCAGAAAACCTTCACGTCTCAACTGATCTATGAATATATATTACTGTGTTACAGATCTTTGCTGGGAGGAGGGGATTGGTGAATATATCTTCATATCTCTGACTCAAGCCTTTTAGCCAGGATTTTGGTGAGCTTCCTCACAGCAGATTGGGCAGAAAATAAAAGCTTGTGTTCCAGGGCAAAGGAGCAAGTTGGCTCAACCGCAGAAAGTAGAACCCAGAAAATAGTAGACCATTTGTTAAGATAAAAGCAAAATACTGCGGATGCTGGAAATCGGAAATAAAAGCAGAAAATGCTGGAAATAATCAACAGGTCTGGCAGCGTCTTTGGGAGAGGTAACGTTTTGAGTCTGAAAAGTGTTCCAAAGAAGTATCATATTGGAGACGACATGTTAATTCCGGATGGGATTTCCCGACCCTCTATGCAACTTATTTTCCGGCGGCGGAGATGGCCAGCCATTGGTCGGTGGTGGGATCCTCAGGTCCCACTGATATCCATGTTTTTTTTGTGTGCCCTGTGCCCCACGCTTTCTGCTGTCAGGGAATATGCAGCGTGGGGGGGGGGGGGGGGGGGGGGGGGGGGTCACCATCTCCAGGACCTAAACATCTTGCTGGCGAGAAGGGCTGGCACATTTTGGCCTCTGTTTCTCTCTCTGTTGAGATTCCCCAACACTTCCTGTTTTTATTATAATTGATTCAGCATTGACATTCTTCATGAATGTTCTGATGGGACATGTAAATGTGACTATTTAATTTTGAATTGCTTGTGAATTAGCTTGATATGCTATTTAAGAATTGAGATTGCTTCAACATCGCGGGCACAAATTTCACCTCCATGGTTCCAGAGTGGCCTGTGTGACCTCGTGAAACCCCATTGTGCCATGAGGTAGTGGAACAACGTTATCATCATGCCACTTTGCCCAACCAGCCAATGCAACACCGTGATACCTAGTTTGGACCACGCAGGTGCAGGCAACAAACTCACACGACACCCTGCCAACAAGCACTGAGCTGCAAGGTGGATCCTGGAATAACTGATTTTTCTTTGGCGATCATTCCAGTATAACACCTCCACCCTATCCTCATAACCCAGTAACCCCACCCAACACTAAGGGCAATTTTGGACACTAAGGGCAATTTATCATGGCCAATCCACCTAACTTGCACATCTTTGGACTGTGGGAGGAAACCTGAGCACCCGGAGGAAACCCACGCACACACGGGGAGGATGTGCAGACTCCGCACAGAAGTGACCCAAGCCGGAATCGAACCTGGGACTCTGGAGCTGTTAAGCGATTGTGCTAGCCACAATGCTACCGTGCTGCCCTTCATGAAGGACGGATAGCACTTAAACTGGAGGGGCACCAATATCCTAGGTGGCAGGTTTGCTAGAGCTCTTCGGGAGGTTTCAAACTAGTTTGGCAGGGGGGTGGGAACCGGAGCTATGGATCAGAGAATAGGGTAGCTGTTGAACAGGCAGAAATAGTAAGCAGCAAGTCTGTGAGGAAAGATAGACAGTTGATAGAGCAAAATTGCACTCAGTGGAATGGGTTAAAGTCTGTCTGTTTCAATGTAAGGAGTGTCAGGAATAAGGGAGATGAACTTAGAGCATGGATCAGAACTTGGAACTATGATGTGTGGCCATTACGGAGACATGGATTTCACAGGGGCAGGAATGGTTGTTGGGTGTTCCCGGGTTTAGATGTTTTCAGAAGAATAGGGAGGGAAGTAAAAGAGGAGGGGAAGTGGCACTGTTAATTAGGGAGTGCACCACAACTGCAGAAAGGAGGTAGTTGAGGGTGGTTTGTCTACTGAGTCAGTATGGGTGGAAGTCAGAAACAAGAAAGGAGCAGTCACTTCATTGGGAGTTTTCTATTGACCCCCCACTAGCAGCAGAGAGATAGAGGAACAGACTTGGAAAAGTGCAGAAGTAAGTGAGTTGTTGTCATGGGTGACTTCAACTTCCCTAATATTGACCGGAACCTCCTTAGTGCAAATGGTTTGGATGGAGCAGATTTTGTCAGGTGTGTGCAGGAAGGACTCAATATGTGGATAGGCTGACCAGGGGAGAGGCTCCCCTTGACTTGGACTTGGTACTCGGCAACAAACCAGGCCAGATGTCAGCTATCTCGGTGGGGGAGCATTTTGGTGACAGTGACCACAATGTAGTGAGCTGTATATATATCTGCACATACACCAGGGACCTCAGCACAGATGTAACAGCCACACCATCACTAGAGGGCAGCATCAGAGATGGGTATAAAGGGTCCACCTCTTTTAGAAGCACAGGGCTAGTGAGCAGCAACACACAGAGACAGCTCAGCATAGGCAGTTTACCTTAGTTTCACTGGCAATACCTCTTGACTGTTTTACACCTAGTTGAGCTCTGGAAGCAGAACAAACACTTTGAATAACGTATTTGTGTTAACTGGAAGTCTACAATCTTGATTCAGACTTAGAGATTTACATACACAACTCCTTGACCTTTACTATAGTCATGGAGAGGGATAGGAACAGACAGTATTGGAAGGTATGTAATTGGGGGAGGGGAAATTATACTGATATTAGACAGGAGCTGAGGAGCATAAAGTGGGAACAATTGTTCTTGGGGAAATGCTTAACAGTAATGTGGGGATTGTTTAAGGAGCACTTGCTGCGAGTGCTGAATTGTTTTGTCCCACTGAGACGAGGAAGGAATGGTAAGGTAAAGGAGCCTTGGATGACAAGAGAAGTGGAGCTTCTAGTCAAGAGGAAGAAGAAAGCTTACGTAAGGGTGAGGAAGCGAGGATCTAACTCGGCTCTCGAGGGCTATAAGGTAGCCAGGAAGGAACTCAAAAATGGACTGAGGAGAGCTAGAAGGGGGCATGAAAAAGCCATGGTAGGGAGGATTAGGGCAAACCCCAAGGCGTTCTACACTTATGTGAGAAATAAGAGGATGATCAGAGTGAGAGTATGGCCGATCAGGGATAGTGGACGGAACTTGTGCCTAGATCTTAAGAGATGGGGGAGGCCCTAAATGAATACTTTGCTTCAGTATTCATTTGAGAGAGGGACCTTGTTGCCCATGAGAACAGTGTAAATCAGGTTAATAGACTCGAACGGGTTGATATTAAGAAGGAGGATGTGCTGGAAATTTTGAAAAGCATCAGGATAGATAGGTCCTCTGGTCATGGTGGGATATACCCAAGGTTACTACGGGAAGCGAGGGAGGAGATTACTGCGCCGTTGGCGATGATCTTTGTGTCCTCACTCTCCACTGGAGTAGTACCGGATGACTGGTGGGAGGCGAATGTTGTTCCCCTATTCAAGAAAGGGAATAGGGAAATCCCTGGGAATTACAAACCCATCAGCCTTACGTCTGTGGTGAGCAAAATAATGGAAAGGATTCTGAGAGATAGGACAGATGATTATTTAGAAAAAATAGTTTGATTAAAGATAGTCAGCTTGGCTTTGTGAGGGGCAGGTTATGCCTCGCAAGCCTCATTGAATTATTTGAGGATGTGACAAGACATATTGATGAAGGTCAGGCAGTGGATGTGGTGTATATGGATTTCAGTAAGACATTTGATAAGGTTCCCCATGGTAGGCACATTCAGAAAGTTAGGGGATATGGGATACAGGGAAATTTGGCTGTCTGGATACAGAATTGGCTGGCCGAAAGAAGACAGCGAGTGGTAGTGGATGGAAAGTATTCCGCCTGGAGGTCAGTGACCAGTGGTGTCCCACAGGGATCTGTTCTGGGACCTCTACTCTTTGTGATTTTTATAAATGACTTGGATGAGGAAGTGGAAGGGTGGGTTAATAAGTTTGCTGATGACACTAAGGTTGATGGAGTTGTAGATAGTGTTGAGGGTTGTTGCAGGTTACAACAGGACACTGACAGAATGCAGAGCTGGGCTGAGAAGTGACAGATGGAGTTCAAACTTGATAAATGTGAGAGTGATTCATTTTGGAAGGTCGAATTTGAATGCTGAATACAGGGTTAAAGGCAGGATTCTTGGAAGGGTGGAGGAACAGAGGGATCTTGGGGTCCATGTACATAGATCCCTCAAAGTTGCCACCCAGATTGATAGGGTTGTTAAGAAGACGTATGGTGTGTTGGCTTTCATTAACAGGGGGATTGAGTTTAAGAGCCACGAGGTTTTGCTGCAGCTTTATAAAACTCTAGTAAGACCACACTTGGAATATTGTGTCCATTTCTGGTTGCCTCATTATCGGAAGGATATGGATGCTTTGGAGAGGTTAAAGAGGAGATTTACCAGGATGCTGCCTGGAATGGAGGGCATGTCTTATGAAGAAAGGTTGAGGGACCTAGGGCTTTTCTCATTGAGCGAAGAAGGCAAAAAAGTTACTTGATAGAGGTGTACAAGGTGATGAGAGGCATGGATAGAGTGGATAGCCAGAGACTTTTCCCCAGGGTGGAAATGGCTGTCACGAGCGGACATAATTTAAAGGTGATTGGAGGAAGGTATAGGGGAGATGTCAGAGGTAGGTTCTTTACACACAGAGTGGTGGTGTGTGGAATGCACTGCCAGCAGAGGTGGTGGAGTTAGAGTCATTAGGGACATTTAAGTGACTCTTGGACAGGCACATGGACAGCAGTAAATTGAAGGGGTGTAGGTTAGGTGGGCTGAAGGGCCTGAAGTGCTGTACTGTTCTATGTGGTATGTTCTATGTTCTAAATGTTAGGATGATTGGGATGATTTATGTGCTTATTATTAATCAGTTTGGTTTGGGATATTGCTGCATGTTGCCAGAGATCTCCTGCTCAAAAGAATAACAATGAAAGGCACAGTATGTAGCAATCCTTCAATAGTTATTAACAGATCAGTTTTGAGAGCAAGATAGAGGTTACTTCCAGAAAGGAAACTATTGAAAAAGCTCCAGTATGAAATCACAGAGTAACTTGACTAGTATTGGTTCCGAGTGAGGTTCTGAGCTCAAAGAGAGAAAGGGCCAAAGATAGGACTGTAACTGACCCAGTCCTCTTGCCTGACTCCTTGCTTGGAGGGGAAGATTGGTGAATGTATCTTCATATCTCCACGACTTGAGCCATAACAACAAGCTCCAGAAGTATAGTGCAATTTATTAATTTCCAGAAAGTAGTAGCGATAGTTATGCAGCCCCTAAAGACATGTATAAGCTGCTGTCAAAAGTTGACATTGGCTATTATTAAAACATAGCAGCATGGGAAAGACCATGTTGAAAGTTCCAATAAATTGAAAAATTGGGCATCGAGACTCATTTGCACCCATTTACATTCTCACGTTGGCGTGCAGGTTCGAAACCCGATCCTAACGACGGCAGCCGGCAGAGAATCCAGCCCACTGTTTTAAAGTGTATTCGATGTTCTACATTGCCCTGGCCACTAGAGGGCACTATTTCACCAGAGACCAATATCTGATTTCATCGGCTTCTGTAATTATTCCAAACTGACTTTCAAAAACAATAAAACCCCATCCTCAAGGTAATTTGCTTTATATTTCAGCTCTTTAACTATTCAAAGCTACTTTAATTATTCAGAAACCCAAAACCTCCGAACATGACCAACTCTTTGAACTGAGCTGCTATTCGAATCAATTAATAAAAGCAAATTGCTGCGGATGCTGGAATCTGAAACGAAAGAGAAAATGCTGGAAAATTTCAGCAAGTCTGGCAGCATCTGTAGGGAGAAAAAAGAGCTAACGTTTCGAGTCCGATGACTCTTTGTCAAAGCTCTTTTCTTTCAAAGCTGAGTCCTTTGCTGAGAACAGCGCTCTCAGCCTCAGGGAGGGAAGGTCAGAGGGTATGGTGAACACGTGGCAAGGGCTGGGGTTGGGAGAAATGGGGTTTGAGGGATTGGGACTGGTGGAGATTCTGGGATGGGCAGCGGTGTTGATACTGGGAGAAATGGAGTACGAGGGACTGGCACAGCTTTGACAAAGAGTCTTTGGACTCGAAACGTTAGCTGGTTTCTCTCCCTCCAGATGCTGCCAGACTTGCTGAGATTTTCAAGCATTTCCTCTTTCAATTCAAATCAATTGTTTTGTTTATTTTAGAATGATAGGCCAGTCTGGTGCTGAGCCTGACAACTTCCCAATTTTAAATCGGCATAAGGAAGCAGCTTTCCGAATCCTGGGAGTATTTTTGTATTCTTTCATGCAATGTGGGTGTTACTGACAAGGCCGCATTTGTTCCCCATCCATCATTTATTTCCCCTGAACTGAGTGACTTGTTCGGCCATTTCAGAGGGCAGTTAGGTATTATCCACATTGCTGTGGGTCTGGAGTCAGAACCTGGCTGGTAGATTTCCTTCCCTGAAGGACAGGAGTGAAGTCAATGTGCTTTTCCGTCAGTTTCATGATTGCCGTTATTGAGACGAGCTTCCAATTGCAGATTTTTAAATGGAGTTTAAGTTTCACGGCTGTCATAGTGGGACATGAAACCACCTCCCCAGAGCATTAGTCCAGGTTTCTGAATTACTGGTCCAATGCCATATCCACCATTTCCCCTAAAATTGAGACAATAATGATTTGAAACAGACAATAAAATTGGTGCCTGATTAACAAGTCCTTTCGAATTTCTTCTTTGTCCTACTTTGAACTCAGCTGCGATCATGCAGACACACGCTTGGGCCTCATGGCATTCAAATCTACTTGCATTGGCACTGAGTGTCACCAGGGTGACATATATTCCTTTTTTCATGCATATCTAGAGCCTCTGAAATTATATCCTGACCATCAGACAATTGGTTTATGTTACCATGGACACTAAAAGTTCAATGTCAGAAGACAGTATATAACCTAATTATTTTCCGGTCTGGAACCAGCGTGGATGCTAATTCAAGTTCAAATTTCATAACCCCAGTTTCGAACATGAAAGAAACTCTGGTAGATGGAAGGAACTTACAGGGATAGGAATTCAGCTTGCACTGACCAGCAGGAAAGGAGCCAGGTGGGCCAGTTTGATTTCTATTCCATCTCTCACCAATTCCCCATTTTAACGCTGCTGTTTTTGGACAGCGAATGACTCGCCCACCAGACTCCAGTGAGAACCCCGTTGCTAAATGTGAATCAGAGTCCACAATGGTGGACAGGGCCCCCTGTGTTTTTTATCATTCGATTACAATAGGCACCATCAGGCAAAGATGTCAGGCAGCCAGTGAAGTCCTCTAAGGAGCAGGGGTTTGGCTCCACGACCCCAACAGGTGGTTGAGGCCCTGGGCTCTCACCATCAGCCCAAAGCACCCAGAGCTATCCTAATTATTGTCAGCTCCCTTTTTGTATCAGCAGGCAGTCTCCACTGCTCGGCTGGCATTTTCTGCCACAAATTGTCGAGCAGCTGGCCAGCAACATTCAACTGAGTCCCAACAGTTAAAATGTGCAGGGCCTTTGAAATCAATTCCAGCATGGAATTTCCACTTGCTTCCTGTCAATCATTTATACTGTAGTAAAAACAGGAAGTGCTGGAACTCAGCAGGTCTGGCAGCTTACATGAAGAGAGAAAGGGATTTCATGTTTCATGTCCAATATGAGTCTTCAAAATTGAGGAGAGGTAGGAATGTGATGGGTTTTATGCTGTTGAAGAAGGGAAAGGGCTCAGATGGAATAAAAGGGAAGCGTGGGGGATTAAATGAAACAGTGTCATGGAACAAAAGGTGTAGAGATGATGGCAGTAGTAGAGAAAAAAGGCATTGGTGAAGGGTAGGTGTTAATAGCAGAATAAAGATCAGCGTTGTCTGAAAAGAAAAACAGGAACACAAGATACAAACTGGCACTTAGAGAAAAATACAACCTCGAGGAGGGTAGTAAAGTTGTTGGAACTCAATTTTGTGTCTGTACAGTGCCTAATTGGGAGTTGAGGTCCTGTTCCTCGAGCTTGCGTTGGGCTTCACTGGAACATTGCAGCAAGCTGAGGGCAGAAATGTGAGCTTGATGGTGAAATGGTAAGTGACTGGGAAGCCAGGGTCATGTTTGCCCACTGAATGCGCGTGTTCTGTAAAGTGGTCACCCAGTCTGCATTTGGTCTGCCCAGTGGAGAGGAGGCGGCCTTGTGAGCAGCAAATACAGTTGAATCAATGAAAGAAGTAGAAGTAAATCAGTGCTTCACCTGGAAGGAGTGTTTGGGGCCTTGGACAGTGATGAGGAGGTCAAGAGGCAGGTATTACACATCCTGTGATCAAATGGGAAGGTGTCCTGGGAAGGGGATGAGGTGTTGGGAATGACAAAGGTGTGGACCAGGCTGTTATGGAGGGAACAGACCCTTTGGAATACTGATAGGAGAAGGGAGGGGAAGATGTGCTCGTGGTGGCATCATGCTGCAGTTGGCAGAAATTGTCAAGGATGATCCTTTGAATACAAGGGCTGGTGACGGGAAAAGTGATGACCCTAACATGGTTCTGGGAAGGGTGAGAAGGGGTGCAGGAAATGGGTTGGACACAGAAATGGGCCCCTGTCAACCACAGTCATAGGGGAGGGGAATACTTGTTTCAGGACAATGGGAGATATGTTGGAAGCGCTGTTGTGGAAGGCACGATCATCAGAACAGATGTGACGGAGATGGAGCAAGTGGGAGAATTGAATGGAATCCTTACAAGAAGCAGGGTGTGTTGAGATGTAGTTACGGTTGCTGTGGGCTTGTAATGAATATTAGTAGGCAGCCTATTCCCAGACTTGGAGACAGAGAAGGCAAGGAAGGGAATAGGAGTGTCCGAGATGGACCATGTGAAGCTGAGAGAAGGGTGGAACCAAGTTCTCCTCGCCTCCTGTAATCACCAGCTGCCAAAAAACACCTCCACCAATATACCATAGTACCTCCACCACCTCTGCCTGAGGGCAAGTAAGTGAAAACCGGCAACTTGTTGAGTACCCCCTATAGTTGAGTCCCCCCTATGAAGTCCTTGTTCAAGGGCCATCTTTCCTTTCTGCATCTGCTTTCTTTCTTTAGTGATTAAAACATACATGGAGAGGACCTGCATGAGCCATGTTTGCAACCCTGGCATCGCGCCAGCCGGTTAAGGTAGCACCATCTATTTTGCAACTATTTTCAAAAGCATTTTTTAATTCTTTCGCCGCACTTCTTGTGATCATGCAAGATTTTCTTTGCTTTATCCTAACACTTCTCTATTTCACCTGAGGGCCTGGATTCTGAGATGTTAGTCGATGCTGCAAAATGTTACCATCCTGTTGAGGTGAAATGATGGCTATGAGACAGGCTGACTGGCAAGGGCTCCTTGTAAACATAGTTCTGCAAAGATGAAGAGCACAAGTTTGAGTTGTGTAGTGCCGAGGTCTTGTGCTGCTTACTGGACCACACCAGGGATTCATTTCTGTACTTTTGCCAAATGAGCCATGCAGGAAGTGGCCGGTGGCAAAGCCCATATCCAGTAAGCAGCACAAGTTGATGCCATGGACTATGGTATCAACAGTGTTATCATCAGCCTCTCTGACCTCCTATGCAAGATTGGTTCTTCCCTGATTATCCTGGGAGAGGAGGAGTGTTGTGTTTAGTCTTCTATACCTTACATGGGAATCCACCAAACACCTCAACTTGTCTAAACCGGAAACTTTATTGAGTCTCATGTGGTAAGATAATAATCTGTAATAGAGCATGTTCATCATGGAGTCTTTTTATTATTACTCTGGAAACTACACCTAGCACTGACATTTCTTGTGGTCTTACTACCACCTGCCACCAACTGCTGAAGGCCGAATGGGTGTTCACTTATAAGAGAGTCCCTGGTCAGATGACCCTGGTCTTGAGACCGCATGGTGTGTCTGTACCTCCACCTGGTTGGAGGTCGCACACCATCCATCTATGATATTGCCCATAGGCATATCACCACAAGGAGGAGTTGTACAACATGCAAATTGCTACCAGAATTCACAAGAAATTAGTGGGTACATATCATAATGTGGCCTTCCATTTCTTTAGAGCATCCCAATGGTTTTCTTACTTCTTACTCTTATCTTCATGTCATGAACCATGGGCATAGTAGGTATGTAGCAACCATCTATGCAGTCACGTCTGATAAGGAGATTGTGGTGTAGTGGCACTGACACTGGATTAATAATCCAGAGGCCCAGGCTAGTGCTCTGGTGACATGGGTTCATACCATGGCAGTTGGTGAAATTTCAATTCCATTATTAAATTCTGAAGTAAAGCTAGTCTTCGTCATAGTGACCATGAGAGCTATCACCATTTGTTGGCAAAAGCCCATTTAATTCACTAATGTTTTTAGGGAAGGAAATCTGTTGTTCTTACCTTCGGGCCTGCATGTTACTCCAGACCCAGTTGCCACTCAATTTGAGGGCAATTAAGGGATGGGCGACAAATGCTGCGCCTTGCCAGTGACTCCCCATCCCTAGTGAACAAGGTAATTGAAGTCATTCAGATTGAAATTGATATCATGGCGAATATTAATAGCTTTTAGCAGACAAATATAGTTATGAGCATTAAACAGATTAAAAGTAGACAAGAGTAGTTATTCAGGCTCTTTCTCAGCATTATGGGGAAAATTAGCAAACACATAGGCAGATGGAAAGCTAGCAATCACAAACTTAATGACCTTCACAGCATGGGTAAGCAAAAAAGTGTGATAAGAATCATAGGCTGGGAAGATTGGATCACAGACGGAGTCATCCTCTCAGTGGGAGCAACAGAGCATCTGCAACCAGTTTAATTCTGCTAATTTAGTAAAGTATGATATCAACATATATAGATATGTTACAACCAACCTTGATATCAAGAAGACACCCTGAAGAACCAGGCTAGTGTCTCCCTAGCATGCTTGGAATAAAAACACCTGGTCCGATGCCGTTGTAGAATCGCCGTGAGATGCCCGTTTTGGCAGCTTGTAGGGGGCCTGTGGGGAATGAGCACCACGACTGTGCTCGGGAGGGGACAGGCCCGCGATCAGTGCCCCCCGAGTCGTCGGGCCGGCGTCTCAATCGGACGCAGCTATTTCCTCCTCCGCCGCCCGCAGTATGAAGCCGCCACTTCTTGCGGGGCGGTTGAGGGAAAAGACGGCCACCAGCGCATGCGTGGGTTCGAGCTGTCAGCGTCGTGACGTCAGCCGCGCATGTGCGGGTTGGAGCCGGCCAACTTGCGCATGCACAGCTGACGTCACATAGGCGCCGCCGTTACATCACTCTGGGCGTGCCGCCCGGCGGCCGAGGAGTTACGGAGTGCCGCTCCTAGCCCCGCCGGAGGGAGAATAGGGGGCGAGGAGCGGCCTCCGGACTGTCGTGAAACTCAGCCGAGTTCACGACGGCCCTCCTGATTTTCCCAGGAGCGGAGAATTCCGCCATCTCTGGAGAATCCCTTATTCTGGAAAACTGCCAGGTTTCTGTTATCTGCCTGGATGCATGGCCGAATTGTAAAAAATCGATCTGCCATTGAGAAGAATGAGAGGTTATCAATTGAAACATAGGGGGCGATTCTGAGCCAGCGCTCGCTGTCCGTGGGATTGGCGTATGGGCGGGAATCTCGTGAAAATCGAGGATTCTCTGTGGAGAGATCACGTTTCCCAATTTTCCCCACCCTCAATGGCAATGTACAATATTCACGCCCGCAAAGGGCATGAACCACATTTTAATATCTCTGAATGGTTTTAAATGATATTAGCGGACATCCGCCACACGATTCCCCCCTCATTAAATATTCATACCTCACTAACGCCACATCGGCGAGATTTACAGCAAGTTCGACCAGACGTGAGGCAATCAAGGGTATCACTTTGAGGGGCAACAGATGTAAATATAGCCCCCCAGAGGGTAGAAGGACATACCCCCTGGCAGAGCCAACCTGGCAGTGTCACCTGTGCTGGGGCAAGCCCTCGTGGGAGCTCCATGGGAGGGGGCATTGACATGTGGCGTGGGTGCAGTGCCGGCTATACTTCTGCAGTGTTGGTGGGGGATGCTCAAGGGTCCGATACCTCCATAATGGGGGCTGGGGCATCAGGCTGTGCCTTGATCAGGGTGCCCTTAAAGATACTGTCCCAATCTTTTAGAGCCATTTCCAGCTCAATGAGACCTCATCCAAGTGACGACGTAAACCACGCCCACTCTATTTTAAGTCCAATAGGCTCGAGATTTGGCGAGAAAACTGCTCCATGCAAATGGAGAGTTATACGTCAGTTTTCAGTGTGAGCCAGGCACTTTGCCCAATTTTAGTAAGATTCCACCCACAACATGGCCGGGATTCTCCCCTACCCGGCGGGGCGGGGAGTCCCGGCGTAGCCCCAATGCCGGGCGGCGGGCGCCAAAGGCCGTTGGTGCCGGTTTATGCCGCCAGTCAGAGTGGCGCCAACCACTCTGGCGTCGGGCCTCCCCAGAGGTGCGGAATTCTCCAGCATCGGGGCTGGCTGAAAGACCTTCGCCGGTTCGCGCATGCGCCGGTGCGTCAGCGGCCGCTGACGTCACCACCGGCGTATGTATATAGAACATAGAACAGTACAGCACAGAACAGGCCCTTGCGCCCTCAAGTGTTGTGCCGAGCCATGATCACCCTACTCAAACCCACGTATCCACCCTATACCCGTAACCCAACAACCCCCCCCTTAACTTTACTTTATTAGGACACTACGGGCAATTAGCATGACCAATCCACCTAACCCGCACATCTTTGAACTGTGGGAGGAAACCGGAGCAGCCGGAGGAAACCTACGCACACAGGGGAGGACGTGCAGACTCCACACAGACAGTGACCCAGCCGGTAATCGAACCTGGAACCTGGAGCTGTGAAGCATTTATGCTAACCCACCATGCTACCCTGCTGCCCCTAACGTAATGTACGTTAGTGGGGGTCTCTTCCGCCTCCACTATGGTTGAGGCCGTGGCGGCGGCAGAAGAAAAAAGATGCCCCCACGGCACTGGCCCGCCCGCCGATCGGTGGGCCCCCGATCGCGGGCCGGGGCAACCCCCGTGGTCCGATCGCCTCCCCCGCCCCCCCCCCCCCCCAGGACCCCGGGGGCACGTTTCTGCAGACCGCCAATCCCGCCGGCACCAGAGGTGCTCCAATTCCCGCCGCGGGAGAGGCCCGTCAGCGGCGGACTTCGATCCATCACGGGCCAGAGGATCACCGCGGGAGGGGCACGCCAATCGCGGGGCGTGATTCCCTGCTCCCGCCAATTCCTGGGTGGCGGAGAATTCCCGGCCACGGCGGGGGCGGGATTTACACCGCCCCGGGCGATTCCCGACCCTGTCGGGGGTCGGAGAATTCTGCCCCATTTTGCAAGCCTTTTTAAAAAATATATAATTATTAAGAAATTTTCTTACAATAATCAATTCAACCTGAAACAATCAAACAGAAAAAAAAGGCAAACTTCACAATCAAAAAGTGACAAAAATACCCAACCCCTAATTAACTTAAATATAAAAACTAACCTAAACCCCTTAACAACTGACAGCAGCAACTAACTCCTCAATAATGGAAATAAATGGTTGCCATCTTAGATAGAACTGCTCCACTGACCCCCCTGACGGTAAACTTGACCTTCTCCAATTGCTGAAATTACATTAACTCACCCAGCCAAGCAGAGATACTGGGTGGAGTGGGGGATCTCCAATCCAGCAATATTCGACTCCCTGGCATCTGGGTCCCACTCCGTGGCGATCCGGGGGTACTGCATAGCCACCCTCACGGTCCGGGCGTGGAGATCAGCGGCTTCCGCTTCTACGTCCTCCCCCAACCTCTGCGCTACCCTGCTACTCGGCCTGGGCTTCCAGTGCAACCTGCAAAGCCTGACACTGAAATTCGGCAGGCCCCTACCACCCTTACTATGTGCGGCTCGCGACCCTAAGGTCGACCCACCTTTCCTATTTGCAAACTTAACTCCGTAACCTCATCAGGTCCTAAGTCCAGCGACTGCTTTGTGAAGGCATTATCGAGGCGAGCACCACCCTGGAGAGCCCAATGGTAGTGGTGAAAACTGGGGAGAAACACATGATGGTGGTGGACTACAGCCAGACCTCAACTGTACACGTAGCTCGACGCATACCCCCTCCCACGCATATCGATATGGTCAATCAGATTGCACAGTACCGGGTCTTCGCAACTGTAGACCTGAAACCTGCCTACCACCAGCTCCCCCATTCGTAAGGCAGACCGCCCGTGACTGCCTTCGAAGCAGATGGCCGCCGTTACCACTTCTCATGGTTCCCTTATGCGTCACAAACGGGGTCTCGGTTTTCCAACGGGAAATGGACCGAATGGTTGACCGGTACGGACTGCGGGCCACCTTCCCATACCTGGATAACGTCACCATCTGCGACCACAATCAGCAGGACCATGACGCCAACCTTGCCAAATTTCTCCACGCAGCCACTCTCCTCAACCTAACTTATAACAAGGAGAAGTGCGTATTCAGCACGAACCGCTTAGCCATCCTTGCCTATGTGGTCCAGAACGGAGTTTTGGGGCCAGATCCCGACCGCATGCGCCCCTCATGAAACTCCCCCTCCCCCACTGCCCCAAGACCCTCAAACGATGCCTGGGGTTCTTCTCTTATTACGCCCAGTGGGTCCCAAACTATGCGGACAAGGCCCGTCCACTCATTCAATCCACCCTGTTTCCCCTGACGGCCGAACTCACAAGGCCTCCAACTGTATCAAGGCCGACATCGCCATGGCCAAGATGCACGCAGTCGATGAAACGTTACCATTTCATTTCGAGAGCGACGCATCAGACGTCGCTCTAGCCGCCACACTCAAACAGGCAGGCAGGCCCGTGGCATTCTTTTCACGAACACTTCATGCCTCCGAAATTCAGCACTCCTCCATCGAAAAAGAGGCCCAGGCCATCGTTGAAGCTGTGCAGCATTGGAGGCAATACCTGGCCGGCAGGAGATTCACTCTCCTCACTGACCCAACGGTCGGTTGCCTTCATGTTAACAATACACAGCGGGGTGAGATCAAAAACGATAAAATCTTGAGGTGGGGGATCGAGCTCTCCACCTGCAACTACGAGATTTTGTATCGCCCCGGTAAGCTCAATCCCGAGGTACATGTGCCAGCGCACAAATAGACCGACTCCGCATCCTGCACGACGATCTTTGCCACCCGGGAGTCACACGTTTGTACCACTTCATCAAGGCACGCAACCTGCCCTACTCCGTCGAGGAAGTCAGGGCAATCACCAGAGACTGCCAAGTCTGCGCGGAGTGCAAAACCGCACTTCTACTAGCCCGACCGTATGCGCCTGGTGAAGGCCTCCCACACCTTTGAACGCCTCAGCATGACTTCAAAGGGCCCTCCCCTCCACCGACCGTAACACGTACTTCCTCAGTGTGGTCGATGAGTACTCCAGATTCCCCTTCACCATCCCATGCCCTGATATGATGTCTGCCACCGTCATCAAAGCCCTCAACACCATCTTCGCTGTGTTCGGCTTCCCCGCCTACCTCCACAGCGACAGGGGATCCTCCTTCATGAGCGATGAGCTGCGCCAGTTCCTGCTCAGCAGGGGCATTGCCTTGAGCAGGACGATCAGCTACAACCCCAGCGGCAACGGGCAGGTGGAGCGGGAGAATGGGACGGTCTGGAGGGCCGTCCAGCTGGCCCTACCATCCAGAAATCTCCCAGCTTTCCGCTGGCAGGAAGTTCTCCCCAACGCACTGCACTCCATTTGGTCGCTCCTATGCACTGCGACTAACGAAACTCCCCATGAACGTTTCTTTGCCTTCCCCAGGAAGTCCACCTCCGAGGTGTCGTTCCCGACTTGGCTTGCAGCTCCAGGACCTGTACTCCTCCATAAGCACGTACGACTCCACAAGGCGGACCCGTTGGTTGAAAGGGTACAGCTACCCCATGCCAACCCACAGTACGCCTACGTAGCGTACCCCGACGGCCGCCAAGATACTGTCTCCCTCAGGGACCTGGCACCAGCAGGTTCCCCACACACACACGCCTCCGGCCTGGCACCACCCTCCTCTTCCCCGGCGCACCCAGCCACAAGTCCCACCCCAGGACAATCCTGCCCATGCCCGAGGATGACGAAGATTTCGGCACGCTCCCGGAGTCACCGAGGACCAGACCAACACCGGAATCGCCGCCACCAGTGCGGCGTTCCCAGCAGCTGATCAAGGCTCCGGACCAACTGAACCTGTAACTTGATCGGGACTCTTGAAACATTATCCATCTGTATAATTCTCCTCCACCCCGCTGGACCCAATTTTTTTCTCTCTGTATTTTAAAACATGTACTTGTATATAGTTCTCCTCCAGCCCGCCTGGACTCAATTTAACAGGGGGTGAATGTGGTAGTCACCACTGATGTATATATTAGGTGGTTTGTGGTGAGGACCTGTACTACAGGTACGGGGGTAGTTCCCTGCCTGCTGGCTCTGCCCAATAGGCGGAGTATAAATATGTGTGCTCCCTGTACAGCAGCCATTTCACCAGCTGCTGTAGGAGGCCACACATCTTAGTGTATTAAAGCCTCGATTGCATCCAACTCTCGTCTTTGTGTAATTGATCGTGCATCAGTGCCACCCGCTACCCATATACACACAAGACAGACACACACCAGAGAAGGATCAAAATAATGGAGATTAAATGGGGCAAGGGATGAGAATCTTGACTGCTAAGGTCGAGCTCTCTGTAGGCGGTGATCTCCTCAGAATGTGAGGCGTTGAAAATAATTGGTTGGTGTGGAACGTCAAGTACCTGCCTTCACTTAGACCCCATGGGCTGCGGGAATTCCTCTGGAGAATCACCTTCATTTGTACAAGTCTCCACCAGATTGACTCTCAGTCTCACTGCGATAATATTACAGTTCTCTATCTGAGAGTTTACATCAGGTTTACCATTCACTCTGCTCTTCAGCTGCTTGTCTGGTATTTGTGCAGGGTTTCCAACTAGTGTGAAGAGAGAGAGAAGGGCCTAGTTTACACGACATTTTAGGATTCGCAGGAGAGATATCAGACTGGGCTTTTCCCAGCATTTCAAACAGAGGATTGAACTTTCATAGGCCTGACTACTGCCTGCAGACTTTCAATCAGTGGTTACTCTCATAGGCTGGGGAGTGTTTTAAAATCACCAGACTTAGCTGGTATGGTGTTTAAATCGGCTCCTGCTGCTGTCAAATCTAAGCAGAAACTGAAAGCCATAATGGAACCTGCCTTCTTTTAAATCTTCTAAAAACTTCTGAAGGGCTCCACAATCACAATCGAGCCTAGAACAAGGCCCAGAATTTGAGAGGAGCCAATTGGCTGCTGAACAAGCCCATCAAAATGACATAATGAGACCCTGCCACGCAGCACTCTGGTACTCTGCACGGAGGGGAACCACCTTGGGCCAGTTCAACTAGGAGCTTTCAGCAGAGTGGGTTCAAAAGTCTGTAGTTTAAAAGCAGCCAGCAAGATAGGGATTAAAAAGGAAAAAAGATTACAGAAGGATTTAAAAGAGGTTCCTTTCAGCAGGCTCAGCTGTTAAAGTATATTTGGTGCTGAATTCAATAGATTTTAATCAAGGCTATGGGCATCAAGTGAGAAATTGGCATTGAGTTCCAAATATCAGCAAGGGTCCTATTGAATGGAAGAGCAGGCCCTATTCCTGCTCCTAATTATTTTGCTCTTATGCACTGGCAAAGGGATTCTGGTGAATTACCGTATAGAGGAGGGAATAGCAAACTAGCTTATCTGGAATACATCCCTGTGGCACCTTAGACCAAGGCCAAGATACAAAAGTTAACAGCACCTTCTCTGCCATGCAGATCTGGGTACAGATCTGGATGTAGCAATGAATCTTTACAACAAAAATCCAGCCCCATGAGACAGAGCTTCTGGGAAGTGGCAAATAATGTGCACTTGATTCTCTGCAAAGTGTGGGATGGGTATTATTGGAAAAGTCTGCCTCTTCTCTGGTATTTCTTGATTAATCTGGCTTCCCTCAAACTCTTGTTTCTCATTTTCCAGAAATATAATGTGTGTAGTAATCCACTAGGAGGCAGGAGTTCCGTCACCACACCAATATTTATTTACAATAACGATATTACAGGAGCAGCTACAAACAGTGCTGCTAGCAGTCCAGTCAACTTAAGACTGGCTCACAAAGCCTACACAGGTGATTATATGGGCCCCCTCAATGAGCTATCATTGAGGGAGCTCATACTCCAATTGGCCAACCAATAAAGCCAATTGGAGTTCATTACACCCCTCCCCCCCCCCAAGGTCCGAGGAATTCCTGCCAGCTGGCATTCCTCTGAGCTTCTTCCTGCTTCTCATGTCTGGGTCTGTCACCTCTGTGTCGTCCGCCGGGTCATTCTCCGAAGTGGGCGGGGTGTACCTTATAGGTGCCCGTCTTTTCCTTGTCGACCTCCTTGGAAGTTGTTCTTCCTCCTCCTTGGGGAGAGGTGTCGTGGTGGCCTCGTTGAGCGTGTCCATCTCCGACTCTGACGACTGGATGACGGGGCCTGGAGAAATTGCTTGGGGCTGGGGTGTAGGTATCCTTTCTGTCTGGGCTATTCCAGCTTGAGGCGGTCCTGCTTTGCCTGCCTCCAGGTGTGGTTCCGCTGCCCTTATTTGGACTAGGTGTTTCTTCAGCACCTTACCTCCTATTGAAACCTCATAGGATATTGGCCCTGTTTGGGACTCTACCGTGCCTTTGACCCATGTTGGTCCATTCCCATAATTCTTGACCCAAACCGGTGCCCCCACCTGGAAATATCTCTGCTGCCGACTATTATCATGCTCCCTGCGTTGGGCCTCCTGTTGTTTCTCCAGTTTCCCCGTTAAATTTGGGAAAAGGAGACCCAGCCTCGTTCGCAGCCGCCTTCCCATTAAGAGTTCAGCTGGCAGTATGCCCGTTGTGGAATGCGGTGTGGTCCTGTAATCAAACGGCCAGCGGGAGAGCTTTGTGTCCATTGACGCTGCCGGCTGCTTCTTGAGTCCCGCTTTAAGTGTCTGGACTGCTCTCTCTGCCAGGCCGTTGGCCACTGGATGGTAGGGGGCCATTTTGATGTGACGGACTCCGTTTTCCTTCAGGAATTTTCCAAATTCCCCACTTGTGAATGCCGTTCCGTTATCCGACACCAATACCTCTGGAAGTCCATGTGTTGCAAACGAGGCCCTGAGCTTTTCAATTGTCGATGATGCGCTATGCATGCGTGGGTTCGAATCCCATCCTCGTCGCCACTGTAGTAATCCACGGGAGGCAGGAGTTCCGTCACCACACCAATATTTATTTACAATAACGATATTACAGGAGCATCTACCAACAGTGCTGCTAGCAGTCCAGTCAACTTAAGACTGGCTCATAAAGCCTACACAGGTGATTATATGGGCCCCCTCAATGAGCTATCATTGAGGGAGCTCATACTCCAATTGGCCAACCAATAAAGCCAATTGGAGTTCATTACAATGTGTAAAATAGGATTGCCATTTGGAAGTCCCAACACCTAGTTCAATAACTGTGTTGAAATGGAATGCTTTCCAAGGATAATGTTGAACTTAAGGAAAGGCTACCTGAGTATCTCTGAGTTTCTTTTTTGAAATACCTGTTGTATATCCCAAGGTATAGTCAAATGTTTCTGAAAGAAACGTCAGTCAAGCTGTGCTTTTTTAGCCAAGTGCTTACTATTTGGTCACAGGTTCTGTAAACTGCCTTTTAAATAACAGCACACATTTACAAGGGTGGGGGAACTGCGGAAGTGATGACATTTAGGACAGGTTACATGATCCCATCTGGGTGCCACATTTGCTAACTTCCAATCTACTGGTATGTTCTGGAATCGAGGGAAATTGGAAAACCATAGCCGTGGTATCCTTTATCTATGCAGCCAACTCTTTTAGAACCTTCGGGTATAAACCATCACGTGTTGAAGATTTGTTGGGTTTAGTCCTTTAACTTTCCACAGTACTTTTTCTTTGCAGCTTTTAATTACCTTATTTTCCTATTTTTAGCACCTCAGTTACCCTCTGCTTCTGGCATGCAACGTGTGTCTTTGACTCTGAAGACACACAAAATGTTTGTTCAAAGTCTTTTGCCATTTCCTCATTCCCCCTGATAATTTTTCCTGAATCTGCTTCTGAGGAGCCAGCTGCTCTCCTCGTTTTTAAATCCTTTTTATATTCCTGGATAGTTTGCTCTTATATTCTATCTTTTCCCTCCATTTTTTACGTCAGCTTTTTGGTGAGTGGCACTCAAAAACACTCAATCCACAGATTTGTTACTGTTCAATGCAACATTACAAACTTCTTTTAACTTCCTGAGGAAGCTACCAATGGATTTTTCTTTCTGAGTTGTTTGTATTTGAATGGAATGTATATCTGTTAAACATTGCATTTTTTCTTTAAATATTTCCCATTATTTATGACAATACCTAAAACGTATTAATAACATATTTAATCACCTCGCAGGAGTGGTTTTAAACTTGGGAAAATTGAAGTCCGATCAGGAACGCATGGTGCACTAAACTTAAGGGATTGTCCATTGTGATGGTTTCTTCTGCGTGGCAGATTTGCCATTTCAATTGAATATGTGTGCCACCCTAATTATTGAGAATAAGCCAGATTTTTTTTAGGAAAAATGCTGCAATATTATTGTGAGCTTTTCATTTTGCAAAGCACCTGAGGAAGAAATCCGAACAGTTATATTTTCTGAGCAATCTGAAAAATAGAATTGGTCCAATTTATTTTGCCGGCACAATTGAAATATTTTTCAGATTTCCAAAAGGTATAAAGTATCAAAATAAAGCCCAAACTGGTCAAAATCAGCAAATGGTGGATCTATGTTGGTAGCGATCACCACTCATTCGCCGCCAATCCTAGCAGGATTCACCAAAGTAGAGAAAGTCACACATAGTTTTATGCATATTTCCCAGGGAAGTGACAACCTAAAATATCTGCTTTTGAGCAAACCCAGCTAATGTTAACTTTTTTTACTTTAGTTGCTCAGCAAGGTATGTAGACCAATATAATGATTTGGGGATTTTATTTTCTCACGCAAGGAATTAACACAATATAGCCAGGTATATCTCAGTGATTAAAGTTGAATTTAACGAAGGGAAAAACTCAACTTCTTTCCTTATGTAACATTTGATTGTTCAAAATAGCTTTAAAAATGAATGTTTGTAAAAGCATTGAACAATATCACAATCAGAAGCACAGTACCCCTGTTATGACTAGAGCAGTCTAAGATGCAACACAAAAAAAACAACCCCAACCAATTTTACAGAGTCAGAGTCATCAGCTCGTAACTTCTGGTTAGCAGAGGGAAGTCACAGGCCGCTGATTTTAATAG
This sequence comes from Scyliorhinus canicula, assembly GCF_902713615.1. NCBI lineage: Eukaryota > Metazoa > Chordata > Chondrichthyes > Carcharhiniformes > Scyliorhinidae > Scyliorhinus > Scyliorhinus canicula. Next base: position 121,107,051 of record NC_052150.1, read on the forward strand.
GGAAAACTGCGTACTTACCTGGGCTCATGTTGTGTTCAACCTTCCATTCCCTGCAGCAGCCTCGTGGCCCCAGCACACCGATCTGTGCAGTTCCAGGACGGCGCAAGGGGAGTGCAGCCCAACTCCCTAATGATGAGGCCAGCTTGGGAACGCCCATTGAGGGCAGGCATTTAAACTGCAGTACATACTTTGTAGGTTCTCCTCGTGACTGAGTGGGTTTCCTCCGGGTGCTCTGGTTTCCTCCCACAATCCAAAGATTGGCAGGTTAGGTGGATTAGCTATGCTAAATTGCCTCTTAGTATCAAGGAATGTACAGGTTAGATTCCGGCGAGAGGGCGGGGGAGTGGGCCTAGGCAGCATGTGGGATTCTCCCAGCCCTGGGCCAGACCAGGGAATCCCCACGAACGGGCCACGCCGCTCCGACACCGGCACGTGATTCTCCGCAGAGTGGAGAATCGGTGCCATTGGCGCGCTGCCGGTCGTGGGCCCGCCGATTCGCCAGATGAAATTAAGAGAGAGCACTGTGTTGAATATTGACAGAAAACGCATTGAAACACTACTTGAAAAAAATGTAACACTCTCAGTCACACAGCGGGCTCGCGCGGAGTAGGGTAGGTCCCCGCTAGATCGCCTAGTTCGGCCGGTCGACTGTGGAGGATCGCCGCGGGGGCCTGTCCCAACGGCCCCTGACCGGCGCCGCGTCAACCGCGCGCAGACAACTGGCAGGTCCGCGGAGAATCGTGGAATTTCCGGCGTAAATGGCTATTCTCCGCCCTCACGCTGGGTGCTATTCCAGCGCGGAGGGTCGGAGAATCCCGCCCAGGGTTTTTAAAAACTATTTTTTTTAAATGCTTCTCAAAACAGATCCTTTGACCATTTGAATGATATGTGAAAAAAGATGGATTGTGTTAATGTCAGATATCATTTGATCTGTTTTCCCAAATGGCTTGTTGTCTGACAGCATATATACAGAACGGCTCAATAGATTTCTTATATAAAGGTGATGTGACACTGTTTCATCCACATCAGTTACTCTCACTGAACTGTAGATTACAGTGACATGGAAGCAAAAATCTAACATCAACTATCACTCCATAGCCTGAGGAATTACTAGCTTGTTTCAGCAGTAATAACAACTGTGTATTTCTGTTTCTATATACTATATTTATAAGGTCAGGAGAGAGTCAGCTTTTACAACACAAACAAAGACTAGCACAGGACAAAGTTGAGGCATGTTCGAAATGTTTTAATAAATTGCAAGCCCTCTGGATGAAAAATGCACTGGAGTTCTATATCAAGACAAATTTCAAACATTTTCTGAATTTACTGTTGAGGTACGTCAAAGAACCATCAAAATGCTTTTGCCCTCTTCCCCAGTCACAGAACAAAACATCTAAAGCCTTCTGTAGGCTGTCGATAAAGATGAAGATAATAGCCTAAAATTTCTCTTAGGGTACGTCTAACATATTAATAACATTGTGAATGTTTGGCAGAAATCCCCGCAAAACAACAAATATTTCCCGAGTGTTTGTGACAATTGCCCAACAAGTTGGAGAAATCCCGTTGAAATTCTCCATTGTACCTTTCTTCATGGAAATACAATGTGGGAGGTTCTACTGTAACATTGTATTTCTGCATCATCTACTTTTAATATTTGATGCTCCATGGCCAAACAAGTCCCAAAAATGTTGTTTTTTTCTGGATGGACTTCCAGTGTTTGCCCCTTCAAGGTAAAAGCAGTCTTTAAGGTCCAGAATGCACACACATTTCCTCCTTCCATTATGGCCATGGCCAATAACCCAGTGTGCTGCATTGGACTTCATTCATTCTAATTAGGTCCAAGGGGTTATTTAGATGTGAGCTCTGGCTTCCTAGAACACTAATTACTCGAGGCAGATAACATCAAGAGAGAAGATCAGCTCCATTGGCATTTAGAAATTCATTCCCCATAGATACATAGCACCTCCATTTTAAATTGACTTAGACTATTAAAAAAATGCAAGAAATACATGTACGGTCATATCTCTTACTGATCACAGAACTAATAATCCTAACCACGAAAACCAGCTCTGACTCCAATTGGCGGCCTAACTTCAGATCAACAGAGACTCTGGCCACAATTTAACAACCTCGTTTAGCCCAACTTAGTGATGCGACGAGGCCATTGAATGAAATCTCGCGAGATGTTGCGATCTGGATCTCACCCTCGCTGGGCAAAATTCATATTAACATATTTAAGTGAGCCATTAGACTCATTTAAATATGTCTGCGCCATATTTTCCTGGGACCGGGAACTAATGGCTATGCCTGGGAAACCTTATCAAGGTGCCATTTAGCACTGGTTTCCACAAACGTGGACCAGGTGTAGGGGAAACTTGAGGGGGGGGATCTCCCAGGCCATTAAAGACCCCTGAGTGGTCGGACTCTGCGCATGGTACCTTAGCAGTGCCAGCCTGGCACCTCAGCAGTGCCATCATGACAATGCCAGGGTGCCTGGGTGGCACTACCAGGGTGGCAGTGCCAAGATGCCCTGGTGTCAGGTGGTCCGTGCCTGGGATCAGGCCGTGGGTGCTTTGCCAATAAGACGTGGGGTCAAGGGGTGCTCGAGGACGCTGTAAGAGGTAGGTAGTGTGCAGTGGGTGGGTTAGAAGGCCACAGTGGGGATGCTGAGGGGGGTGGAAAGATCAAGGCGGCATTTAAAAATGGAGTCTCAATCCTCAAACACGTCAGTGCAGGAAAAATTGAACACCCCTGTTCAATAAAAGGAAGTGGGCTACATCAGGGAATTTAGTCCAGTAAACCATATATTAGATAGTGTGCAAATCTCTAATCTACAAAATCCCTGGGGCAGAGAGATCAAAAAGTTTGTTTTCTAATGGATTATGACAGGGAGAAATTTGCAGTGAGGCCCATATCTGCCAGGATCTAGTTCCATTTTCTTTAGGGGATTGTTCGCCTGACCCGCTCACACAACAAACTGGTACATCTGGAGGAGTGTCTAGATTCCCAGGGAAATCTTAGCTGCAAGGGAATTTACAACCATTGGAAGAAGCCATAACTTTCATTCTATGTCGAGGGAAGTTGCTAACACATCATCAGGGTCTGTTTATAGCTGAAATAGAGATAATAATATCAAACATTCAAGTGAAATATGAAGTAATTATTAATTTTCTAGTGAACAAAAATTTATATAAGAAAACAAACAACATCATAAGTTGAAACTCAATATATTGAGTTGCAGGATGCTTGAGAGGATGCTTGAGAAGTTCCAAAACTTCCCATCACTGGGAATTTCCTCAGATAACGACTGGGTCTTTTGTTGACTAATTGATGACTATGATTCGGCATCAACTCCAATATCACTGCATCATGCGAGTGTCAAGGTGCTAGAAAGCCAGATAGATGGACCTTGTTCTTTTTCCGTCCAGTAATTGCAAAGTGCCAAAAAAAAAGAAAGTGCATTTAACATGATAAAATCAATTCCAGTTTACAGGCAGCAAACCAATAAGACAAGAGATTCAACCAGAATGACTGGATCAATTGAATACAAATTGCAGCTAAGATCAGAAGTTGGAAGCAGGTGAACTCAATAGAAATACACAGTCAAGATGCTGGTTCGGCCTATTGACCCATCAGTACAACACCAATCATTACATTCGAAGAGACAGTTTCCGCATTTAAATCTCAATTTAACAAGTAAAATATATATAGGGTGGGATTCTCCCGCAATCGGTGGGATGGCTCGATGCTGGCGCCAAGAACAGCGTGAACCACTCCGGCGTCGGGCTAACCGGAACTTCCGGAAACCTCCGACCCGGAAGGGGCGAGCAGCAGCGTGACACCAATTGCGACAGTGTCACCCATCACAGACGCGCGGGGCGTCACGTCGCAGCACAAAAGACGCCACCGCCAGAGACTTGGCAAAATGGCCACCTGCCGCGCAGCGCCGAGGTTCCAGCAGCGGGACATCGAGGCGCTCCTGGACGCAGTGGAGCAGAGGAGGGAGGCGCTGTACCCCGGACATGGCCGCAGGATCGCACCTAACCTCAGCCGGCGCCTGTGGAGGGAAGTGGCAGAGGCTGTCAGCGCCACGGCCGTAACAACCAGGACAGGCAGCCAGTGCCACAAGAAGGTCAATGACCTAGTCAGGGCAGCCAGAGTAAGTACCATCCCCCATTCCCACCCAGCCCCCTCCCAGTCCCCCCACCCCCAGGATGGGCGGCACAGCCCTAGCAGAAACCGACATGGCTGCACCAACCCATGCAGGTTGCAGTGGCAGGATAGGCTGTGAACTTATGCCAACATAGACACAACCGCTGGTCTGCAAGTATATGTCTGCCTAACACTGTTGCCCTTTGTCTCTGTCACACCCCTCACAGGAGAAGCACGCTCATAACAACCGGGAGCGTGAGAGGACCGGAGGGTGTCAACATGAATTGCGCCCCCTCGCCGTTCATGAAGAGAGGGCCCTGGACCCGAGGAGTGGGAGGTTGCGGATGCAGAGATGGTGGGCGCAGCACCAAGTGAGATCCCCATTGCCTGCCCCCCTCCCCCTTTCCCCGTGTCTAACCATACATGCTGTATTGCAGGACCAAACGTCAACCCACCCATCCCTGCGATGCTGACTGCTCCCAGGATGTGCCAGGGCGCTCACAGGACATAGAACGACCCCGGGCCATCAGGCATACGACACCCAAACCCAGTGCCAGGACGCCCACAAGACAGGGACCGCCCTGTGCCATCAGGCATACGACGCCCCTACCCAGTGCCAATGCAGCGGCGCCATAGGGCCACACCCAGCGGCGGGGAGGACAGCCACACCAAAAGCCCCCCCATCCCAGGACACTGACACACATGACACAACCACCCGGGACACCCACATACAGGACACACCCACCCAGGACACCCACATACAGAACACAACCACCTAGGACACCCACACAAAGGAGACGGACAGACAGGAAACACCGCCCCAGGGGACCCCGGACTTCGGATCCAATGTGGACCTCGACATTACATCACTGCTATCTCCTACACCCTCCACCATCGCAGAGACACTCACCTCGGTTGGGCTCTTTAGCAATGAGGTATCTGGGACACTAACTGGTGCGCACTAACTGGTAACACAGCCGTCCCAGTACAGCAGGTGGAGGTAGGAGCAGCCGAGGGGCCGGACGGTCGGAGGGCAGCCCAGCCCCAGCAACCATCTGCCGCCCAGACGGGTTCCGGGTTCCTGGAGTTACCACACCCACCCATAGCCACGATGCAGTCATGGACCCAGGGACGATCGAAGGGGGAGAGGGCCGGCTTTCTGCAGCTGCAGATGCAGGTGGAGGAGTCCAGCGACCCACCCGCGTCCAGGAGCTGGGAGTGGTGCCGGTCATGCGTGCCATCCAGGCTGACACCGCACGGGTGGCGTCTGTGGTGGAGGCAATGAGTGTGACGGTGTCAGACATGGGGAGCAGTATGCAAGGTCTGGGGCTTTCCGTGCAGGCGGCATCCATGGCCCAGGACATGACTGCCCTCTCACAGATAGCCATTAGCCAGAGCCAGCTGCAGATCGCAGAGGCGCTCAACGCCGTGACTCAGTCTCAGCAGGCCATGGCCCAGTCTCAGCAGGCCATGGGCCAGTCCCAGCAGGCCATGACACAGTCCCAGCAGGCCATGACCCAGTCCCAGCAGGCCATGACCCAGTCCCAGCAGGCCATGGGCCAGTCCCAGCAGGCCATGACCCAGTCCCAGCAGGCCATGGGCCAGTCCCAGCAGGCCATGACCCAGTCCCAGCAGGCCATGCGCCAGTCTCAGCAGGCAATGGCCCAGTCTCAGCAGGCCATCGCTGAGGGCATCAGTGCCATTGCCCAGGTGCAGGCCGGCGTCGCCCAGACACAGACAGGGATGGCCAACTCCCTGAGCTCCATGGTTGTAAACTTGCAGACCCTTGTTGATACCAAGACGGGCCTCCAGGACTGGCAGCGCAAGGTGCCGGGGGTGCCTCGGGTTCTGGATCCGTTCGCACCCCAACCCATGGAGAGGCCCGGGGGCCATCGGGCACCCCGAGGGAGGAGGAGATGTTGGGGCACGTTCCAGGTCCCCCTGTAGGGGAGGTCCCGGGACACCGCGACACCTCGGAATTTCCCCCCCTCCCCCCTCCACTTCCCTCCCAGGTGCATCTGGTGGGCAAAGGACAGGACAGGCTGGCAGCACGCCATCCCGGTCGCTCGAGCCGCATCCTGACCCATCCAGACCAGGCCGCCCCAAGAAACAGCCGCCAAAGGGGTCCCTAGTCACAGGACAGGAATCACAGGAGTCCGCCTCCAATTCTGCTGCACCGTCTGGGGAGCCACCTAGACACTGAGTAAGTTGGCATGGGTGCAGGGCACAGAATAGTTACAGGGGCTAGGGCCAGGGTGTATGAACTGTTTGTCATTAAAATCACTTTCACACCTACAGAAGCTGCCTCTGTGCTCTGTCTGATCTGATGCATGCGGGGGCGGGGTGTGAGGTGAGCGCCAGTGTGTGTGTGAGGGGTGATAGGACATCGAGCTCAGGTGACTGTGCCCCCCCCCCCCTACCCCCGGGTCGCTCTCGCCATCCCCCCGGGCAGATGACGGGACCGTGTGCTGCCGTGTCCAGGCCGCATGCAGGGACGGTCAAGGTGGAGGGTGTTACTGTGGCTATGAGTCAGACATTGTCTAACTATGTAGAGCCCGGAGCTCATCGCAGAGCGGGTTGTCATCATCCTCATGGCATGCAATAGAACCACTTCTACTGGCGACCATGTGAGCCCTGCCCGTTGTGCCGCGGGTGGATGTGCAATGGAGGGGTGGTGTGCATGCGGGTGAGGGTGTTGGTGGTGGGGGGTGAGGATGGTCAGCTGGTGCCGTGGTATGCAGTCTGTGCCCACGCTCCCCCCCCCCCCCAGTCAGTGAACCGGACGGCTATCAGCCTGTCCCGTGCCCGCTGGCCCAGCCGGTAATGGTGGGCAGCCTCCCGCCCATGTCCAGCCATCTGTCCTGACCATTGCCCCCATCCTCCTCATCTGGAGAGGTCTGCGCCTCATCCTGCTGCTTCCCCACTCCCCCCTCCTCTGCCTCCAGCACATAGCCCCTCTGCTGGGCTATGTTGTGCAGGACGCAGCAGACCACAACGATGCGGTCGACCCTCTCCGTCGGGTACTGGAGGGCCCCTCCAGAGCAGTCCAGACACCTGAAGCGCGTCTTAAGCAGCCCAAAGCACCTCTCTATCACACCCCTGATCGCTGCATGGGCATCATTGTAGTGGTTGTCCCCGATGGGTCTGTGGCCTCCATACAGGCGTCATCAGCCATGACCGCAACGGGTAACCCTTGTCGCCCAGCAACCAGCCCCTCAGGCAGGTGAGGGGGTGGGTTTCCCTCGAACATGGCACGGATGTGTTTGTAAACAGAGCCCTGTTATCCGCTCGTGGCCGCATGCGACGTGCGTACCATTGATCACCCCCTGGACCATGGGTATCCTGGCCATGGCAGCGAAGCCCGCTGCTCGGGCATTCTGGTGGGCCCGATCCACAGGGAAATGAATATAGTGGTCTGCGATGTCGTACAGGGCATCAGTCACTGCACGGATGCACCGGTGCACCGATGCCTGGGAGAAACCGGACAGGTCCCCACTCGGCGACTGGAACAACCCCATCGCATAGACGTTCAGGGACACCGTAACCTTGACGGCCACCGTGAACGGGTGTCCTCACCTAGTGCCACGCGGTGCCAGGTGTGCCATGAGATGGCAGATATGGGCGACGGTTTCCCGACTCATCCAAAGTCTCCTCCTGCATGCCGGCGGTCCGTGAGGTTGTGGTATGACAAGCAGCGCCGGTACACACGGGGCCTCATCGGGCACCTCCGTCACCGTGGCACCAACTCCTCCTCCTCGTCCTGTCCGGCGGTAGGTCCTCCAGCCTGGGCAACTGCCCCTGCCCCTCTGCAGCACGCTCCTCTCCGGTGGCCGCCCCACGCTGACCCCGACCTCCTCACTTGTCGGCATCAGCCAGCACAACTGGCCATTAAAAAGCATGTTTAATTTATGCCAACGTGACTTCGGCCCATCCGGGCCGAAGATATAAAGCAGCCCCGGGGCCCTCGCAGAATTGCGAGAATCAGCGCGACGCGATTCCTGTCGGAGCAGCGGGTCGGGATTCACACCACCCCCCAGGGATTCTCCGACCCGGCGGGGGAGTCGGAGAATCCCACCCATAGTATCTGTAGGACTCCTGGTAATCAGTATGCCCTGTGATCAGAACTGAAAACCAACCAATATTAGAGAAGATCTGATTTTGGTGTTTATCTGAGGTCATCATTTATTGTTGGCTGGGAATTTAGGTGGCACTGGCAAAATTGTATTTTTTAAATTCCTATCCCTGGTTGTGCTAAAAATATGGGGATTGAACTGCTGTTGTCCTTAGTGATCATTATGCCTTGGTCATTGCCAACAGTTCCATCGAACATTTCTTTTATGATTGTGTTCGGCTGCAATTGTTTACAACTGAATGTTTTACAAGGCCAATTCAGAGGACATTAAGCTCTCGAAATTCAGCTTCTTAGCATTCAGCGCTAACATTTTACCACCAAAATAATGTAGGTGGTGCATGCACAAATGCCATTTTGGTAAGGGCACACAGGAAGATCTGCCAGACGTATGCAGGGGAGGCAAATCATGATATCAATTGGTTTATAAGGACAGGCGAAGCTCAACGTTGAAACGAACATCCTTTCTTAACCTCGCAAAAGCTGAATGTGTGTTCAGCAGCAGGAAGGAACCCCCACCAATACTGTTTAATTGGATCATCAACTACTTGCAGCTTATTGCTGATTGATATCTGCTGACTGCAGCTGTGATAATAATGTTGATTGTTAAAAGTTGCTAAGGTTCACAGGAAGTGAATGAACACTGGACTTTGTCTCGACATCAAGGATTCCGCATAAGCCCCTTGCTCCGAGACATGTGTGAAACAATCCCATTTAGATTTCAGCATGACAGGGAAAATAAGCAGAGATAACACAGAGCATGATACGATGCTGGAAGAGAGAGGGAAAAGTTCACATAGGAGGCCATGTCCACTGGGAGCAATTATCCTATTTGTAGTTTACATCAAACATCTCCAATTTGTTAAGTGTGTCCTCATTGAAATATGTCACCAACTATAACCACAACCCAGCTTCAGGGTGATGGTAGCCACAGTCCAGGGGGCGGGGGGCTTCCACTAGCCGGGAGGGCTTCAGCGGGGACTGGGGGAGGGGGGGGGGGGGGGGGGTGGGGACTGGTGGGGGCTGGTCCGGGGATGGCGAGGGGGGGGGTTATAGAGGGGTCCTATCTGGCAGGCCGGGTCAGCATGCGGCCGGCGCCATGCTGTATGGCGCGGCCACTGAAGGTCGCCACCGTGCGCACCATGAAAATTTGGTTACATGCAGCATATCAGAGACATCTTCTCTTTGGTATCCAAGGTTTAATATGAGGTTTCGGTTCGTATCTCTCTTGAACTGGTTTGCTTCCATTTCCTAATTGAAACACCTACCTATCCTGGTGTTTTCTTAATTTGTGTGTGTTTTATGATTACTGGCCTTGCACTGGTAGAAAGAAGTCTGTTTCATTCGGTGCCTCTTGTGTAATGATGTCTCTGATGTTAATCTTGCAATACAGTAGTCCCCCGTTATACCGCGCCCCGCAATACCGCGGTTCGCGATATACGGCGGGGGGGCTTATGGACCCCAACTTTTTTCACTCTTTTTGAAACAACACCTTTTTAAGCCGGTGAACTTGTTTGTCATTCCAATTAGCTGCGATGATTAGCCCGATTAGCCGCGATAAATAGCCGCGATGATTTGCAATTAAAGCGTATAAATACAAAATGCCTAAGCGCAAGTCTTACACAGTAAAGGAAAAGATAAATTTGATAGACCGTATTAGAAACGGCGAAACAAAGGCAAAATTATCCAGAGAGACTGGTGTGCCAGAGTCAACCCTCCGTGGGTGGGAGAAAGATGAGGACACTTTGAGAACTTATGTTGAGGCAGTTTCTGAGAGTGAAGGGCTTGCCAGGAAAAAGGCAAGGACCACTAGTGACATTAACTTGGAGAAGGCTGTGTTCGCCTGGTTTGTCCAGGGGCAGTCTGGTGGCACCCCCCTATCTGGACCTATCATGAGGAAGGGGATGTGCCAGAAGAAACTCACAGACTTTTTCATGTGATTTAAATGAGTTTTAAAAATATGCTTGTAAGTGCTATTTTATGTATTATTGTATATATTCTTGTAATTATTCTTTCCCGCAGCAGAACATTATCTGGCCATGTGTTGCTCTTTCAAAATTTTCGTAGGCTATCCGCGGCTCGGATGCAACGCAGGTGGCTGTCTTGGACCCCAACACCCGCTTTATAACGGGGGACTACTGTATTTCTGCTAATTCAGATTTAGGCTTCTGTTCACCTGAAAATGGTTTACTTTGGGTCTGGTATTTCTTGCATTGAAATGCCTGTTTTCATCATAATTGATAAACTATAAATGAAATGCCCAGAATGCATGGCTTTGAAACATACAGATTCTGCAAATGCAATTAAATGGAATAGTGTATCCGCTATAATGACCCATTAATACTTCAGAGTGCAAGGAGATGGACGAGGCCTCGGTTGAGGAGTTGAAGGGTAAATCGGAGGAGGAGCTGGGTGAGGAGATTGAGGAGGGGACGTGGGCGGACGCCCTGGGGAGGGTGAACTCCTCCTCTTCTTGTGCGAGGCTTGGCCTCATACAGTTTAAGGTGCTGCACAGGGCTCACATGACCGGGACAAGGATGAGCCGGTTCTTTGGGAGTGAGGACAGGTGTATTAGGTGTTCTGGGAGCCCAGCAAATCATGCCCATATGTTCTGGGCATGTCCAGCATTGAGGAAATTTTGTAAGGGCGTGGCAGGGACGTTGTCGAGGGTGGTAGGATCCAGGGTCAATCCGGGCTGGGGGCTCGCAGTATTTGTGGTTGCGGAGAAGCCGGGAGTGCAGGAGGCGAAAGAGGCTGGTGTTCTGGCCTTTGCGTCCCTGGTAGACCGGCGGAGGATTCTTCTTCAGTGGAAGGACGCGAGGCCCCCAAGCGTGGAGGCCTGGATCAACGACATGGCAGGGTTTCTCAAGCTAGAGAAGGTGAAATTTTCCCTAAGGGGATCAGGGGTTTTTCAGGAGGTGGCAGCCATTCCTGGACTTCCTGGCAGAATGATAGAAACAGGCCAGCAGCAGCAGCAACCCGGGGGGGGGGGGGGGGGGGGGGGGGGGGGGGCATACTAAAGGGACGGGCATAGTTGTTCTGTGCCAATGTTGGGCATTAATTCATTTCCTCTTCTGTGTATACGGGGGGGGGGGGGGTGTTCTGTCCTGTCTATTAAAGGGACGGGCAGATGTTTTGGGGGAATGATGGGTGTTAGTTTATCTCTTCCGCTGTGTATGCGCCGGGGGGGGGGGGGGGGTCACTTTTCTTTGTAAAAAAACTAGAGGACATTTCCTCATCTCCCATTATTAAATCTCCCTTCTCATCCTCTAAAGGACCAATATTTACCTCAGCCAATCTTTTTGTTTTGAATATGAAATGAAATGAAATGAAAATGAAATGAAAATCGCTTATTGTCATGAGTAGGCTTCAATGAAGTTACTGAGAAAAGCCCCTAGTCACCACATCCCGGCGCCTGTTCAGGGAGGCTGGTACGGGAATTGAACCGTGCTGCTGGCCTGCCTTGGTCTGCTTTAAAAGCCAGCGATTTAGCCCAGTGTTCTAAACCAGCCCTATATATTATATATATATATTTATAGTTTTATATATCTGTAGAAACTTTTACCATCTGTTTTTATATTCTGAGCAAGTTTACTCTCATAATCTATCTTACTCTTTATAGCTTTCTGTTGTCCCCTAAAGATTTCCCAGTCCTCTAGTCTCCCACTAATCTTTGCCACTTTGTATGCTTTTTCCTTCAATTTGATACCCTCCCTTATTTCCTTATTGCTTACAGCTCACCAATTAACAATGAAAAGTTTATGTCTATGCACTACATTGCATGCTAGTTTATTTTAAACAACTTTTACATTTTTACATTTTAATCTTATGTAGAGGGAATGCAAAGATAAATGGATTCTGAAATGACAAACAACCATGCACTTGAATAGTAGAGATAGCAATTTTGATGAACATGATACACTTTTGTGTGTGACGTTCCTTGATCATAATTTTAAAGTCAAGTTAGTATCAATGGTTAAGGTAGGTTGTATAATTAGATATAATATAACCAACAAAGCTATTAGAGATGAATCACTTGTTATTTAAACAAAATCCTTTTCCCATGTTAGTTCATTGAAGAATACTGCCGTACCAAATCCCATTGAAGGAGAAGCTGAGAGTTGGAACATTTTAATGAAATAACTTATTCTCAGGAAAGAAGTAATTAAGTAACCCAGTGGATGAGTATAAAAAGTCCCACCTTCTGAAAATTTCTGAGCACCAGGTTGTCACTGTTCAGGAAGTGACAGATGCATCAGAGAACATTACATCTGGGTGATGTATCCTGAAATAAGGTTTAGCATATTAACCAGCACCAAATGGCTTGCACTTGAACTTCCACTTAAATGGTATCTGTAACTTTGCAGTTTTTTGACTAACTACACTGATTGCAACATACAATAGATGTTCTCACTATTCAACGACATAAAAAATTGGCCATTAAACAAAAAAACACCCTTTTCAAGTGGGCCCTCTATTTGCTCAATAGATATTTAAACAAAAATATAATAGAAACAAAGCACTCTGATGCATGAGCTGCACAATCGTGTCTTCACTGTTTTGATCAAACTAATAAGAATGTATCCAGAAAGATGTAAAGTTGAAGAGACGGAAATGATTATCCAGAAGAATAAATAAGAAAACTTCTACCCACCTTCTTTTGCTGTAATCCAATGAGACAGAAAAAGGGAAATATCCTAATTGCTGAAATGGAGAGGAGATGGAGAAGAGAATGTCATAGACTTATCTGGAAACCTAACGATTAAAGTCAGAGTTATCCTACACTCAGAGGTATCCTGACCACAACTGTGGTTGTCACCAAATTTGTTACAGGTGATCCATGACAAAAAGGCTAACAAATGAATAAATTTCTTAATTGTCTTCATAACTTTTCTGACCTTACAGAAAAGCAGTATTTAAAAAAAATGGTATTTAAAAAACCAAAGGGTGGCAGTCACACATCATTTCAATAAGAAGGTTCTTGTTGAAAATGTGTTATTGTAAAGTACTGATAGCTTCAAGTATACAATTTTCCAATGGACAGCATGGTGGCACAATGGTTAGCATTGTGCCAGGCATCCGGGTTTTATTCTGACCTTGGCTGACTGTGTGGTGTTTGCACGTTCTCCCCATGTCTACGTGGATTTCCTCCGGGTGGCTCCGCTTTACTCCCACAGTCCAAAGATGTGCAGGTTAGGTGGATTGGCCATGCTAAATTGCCCCTTAGTGTCCAGGGATGTGCAGGTTAGGTTACGGGTTTACAGGGATAAGGTGGGATGGACGGGGGAGTGGCATGGGTAGTGTGCTCTTTCTGTGGTTTGGTACAGACTCGATGGACTGAGTGACCTTCTTTTGTACTATAGGGATTCTATGAACAGCATGTGGTTCTCCATTGCATTAGCCAAGAAATGAAAGTTCCAAAAATCTAAAGTGTGGTTTTAGGTTGTTAGGTAGATTACAAACACTGCTAAAAAAAAAGCCCACTTTCAATTAGTAAATATAATAAATATCTTTCAAATACATAGAAAAGAATCTAAAGAACATCCATTGGGTGGAGTTTTCCAAAACTTGCAGAGAGTGCTGGATCAGGCGAGAAAAACAGTGTGACTCGCTAGTTTCACAGATGCCTTTTCTAGTCACAGTCATGTGCTATAGACTTAGAAAATATAAACCCAAATTGGACACATTTCTGTAAAACGAAATGAAGTTGGGAATTGACAAGATCTTTCCACAAATATGGACCAGAAGTACTGGCCCTTGGAGAAGGGTGGGTTGGTGGAGGAGGTCTCCCAGGTCATCGGGAGCCCACGGGTGGTCGGGCGTTAGGCAGGGTGGTATCCTGGTGCTTATGCCTCCCAGGCACTATGGCACTGTCAGTCTGGCACCCTGGAAGTGCCACCCTGGTAATGTCAGGGTACCCAAGTGGCATCTTGCCTGTGCCGTGGACTGGGCACCGGAGAGCCCTGCCCTTGGGAGGTGGATGCGGGGGCTCGAGGACCCCCTAATTGGTAAGTTGAGGCATGGGGGGGGGGGGGGGGGTTCTGGAAGCCGCAGTGGGGGGGGGGGGGGGGGGGGTTCAGAGATCAGATATCAGATTTTAAAATTAGCAATTCATCGAGCATCAATTGTCATTTATGATGGAGTGTTCCAAATTGCTACCATCCTTCTCATGTAGAAATGTTTCTAGGCCCTTGGCCGCGATTCTCCGCAACCATGATGGGTGGGAGAATAGCGGGAGGTCCGCTCCCGCACCTCCCGCACCTCCCGCTATTCTCCCACCCCCCCCCAAAATGGCATGTCCGGTTTTCCGACACGCCGCCCGGAGAAACGCGGGCCGCCGTTTTTCACGGCGGCCCGCGGTTCTCCAACCCGGATGGGCCGAGCGGCCTGCCGTTCCCGACCTGTTCACGACGGCAGCAACCACACCTGGTCGCTGCCGTCGTGAACATGGCGCACCAGGTAAGTGCGGCGCCTGGGGGGGGGCGGATCGGGGATCGAGCACCACGACCGTGCTCGGGAGGGGACTGGCCCTTGATCGGTGCCCACCGATCGTCGGGCCGGCGTCTCAAGGGGATGCACTCTTTTCCCTCTGCCGCCCCGCAAAATCAAGCCGCCATGTCTTGCGGGTCGGCTGAGGGGAAAGATGGCAACTGCGCATACGCGGGTTTGAGCTGTCCAACCCGCGCATGCGCGGCTGACATCATTAGGCTCCACCGCGGCCTCATTCTTTGCGCGCCGGGCCTTGAAGCCAGGGACAAGGCCCGGCCGCCTGGTTTCCCGGTACGGCCCGCATATCCCCCCGGGTAGGGGAGAATAGGGGGCCGGGAGAGGATTCCGATGCCGTCGTGAACCTCTCCAGGTTTCACGACGGTGTCGGGCCTTGCGGAGAATTCCGCCCCTTGTGCTTCACAGATCTGGAGTGGATTCTCCGCCCCGCCATATTTCTGTTTTATCCCGCCGGCGAGATGCTCCGTTACGTCGGTTAGTCAATAGGGTTTCCCATTGTGGGGCAGCCCCACGGCGTCTGGAAACCCCCGGGCTGCCAGCAAAATGGAGCACCCCGCCGGCGGAGAATGCAGCCCTTGTTTTGTATAATCTTTTTGTTCACAAGTACAATTTATTCAAGTATCTTCTGCCACTGCGTCTGTATGTCATTAACACCTCAAAGTCACAGACTGTAGTTGTTTTAAGGCCTTAATTTAAAAAAAGACTTTGATCGCGATTCTCTGGAGAAATCTTTAAGTTTATTTGCGGCGAGGTTTTCAGGGAGTATCCGGCCGGCTCTACCGGCGTTCCCCACCGCTATTCAATGACACTTAGGGCACGATCTTCCGGTCTCGTTACACACGCGCTTTAGCATGATGAGGCCGGTGAATAACGTGAGAGGCCAAAAACGGAAATCGCGCCAGATGGCAGTTTGTGATGCAACCTGCCCGCTCCCGTAGGCGAAATCGGAATCTCGCCGTACCATGGTGAGAAACTAATTATCACCACTTGAGCCCTATTTCAATACAATTAATGAGAGCCACTTGTCATCTAATGGCCTCCTGTCATTCACCGATTAGTACTCATTTGAAAAATGTGAACCTGGCAGAAGGGCTTCTGTGGGGAGCTGAAGAGGGGAGTAGCCATCTTTGCTCACAGGCAAAGAAACTGAGTGCACTGGGCTTGCCACCCCAGTGCTTGGCTGGGGTGGAGGACCCTCCGCAGGGTGGGTGACACTGGGGGGGGGCAATCGCTCACGGCGCCACCATGCCAACCCCTGGATCCCAACCCTATTCCGGGGAAAACCCCTATCCCGCCTGCCACACCGATCACCCATAACCCACCAACTGCAGAGGCTCTGGCTGCACGGCTGAAGGCTATCGCTAACAGGGAACAGGAAAGGGCCATCTGGCCCTTCAAGCCTGCTCCACCATTCAATGAGATCATGGCTGATCTTTTGTGGACTCATCTCCACTTTCCCGCCTGAACACCATAAGTGAGCACCTGACATATGCCAAGTGGATTACCATGGGTAGCAGTCGGAATCATTGCCTAGCATTCTGAAATCACCTTGATGCCTGGACAAAGTTTACGCTGCCAATCCATGGGAAACATGGAAGGATCTGGACCAAGTTTAAATATAGCCATCCATGTTATTCCAGAACAGGAGGATATTCCACCTGTCTGGGCCCATGGCCTTCGATGCCCCTGGCAGAATCCTCTGGAGTCAGAGGGCCCTAGCTCATTAGTTGACGGCAAATGCGCAGCCATGCTGCCCTGTCCCGTGTGCTAACCCCGAGACACAGCTCCATCAGGAGGGTGGAACTCGGGGGAGCTGGTGGCCGTCGCTGCCCCATGGGATCGGTCCGGGATGGCACTGAGTCAACCAGCTCGAACGAGCTGCCTCTCCTGCTGGTCGGTGCCATAGGACCCTGGGACCTTAGGACAGAGAGGCAGCTGGTTCGAGCCCCGGATGCCCCTGCATCATCTGGCTAGGCCAGACATGTTGGCTCCCCATGGTTGGCACCATTGTGTTAATGCCCTCGGTGATGCTACTCAGTGACTGGGGTACACCCCCCAGTGACCAGACTATGCTCTGCAGTGCCTCAGCCATGACCACCTGCGACTGGGACAAGCTCCACAGCGCTTCAGCGATTCTATCTGAGAGCGGGACATGTCCCACAGAACTAATTTGACATAGCTGAGCAGCACGGTAGCACAAGTGGCTAGCACTGTGGCTTCACAGCGCCAGGGTCCCAGGTTCGATTCCCAGCTTGGGTCACCGGCTGTGTGGGTCTGCACGTTCTCCCCGTGTCTATGTGGGTTTCCTCCGGGTGCTCCAGTTTCCTCCCACAGTCCAAAGACGTGCAGGTTAGGTGGATTGCCATGGTAAATTGCCGAGTGACCAAAAAGGTTAGGAGGGGTTATTGGGTTACGGGGATAGGGTGGAAGTGAGGGCTTAAGTGGGTCGGTGCAGACTTGATGGGCTGAATAGCCTCCTTCTGCACTGTATGTTCTATAACCCACCAAGGTCGGCCTGGTAGTGGGTGACATCCTCCCGTGTGGCGGGCATACTGCCAGGACCCTCTGCCATGGCTGTCACCAACTGCGCAACGCCTTGGACACCTTCACTCCACGGCACCATTGTTGCGAGCTGGCTGGGGTTGGCTAAGCAAGTGCTGCTCGATATTGTTGGGGGTTGGGGTGGCTAGCGACTGCGGTCCTGGCGAATCAGCTGGCAAGCCGGCATTCGGGCAGGAAGCCCACGAGGCCTCGTTAAGTGAACCAATTAATGATTAAAAGTGTTAGCAGCCTCACTGGGCCGCAATTCCCGCTTGCAAAAACACTTGAAAATTTTTCTGGAAGATCGCGCCCTTTGTGTCTTTTTTTGGGCCCTAGGGAGTTTCTCACCGGTTTAGCACACATAGAATTTTTTTTTAAGCACTGGGGAGCTGAACTCACCATCAGACCACCATTTTGTGCCCCGATCTCTAAGCACATGTGGGTCCCCCTCTCACGGGCAATGTCACCCCTCAAGTGAGGACACCCTGCTATGGGGTCCTCCCTCTTCAGGGCCCCCCCAAGTCCCCTTACAGCATCCCTCCCTTCCAGCGCCACCATCAGTCACTTCCCTTTTGAGGGCAACGATGAAACCAGCATGGGTTTGTCGAGTCAAACAGAAAGTAACTTTATTTACAACAATATATACACAAGTATATACACAACAGCAGTGGTTCACACTGCTTCCTTCTCTAGCCTGTACCACACTGGCCAGCTTGATTTACACAGCTGCAACTACAAATGATTGCCCCACTCCCTTTAGCTCATACTTCCCAAGAGACATAGGGTAACTGATCGTCCCCAGCCAATATAATTCAGGCAGGTTATAACACCCACCCCCCCCCCCCCCCCAACTTCCCAGAGACCCCTACTTACCTGTCCTGCATCACACCACCTTCAACATCCCCCCCCCCCCCCCCCCCCCCCCCCCAAGGTAATTGCCTCCCTCAGGCCCTGACCCATGGCAGTGCCACCCTGGCACATGTTGCACCCAGATAGCTCAAGTGTTAATTGGGCAGTACCAAAGTATCCATATTCCAGGGGGAGGGCCAGGGAGCCACCCTGCATTGACCTTGATCACCCCGAGGCCTGGAAACCCCCCCGGTGCTGTTCTGCCTGGTGTACGTTTGTGTAGATCAGTGCTGAATGGCGCTCTGCTGCAGCCTCACTGGGGAGGCTGGGGGATCTCAAATGAGCTTGCTGAAGTCGGTTTAAACCCAGCTTCGGTGAGTGCCATTTAGTCGCGCCCCTTTTAGATGGGATTCTGAGTCAGACGCCTCATGGGATTTGGGTTAATCCCATGAGGCGTGAAGACTGCCGGGAAACCCACAAGACAGCTCGTCCCGCATTCTCGGCTGCACTGCGCTCAAGGGAGAGCACAACGCAGCCAGTGGATCGCACACTTTGGAAGTTTACCAAATATATTTTCAATACAAAATACTTCCCTAGTGGTGATGTAACTAACTCTTATCTTATGGATGTGCAAGTCCCCTTCACTTTAATATTTGCATTCAGCTGCAGCAAATAAAAACATTTTAGACACCAAATCTTAAAACAAGTTGACCCAGGTTGCAAAACTGATTTTAAAAAAAGATTTAGAAATTTTCTACTGCACCTTTCTAGAGCTATGATTATCGTTCAGGTTAAATTCTCAAATTATAATGCAAGTAAAAGTTCCAACCATTTTTTGGTAATTTAGCACTTTCCTGACTTAATTAAGTCTGTCACTAACTCCAGCGTTGCAAAAATAACTTCCTTCCCTATTTATTGGTGAATATCATCTGGCAAAACATTTTGGATATCAACTGTGCTATGAACTTATGTTCCACTATAATACCAGCACAGCTGCTAAATATTCAGCAAAGAGTCGTCACTGTTCAGAAGTGTTAACTAGTGCTGATGATGTAATGAATCTCACTCGGAGAATGTTAGTTTGTCTCTGGGAAAACACAACCTTCTATTGTTGCCATATTACATTGTTGTTAGCCAATGGCATTGTTAATAGTATAACTACAGAATATTCAATTAATTTATAAACATTGGGCACGATCTATCCAAATTAAGAGTCTCGTAGTGAGCACATTTAGCCAGGTGTTTCCTGGCACTCATCGTGCCAACACCACGCTTTTGAATGCTCATTCGGGTAGATATGGGGCCTCAGCGGGGAACTCCGGCCGCACTTAGTCCCGGTTTGTGCAGAGGAGCTCCACTCTCCAGAGCGCCTCAGTGGAGATCGGGACGCTATTTTTAAATGGCATCACAATCTCTCGGCCCCCTGACACAACTCCCAACTCACCTAAAAGGGGGTCCACAGATCCTCCCCTGCACAAGGCACTCCCAGACCTTATTCCCGTTGCAGGAAAAATGTCAGTTTGGCACCCAGGTGGCACTGCCAGGGTGCCAGGCTAGCACCTCAGATCCCCTTGGAGACCCCCATGAGTGCCATTCTGTCTGGTTCCCATTTGCAGAGACCAGCATTGAACAGAGCTCTCCCTCTAATATGCAGATTTGCCAAAAAGTGATCCAGCCATAATGGGCTGGATTCATATTGCGACGTCTCACAAGATCACGTTAGATTTCGGGAGGCGCGGTGAGTGGGGTAGATCCCGGAAGAGGCATCTGCCAGCAGCGTTGCGCCGCACTGCTTTTTGGGTGTAACGCAGCCGGTAGATCACACCATCATTCTTCACCACCAGGACTCCTATTAAAAACAGAAACATCCTCTCCTACACTTCAGTTAATTCTAGATTAATCACTGACAAATCTTAATCTATTATCTTTGTATCATTGGAACTGCTTTATCATTAAAGTCTCAGAGTCCTTCACTGTAATTCCATAATTTGTTCATTTGTAATTGTGCCGAATTCGCTTTTTATGCAGTACGATTGTTGAAGACTCCGACTCTGGTACATCTCTCCTCACCTGCAAAAGACATCAATATCCCTTCTTTGATGACACCTTTAGCTTTCTTCAAAATATTTCTCTCAACTCCTGCTTAGTTATCATTCTCCCCTGCAAATTACCTTGGGGATGTTTCGTAACATTAAAAATGTGCCATGATTTCAAAAAGCATTATAGCAGACATTAATGATTTGAACACTTTACAGATAGAACAGCAACAAGAAAATCAGATTTGAAAAATGTGCTGCAATTAATTGAATAGTGGCTAATAAAGATCTCTCCTTCTCACACTGATTTACCACTGAACAGTTATAGATTTGCATTTAAGTCAAACTCTAATTGTTCTATAATGTACAAGACATATTTGAACATTTTCATTCCAAAAAGCTTCTATTTTCCATTATTTTCTGTTCCACTGAAGTTATTAAAGGGAAAAGAAAACAATTTGGTAAGCAAAACAAAATTCATCAATTTTAATTCACGGGAAAAGCTACTTTTTGATTACACATAACAATTGCACCATGTGAATAAAAAAGGTTTCTAAATTGCTATCACAGCCTAGAATTTTAAGCATGTAAAATTAGCATTTCATGAGAAAGTTCTAAAATCATAATCTGAACAAAAGGCCCACTAACCCCTAGTCAATAACCTCCTCGTGAAGCTGCCAACTGATGTTGAATTATTGGCAGCTTGTGCAATGGACAATGCCCACAAGGGACTGAGGCAAAACATCCCAGATAATTTAATCAATTTCCTTACATGTACCAGAGAAGTGATACAAATCCAGGCTTCAGCATTGAAATTAATCCATTAAACAACTTTACCACTCTTGTTATACTAGAGATTTTAAAGTAATTCCTAAGAATTTATTTATTTTCAAAGGAAAATTACATAGTATTCAAAAAAAAGTCAATATTTCCAGCTATTGTAGGGATAAATTTCACAAGACAATTAATTGCAAATTGTCATTTGGTAGTACTGATCTTGGGGGGTATTGCTGAAAAAAACACGTCGAAGCTTTGCACCTTAGAACCACAGAATAACTACAGTGCAGGAGTCCATTTGGCCCATTGAGTCTGCACCGACCCTCTGAAAGAGCACCCGACCCAGGCCCATTCCCCCGCCCTATCCCCATAATCCCAGGTAACATACGCATCCTTGGGCACGAAGGGGCAAGTCAGCATGGCCAATCCACATTACCTGTACATCTCTGGGCTGTGGGAGGAAACCAGAACACCCAGAGGAAACCCACGTAGACGCGGAAAGTGCAAACTCCACACAATCACCCAAAGGCATGGTATTGAACCCGGTCTCTGGCCACCACTAAATTTCACTCATCAGGATCAGATACGTTGGCCGTATGTCACAAAGACTGGTGGATCGTATCAAACAGTATGTCCCAGCTGCTGTTCATAACAGGCAAGGTACCAATCATACCCAAGCAGCCCGTGCTGCAAAATGGGTCCAACATTAGATGCGTTTGTGTGATTGGACAACACTTGCTAAATAATCCTCAGTGTGCTAAATATTAGACTGATAACTAATTTAAGACTGTCAGTTGGGCTCACTATGTGGCATACTTACATGCACTGTTATATTTGCTACATATTTTGATGCACAGGGCTCTGAAAGACAGAAAGAATATGTACACACATTGTGCCCTTTTCAGTTAAATAAATAAGTGATCGGCATTCGCTGACTCATTCCTCAGGGCAATGCCTTGACCAATCAGGGTTAAGCTGCCTGGTTTGAATTTCCAACAATAGTTGGCAGTTAACTATCAGTCAACATCAACTGGTGCATTCTCCATGGCAATTCCTCTATCAATCAGCGTCCACTTGTCAACCAATCAGCACTCTCTTATCATACAGTACAAATTGTTTTCTCCTTATATATTGGTATTCTTGCTGAGAGTCTTGATGCGTGCAAGACGAAAAGCTTCGACATGCCTCTATTTTTAGCAACACAATTAGTTTCCTCAGATATTGACAATCTGAGGTATGACGGACCTGATCGCACCCACTCCCAAAAAATGTGAGTACTTCGGATTTTAAAATGAAGCATAACAACAAGACTGGAAGTTAAGCACTCCTTCTTTTGATAATCTCCCACTTAAATATGTGCTTTTTAAAATAAATAAAGCTGGTAGAAATGGAGTTGGCATAAATCATGAAAAGCCCCTTAAAATGTATATAATCTTGGAAATCAGGAAAAGTGGTTTATGCTACTGTTCACTTCCTGTCCTCTTTAGGTTACAAGGCATCATTCTTTTAGAAAAAGGACAATCAATCAGCGTGCTCTCAGGTATCAACTACCCACAGGATGACCACTGGAACACCGCTACCTATCCAAGATCCAAGTGCAGCTGAATAATAATAATTGCTTATTGTCACGGGAAGGCTTCAATGAAGTTACTGTGAAAAGCCCCTAGTCGCCATATTCCGCCGCCTGTTTGGGCAGGCTGGTACGGGAATTGAAACCGCGATGCTGGCATTGTTCTGCATTATAAGCCAGCTATTTAGTCCACTGTGCTAAACCAGCCCCTTATTGCTCCTGTCTGCCTATACCTATTCATTTCCATGATCATTCTGAAATTTCTTATACTTCATTCAACATTTCAAGCACTGTTTAGTAAAGCAACATACATTACAAAAATGTAAACAATAATGACAATAACAATATTCCTTTAAGGACGTTTCTCTTATATTTACAAAAACAACTGTATGGTTTCTGGAGGATCGACATCTTGCACAACTGCAGCTGTTGATCCTATCCAAAAGAAGCAACTTGTGCAGCACTGTCTCCAGAAAATGTACAGAAGCCGCCTGATAAGATAGATCTGACTGCAAGTTATATCTCTCACTTCTTGATTTAAAGGCCATTTGAGGGACAGAAGTTACTGAAATAAGATTTCAATGTTGTCTTGAAACAGGGTTAGGAAATCTCACAGGCTGTTGTGAGGGAAGAAAATATTATCAAAACTTCTATGCAAGAATCAAAGATATTAAAGGGGCTCATGGCATATTTCAACTTCTCATGCAATTCAAGTTATTAATGGTTAAGCAATAAACGTGAGATCCATGAGTTTCAAAGGATGAGTTGGCTCTTTCCCTTCCACAACACCCTTCACTTCCCAATTCTAGAGCAGCTTGGTCAGGCTTTGACAAAAGTGACATGTAGCCCTTCAGAAATGGCCACATCGCCCATTTCTATGTTACATCGCATGTTATTATGTCAGTCTTTTGCACCACCATAAAATGTTAAAAACCAACTCTAGAAATTAGAAAATTGTTAATTGGACTAATTCATAATTAGAAAATTGTATTGTTAATTGGTTAACACTTTTTTAAAAACTGTCATTTCTCATTTAATCTCTCACAATCTTCAAAAACTATTACACAACTAACACATACAGCAACAGCAGTTCACTTGCTCCAAGAAAATAAGCAAAGCTCATTTTCAATTTCAGAGTTACTCCATGACTGACTTGCTTTCAAAACCATGAAAACTTGATTTGATTAGCAACTGCTGTTAAAATGGCAGAAAACACAAAACTATAGTCTACAACATAAATACAACATCATTCTTAAAAGGTTTTAAGATTCATTATACTTGAATTATTCCAGAAAATGTCTTTCATTTCAATTTCATAGTATGCAATGAGTTAGATCCAAATATTGGAGTGGCACAAATTTATTTCACCTCAGTTTAATAACCCAGTAAAGTACAAAGAATACAAAAAATGCAAATAGCATCAAGTAGCATATCAATTTTGTTTGGCTCCCACGAGATAAGTGTTTGAGTCTACCCATGGTTGCTCCCAATAGTCCACCTGTGGATTCAAATCCTGTATCCTGTGAAAACAGCATATAAACTGTTAAATAACCAGTGAAACATTATGCTATAATGCACACAGAACATGATGTATGTTTTTTAACACAAGGCTGTTGGACGCTTTACCATCAAAATGCATTTGATTGAAAAAAAATTGCTACATTTCCCACAATTTAAAAAAGCAAGGATCTGGAAGAACCTAACATCATTCCAACAGCTTTGATTAACAAATAGTTTGTATCAATTCATCTGCCTTAAGAGCCTCCTGCTTCTTGTCTCAAAACAATTTTGCCACAGGAATTTCTGATTTTATATTTCTATCCCAAACCATCCATTTTCAGTTACAACGATGCAATTCTTGCTGCCTCTGTACTTTTCACTCATCAGGCTCATCTTTCTTTACATAACCTCACTACTTTAGCAGCACAGGGCCTGAATTTATTTTGATTGGCTTACCCACAAGAGATGCAATTTACGACTTGCAAGCTTAATCTAGTTTCCACATGTTTTTGTATAAACGAAAGTAGACTGGTGAATATCCATCTGCAAAATGTGCTGTACAATTATTTTACTATTACTATTGACAGGGTAGCCATGATGTGACATTCCTTGATAAACATTAACAAATTTCTTGGAAAATCTGACAGTACAATCCCTTCCTGTGATAATGAAATCTTGGTGCTGCTATAGGCCATCATAGTAAACATGTATGCCCATCTTTCCTCTTGTGCCAAATGGAAGATTACTGTCAAATGTTATTGGGCCTTGGCCAGTTGATGTAGTTGGAAACCCCGCTGCCATCCAAAAGGGTACATTCACTCAAGATACATTCATCAAGGACAGCTTGAGAGAGCATGCAATACATACCATTTCATCCAAGAGTTTATTATGGTATTTAACTTCAGTTCCAATATCAATGGAAAGCTGTTTGAGAGAAGGGAATGGGGACAATCAGTAAGTGTTTAACAGCCCACAATAGATAAAAGCAAATTACTATGGATGCTGGAATCTGAAACAAAAACATAAAATACTGAACAATTTCAGCGGGTCTGACACCATCTGTGGAGAGAGAAGATGGAGCTAACGTTGAATCTGGATGACTTTGTCAAAGAAATTCAACAACATATAATTGTCTTTTTCCATAGAAGGGGTAACAATTTAATAATTTCTTTGTCCATTATTGTTTGAATTATATCACACAGTTCAAACACAATAAACATATGTGCATGCTTGGAGATATAAATATAAATCACAAACAGTGCAATTCCTAAAACCAAAATACAGCTGCAACCAGAGACTGAACATTTTTTAAAGATGATTCATTAGCTTTTACAGGTAAATCTTGCGCAAAGGTTAGCATCAAGTACAGGAAATAGAAAACAAAAATCATAGCAGAGGATACTTTGCAAAGGATTGTATAGGATAGATGGCACATAAACAGACCATATGGCCCAACCAGTCCCTGCTCAAGCCTTCGCCCATCTTGCCTCATCTGAATCTACCATCGTGGATATCATTCCCCTCTCCCACATATGGTTGTCTAACTTCCCTGAAAATGCATCTATATTATTCACTTTTCAATCACTGCCAGAGGTACACATTCTCCATATTCTCTCCACACTTTAGTTGAAGAAGTGTTTTCCGAATTCTCTGTTGGATTTCTTGATGACTATATTATAGAACATAGAATAGAACATAGAACAATACAGCACAGTACAGGCCCTTAAGCCCACGATGTTGTGCCGACCATTTATCCTAATCTAAGATCAACCTAACCTACACCCCTTCAATTTACTGCTGTCCATGTGCCTGTCTAAGAATCGCTTAAATGTCCCTAATGACTCTGACTCCACCACCTCTGCTGGCAGTGCATACCACACACCCACCACTCTCTGTGTAAAGAACCTACCTCTGACATCTACCCTATACCTTCCTCCAATCACCTTAAAATTATGTCTGCTCGTGACAGCCATTTCCACCCTGGGGAAAAGTCTCTGGCTATCCACTCTATCCATGCCTCTCATCACCTTGTACACCTCTATCAAGTCACCTCTCTGCCTTCTTCGCTCCAGTGAGAAAAGCCCTAGCTCCCTCAACTTTTCTTCATAAGACATGCCCTCCAGTCCAGGCAGCATCCTGTACCCTCTGTACCCTCTCCAAAGCATCCACATATTTCCTGTAATGAGGCGACCAGAACTGGACACAATATTCCAAGTGTGGCCGAACTAGAGTTTTATAAAGCTGCAGCAAAACCTAGAGGCTCTTAAACTCAATCTCCCTGTTAATAAAAGCCAACACTCCATATGCCTTCTTTACAACCCTATCAATCTGGGTGGCAACTTTGAGGGATCTATGTACGTGGACCCCAAGATCCCTCTGTTCATCCACCCTTCCAAGAATCCTGCCTTTAACCCTGTATTCAGCATTCAAATTCGACCTTCCAAAATGAATCACTTCACATTTATATTGATGATATATTCACTAAGATTGAGGCAAGACACTGAAAGAGACGATTTCCTAGTTCACAATTACTAACAAAATCACAAATTTGTTGTATTCAAGTTGTTGATTTTGTTACAAATGCCACAGAAATTTTACTCCATTTCTTCAGACAGCATCTGGCCTGTGTAAAAGAGCTCTATTTTCCAGCAATAATCGTACTCACTGAGTATATTTAAAGCAAAGATTGAAAGATTTCTAAATGACAAAGGGAAAAGGAGATAGTGCGGGCAGGCTTGATTGGCTGAATGGCCTACTCCTGCTTTGTTCTTGCTGATCAAATAGCTGAAAAACATATTGTGAACTCTTCCAAGAGTTTTCTTAATTGTTAATTTTTCCTCTAATGATACCACCTTCTGTTGTCTCAGTTTGAAGAGAGTTAACTTAAGGTCATGTTCTGCCCAAAAAAAAATCCAGAAGTTTGAATTAAGCAACTTTAATACATGTTTCTTCCCCACTGTTTCATTTCAATTCAAATGAGCAACTTTGAATGAACAGAAGCAGTTATGTTGTGTTCTGTAGAAGGGTAATTTGGATTCAAAACATTAACTCTACTCCACAGATGCTGCCAGACCGGTTTTTAAAATCAAGCAGAATGTTTTCATGGACATTCTGCATTAACACAGCTTCAGTGCCCAAGAAATTAATGAAAGGAAATATATAATAAATAATATCACACACAATGAAAATGAACAAATGCATGATATCAAAACAATTGTCACTGCATTTAAAACAAAAATAATTGTTTGTAAGTATTGAACATACTGATTTTAACGCTGTCACTTTTTCTCGAAGGCCCTCTGTTAATTTATCATTTTCCTCTTCATACACATTGTAACCACTTCCTGTGTAGGCAGGAGGTCCTTCCCCTGAGGAGTGGGTAAGAGATGAAAGAATTAATTATGTACAGATAAAACACTGATATTTTATCTTTATAAGGTTAAAACTGGTTCCTAAACACAAGAATGTTTATTTTGTGTAAGAAAATGTTTAATTCATTCTTGAGATGTGGGCATTGCTGGCGAGGCCGGTATTTGTTGTCCATCCCGAATTGCACTTGAAAAGGTGCTGGTGAGCTGCCTTCTTGAACCACTACAATCCACTTGATGTAGGTCCACCCCTGTGCTATTAAGGAGGGAACCTTCAGGATTTTGGCACAGTGAAGGAACGGAAATATATTTCCAAATCAGGTTGGTGTGTGACTTGGCTGGAAATTTACAGGTGGTGGTGTTCCCTTACGCTAGCTGCCCTTGTCCTTCTAGATGGTAGATGT
Source organism: Scyliorhinus canicula (assembly GCF_902713615.1). Lineage (NCBI taxonomy): Eukaryota > Metazoa > Chordata > Chondrichthyes > Carcharhiniformes > Scyliorhinidae > Scyliorhinus > Scyliorhinus canicula. The sequence goes on from NC_052150.1 coordinate 121,134,884, forward strand.
GGTGGCGAAGGTGTATTGAAGGAACCTTGGCGAGTTGCTGCAGCTTATCTTGTATATGGTACACGCTGCTGCTATTGTGGAAGAGGGAGCGAATATTTGTGGGTGGGGTGCTGACCAAGTGGGCAGCTTTGTCCTGGATGTTGTCGAGCTTCGTGAGTGGTACTGGAGATGTATTCATCCAGGCAAGTGGAGAGTATTCCATCAAACCCCTGACTTGTAGGCGGTGGACAGGTTTTGAGGAGTCAGGAGATGATTACTCGCCACAGAATTCCCAGCCTCTGACCAGCTTGTAGTTCAGTTTCTGGTCAATAAAAACCCCACAATTACAACAGTGGAGGATTAAATCATGACAATGCCAACGAATGTCATGGGGAGATGGTTGGATTCTCACGTTTTGGAGATGGTCATTGCCTGGCAATTGTGTGGTGTGAATGTTACTTGCCAGTTATCAGCCAAGCCTGAATGTTGACTAGATCTTGCATATGGGCATGGATGGTTTTATTACCCGAGGAGTTGCAAATGGTGTTATCAGCAAACTTCCCTAATTCTGCCCTTATGGAGGGAAGGTCATTGATGAAGCAGCTGGAGATGGTTGGGCCTAGGACACTATCCTGAGGAACTCCTGCAGTGATGCACTGGGATTGAGATGATTGACCTCCAATCACCGCAACCATTTTCCTTTGTGCCAGATATGATTCCAACCAGTGGAAAGCTTTCTCCAATTCCCATTGACTCTAGTTTTGCCAGGGCTCCTTGAAGACACACTCACTCAAATGCTGCCTTGATGTTAAAGGTGGTCACCCTTACCACATCTCTTGAGTTCAGCTCTTTTTCCATGTTTGGACCAAGGCTGTAATGACGTCAGGAGTTCAGTGACCATCTGGCAAAGTCAAAATGAGCGTCAATGAGCAAGTGCTGCTTGAGAGCAATGCAATGATTCTCTGAAAGAGCACTCTACCCAAGTCCATTCTTCCGCCCAATTCCAGTAACCTAACCTTCACATCCCTAGATAGGGGCAATTTAGCATGGCCAATGCACCTAACCTGCACATCTTTAGACTATGGGAGGAAACTGGAGCACCCGGAGGTAACCCACGCAGACACAGGGAGAACGTGCAAACTCCATACAGACAAGGCCAAAATTAAACCCAAGTCCCTGGCACTGTGAGGCACTGCTAGCTACTGTATCACCATGCCAGTGTTGTAGCTCTACTGAAACAGCTTGGCTAGGGGCGCAGTTAGTTCTGGGGTACAAGTCTTCAGTCCTATTGCTAGAATGTTGGCAAGGCCAGTGGCCTTTGCAGTATCTAGTGCTTTCAGATATTTCTTGATATCACGTGGAGCGGATTGAATTTGCTGGCGACTATGATGCTGTGGATTTCAGGAGGAGGCCGGAATGGATCATCCATTTGGCACTTCTGGTTGAACATTGTTGCAAAGCTACAGCCTTATCTTTTTCACTGATGTGTTGGGTTCGTACATCATGGAGTATAGCGATATTTGAGGAGCCTCCTCATCCAGTGAGTTGCTTTAATGCCCACCGCCTTTCACCACTGATATGACAGGACGACAGAGCTTAGGTCTGAGCCATTAGTTCGGAGATCGCTCAGCTCTGCCTTTCTCATGCTGCTTCTATTGTTTGGCATGCAATAATCATGTGTTGTAGCTTCACCAGGTTGACACCTCATTTTTCAGTATGCCTGCTGCTGCTCTTGGCATTCCCCTCCTGCACTCTTCACAATATAAACCTTCTTTAAAATTCAGAATCAATTTTTACAAACTGTAATAATGAAATAACTTTCTACGTTGCCAGATTATTTTCAGGCATGTTATATTGATCCTTCTATCACTATGATATTATCAATTTTGTATTTAGCAACACAAAACAACAAAACTAGTTTTCTGGACAATTTGATACCGGCTCCAATTCTCCATTGGCTGGAATTCTCCTGCGGTTGGGATTCTCTTTTCTCGCTGGCAGCGTACCACTGCCAGTGGGTTTCGCGGCAGGCGTGGGGTGGTTTCAATGGGAAATCCCATTGACAAGTGGCGGGAAGATAGAATCCCGCCACCAGCGAGCGATGTACCACCCAGAAACACATGGCCGGGGGACCAGAAAATACAGCCGATTATCTCTTTCAGCCCCTCAAGTTACTTTATCCTGTGCTGTCGACTGCTTGTCTAACATATAATTCTTGGATTTGTGGTAATTAAATCCAATTTTACATTGGCAAGATTGAAGCCAACATTGACCCTTGCCTAAATTCCAAACCCCACTCAGATTACTGTCCCAGATAAGCAGACTGTTCATAAACCCGTTGAAATCTGAATTGAGCATATAAACCCTACCCTCTCCATTATAAGAGCAACCTAATTCCCCATTTGCAACATTGGCTGTCATCACCCTTACCTCAACCTATATGTTGCTGAAACCTACATATTTGTCACCTCTGGCCTTGACTATTCCAATGCTCTCTTAGCTGATTTTGCATCTTCAAATGCTCCATAATCTAAAAGTCATCCTGCAGTCTACCACTTATCAAGTCCCACTCACCTGGCATAGTTTCTCACTAGTCCATACTGGCTCATGGTCCCAAAGAAGCCTCAGCTTTAATCTTCTCATTGCTGCATTGAAATCTGTATTTCCACGGTAGCATGGTGGTGGGCAGCACGGTAGCATGGTGGTTAGCATAAATGCTTCACAGCTCCAGGGTCCCAGGTTCGATTCCCGGCTGGGTCACTGTCTGTGCGGAGTCTGCACGTCCTCCCCGTGTGTGCGTGGGTTTCCTCCGGGTGCTCCGGTTTCCTCCCACAGTCCAAAGATGTGCGGGATAGGTGGATTGGCCAGGCTAAAATTGCCCATAGTGTCCGAAAAAATAAGGTTAATGGGGGTTGTTGGGTTACTGGTATAGGGTGGATACGTGGGCTTGAGTAGGGTGATCATTGCTCGGCACAACATCGAGGGCCGAAGGGCCTGTTCTGTGCTGTACTGTTCTAAATCTTCAACCTGCCCTACAGCATTAATTCTTCAAACTCTGGCTTTGTGTGCATACCTCAATCTTCAGCGAGTGCATCTTCAACTACCTCTGCCCCTCAAGTATGCCTCAACTTATCATTTTCCTTTGAGATCATCCTTAGGCAACCTATTATCAAAATCGGGAGAGACTTTGGGATTATCCGATGTAGAGGGATCTGGGTGTCCTCGTGCATGAGTCTGCAGGTGCAACAGGTAATAAGGAAAGCAAATGGAACGTTGGCATTTAAAGCAAAAGGAATTGAATATAAATGGAAGGATGCATTGTTGCAACTATACAAGGCATTAGTAAGACCACACCTGGAGTATTGTGCACGATACTTATTTGAGGAAAGATGTAGTGGCATTGGAGGCAGTTTAGAGGAAGTTCACTAGATTAATTCCAGAGATGAACAGCTTAGGCCTATGCTCTCTAGAGTTCAGAAGAATGAGGGAGATCTAATTCAGATAAACAAGATCCGATAAGGTATGGATAAAATAATGGGGCATTCTAAAACGAGAGGCCATAATCTTAGGATGAGGTGTAGCAAATTTAAAACAAATTTGAGGAAAACCTCTTTTCCCAAAGGGTTGTGAATCTGTGGAATTCGCTACCCCACCCAGAATTTGGTGGATGTAGGGATAGTGAGTAAATTTGAGGAGTTAGACAAATTTTTAATTGGTAATGGGTTGAAGGGTTATGGAGAATAGGCAGGACGGTGGGGTTGAGGCCAGGATGGGATCAGCCATGATCACATTGAGCATGTTTAGGCTCGGGAGGCTAAATTGCCTACTCCCGCTCCTAGGTTGTGTTCTGGGGAGGAGATGCTCTGGCCGATTTTGCAATCCAGCTGTTGGTCTGTAACACTGTAGGTAGCAGATGAGGAACATATCAGCCATGACAGAATGGTCCACAGACTTGATGGACTGAATGGCCCAATTTTGCTCCTATATCTTATGAACTTAAAACCAAAATAGTTAATTTCTGATCATCACTTTAGAACATCTTTCTTTGATTTAGCATCCATTTTTTCCTGTTTCTGGGTCATTTCTGGAGACATTTTACTACAAGATTTATACAAACCAAAAGGTTGAAATTCAGTAGTCTATGCAATTGTTCAGTTATATAACTTCTTCCAAATGCGCAATAGATTTGAATTTCATATGTAGCAGTCTTTCATACATATTGCAACTGATTGTTCAGAAATGATGTGGTTTGCAGGTACGGTTTTACAGAAAAGGTTCCACAGGAGCGGCTCCTCCTCCCAATCTACAAGGTAACTTGTTTATTTTCTATAAATCCAATCAATAATACTGCAGTTAACTGATGGCCTGGGACCTGTGTTCCATAAAATGTGTGCCGTCTACAACCATCATTTAAATTCGAGTTTTTGTGTCAAATGCTTGGCATTCTGGTCTTACCCAACCCCGCACGTCTCATTTCTCCGGCGGTCTGATTGAATTCTGGCCCTCCTGCGAGTATATCCTTCCAGGTATAGGAGAGTGGATACAAGAACGCTCTTGTTCGCTGAACTCTAGTCTCTGACTTCCTTGCAGCGCCACGACATCAATGAGCCTGCAAAGGGGGGGGCGGTGCTGGGCGCGCGCCGGCATTCTGGGAGAAGGAACTTTGTGCGGGCAAACCGCCGGCCGGCCAGCTGGCAGCACGTTCCAAATGTGCCTCTGCTCGCGCCCCGGGGACCAGCCCGCGCGCCGGGCTTTGTGGCTCAGCCTCTGCCATTATTCCCCGCCCTCTCATTTTTACAGCGAAAACTACAGCTCCCAGAGCTCGCTGTCTTCGTCATCACGCTTAGCCCTATGGGATCTTGGGACTGTGTTTTTAAAAAATACGTCCGGAGGGGGAAAAATGCAAATATATGGGGAAAAAGTGAAGGCGAGATGATAGTGAGACGATGGGCCGAATGACCCCGTTTTGTGTTATAATCATTCCATGTTACTGTTTGTCTGAACAAGAATGTTTTGTAGTGATCCACCCCACTGTTTCCTCTTTATCCTGGCTTTAAAGTTCCAAGTGCAACGGATCAATGTTTCAGGAAGATTGTGAAGAGTTGATGAAAGTTCTGATGAATGGTCAGATTTCAAACTTCATCTCCTTCTCCTGTCAGACCTGCTGAGCATTTCCAGCGTCCCCTCTTTATTTCAGATTTCCAGCATCTGCAGTACATTGCTTTTCGGAGAGAGTTGTGCCTGTGACATTGGTCAGGTCAGTTATTGGGAAGTCAATGTTGGGTACGTGGGACAAATAGGTAATAATCTTTTATTGTCACAAGTAGGCTTGCATTAACACTGTAATGAAGTTACTGTGAAAAGTCCCTAGTCGCCATATTCTGGCACCTGTTCGGGTACACAGAGGGAGAATTCAGAATGTCTAATTCACCAAACAGCAGATCTTTTGGGACTTGTGGGAGGAAACCGGAGCACCCGGAGGAAACCCACACAGACACGGGGAAAACATGCAGACTCCACCCAGACAGCGACCCAAGCCGGGAATCGAACCTGGGCGCTGTGAAGCAACAGTGCTATCAAACAAATCAAGTGGGGTAAAAGGTGACAGGACTTATTGAAAGTAAAATAGGAATATGTTGAAGCAAGTTAAAAAAATGAGAAGGGGCCACAAAGAAACTGTGAAAATAAAACATTGATACAGAGGTAAATCCTAACTGGAAGGGCGGCACAGTGGTTAGCACTGCTGCCTCATGGCGCCAGGGACCCGCGTTCAATTCTGACCTTGGGTAACTATGAAGTTTGCACTTTCTCCCTGTATCTGCCTGGGTTTCCTTCTGGTGCTCCGGTTTCCTCTCTCAGCCCCCACAATGTGCTGGTTAAGTGGATTGGTCATGCAAAAGTTGCCCCTTGGTGTCCAGAGATGTGCAGTTTAGGTGGGGCGGTAGGGTCTAGGTAGGGTGCTGTTCCAGAGGGTCAGTGCAAACTCGACCGAATGGCCTCCTGCACTGTAGGAATAATAATAATAATCTTTATTTTCACAGGTAGGCCTACATTAACACCGCAATGATGTTATCTATAATAGAAACAAAATCAGTGGGTGACATTATCCCATCCCACCCACGGCAGTTTTGGTGGCAGGAGGGAGCAGAGAATCTGGCGGGAGCCAAAAAGTTAAACGTGGTCCCAATTCTCCCAACAGCTTCTTAATGGTGGGTCGGCTGGTGGCATGAATATCATTTGCATCTCATGAATGCTCATTGAAGGGACTTCCGGGGTGACGGCAGGTAGGAGGTAGCCACACACTGGAGGGCTCCCACTCGGGAATAGGAATTTCGGAGTTTTAAAGGCCGGTCCCGGGGGCAACGGAGGCTGAAAAGGCTGCAAGAAGGCACAGGGAGGCGAAATTAGAATTAGAACAGTACAGCGCAGAACAGGCCCTTCGGCCCTCAATGTTGTGCCGAGCAATGATCACCCTACTCAAGCCCACGTATCCACCCTATACCAGTAACCCAACAACCCCCATTAACTTTATTTTTTTAGGACACTAAGGGCAATTTAGCATGGCCAATCCACCTAACCCGCACATCTTTGGACTGTGGGAGGAAACCGGAGCACCCGGAGGAAACCCACGCACACACTGGGAGGACGTGCAGACTCCGCACAGACAGTGACCCAGCCGGGAATCGAACCTGGGACCCTGGAGCTGTGAAGCATTGATGCTAACCACCATGCTACCGTGCTGCCAATGTCCAAGTTTGGGAGAAAAACGGCTGTGAAATAGGGGGTAAATGGAAGTCCGCCAGGGAGTGAAAAAGTCAGTGCAGGAACTGTAAGGAAAGCGGAGGCTGGAGCACCAGAGGAAGCCACATCGTTCACAGCAGAAGAAATTACCACGGTGATGGCTGTGGAACTTGAAAAACAGTTCACAAAACACATGGAAGCGATGAAGAAAGAGATGGGGGCGGTATTGAAAGTGCTGGGGGAGGAGGCGATTGCCCCGGTGAGGGTGGTAGTATCAAGCGCAGTGGCGGTGGTGCAGGAGCAAGGTGAGACACTGAAGGATGTGGAAGAGGCATTATCGCAGCACAATGATCAACTCGCCTCTATAGGGAAGTTGTTGCGGAGGTTGATACAGGCCAACAAGGGTCTGCGAGTCAAAATGGAAGATCTGGAAAACAAATCTAGGCAGCAGAATCTGAGGATTGTGAGTCTGCACGAAGGGGTGGAAGGCCCGAGGCCGACAGAGGATTTTGCCATGATGTTGGCGAAGTTATTGGGGGAGGGGGACGATCCCTCCCGTTATGAACTGGATCTGGCTCATCGGTCATGGAGGCCTATACCAAAGGTGAGTGAGCCACCAAGAGTAGTAACTCTGTGTTTCCGTAGGTATAGTGTGAAGGAGAAAGTCCTGTGCTGGGCAAAGCAGATGCGGGTGGTGCTGTGGGCTGTAGCTGGTATACACATATACCAGGACTTTACGGTGGAGCTGACGAGGAGGCGGGCTGCCTTCAGCCGGGTGAAGAAGGCACTGTACATCAGCAAGGTGCAGTGCGGCATAGTATATCCAGCTAAGTTGAGGATAACCTACAAATCCAAGGACTTTTATTTTGGGACGGAGGAAGCAGCGGAGGAGTTTGCGAAGGCAGACAGACTGTGGCAGAATTGAGAAATGGTCGTGTACCGATGGAGCCTCATGTAACTATGTTTTCACTGCGTGTTGGTGTATGTACTAAATGTGTCGACGCTGTATATATTTGGACAAGGGAAGAGATAGGACTTTCATTTGCAATGATGGTTCTTTTGGGCTTGGGTATGAATGCGGGGGTTGTGTGCTAAAGGAGATTTCTTGGTTTTCCTGGGACCGGGCAAGGGAGGAGACCCGGGCGTGGGCCTCCACGCCAGTGAACAGCAGTGAGGTGGGGGGAGGGGCTGCGGCCATCAGAGTCTGGTAGAACAGGTTTCGGTGAGTCTAGCCGGGGTGAAAAGTTGGGGGAAGGAACTGAGGTTGGGGGGAGGAGTTTACAAGAGGAAGTGGAGGGGTGGAGCCTTGGAGGGGAGGAGTCTCGGGGGGTGGGGGGGAAGGTGGGGGCATCTACAATTCATGGGTGTCATTCACAATACTCTTTTGGGGATTGGATGGCATTGAATATTAGGGGGGGTGGTGGGGGGGGAGGTTGGGGGTGGACTGTATATGTCAATGGCGACCATAGGTGATTCCAAATACCCTTTTCTTTTTTCCTTTTTTTTCACATCTTGGGAGGGTTTGTTTTATTTGATGCTTATATTGTCAGGTAGGTCGTTATTTGGGGGTTGGCGGGACGATGGGATCGTTGTTGATAAGGGGATTGACATTGTATTCGTTATCGTTTACTGTTTGTTGGTGGGGGGTAAATTCTGAAGAAAATGTGAAAATGGAGAATAAAAAGATTTATAAAATAAATGAATGCTCATTGAAACATCTGCCCACTGGTGCCATGGCAGGCCTTCCAATCTGGGTGGTGGGATGCAGTTATGATGAAGACTACAGGGCAATGTGGAAGGAGGGCTGTGAAAGGATGGGGTGAAGGACAAAGGCTCACAATGGCAGGCAAAGGGGAAAGGAGGTGGATGAAGAAGCCAATCATGGAAGGCAGAGGGAGGACCGAGGGGAGTGAAGCTGGACCCCAGCAAGGCTGCATAAAGGCTCACAAACAAGGTGGTCAAAGGGATATTGCATCGTTTATTGGAAGGTGATGCTGGAAGATGCCAAATGTGGTGGATAGAAGTGCAAGTGGGACATGGGTACCTCGCAGGTAATGGGGTCGGGATGGAAGGGGTTGAATCGAAGAACAGACTTCTTGGGGCTTCTAGTCTTTTCCCTTGGGTTGCTGATATCCTGCTAGTGTGGTGAAGACAGGTGGGTTGGAGAGAATGATACGATTATTCTGGACTGGTGTCTAAATATGGCTGCGGGACCTTCAAACCTGCCAGCTGCCGGCCCACCAGGAGATTCAGAGGAGAACTTACCTGTGCATAATTAATGAGGTTCAATTCCCAGAATTTGGCATGGGCTCCTGCCATTCTGGCCATCAAGAAAGGTGCTGCTGAAGCTACCCACCACCACACATGGTCTCAAAAATGGAGCATTCTGACCAGTATGTCGAAGTGAGAGGATCAGAGAGGTCAGCTTACATAAGAAACTGACTTGAGTGTGAGTGGCTTTCCTGAAGAGGTACCAGAGCAATATTCATAACTTCCATTAGTAATAGCCTGGAACCCTAAGACAATTTGACACCATTTAAAACAATGCATCCCTTAAATTAGATTATATTTATCTCAGTTTGCTGAAAGTGAGGGAGGGCCGTGGATGGAGAGAGATTTGTTGTTTTTCTTGATGATATACTTTTTACATTTACACCTCTAGGCTAGGCTTCTATTTCTTGTTCTATTAACATCCCCTTTTGCCATACACTGTCATCCCGTTCGTCGTTTAACCTCTGCTGCCTTCTACCCTATCACAGATCTGCCCTTTTGTTCTTCCACCATTGCCCATCAGCCCATGCTTGCTTAAAATCTGTTATATCTCCAACTTCTTCTAGTTCTGATGAAAGATCATTGACCTGAAATGTTAACCATGTTCCTTTCCCCATATGCACTGCCACACCTGCGAAATATTCCCAGCATTTTCAGTTTTTACTTAAGAAGGAGTTAGTGGATAGGGAGATATCAATGGATTGAAAATTAGCTATGTGTTTTTATTCATACATAGTGAGAAAACAGACTCAGGCTACTCAGAATACAGACCATTTATTCTTTAATTGTGCAGAATAATGGAGTTGATAATCAGGAGAAAATTTGTACAATAACAGCCTTCAGCCATCAACATTCAGATGTAATTCTGTCTTAATTTCTCTGAGAAGACAACAATCACAACAGTAATCCTTACATTTGCATTTTCAGAAATGGAGACTACTGGAATAAGACAATATACAATAAGACATGGAAGAAATCAAAACTGTGTACTTTTTTCGTTATATTTAAATGGACTTCTGCTAACCAAAAGATGGCTGTTACAAGTCACATGACTGTGCTGAAAGCTTCCAAAGGGAGTTGCAAGAACAAAAGAGTTCCACACTTATCCTTATGGAACCTCACAAACCTAAGAATACACAAAATCAGGGGAATCGCAGAAATCAAAACTCGTTATTCCAGCAGAGCTGTTAACAGACCCATCTCACAACTGACAGGTTTCGAAGAGTTGAGACAGTGGCTGACTGTTTGGCCAATCGGGAGATCTGTTGCCGTTCTTTCTGGTTGGTGTTAAATCAAAGGTTTCTCGATTTTCAGCTGAATAAAGAGATTTTAAAATGGTCACTCAAGTCATGTGACCTTCCTCCTGTACATTGATTTCAAAAGGGATGTTCATCTGGTGTCTTGGTCTGGCTTTTGTTTTATGGTTTATAATGTCTTAGTCATTAGCCTCCGAAAGAGTGACCATCCCTGCTGAGGATCTTGTTTTGGAGAGCCATTGTCAACAGGGGCCATTGAGGGGAAAATGATAATCGTACCCCTCGAGCAGTTATAGGGCCCAGACAATGGCTCTCCAAACAGTCGGCCACTGTCTCAACTCTTCGAAACCTGTCTTATTTTAAAAAGCATCCGACGATTGCCTGCCAAGCAGTTTAAGTACAGGACAAAATCATGTGAAATAATATTCAGTTCTACGCTTCTTCTACTGTGGTTATCCATAGTTGTAAGCTCACTTTTATTCTATTCCCCTCAATGAATATGTGTGTGTGTGAGAGGCTGTGAGAATCCTGGATACTAACCTGAATTAATCATAACGAGAGTTTGCTGCGAGTTGCTTGTAAAATCGGACCAGACAAACTGGGGCTTGGGGAAAGCTGCCACAGCCCAGTTGTCAAAATAATGAAAAAACGCCTCTGCTTGCAGATAGGCAAGTGAGGATGAAGACGTTTAGTTTGTCCACTCAAAGTTCCATAACCGTGAGCTCTGCAACATAAGCTGTTACAGAGAAAAGCATGGTGTGCAGACACATGCTGAAATCAGAAGTTGCTGTCAGTCATTGTGCTTCAGGCGTCCAAAGATGTTTTCGCTGACCTGCTTTTTCTTACAACAGTGATCTGTAATTTGTGAATTTGAGCTAATCGGCCACAAATAATAATTGTTTACATGAAAAATTTAGGATTGGGGGTGTTTCTCGAAGCCTTCAGTGCCGAGAACAACCCCGCTATCAAATGGGACTTTGTTTTTTTGGGGGTGGGGCTCTGTGAGGGACGCACCATTGAGATCGCACTTACTATTGTTAAATGCAGCCCCAATCTCTCTCTTCCCCCACTGCGGCATCCGGATCCCCTGCTTCCTCAATACTATCTGCCTGTCTGCATATCTTTGTATCATCTGCAAACTCAGCAACAATGCTCTCAGTTCCTCCAGATCGTTAATGTAAGTTGTGGTCCCAGTACAGACCCCTGAGGCACACCACTAGTCACCGGCTGCCACCCTGAAAAAGACCCCATTCAGCCAATCCTCTATCCATGCCAGGATTTTACCCTTAACATCATGGGCTCTTGACTTATTTAAGAGCCTCCTATGCGGCACCTTGACAAAGACCTTCTGGAAATCTAAATAAATCACGTCCACTGGTTCTCCTTGGTCCAACTTCCTTGTTACCTCCTAGAAGAACTCTAACAGATTTGTGAGACGTGACCTCCCCCTGATGAAGCCATACTGACTCAGTCCTATTTTACCATGGACTTCCAAGTACTCTGCGATCTCATCTTAGATGGGCCTCCCTCCCTTCTTAAACAGTAGTGTTACATTAGCCATTTCCAGTCCTCTGGGACCCTCCCTGCCTCCAGTGATTCCTGAAAGATCCCCAATGTCTTGCGTCAGCAACTTGCCTAATGGAACAGGCAGGAAATTTATCCAACAGTTCAATTTCAGTGATGGGTAACTGCAGGGTGGGAACAATATAGGATTGATTTCCTGACTGCTCACCCGTACCCCACTGTAGCCTTTCCTTGTGCTTTTAGTCCATCAGATAACCCCTTGTGAGCAAGTACTCAGTCTACATATTATTTATCCTTTCATAAAAGTCCAAATAGATCAGAAATAGTTGTTAGCTTTTGCTAAGGTTGAAGTGCAGGAGGGAAAGAAACACGAGGCAAAGATGAACTGAAAGGAAAACAAATGTGGAGGCATGAAACAAAATCTGTTGGCAAGTGTTGGAATGATAACTTGTTTGATAACTGACAAAGTGAAGGGACAGTGTTCTTTTTGGCAGCACAGGCCACCCTGTCCAGAGGGTAGAAATACAACATGCATGTCAGCTGGTTGGGCCACGTTCAATAATCTATACAGTACATCGGTACTGCCTGACACATTCTGTATTCTCGGTAGGAACAGCTCAACACAGTGTAAATCTACGTCAATGTGTTGATGTAAATCTAATGCTTCTAATTCACAGGGAATGTGACCTACAAATCTAGTCTGGGAAATCATTAGAAGTTCAAAAGGAATTCTTACCCTGTGCACTTTGGTTGCAGAAAACAAGATTTTAAAATAAAAGCCTTACAGTACAAATATTGAAGCAACGAAACAACACAACTTAATGAGAAAATGAAGTAATTTTCAGTAATGAGTTAAAAATGATACGCACTTATCTTTTAATTTGAAACATGTTTTCTGCACATTCTATTAGGCTAGCTACCAGCCAAAAGTTAAAAATGATCATTTGCTTTGATGCAAATTCCAAAAAAGTCACTTACATAACACTGCATCTCTTTCAAATGAGTGGGCAGTGTTGCCAGCAGGCATGTAGCAAGTGCTAAGTCCCAGTGTGGGTGCCATTATGCAGGCTTTAGTACCCAGGACTCGGACAATCCTGACATGCTGTGTGAAGCAAGCATACCAAATATACACAGATTAGCTCATCAGAATGATAGTTAAAGTAACAGGACTGTTTTGAAATGGAGAATATCCTTGAGAGATTAATGGCATGCATTTCTCAACCACCCATTTTCCCTTCTGATATTCCGTAATGATGCCTCTAACAGTAATTCATGCTTTCCTTTTAAAGCCCTGTTATTACTTTTCATTACAATGCGTTGACTCCCAATTTCCATAAGCCTTAAGTTTACAATTCTCATTCTTGTGTTTTGTAGTAACAGGAACTCTAAACGACCACTAGTGGATGAGCAGCAATGATTGGTAATTTGCAGGCAGAAACTGTTTACAAACTATTTTACAAACGTTACAACAGCTCCAATTCCTCTACCGTTCCAGACCTAGTCTGTTGATTTTAAAGGTCACTCAACAGCTGAACTTGTACTCGCTTTGATCTCATTGGTCTGGGAGTCACGTGGCTTCTGTGATTTGCCAAGACCCGGGTCGAAGAGGTCAAGTGGTCTCCGATGTTTGCCGTGACATCCTTCCCTCTTCAGGACCTATAGTAGTACCTCCTTAGCTACTGAGGATCTCAATCTCAATAACCCAGTCTGTCAGGGGATCTCTGTTTACGTTGAGAGTGACAAAGTACCATTGGTTTGGGTTTTTCCTCAGTAGTTGTCTTTCTTGGGCCGGCCTCGGCCGTATGCTTCACTCGATGTCTATGTCTGCATATTTCCATTGTGTATTTATGTATGTCTTATATTTTATCACGGATGGAACAATCTGCTTGGACTGTATGCAGAACAATACTTCAGTACATGTGACAATGAATCTAAATCAAATCTCTCCAGTCACTTCCTCAGGTACAGGTAGCGCCTTGGCCATCACCCATTGTTGCCCAGTGGCCACAGCTTCTAGGCTTACCACAGCCTGCTCGACCCCTTCAATACATTGATCGGTACTAGCAATGGGCACATTAGGTGTTTGTGATGCTTCTGGCTCTAGTGGAGGCTCTTTTGTTAAGTGATCTAAATGTTTTTTCAGGATCTAATCCTCGGTTTTCACCTCGTATGCTACTGGCCCCAACTTCACTGCAACCATCCCTGATACCCAGCCAGATCCATTTCCACCTTTTCAAATGAAAACTGGGTCACTGGATCATTCACTTCTCTGCCTTTGACGAATATCCTGCCGAGACTCCACTCTTGCCACCAAATTTGGGAATACGAGATTCAGTCTATTTCACAAACGACGCCCAACAATTGTGTTAGCAGTTCTACCAGAGCAATGCATATTGTCGAGTTGGGGCTGGTCTTATATGATAGCAAAAATTGTGAAATCTTGGTATCTAAAGAGGCCGGCGACTGTTTTCTCATCCCGGATTTTAAAGTCTGCACAGCATGTTCCACCAACCCGTTTTATGATGGGTGATATGTGTAATGATATGCATAAGGGAAGTTTGTACATAATATTATGCATGATCTCCGACCCCGAGGTGGCATTGTAAATCCACCACGTGACTCTGTGATCTGGGAGTTGGTTATTTTGGGAGATAGACGTACATAGAACATAGAACGATACAGCGCAGTACAGGCCCTTCGGCCCTCGATGTTGCACCGACATGGAAAAAATCTAAAGGCCATCTAACCTACACTATGCCCTTATCATCCATATGCTTATCCAATAAATTTTTAAATGCCCTCAATGTTGGCGTGTTCACTACTGTTGCAGGTAGGGCATTCCACGGCCTCACCACTCTTTGCGTAAAAAACCCACCTCTGACCTCTGTCCTATATCTATTACCCCTCAATTTAAGGCTATGTCCCCTCGTGCTAGCCACCTCCATCCGCGGGAGAAGGCTCTCGCTGTCCACCCTATCTAACCCTCTGATCATTTTGTATGCCTCTATTAAGTCACCTCTTAACCTTCTCTCTAACGAAAACAACCTCAAGTCCATCAGCCTTTCCTCATAAGATTTTCCCTCCATATCAGGCAACATCCTGGTAAATCTCCTCTGCACCCGTTCCAAAGCTTCCACGTCCTTCCTATAATGAGGCGACCAGAACTGTACGCAATACTCCAAATGCGGCCGTACTAGAGTTTTGTACAACTGCAACATGACCTCATGGCTCCGGAACTCAATCCCTCTACCAATAAAGGCCAACACACCATAGGCCTTCTTCACAACCCTATCAACCTGGGTGGCAACTTTCAGGGATCTATGTACATGGACACCGAGATCCCTCTGCTCATCCACACTACCAAGAATTTTACCATTAGCCAAATATTCCGCATTTCTGTTATTCTTTCCAAAGTGAATCACCTCACACTTCTCCACATTAAACTCCATTTGCCACCTCTCAGCCCAGCTCTGCAGCTTATCTATGTCCCTCTGTAACCTGCAACATCCTTCCGCACTGTCTACAACTCCACCGACTTTAGTGTCGTCTGCAAATTTACTCACCCATCCTTCTGCGCCATCCTCTAGGTCATTTATAAAAATGACAAACAGCAACGGCCCCAGAACAGATCCTTGTGGTACGCCACTCGTAACTGAACTCCATTCTGAACATTTCCCATCAACTACCACTCTCTGTCTTCTTTCAACTAGCCAATTTCTGATCCACATCTCTAAATCACCCTCAATCCCCAGCCTCCGTATTTTCTGCAATAGCCGACCGTGGGGAACCTTATCAAACGCTTTACTGAAATCCATATACACCACATCAACTGCTCTACCCTTGTCTACCTGTTCAGTCACCGTCTCAAAGAACTGGATAAGGTTTGTGAGGCATGACCTACCCTTCACAAAACCATGCTGACTGTCCCTAATCATATTATTCCTATCTAGATGATTATAAATCGTATCTTTTATAATCCTCTCCAAGACTTTACCCACCACAGACGTTAGGCTCACCGGCCTATAGTTACCGGGGTTATCTCTACTCCCCTTCTTGAACAAAGGGACCACATTTGCTATCCTCCAGTCCTCTGGCACTATTCCTGTAGCCAATGATGACCTAAAAATCAAAGCCAAAGGCTCAGCAATCTCTTCCCTGGCTTCCCAGAGAATCCTAGGATAAATCCCATCCGGCCCCGGGGACTTATCTATTTTCACCTTGTCCAGAATTGCCAACACTTCTTCCCTACGCACCTCAATGCCATCTATTTTAATAGCCTGGGTCTCAGCATTCTCCTCCACAATATTATCTTTTTCTTGAGTGAATACTGACGAAAAGTATTCATTTAGTATCTCGCTTATCTCCTCAGCCTCCACACACAACTTCCCACCACTGTCCTTGACTGGCCCTACTCTTACCCTAGTCATTCTTTTATTCCTGACATACCTATAGAAAGCTTTTGGGTTTTCCTTGATCCTACCTGCCAAAGACTTCTCATGTCCCCTCCTTGCTCGTCTCAGCTCTCTCTTTAGATCCTTCCTCGCTTCCTTGTAACTATCAAGCGCCCCAACTGAAACTTCACGCCTCATCTTCACATAGGCCTCCTTCTTCCTCTTAACAAGAGATTCCACTTCTTTGGTAAACCACGGTTCCCTCGCTTGACCCCTTCCTCCCTGCCTGACTGGTACGTACTTATCAAGAACATGCAATAGCTGTTCCTTGAACAAGCTCCACATATCCAGTGTGCCCAACCCTTGCAGCCTACTTCTCCAACCAACACATCCTAAGTCATGTCTAATGGCATCATAATTGCCCTTTCCCCAGCTATAACTCTTGCCCTGCGGGGTATACTTATCCCTTTCCATCACTAACGTAAAGGTCACCGAATTGTGGTCACTGTTTCCAAAGTGCTCACCTACCTCCAGATCTAACACCTGGCCTGGTTCATTACCCAAAACCAAATCCAATGTGGCCTCGCCTCTTGTTGGCCTGTCAACATATTGTGTCGGGAAACCCTCCTGCACACATTGTACAAAGAATGACCCATCTAATGTACTCGAACTATATCTTTTCCAGTCAATATTTGGAAAGTTAAAGTCTCCCATAACAACTACCCTGTTACTTTCGCTCTTTTCCAGAATCATCTTCGCCATCCTTTCCTCTACATCCCTAGAACTATTAGGTGGCCTATAGAAAACTCCCAACAGGGTGACCTCTCCTTTCCTGTTTCTAACCTCAGCCCATACTACCTCAGAAGAAGAGTCCCCATCTAGCATCCTTTCCGCCACCGTAATACTGTCCTTGACTAGCAGCGCCACACCTCCCCCTCTTTTGCCCCCTTCTCTGAGCTTACTAAAACACCTAAACCCCGGAACCTGCAACAACCATTCCTGTCCCTGCTCTATCCATGTCTCTGAAATGGCCACAACATCGAAGTCCCAGGTACCAACCCATGCTGCCAGTTCCCCTACCTTATTTCGTATACTCCTGGCATTGAAGTAGACACACTTCAAACCACCTACCTGAACACTGGCACCCTCCTGCGAAGTCAAATCTGTGCTCCTGACCTCTATACTCTCAATCTCCCGTACCCCAAAACTACAATCCAGGTTCCCATGCCCCTGCTGAATTAGTTTAAACCCCCCCAAAGAGCACTAACAAATCTCCCCCCCAGGATATTGGTGCCCCTCAGGTTCAGATGTAGACCATCCTGTCTATAGAGGTCCCACCTTCCCCAGAAAGAGCCCCAGTTATCCAGAAATCTGAATCCCTCCCGCCTGCACCATCCCTGTAGCCACGTGTTTAATTGCTCTCTCTCCCTATTCCTCATCTCACTATCACGTGGCACGGGCAACAACCCAGAGATAACAACTCTGTTTGTTCTCGCTCTGAGCTTCCATCCTAGCTCCCTAAAGGCCTGCCTGACATCCTTGTCCCCTTTCCTACCTATGTCGTTAGTGCCAATGTGGACTACGACTTGGGGCTGCTCCCCCTCCCCCTTAAGGACCCGGAAAACACGATCCGAGACATCACGTACCCTTGCACCTGGGAGGCAACATACCAAACGTGAGTCTCTCTCGCTCCCACAAAATCTCCTATCTGTGCCCCTGACTATTGAGTCCTCAATTACTAATGTTCTACTCCTTTCCCCCCTTCCCTTCTGAGCAACAGGGACAGACTCCGTGCCAGAGGCCCGTACCCCATGGCTTACCCCTGGTAAGTCGTCCCCCCCCACAAGTATCCAAAACGGTATACTTGTTATTCAGGGGAACGACCGCAGGGGGTCCCTGCACTGACTGCTTCTTCCCAGTCCCTCTTACAGTTACCCATCTATCTCCAGTCTTTGGTGTAACTACTTCCCTGAAGCTCCTATCTATGACCCCCTCTGCCTCCCGAATGATCCGAAGTTCATCCAGCTCAATCTCCAGGTCCCTAACACGGTTTTTGAGGAGCTGGAGTTGGGTGCACTTCCCACAGATGAAATCAGCAGGGACACTGACGGCGTCCCTCACCTCAAACATTCTGCAGGAGGAGCATTGTACTGCCTTCCCTGACATCACCTCTAGATTTAAAAAAAAACAAGAAAAAGAAAAAGAAAGGAAGAGCTTACCTGATATTACCTCAAACCCTGCTCCCGCTGAAAGGTAAGCAAATTTAAAGGCACTCACTCACCTTCACGACAGGCCCCTGCTCCCGCTTCCCAACCACCGTGGGGTGGGGGGGTTGGTTAGAGGAGGAGGTAGAGTGGGAAACACTCACGAAGTGTTTCGGGTTTAACTGTCACTTGCCAACAGCCTCTCCACAAACCACCTTCAACTTAGGCTGACCGCACTGCACGGATGCAAATTTCCCCAGAACAGCTGATCAGTAGCTCTGCTCTGCTGCCCTCTGCTGGATGATTGCCTTCACTCAAACTCCTCGGGTCTCCTTCGCAGATTCACCTTCAACTTAGGCTGACCGTACTGCACGTATGCAAATTTCCCCAGAACAGCTGATCAGTAGCTCTGCTCTGCTGCCCTACTATTTGCAGTAGTTCTACAATAATTGTTTAGTGTTAGTTGTTTATCATTTTATTTATCCTAGTTATCTTACCATGCAGATGTTCTACAATAAATTATTGTAAACTCCATAATCTGTAATTCATCATTCACTTTGGTCAGTCCACAGAACATGACAGTATGGTGCTAATTTTACATGGTTGATCCCATTGAAAGTCATCAACTGTTGAAACTCCGTACTGGTAAAATCAGTACCATTATCAGAAACCAGGGGAGGGAGTCTCCGCCCCCCGCCCCCCCACCCCCCGCCACCGGGTGGGAAAATCGGCAGGGGGCATGAATCCCGCCCTGCCGCTCCGACGCCGGCTGCTGAGTTCTCCGGCACCGGTTTTCGAGCGGGGATCGCACCGCGGCAGTCGGGGGCCATTGGAAGCGCCCCCCCCCCGGCAAAGAAACCCCTGCGTATGCGCGGGAAACATGCCAGCGGTTCTGCGCGTGCGCCAGAACACGCTGGTGTCCTGCATATGTGCCAACTTGCACCGGCTGTCGGAGGCCCTTCGGCGCCAACCCCTCCAGTGCTGGCTTAGCCCAAAACAGCATCATCGAGGCTTAAGCCGCGCGCCATTGGGACCACCTCAGGATGTGAAGGCCTTCCCCCAATACTTCGCCCCACGGTGGGCTGACTTCCCGATGGCACGGGATACGTGTGCTCTGCGTTTACATCAACCTTGCGTAGTGGATGCGGACTGTGTTCAGCGCCGCCACAGTCGGGGTGGGGGGGGGGGGGGGGAAGCCGTTCCGCTAGTCGGGGGGCTTTGGCAGGGGCTGGGGGCTAGTCGGGGGTGGGGGGTCCGGGAGAGCCGAGAGGGAGTTCAGGAGGGCACTATCTGGTAGGTTGGGTCCGCGCACAGCCGGTGCCATGTTGTATGGCGCGACCGCTGCAGGTCATCGCCGTGCGCCATGGACCCAGCCATTCTTCGGCACGGGAATCGGGTCTTTTACCTAGCGCCGCTATTCAGCCCTCCCTGGTTCCGGAATCGTTGAGGGTTCCGTGCCAATTTTGGCATCGTAAAACGCCACTGTTTCCACACTGGAGTCGGCACTTATCTGCAAAACCGGAGAATCCAGCCCTAAGTGTTGATTCCGGAGCAGCATGCCACGACAGCAAAACTGACTCTGCCTCTGGACTGTTAAGGGGCTAGCACAGGCACCAAATGGAACACAATCGATTCCAATGAGAAACGGTGCGGGATTCGCTGCGTTCGCGATTGACACTCAGGAGGCTGACAAGCTGCAGCTGCATATACACATTGCACTCCTCACACACCATCCCAGCCAACAATATGGCAGCGAGGAGGATGGCACTCTGTTTCACGGGCTCCGAGCTGGAGATCTTCCTGGAAGCGGTGGAGGAGAGGCAGGCCACCTTGTACCCCACCTGGGAAGGAGCTGCCAGTTGCTGCCGTTCGCCGTGCCTGCGTGCAGGTGACAGAAGCTGCCAGTGCCACAAGCAACACCATCCAGACCAGCCTGGGGCGCTGGACAATACTGCATGATCTGCTCAGGGTGACCACACTCCGGCGCCTCTTCAGGTATACTGAGGGCAAATTCAGAATGTCCAATTTACCCAACAGCACCTCTTTCTGGACTTGAGAGAGGAAACTGGAGCACCCAGAGGAAACCCACGCAGACACGGGGAGAACGTGTAGACTCTGCACAGACTCTCTCAATGTTCATCTGGTCTGTAACCATGACAAATGGGTCATGAAGATTTGTGCAAGGTACTCTAGAAGTGTCCACAATTTTCACATCCTTAGGGCCCTGACATCTTCCAAAGTCAACACAGGCTGTAGGATTGGCTTCTCAGTGACAATAGCTACCCACAAAGTACATGGATGGTGATTCTCATGCGGTAACTTCAACTCCTGCTGAGAGAAGGTTCAACAAATCTTGTCCAACAACCCGGGAGTTGGTGGAGCACACCATAGGGATCTTGAAAATGAGGTATGTGTGCCACAACAGATCTGGTGGAACATTCCAGTTAGTTCTCTACATTGTGTTGTGCATCATCATGGGTGGCTGTGCACTACACGGCCTGGTGATGGATTTGGAACAATGAGGATGTCGAAGGGAATGAAGGTGATGAGGTTCGGCAAGGCAAGGACACAGGTGATTATGCCAAAACACTAGCCATTGCCATAAGTTTCCATGAGGATGATGACGAGATAAGTTTAAAAAAAATATATTTTATTCAAGGCTTTTCAACAAAAAATACAAATGTACAAAATATCAAAAGAATCAGAAGAACATCACATCAACCCAAAAAACACCCACAAACCTCCAGCCCCCCTGACACCGAACCCGCAACTGTATCCCTCCTTCCCCGTTTGAACACCTCCCCCCCCCCGCACTGACCCCTCAATCCTCCTTGAAGGAATCGATGAATGGTTTCCACCTCCGAGTGAACCCTTCTACCGACCCGCTCAGAGCGAACTTGATCTTCTCCAACCACAGGAATTCTGCCAGGTTGCTGACCCACACCCCTGCCATCGGCAGCTCCGAGCCCCTCCAACATAGCCTCCGGAGACGGATTTTACTATCGGGGAGGCAAAGGCTATACATAGGCCTCTCTCCCCCCGACACTTCAGGCCTTTCGACACACCAAATATCGCCACCTCCGGACCCGGAGCCACCCTCACCCCCAGAACCTTGGGCATAATATCCGAGAACCCCCACAGGTGGATGTGATTCACAATCCCCCCAACCACGCACCACCTGCACCTATTCTCCACCCCTTCAGAAAACCTGCTCTTCGCCACTTTCAAGTGGGCCCAATGCACCACTTTAAACTGGATTAGGCTTAACCTTGTACATGATGAGGATGCATTCACCCGTCACAAAGCCTCAGCCCATGTCCCAGTGCCCACCTCCTCCTCCCATTTGCGTTTAACATCCTCCAGCAGGGCACCCTCCCACCCCATCAGTTCCTTGTAAATATCCAAAATTTTCCCCTCCCCTATTACGTCCTCCGACAGATTATCTTGCAGCACTGGAGGCAGCAACCCCGGGAAAGACACCACCTCTCCCCTCACAGAATCCCGAACCTGCAGGTACCTAAACCTCCTTAGGCAACTCAAACAATTCCTCTAACTCCTCGAGCCCTGCAAATTTGCCATTTTGTTCATAAACAAGTCCCTGAAATACTCAATCCCCACCTGCCGTCACCCTGGAATCTTGCATCTAATCTCATCGGGACAAATCTTTGGTTATTACAAATAGATGCCCACAACTACATATCCTCTAACCCCAAGTGCTGCTCACGCTGCCCCCACACCCTCAAAGCCAACACCACCACTGGACTTGTGGAATATCTGGCCACGGAGAATGACAGAGGCACAAGCAACAAAGCCCTCAAGGTCGTTCCTCCACACGCCACTGCCTCCACCCATCCCCAAATCGACCTCTCCTCCATGGCCCATTTCCTCAACATCACTATGTTTGCGGCCAAATAAAATAATAATCTATCAAATTCAGAGACCACGATCGCTCCCACTCAAGGCGAATTTTGTTGGATCTTCCTGTATGGGGTCTTTTTGAGGGCAAAAGGTATGTGAGGGTCCAGGGAAGGCAATACTCTAGTGAGGCTGGTGCTTGGATCAGCGGACAAGAAGTGCTATGAGAAAGAGAGCAGGGCAGTTTTTCTCGTGTGCTCTCGTGTGCCACAGATCAAGATAGTGGACGGCCAGGGGGCAGCATTGCCCACCCAGCGATTGACGGAGCAATGGGTGGAGTTTTTAAATAGTAAGTTCCAGCAGCAGAGGAAGGAGGCCTTGGAGGACCTGGCTAAGGTGGTGGAGCCACTCAGGGTGGCGATTGAGAAAGTGGGGCAGAGGCTAGAGGCTTAGGGCCTGGCAATACAGAAGGAGGCGGCGCTGCGGGAGCAAGAGGATAGTCGGGATTTCCGAGAGTATCGAGGGAGCAGATGCCGCTAAGTATGTAGCGAGGATGTTGGAGCAGTTATAATAATGTGGGAATAGGGTGGTGGTCTGTGCTCGGGTAGGGTGCAGACCCAATGAACCAAATGGCCTCCTTCTGCACTGTAAATTCTCTGAAATGGTCTATGAAATAATCTTCATTGTCACACATAGGCTCACATTAACACTGAAATGAAGTTACTGTGAAAATCCCCGTGTCACTACATTCTAGTGCCTGTTCGGGCACACGGAGGACGAATTCAGAATTCTCAGCTGGTATGGGGATCGAACCTGCGCTGCTGGCCTTGTTCTGCATCATAAACCAGCTGCCTAGCCCACTGAGCTAAACCAGCCCCACTTGATCTTTTGCCAGGCTTCATCACCTGTTCCCTTGACCTTTCAGGAATGCTGACAAGATGGTTGGGGGAAGAGGGTAATCCCCACCTCAAAAGGTGCTGCGAGAACAAAGAATATCATGGAAAGCCATGATGCTTGGGTATGAAATTCTTCCAGCAAATACAAGCAACATGGAGGTGCAAGCATCACTGTGTTCATACACTGCACAGATGAGAGGCCCTCAACTGCAATACTTGTCTTAATTTTGTGCAGGAACCAAGGTTTCATTTATACATGACACAAACACTTCTCATCATAACAAGAAGCCATAGACAAGGAGATATTCTTGGGACTGTATTCACAATGGTCAACATTACATATAAGTGGTTAGCACCCATGCAGACACTGTGCAACTATACCTTTTTTATCTTTCTAACCCCACCACTTGGTGCATATCTGACATTCACAGTGGAGGTGGATGCTAACTGCTAAATGTGTTGCCTGTGATGACCTTGGCAGGCATGCTCTGTAGGGCCAACACCTGGAGGTTTGCTTTCAGGGTCCTATGTGGCAGTGCCACCTTTGGTCTGTCGAGCTGGAGATGCTGGGATCATGGGAGTGGTTTTAGATAGACAGGATGACCCCAAAGTCACCCGAGTGGATGGCTCTGGACTGTGCACCTGCTGATTCTCCTCCCTGTGGGTGCCAAGGGTCCCTGGCTAACTCCTCGAGAGGAACTGGAATAAGCCCAATTTGTGGGGCACTGGCTTCAATACTGTGGAAAAAAAAGGGAGCTCACACCTCATGTGAACTGAAATGGTATCGGTGTCCTCGAGAATTGTAAAACTGGGGATGTAAATAAAGCATTAAACTATTGCTGCTCGTTCTGGGTGAGTGTGCTTAACACTCGATTTGGCTCTATTTCGTTACTTAGCTGTGGAGTCGCCAGGTATCGTTAAGATACCGGCACAAGTTTCAAGGTCAAGTTCAAAGCAATAAAACCATACACCAATTAGTAAGTTCAAACAAATGAGTTTATTATAATACAATTATAAACTACTCATGCACACGCTAAGATGACTAAACTATTCCTACCACTAGATAGACCAATACTTATCTGAATAAGGAACTGCCGAATCAGGGGACAATAGCCTCTTGCTCTGCACTGGGTCCGCAGACTTCAGGTTAGTACGGGTTAAAAGGGGTCAGGCGTGTCTATCTCTGGTAGCGATCGTTGTGAGACACTTACTTGCTGGCGGCTGCTATCCGAACCTCTCCTCTCTCTCGGTCAAGGTCTTCTTCGGTAAAGGCTGGTCGAGAGGGCTGGTCAAGAGAGGAGGGCTGGTCAAGAAGAACAAACTGAGTTTGGGACCTGTCTTTTATAGGTCCCAGGGCTTTGCGCCCTTTTGGGCAGACCCTCTATCTGCTGGGGATCGATTGGGTCTCTTCCCAATCGATTTTATTTGAATCCCCCCAATACTGAGGCTGTCCCTCGGCTACTGGGCGGGCCATCAGATGCTTTGTCTTTGAACCCCGCTGGTGCCGGGGTGTCTGGCTTCCCATACAATGTTGCAATCACTTCCCTATTTGTGTCCTTTGTCCCTTGGATTGTTCCATTACTACGCTAACTGTCCCGGAGATTGCTTCATTAGTATGCGGAATGTTCGTTTCGGTGCTGTCTGCTCTCTTAGCAGACAGAATACACAGTGGCTTGTTGCAGCCT
Organism: Scyliorhinus canicula; assembly: GCF_902713615.1. Lineage (NCBI taxonomy): Eukaryota > Metazoa > Chordata > Chondrichthyes > Carcharhiniformes > Scyliorhinidae > Scyliorhinus > Scyliorhinus canicula. The sequence continues at coordinate 121,159,686 of NC_052150.1, forward strand.
GCTTGTGCTGCAAACTTTGTCCATTTTACCCTGCAAGCTTTGCGTTCCTCCATTTTGTATTGAGGGAATGGCCAACTCCAGTGGCTACACTCCCTCCTTGTGATCCTCATGAGAAATCATGAAGGATCACCCAAGTACGGTGTCTTTGGGTCCCCTGACCTCAGTGAGTTCCATGACTTCTATACTTTCCTCAATTATGGCAAAAAAATGTTAACTAACAATTTCTGGCGCTATGTCAAAGGGGACATGCATTATCAATTGAAATCGGGAACCTCTAACTATCCTCAATAAACTACTCTCATCTCAGATTTAAACATTCTACAACATTCTAAACCCTTAATCATTCACACAGCAGCATCATTACATTTCATTCTCTCTGACTCGGCAGTCGAACTCAGAGGTACATCATTAATAGAAAGAATCTCTTTATTTTATAAAGGCATCGAGTGTAAAAATAAATACTTGATTACATTTCCAGGCGTTCGGGGGACTGGTGGAATCCAAAAATAGGGGATCTCACTCTATACACTGTTGAGGCACGAGAGCGGTAGGCTCTCCTTCTCCATTTCCTCATCCTGAGGGTTTGGACTATAATACAGATGATCGCTATTGCTAAAAGTGATTCTATAACGTACGTCAAGGAGTACCATGTCAGAAATTTGGTACACCAGGTCGGGGTACTGTTACCATTGACTGGGCTGGGGGTGGTCTGGGTTTGGGAGAGGTTAGCAAACGTTGTACTGCGGGAAAGGGGGTTCGCGTCCACGCGCAACCACGCAGATGCCACAAAAGCTAAAAACATAGCAATTGGAGTGCTCTTCATCGTCTCTCTCTCTTCTCTTCTCTCCCTTCCTGGGATCTTGCTGTGCTGTTGCTTCAGTTCAGTGCCGTTTCTCCACTGCCTGAGCGACCAGATTCAAACGGGCAAGAATGTATTCATTGTGGGGTTGCATCTTCTGTCCTCCATACAAAAGAGCAGTTATGGGCTCTTAGTGGGCATGTGAAAACAAACATCTGTAAACAGAAGACAAGTCGTGAACATTGATCGATTCATCAGAAGACATTTCAACTGGTATGTTCTCGGGAACAAAACATCTTCACTACAGAAGAACAATGACAAAATGTGAGATGGTCACAAACTTTTCAGCTGAAAGTCTTGTGGCCAATCCTCCTAGTCTGAACTGAACCAAAACAAACAGAAAACAAACAAACATGAAACAAACATACTGCAGGTTCCATCAGAAAGGACAGCGCTTCTCTCAAGCGGTTCCTTTTGCTTCATCATCTGGACACCTCATTCATTATCCTCTGCGAACAGGGTCGCAAAGGGGTTGCCGTGTCGGGAGTCAGACTCAAAGTCATCCTCTTCTCCCGGATCCCATACTCTTGTATGGATCAGGCATGCAATTTTAGCATTGTGTGACCGGGGGTCACTCACCATTGCGGACAAGTCTCCATGAATTGTCCCTGTGCCAAATTGTGGGGTCTAACTTTGAAGGAGCATTGTCGGGGATGTCAGTGTTGGGTGGTGGGTTTGGGTGTGGGTCTGGAGTTTTTAGGTAAGTGATATCCATGGGGTCAGTGGAGTCGGGGTCGAAGTTGCTGAAGTAGGGGCTGTAGGGTGGAGTGCTGTGGCTGCCCTCAGTCTCACAGTCACTGTCACTGCTGTGGCAGCTTGTGGGCGTTTCGGGGCATGGTCTGGAGTCAGTGGGCGGAGTCGAGGTCGAGTCCGATGATGAACTGGTCTGTGAGGGGGAGGGTGGAAATGTGTCTCTTGTGGGCGGGGCGAGGTGTTCTGCTGCATCGAGCAGGACATGGTGCGAGTGGTTTGACTGTGTTCCATAAGCCTTTAATTGGTTAATATGGAACCACGCAGTCTTACCGTTGGGGTACTTTATCCGATATACTGACGGGCTGATTTTGTCCAAAATTGAGTAAGGGCCGGAAATTTTTGGGGCCAAAAACGTGCTGGGGTTATACGCAGATAAAATTACTTGTTGCCCAACCTGAAATTCTGTGGTATGGACATTTTTGTTGAATCAGGTCTTGCTCTGTTTCCGCCTTTTACCCAATTTTACTGCGGCTGCTAGCTGAGCAGACCTTACAGTCTCAACTAATTGTTTCACTGCTTTCTCATGTGTGAGGGCCGTCACTTCTGGGCTGGTCATGTCGAGTCCTAAAAGGAATTCTGAACCTTTCATAGGGCGTCCGGTCATGAGTGTGTGTGGGGTGAAACCTGTTGATGCTGAAACAGTATTTCTTATGAACATTAGAGCGAATGGGAGCAATGAATCCCAAGTTGAATTGTTCTCTTGTACCATCTTTCTAAGGGTCGATTTTCGAGTCCGATTCATGCGTTCCACTATCCCGCTTGACTGGGGGTGATACGCAATGTGAAAATTTTGTTTGATGCCGAATATGGTCAGGACGTTCTTCATGACCCGTCCTGTAAAATGAGATCCCTGATCTGATTCTATACTTCTGGGGAGTCCCCATCTAGTAAAGATATGGTGGGTCAGGATCTTTGCGGCTGTCTTTGCTGTGTTCGTACGAGATGGGAATGCTTCTACCCATTTCGTAAACGTGTCTATGACCACCAGAACATATTTATAGCCATTCCTGCAAGGGGGCAATGGACCTATAAAATTGATCTGGAGGTTAGTCCAGGGGCCATTAACGGGGCGAGTGTGGCTGAGTTGTGCCTTCTTGGAATACCTCTCCGGGTTATTCTGCGCACAAATTAAACAGTTTTCTATTATTGTAACATCTTCTCTTAAATTGAGCAACCAACAGAGTTGTCTAAGGTGGGCTGTGGTAGGGTCGATCCCTTGGTGTCCATGACCATCATGGAATAAGGCAATCATTTGATTCCTGTCCTTCTCAGGAACCACATACAATTTGTCTTTGATAATCACACCCTCATGTGTGGTCAAACGTGTTTGAATTTGTCGTACTGGGCCACAAAGTTTCCTTTTAAAATCTCCCGGAGATTTGCGTCCTGCTTCTGTGCCTGTACTAAATCCTCGATGTCTATCTGTGAGACCTGAACTGAACTCACAGGGGCGCTAGCTGGTGCGCTAGCTGGGGGCGTCCAAAAATGACCTCGCCTGGAACCTGCTTTAGCCAGTGCGTCAGCTTTCACATTACCAGGGGGGAATGGTCGATGGTGGCTTCTAACTTTGATAATGCCATACGTCCTATCCTTTGCCTGTTCTAGGATATGGCGGAGTAATGGGGCTGATGGAAGGGGCTTCCCGTCCGCGGAGACAAAACCTCTTGTCCTCCACAGGGGTAGAAAATCTGTGAGGCTGTTGCAGACATATAAACTGTCCGAATATATGTCTGCTGGGCTGGGGAACGAATCAGGGTGGTCCACTATGTATGCAATGGCCGCGAGCTCTGCTGCCTGCGCGCCTAAGTGACCGGGTAACTTTAGTGCTATCTCCTCTAGTGCACTTCCCTGCGCATCTTCTACATAAATACCGCATCCTGTAATGCGTTCGCCATCTAAAACTGTGGATGAACCGTCCACATATATCTTCAAGGGGGTACACGTGTCTGTGGGCTGGGGGCTCTGGCTTGAATTCCCTATCTTCCTGGGGGGCGTCTTAGCAATGAGGGTCCTGTGTTGTGTAGGGGTGCTACTATTTCGCATTCGTGGGGTTGTCCTGGATACTGTAGGTTGTCCGCTAAAAATGTGCGTGTCTTGGTTCGTTTAACTGTTATGTCCCGTCCTTGTAACAGAAGTGTCCACCTAGCTGCTCTTATCTGGCTCACTGAACCATCCTTCAGTCGACCGTCTAAAAGTAACTGTGTGGGGGTGTCGTCGGTCAAAATGGTGATGGGGTTGAGTCCGGTAATGTAGGAACAATATTGTACTGCCCAGAATACCGCGAGCAGGTGCCTTTCGCACGTTGAGAAACCTTGCTCCACGGGGTCTAACAGTCTGGAGGCATAAGCCACTGGTCGTAGCTGCTTGTGCCGTTCCTGAAGGAGCACGGCCGAGAGGGTCAGATCTGTGCTCGTTACCTCTATTGCATAGGGGGAGAGTTGGTCTGGAACTTGTCGCGCGGGTGCTGCGCTAAGGGCTTTCTTTAACTCTTCCACAGCCTCTGTATGCTGCGGAAGCCATTCCCAAGGGGCTCCTTTCTTAAGGTCTGATAGTGGGGCTGCCTTGGTCGCAAAACAATCGATATGGTTCCGACAATACCCAACCAGTCCTAAAAACGACCGGAGGGCTGAAACATTTTGGGGAAGGGGCAATTTGACGATCGAGTCAATTCTTTTGAACTCGATCTCGCGTTTGCCGTGCGTGATGACTGTACCCAAATACATCACTTGATTCTCCAATATTTGGGCCTTTCTGGGGTTAACCTTACATCCAATGTCTTGCAGTAGTTCCAGGAGTTCGGACAGAAGTGTGATGTGCTCTGCCTTGGTGTCTGTCTGTAGTAATAGGTCGTCCACATACTGTACCAGACATTCGGGTCGGGAAAATTTTGCTAGTCCATTTGCCAGCTGTCGGTGGAAAATGGAGGGGGAATTGTGGAATCCTTGTAGGAGGCATGTCCACGTGTTCTGCTGTCCTTTAAATGTGAAGGCAAATTTGTACTGGTACGCCTTTGCCAATGGGATTGACCAAAAGCCGTTGCTAATGTCCAATACCGTGAAATATTTGGAGTGGCGTCCCTGTTTGAGCATGGTCTTGGGACTTGTTGCTACCGTGGGGGCTACTGCTGGGGTAACTTTGTTGAGTTCCCGATAATCAATGGTCAGACGCCATGATCCGTCGGGCTTCCTCACTGGCCAAATAGGGGCATTATTAGTCGAGGCTACTGTCCTAAGTACACCCTGCTCTAATAAGCTCTCTATAACTTTTCCAATTTCTCCCTCTGCTTCTAGGGGAAATCCGTACTGTCTCTGTGGTCTCGGGTCAGGTCCTGTAACTTGAACTTGTCCAGTTATTCTGCCGCAGTCGTGCCGGTGACTGACAAATGCTGTCCTGTGCTTGTTCAAAACTGTCCTAACCTGTTTGTCCGTGCTAAGCATGGTCGGGTCAAAACAATAGTCGCCTACTGCGCTAATCCTGTTCGCATACTCTCCTACTGTGAGCTTTGCGGGTGCCATGTCAGATTTCGCCATTCGCCAGACACACTGATTTACTGGGTTGAACGACAGGCTGTGGGCATTCATGAAGTCAATGCCCAGTATGTGTTCTGCTGTGCGGGGCAGATTAACTAAAACAACAGGGTGGCTGGTGGAGATGTTCCCTAGTTGGACTGATACAATGGCTGTAATGTGTCCCTGCTGTGAGTGACCTGTAAATCCGCTGAGTGTTATTGAAGCTGTACTGGGCCATGTGTCTGCCTGTGGTGTAGTGGAGGAATTAATGGTCGTGCAGGACCCGCCTGTGTCCCAAAGTAATTCTATGGGCTTCCCTCTAATTTTCGCTGTGACCACCGGTCTTCCGGATTGGTCCCAGAGGGTGTCACAGACCCAAGTGGGGGAGCCCGAACACCGTCAGTCCGTTCCGTCCACATTGGTCTGTCCTGACTGCATCTCTATATTATGGATTGGCTTTGCTTTGTTCCTGGTCAGAGTGCCTGTCTGCTGGCCTCTCTGTGATTTCTGCGGGCCGTTGCATTCCCTAGCAAAATGCCCTAACTGTCCGCAGTTATAACATTCTTGTGACTTCTGTGGGGGGCTGTTCTTTCCTTCATTTACCCATGCAGGGTTTTGATGTGCTCTCACTGCCTGAATATCTTCTGCAGCATGAGCCTCTTTAGGGTTCTGTACTTTTATCTTGCCTTGGACAGATTGCGCGGGACAATACCCATTTTTCATTATGGGCCTCTTCAGAGGGGTCATAATTGCTGCAGACATTCTGTCCTGCATCTGTGGCGTGGGAGATGATTGTGCAGGTCCATTTTCTTTTAATAAACAATTTTATTGAGGTAGTTTTTGGCTTTATAAACAGTTACAGACATCATCAGAAAGAAAGCAAAAAAGGCAAAAATGTGCAAACATCCACATACTTCCAATACTTCCATAATATTGCACAAGCCCGCTCCCCTCCCACCGGTACTACCCGCCAGATTTTCCCTCCTACTCTACTCTACCCCACCCCTCCCCCCACCCCCCTGCTGACGCTCACTCTCCCACAAAGAAGTCAATAAATGGTTGCCACCTCCTGGTGAACCCCTGCACAGATCCCCTCAAGGCGAACTTAATTTTTTCCATCCCCAGGAAACTCGACATGTCCGCAAGCCACCACTCAGTCTTCGGGGGCTTTGAGTCCCTCCACGCCAATAATATTCGTCGCCGGGCTATCAGGGAAGCAAAGGCCAACACATCGGCCTCTTTCTCCCCCTGGACGCCCGGGTCTTCCAAAACCCCAAACATTGCCACCCCTGGACTCATCACCACCCTTGTTTTTAGCACCTGGGACATGACCCCCGCAAATCCCTCCCAGTACCCCCTCAGCTTAGGGCATGCCCAAAACATGTGAACATGGTTCGCTGGTCCTCCCGCGCACCTAGCGCATTTGTCCTCTATCCCGAAAAATTTGCTCATCCGAGCCACCGTCATATGGGCCCGGTGAACGACCTTAAATTGGATCAGCCCGAGCCTAGCACATGTCGCGGTCGAATTTACCCTACTCAGGGCCTCTGCCCACTGCCCATCCTCCATTTCCCCGCCTAGCTCTTCCTCCCATTTAAGTTTCAGTTCCTCTGTCTGGGACCCTTCCTCCCTCATGAGCACCTTATATATACCCGAGACTCTGCCCTCCCCTTCTTCCCTCCTAGAGACTATTCTGTCGAGGATCCCCATTGGCGGGAGGCACGGGAAAGATGGGACCTGTCTACGAACAAAGTCCCGCAACTGTAAAATCATTACAGTTAATGATCTAAAATCATTTCCCCTTACCAACCCAAATTTCTCCTCCAAGCTCCTCAAACTCGCGAAGCTCCCTTCCAGGAACATATCACCCACCCTTCCCGCCCCTGCTCGCCGCCATACTCGGAACCCCCCATCCATACTGCCGGGGGAAAACCGATGGTTGTCGCAGATTGGCGCCCAGACAGACACCCCCATCTCCCCCACATGCCTCCTCCACTGGCCCCATATCCGCAGGGTCGCCACCACTACCGGGCTGGTGGTGTACTTGGCCGGCGGCAGCGGTAGAGGAGCCGTGACCAGGGCTTCCAAGCTGGAGCCCCTGCACAAAGCTGCCTCCACCCGCTCCCAAATAGACCCCGTACCCACCATCCACTTCCTTATCATAGCGATGTTGGCCGTCCAGTAATAATTGATCAGACTCGGCAAAGCCAGCCCTCCCTCACTGCGGTTCCTCTCCAACATCGCCTTCTTCACCCGTGGGGATTTTCCCGCCCAGACAAAGCTCATGATCAGCCCCTTAACTCTTTTGAAGAAGGACTGTGGGATAAAGATCGGGAGGCACTGAAAAATAAACAAAAATCGAGGGAGGATTGTCATCTTTACAGTCTGCACCCTCCCTGCCAGCGACAGCGGGAGTGCATCCCATCTCCGAAACTCTCCCTTCATTTGCTCCACCACCCTGGCCAAATTTAACTTATGCAGCCTGTCCCAGTCTCGTGCCACCTGGATTCCCAAATACCGGAAATTTTCCTCAACCAGCCTAAACGGTAGCCCTCTCAATCTGTTCTCCTGGCCCCTTGCCTGGACCACAAACATTTCAGTCTTGACCGTATTTAATTTGTATCCTGAGAACTGGCCGAACTTCCTCAGCATTCCCAGTATAGTTCCCATCCCGGCCACTGGGTCCGACACGTACAGGAGCAGGTCGTCTGCATAAAGAGAAACCCTGTGTTCAACCCCACCCCTCACCATCCCCTTCCAACCCTCTGCGGCTCTCAGCGTAATCGCCAGCGGCTCTATGGCCAGCGCAAACAGCAGGCGGGGAGAGCCGGCAGCCCTGTCTGGTCCCTCGGTACAACCTAAAGTACTCCGACACTTCTCTGTTGGTCCTGACGCTGGCCCTCGGGGCCTGATATAATAATTTGATCCAATCCACCAATCCCTCCCCGAACCCAAACCGTCCGAGCACCTCCCATAGATAGTCCCACTCCACCCGGTCAAAGGCCTTCTCGGCGTCCATTGCCACCACTACCTCCACCTCTCTACCCGCCGGGGGCATCATTATCACATTGAGCAATCTCCTCAGATTGGCCGCCAGCTGCCTACCTTTCACGAACCCCGTTTGATCCTCCCCAATCACCTTCGGTACACAGTCCTCCATTCTACCCGCCAGTACCTTTGCCAGGAGCTTGGCGTCTATATTAATCAGGGAGATTGGCCTGTAGGACCCGCACGCCTCCAGGTCTTTACCCCGCTTCAATATCAGAGATATGGTGGCTTGTGACATTGTCGGCAGGGTCCCTCTGTCCCTTGCCTCATTGAAAACCCTCGCCAAGACCGGGCCCACCAGCTCAGAGAACTTCCTATAAAACTCTACTGGGTATCCATCCAGCCCCGGGGACTTCCCCGACTGCATAGCCTTAAGGCCCCCCAATACCTCCTCTACTCTAATCGGGGCCCCCAGCTCTTCCACTCGCCCCCCACCAACTGTTGGGAATGTTAACCCGTCCAGAAACCTTTTCATCCCCTCCGGTTCTTCCGGCGGCTCCGAAGTATACAGCTTACGATAGAAGTCCCGGAATACCCTATTCAATTCTGCCGGGTCCTCCACTTTGCGCCCCACCTCGTCCCTCACTCTACCTATTTCCCTGGTCGCCTCCCTCCTCCTGAGTTGCTGCGCTAACAGTCTGCTAGCCTTTTCCCCATGCTCGTACACCACTCCCCTCGCCTTCCTAAGCTGTTCCACGGCCCTGCTCATGGATAGTGCCCCCAGTTCCGCCTGTAGTCTCTGCCTCTCCGAGTAAAACCTCCCCCGGGGACTCCGCGTGCTCTTCATCTATCCGACCCATTTCCCTGACCAATGTATCCATCTCTGCCCGGTCTGCCTTGGCTCTGTGGGCCCCAATTGAAATCAGCTCCCCCTGCACTACTGCCTTTAGCGCCTCCCACAAGGTCGCCGCTGAGACCTCCCCAGTGTCATTCACCTGCAGGTAATTTTTTATACATTTCCGAAGCCTCTCGCAGATCCCCTCCTCCGACAGCAGTCCCACATCTAGTCTCCATTGCGGGCGTTGATAGCTCGCTCCCCCGAACTGCAGCTCCCCCCAACTGCATGGTCTGAAATGGTAATTGCTGAGTATTCAGTGTTCTTTACCTCCCCCATACAGTCCCTGCTTAGTACAAAGAAATCTATCCTGGAATATACTTTATGGACGTGCGAGTAAAACGAGTAGCCCCTTCCTGTTGGCTGTCTATCTCTCCAGGGGTCCACTGCCCCCATTTGCTCCATAAACCCTTTCAGCTCCCTTGCCATTGCTGAGAGTCTACCCGTTCTGGGACACGACCGATCCAAAGTCGGGTCAAGGACCATGTTAAAGTCCCCTCCCATTATTAGCCTGCGAGAATCCAGGTCCGGGATCTTCCCCAGCACTCTTTTAATGAAGTCCACGTCATCCCAGTTCGGGGCATATGTATTCACCAGCACCACTCTTCTCCCCTCCAGTCTGTCCCGTACCATCAGGTATCTGCCCCCCCCCTGTCTGCAGATATGCCCTCTGCCTCAAATTACACACGCTTGTTAATCATGATTGCCACCCCTCTGGACTTCGAGTCCAAGTCCGAGTGGAAAACCTGGCTAATCCATCCCTTCCTTAGCCTGGTCTGGTCCGACACTTTCAGATGTGTCTCCTGCAACATAATTGCGTCCGCACTCAGGGCCCACAAGTGCGCGAACTCCCGCGCCCTCTTAACCGGCCCATTCAGTCCCTTGACGTTGTGCGGGTCCATTTAACCATATTATCTCGGGTTAAACGTGCGCGGTCTAAATCACCAAAAACGGCAGTGAAGTGAATCCACAGCCTTCCTGCGAATGCTGTGGGGTGCTCGGTCCGTTTCTGCCTACACTTATTTAGACCTTCGACTGGGTCTCCTCTATTGTACCCTATCGCGTCTAAAATAGCTGTATGCATCTCTTCGAGGGTGCCTCCTCCAACGTTCTGTGGTTCGGGGAGGGCTGTTACTACTGATGAGTCTAAACTCAAAACTGTGAGTTTCACCTGCTCTTGCTCATCCAGGCCGTACATGGTCGCCTGCTGTTTCACTCGTGCGAAGAATTGGTGGGGGTCTGCAGTGGGGAGGAACAGGGTGATTTTCTCACACGCGTCCCTTAGTTGTGTTACGGTTAAGGGGGTGGTGTACGTGATCTCGGGTGCGCCTTCTGTGGTTGCTTTTCTTTGGGTGGTGACTGGGTTCATAGGTGCGGGTGCTATCTGATCTGTGGGGGGTTGGGGCGCCTTCCTTTTCTGTTGCGCTGCTGGCGCACATGTTCCCTGAACATAGCGCAGCGCTGTTTCACTCAACTCCTGCCAATCTGGGGCATTTTCTTCATCTAACTGGGTCCCAAATGTCTCTTGGAAGCCATTCTGCACAGAAAGCAGAGATTGCAGCTGCGCAATCTGCTTCCTACATTTAGCGTGGTCTACGGTGCTTTGCCTTTGTTCAGTGGTGGCAGCATGGAGTGCCCTTAAAGCTGCCTTTAGGTCGCTACACTGCTTCTTTAGTGTCTCTACCTGCTTTTCTGCTTCTTCTCTTACCAAGACTGCATGCTGCACATCTTGATAGGCCTTTTCATATTGAACTTGGGAACTGCTCAGTTGGGCTAGACAAGACTGGTGTGCCCTCTTGGCATCATCCACCTCTCTATCCTCACCTACCAGCTGTTGCCTTAAACCTAGATTCTCCTTTTCGATGTCCCTGACATCCACTTTGCTCATTCGGTTCTTCTCCTCTAACTCTGCTCGGAGCGTCCTGACGACCTCCTCTGTGCCTCGCAATTGTGCCAAGCAGGACACAATTGCCATCGGCTTACGTGCTTTACCTAAACTCTTTTTATGAATTTGAGATAGGTTCTCCCACCAAGTATGTCCTATACTCCCGGGACCTGTCTCCTCATTCACACAAAACTCACTCCAAAGGGGCCATCCTTTCCCTTTGAGGTTCTTCCTAAGTTCCAGCTCCCACACGGGACACTGACCTACTCTGCTGCTGTTGGTCGCTGCGACCACAAACTGCTCTGGGTTCATGAGGCGTTCCATTGCCTGCATGGCCATTTCTTTCTCTCCTATGCTCTCTTTTAATTTGGAACGAGAGATAATAAGGAAATGCTTATAAAATACGGGTACGGCTTTCGCTATGTTCCGAATTATAAAACTCCCGACAGTTTGTCGCAACAAAAATGTCTCAGTTTTACCTTACAACCCTGTTAGTTACGCATGCAAAAAACACACTTCCGAATTATGATTATTGGTTTGAACTACTTGAACACTTGTGGTTTTTCCTTTTCCCAAAAGGATTTAAAATCAAATTTCTGGGTTCTCTCGGAGTGGGGGGGCCACTTCTAGTCGAGTCCCGTCAGATGTCGCCACTAAATGTTGCTCGTTCTGGGTGAGTGTGCTTAACACTCGATTTGGCTCTGTTTCGTTACTTAGCTTTGGAGTCGCCAGGTATCGTTAAGATACCGCCACAAGTTTCAAGGTCAAGTTCAAAGCAATAAAACCATACACCAATTAGTAAGTTCAAACAAATGAGTTTATTATAATACAATTATAAACTACTCATGCACACGCTAAGATGACTAAACTATTCCTACCACTAGATAGACCAATACTTACCTGAATAAGGAACTGCCGGATCAGGGGACAATAGCCTCTTGCTCTGCACTGGGTCCGCAGACTTCAGGTTGGTACGGGCTAAAAGGGACCAGGAGTGTCTATCTCTGGTAGCGAACGTTGTGAGACACTTACTTGCTGGCGGCTGCTGTCCGAACCTCTCCTCTCTCTCGGTCAAGGTCTTCTTCGGTAAAGGCTGGTCGAGAGGGCTGGTCAAGAGAGGAGGGCTGGTCAAGAAGAACAAACTGAGTTTGGGACCTGTCTTTTATAGGTCCCAGGGCTTCCCGCCCTTTTGGGCAGACCCTCTATCTGCTGGGGATCGATTGGGTCTCTTCCCAATCGATTTGTTTGAATCCCCCCCCAATACGAAGGCTGTCCCTCGGCTACTGGGCGGGCCTTCAGGTGCTTTGTCTTCGAACCCCACTGGTGCCGGGGTGTCTGGCTTCCCATACAATGTTGCAATCACTTCCCTATTTGTGTCCTTTGTCCCTGGGATCGTTCCATCACTATGCTAACTGTCCTGGAGATTGCTTCATTAGTATGCGGAATGTTCGTTTCGGTGCTGTCTGCTCTCTTAGCAGACAGAATACACAGTGGCTTGTTGCAGCCTGCTTGTGCTGCAAACTTTGTCCATTTTACCCTGCAAGCTTTGCGTTCCTCCATTTTGTATTGAGGGAATGGCCAACTCCGGTGACTACACTATATAATGTGTGAGGATCTACATAAGGGGAGATTTAGAAAGTTAAAGGTAGAGGACAAGGGCAGCAATATGAATAATTATATTCAGAAAGGGACAGTGTATAAAAATGAGTGTACCAGCAAATAGAGTCAGAGTAGGGAAAATTGTAAAATGAATCAAAGACTCTTTATCTAAATGCTCACAGCATTTCTAACAAGATACATGTCTTGATAGCACAAATTGAAATGGGTATGATATGATAGTTATTACAGAGATGTGGTTGAAAATTAACCAAGACAGGTTACTGATTAGCCAAGGATATTGGAAATTTTGGAAAGATAGGGAAGAAGAAAAGGAAGTAGTTTAGCTCTGATAATAAAGTATGAGATCAGTATTATAGTCAGAAATGATCTTCGCTCAGAGGATCATGATGTAGAAACTGTTTGAGTGGAGATAAGAAATAGCAAGAGAAAAGGTCTCTGGTGTGGTGATATGCATAAAGCTGATCCTCAGTACAATTATGACCTCCAGCCAGTAGGTGGAGCCAGATATACATCAGGTGACTGACCAGCCCAGCAATTGGTAGCAGGACAGGAAGTAGGACGGTCGCATTTTATAGTAGCACTCAAGGAACTTAAATAGTTTTGTTTGTACAAAGGTCTGTTGGTTACCTGCCCACGTGTTTAATAATACATGTTCTAGTTAAACATACATGTTCTATGCATATCTTCATGACCAGGGGATCCATAGAATACAACTGGTGGGAGTATTTTATAGTCCTCTAACAATAGCTACATTGTGGAATATACTATGGGTAAATAAATAACAAGGGGCTGTAAGGAAGGTACTCAAATAAGTATGAGCGATTTTTATTTTCTAGATTGGATTAATCAAATTGGCAAAGGTAACCTTGAGGTTGAAGTCATAGAGTGTATTCAGGAGTTTCTTAGAACAATGCATTCTGGACCCAACCTAGAAACAAGCTATCTTAGACCTAAAGATGCGTGTTGGGACTGGATTAATTAACAATCTCATAGTAAAGGATCCTCCAGGCAAGAATGATCGTAACATGGAATCATTTCATATTCAGTTTGAGGGTGAGGAACTTGAATCTGAAACTGCCTTAAAATTAAACAATGGTAATTATAAATGTGTGAAGACAAAGTTGGCTACAGTGTGCTGGAAAATAAGGTAAGAGGAGGTAAACAGGAGTGTTACAATCAGGTGAGAAGGGGTAGAATTCCTTAGTATAGTGGGAGTATCCCTGCCTGTCATTCGGGTGACGGGTTCAATTCCCCAACAGGGAACTTTGTAGCTGTCCAGAAGCTCCATTGGAGAAGAGGTAGAATGTCCCCCCCCCCCCCCCCCCCCCCCCACTTCCCATTCCTCGCTTGATGCAACAGTTCTTTTTTGAAAGGCATACTTGCCAAATTTCATGAGTGTTTAATTGTTTATGTGCTGTGACCTATTTCTTGTCAATTTGTTTTCAAAAAGGAAAGATAATAGTTAACATCCAATTTAAATTAAAATTATACAAACATGCGGACTCTCGCATACACACACACAAACGCACATCAGTTATGAAGTGGGAGAATAGAATAAGTCCAAAAGAAGTCAGTTCTATTTGGATTTGGTAGATTGATGCCTTGGATGGGTACAGACAGGGTCCAGGGATCTTTCCAAACTCTATGACAGACAATTCAAAGATGTTGACGACGGTATCGATTTGGTCTCCTGGGGTCAGCAGTGGCTGGATTGATTCTTAAAACACTGCAGGAGACCTGCTGTCTGGCAGTGCTACCCTCCTTGGCCTGTGGAACTGGAGGCGATGAGGTCGTAGGAAGAGGGGATTCGGATGGGTGGGACACTCTCAAAGTCCCTTCGGAGATAGTCCCGGGGTGTGCACAAGATGATCCTCCTGAATTCCTCCTTGAGGGCCCCTGAATTCCACCTTGAGGTCAAGAATAGTTGCAGTGAGCGCGAGATGCCCTGCTAGTGTTGGCAGTGATGGATGCCAGCAAGTACCTCTACTATTTCCTGCAGCAATGCAGAACAGGTTTTGCGCCAATGTTTCTACTGCAGCCGCCACCTACCACTGTTGACTGGTGTGTTGGCCAGTCGACTGAAGGCAGACAGACATCTCCAAGGCAAGTGAAATATTGACCGTTATTGCAAGGGGTTGAAGTACAAAAGCAGGGAAGTCTAGTTACAACTAAACAGGGCATGAGTGAGATCAACTAGAGAATTGCATAGAGTTGTAGTCTCCTTATTTAAGGAGGGATATACTTGTACTGGAGATAATTCAAAGAAGGTTCACTAAATTGATTACTGGCATGAAGGGTCTAAACCAGTGTTTTTCAAAAAAAATTTCTGGGGACCCATTTTTACGAACCGGCCAACCTTCGTGACCCACGCCGGCCGACCTCCGCGTCCCACGGCGGCTGATCTTCACGGCCCATGCCGACCGTTCTTTGCGAGCCACACCAGCCGACGTTCGCGGCCTTTGCCAGCTGACCTGCGCGACCCACCATTTTCTCTTACCTTGTTTGCTGCTGACAAAAATGGAGGAAATGGTTTTGGGTTACTTTGGCCCTCGTACACGCTCCTCTAATGGAACCTGTTGGATGAAGGTGAAGCCTTCCGGTATCGGAAAGTATGAAGTCTCCATCTGTCCAAAGTTCTGCATTTTTTTCCTGTGAAATTATATCAAATAAAAACCCCCCGAACTTGGAAGAAAAAATAAAAATAAAATGAATACAACATTCCGGAACTTGTAAAGCAAAAAGCTGCGACCGTTTAAAAAAAAAGGGTCCACACTACGTATGCGTGCCCGATCATCGGTGCACATGCACATAGTTTTGATCTGGCAGACATGCGCAGTGCGGCCGCATTTCTTTTACATGTTCGCGGCCATTTTGAAGGCTGCTTGCAGCCGGCGTTATTAACAGCCGGCTGTTGCGCGCAGTTTTGCGTGATCGGGAGTGCCGCGACGGACGGCTCCCGACACCCACCCGCGAGTTGCGTCCCCGAGTTTGACAATGCCTGGTTTAAATTTATGAAGAAAGATTACGCAGATTTAGTGCATACTAATTAGAGATTAGAAGATTAAGAGGCAAATTCATTGAAACATATAAAATTCTGAAAGGAATTGACAGATTAGATGTTAAGAGCATGTTTCCCGTTTGAGGGCATTTAGAAATGGGGACACCATTTCAAAACAAGAGGTTTCCAATTTAAGATGGAGATGAGGACAAATATATTCTCAGTGGGTCATCTGTGGCCCAACAGATCAACCATGGTCTTATCGAATGGCCGACTCCTGATCCTGATGTTTTTGTTGAATGTCTTGCCTCACTTCGGCTTTCCCCTATCAACCTCTCTTTAGTGCCACACTCTAATTCTTCCCCTAAACCTCTCTGCTTCTACACCAGCCTTGACCCGTTGAAAATCATCCTTAAAACCAATAGTCAAGCTTTTGATCACCTACTCTATTTTGTCCTATTTTGGTTCCATGTCCATGACGGTGGAGGCCAAATCAGAGTGTCTTTAAAACAGAGATAGATAGGTTCTTGATCAATAAGGGGATCAGGGGTTATGGGGAGAAGGCAGGAGAATGGGGATGAGAAAAATATCAGCCATGATTGAATGGCGGAGCGGACTCGATGGGCCAAATGGCCTAATTTTGCTCCAATGTCTTATGGATTTATGTTAAAGGCACTGTATAAATGCAAGTTGCTATTCCATCTTGCAGTAGTTAATTTCTCCCCCAGTGAAAGAGTTACATTTCTGGCCGAGCATACAAGCTAACCACATTAATAATGGTGAGAGCAGGGTCCAATAGCACAATTCACCAATAAGTGGAAGAATGGCCCTTCTAGCAACAATGGCCTTAATTCTCTGCAGCCTGCCACCGGTAGCGGGGTTCCTGATCTGGCATAGAATCAGGCATCTGTGGTGAAAATGGGATTGGAAGGGTGGCATGGTGGAGCAGTGGTTAGCACTGCTGCCTCATGGTGCCGAGGACCCTGTTTCGATCCCGATCCCAGTCATTCTCCCAGTGTCTGCGCAGGTCTCAATCCCACAACCCAAAGATGTGCAGGGTAGGTGGATTGGCTATGCCAAATTGCCCCGTAATTGAAAAATGTTTTTTTGAGATTGCCGCCCGTTTGCAATGCTCCGGCACCTCGTGGTGGAGCAAGAGGGTAACTCCTGAAGGGAGCTGCCCCCAAAGTCCATCTGAGGGCCAACTTCCCCATAATGCAAGATCTTCCCAGCCCAACCCCCAGCCCCCAAGACACCCCATAAATAGAGAGAACTCCCAGAGGAGCCCTGAAGACCCTACCACCCCGAGATCCCTGAATATCCCCCACCCCTTCCTAAGAATCCCCTTTCTGAAAGCTAGAGAACAGTCCAGACAGGGGCAAGTGAAAAGAAGTACTGTTGTAACACACACCTGGGTGGCAGTACGGTGCCAGTGGTTAGCACTGCTGCTCACGGTGCCTAGGACACAGGTTCTATCCCGGCCCCAAGTCACTCTCCGTGTGGAATTTGCATATTCTCCCCATGTTTGCGTGGGTCTTACCCCCACAACCGAAAAAGATGTGCAGGGTAGGTGGATTGGCAAAGCTAACTTGCCCCTTAATTGGAGAAAAGCAAACTAATTGGATACTCTAAATTTATTAAAAATAAGTAACACTCAGCTGGGCAAACAGCTACTGGCTCAGACAGAGGAAGCGCCATGGGCGGGATTCTCACGATGGCGTCAACAGGAGCAGCGATTCCAAGCCCCTCTGTCAGCCAGTACGGCACTGGTGCGACCCATACCGCTCCAGCTGTTGATGCCGGCGTCAAATGGGCACTGCGGGTCTGCGCATGTGCACTGCGACCGCCGCCAATGCGCGCATGTGCAGTGTGACTGACACGGTTACATGCATGCACGGTGGCTCCCTTCTCCGCACCAGCCCCAAAGCAACGTGGTATAGAACTACAGGGGCCGGCGCGGAGCAAAAGAGGTCCTCAGCCTGAGAGGCCGTCCCGCTGATCAATAGGCCCTGATCGCGGGCTAGGCCGTAGCAGAGGGCCCCCCCCCCCCCCCACCCCCCACCCCAACCAGGTCGCCCCTGGATAGATGCATGCTGAGGTCCCGCCGGGAAAGACCGCGCGTGGACGGCGCCAGCGGGACACAGATTTTTTTTGCGGCCACTCGCCCCATCCCAGGCGAAGAATCACCGGATATGCGGCCCGTGAATGGTGCCACGCCGGTGCCAATGGCGGCGATTCTCCACTCTCCGTAGAATTGGCGGACCGGCATCAGGACGGCACGCGCGATTAGTGCCCGGCCCGGCGATTCTTCGGCCCGGCGTGGGTTGAGAAAATCCTGCCCCATATGTCAATTCCTGGCAAGAGTAAAACAGTGACCTATGTTTAAATGCCTCAGAATCTTGAGCCGTGAACAATTAATTCATTTCCCTTAGCGGCTGTGATTTAATGCTTCCACAAACACAGCTGTCAGCCTGGCCTCATTCATCTTTTTCATGGTTCTGTCACTCTGTAGTGCTCTGACTACAATGTTTACTAACATCAACCATTGCTATCAAATAAGTGGGTCTTGTGGCGGCGGGGGGGGTTGGCCTTGCGATGCAGGGGTTAGTGGGTTGGGGACTACTTTGCAATGCATAGGTCGGGGGGGAGGGGGGGGGAATGCTGGCCTGCAGTGGGACCTCACTATTAGGCTGCCCGCTCAAAATGGAGGCCTGATAGCAGGATAATCTCGTAATCCTCGTCATGCATAACTTTGCATGGTGAAGGATAGTGAATTGCTTCCTGATTTCACAGATCAGTTCCAATTCACTTCCGGCAGGAGAACATTGGAGAATCCCGGCCAATTTAATCTAAACAACCCTTCTGGGGTTATTTAAGCCCGTGGATCTCAGATTTTTTTCAGGATACTGAAGCAAGACTTGCGATACTTGGACTGCAAATGGTTTTACTGTATTCCCACCTAAACTTGAGTAAAGATCAGAGTGCGTGTTGCCTAGTCAATGACATTGCTGTCGAGACCCATGAAAGTGGGATGACAGAGTAAAATGGGGAAAAACACTGGCAGATAGTTGTTACCAAATGGGGAAATCAGAGGTTCAGATAGTGATGCGTTACGGATTCATCGCTTCTTTCAATGGCGAACGCCCCAAAATAAATTAGACCACCATTATGTTCCCATTATTTATACTGACAGTCCAGAACCTCTACATCTCAAACATCAGTATTGTAGCCATGCTGGCCACGCAAAATGGACACTGAGCCAAACTAAAATGGAAGGCTGCTGAGAAACAGACAGTTCAGCCAGAACAGCAGTCTGCAAAGAGCAGTTTGCATTCTGCAGCAGCAGAAACCAGTTTGGGCTCAGGTGAAAAGACCTTAGCTAGGTGCAAATGGCAAAACGCTTTGCATACTAATGAGGCCATCAGACTTGAACACCCACACAATAGATACATTTGGTTCTGAATGGACACATTCCAATCAAGACCCAGACATCGAGGCACCAGAAACCTCCAAACAAAAGGACATAAGAAACGCCCCCTCCATCACGGAGACCCCCTCGCATTGGGGAATTAATCCAGTATCAATAAGGAATTGATCCAATAGGTAGAGCCCGCCCGAGAAGAGGGAAGGACAACGGAACCCCTATAAAAGATAGGGACCTCGTGTTATCCGGTCTGTTAAACCCGTGCTCCGGCTCCGACTGACACCTGGTATCCTGACTCCAGCCGTTGAGCACCAGCCGCCGAAACCGTAAGTTCAACGCTCGCTACGCGATCCAAGCCCGCTAGACTCCCAAGTGCCAGAACGCTTGCTGAAGGCTGCAGACAAAACCAGGACGAAGGCCTCGTTCTCTGACCTTGCCTGTTCCTGTTAGATAAGTATTCTGTTTGCTTATGTTTAGTTGTAGCTTAGTCTCTTAGTGTGTGCATGAGTATTTATTATTAACTGTATAATAAATATTGATCGTTTGAACTTGACTAATCGGTGTATCGTCTTTATTACTTTGAACTTGACCTTGGAATACTTGTGACGTTGCCTATACGGCAACTGGCGACTCCAGAGCTGAATAATTACATAGAACAGAGCCTAGCAGTGTTAAGCACACGTCGAACTCGGAGGCGTGTTAATACACTCCAATAAACGCGTTTTACGCCCATAGTAAAACGTGCAACATTTAGTGGCGACATCCGCCGGGACCCTGTTGTAAGTGGAAACACCACAGTGTCCAGGACCCTGAAATTTGAATTAGAACTCCAAATTGCAGAGAAAGAAAGAGATCACAAGTATTCAAGGTGTTCAAAATAATAAGCGAAATTCGGAAGTGTGTTTTAGTGCATGCGTACTAACAGGGCTGTAAGGTAAAACTGAAAGCTTTTTGTTGCGACAAACTTTCGGTAGTTTTGTGATCGGAAAATAGCGTAAGCCGTACCCTTTTTTCAAAACACCACCCCAGCAACCCCCTGTTCCAAATTATAAAAAGAGAGTCAGAGGAAATGGCCATGCAGGCAATGGAACGTCTGATGGACCCAGAAAGGTTTGTGGTCGCAGCGACCAGCAGCAGTAGCAGAGTAGGCCAGTGTCCCACGTGGGAGCTGGAACTCCGCAAATATCTGCAGGGAAAGGGATGGCCCCTTTGGAAAGAGTTTTGTGCAAATGAGGAGACAGGTCCCGGAAGTATAGGTCATACTTGGTGGGAGAACCTCTCTCAAATACACAAAAAGAGTTTAGGTAAAGCACGCAAGCCGATGGCGATTGTGTCCTGCTTGGCACAGTTGCGAGGCGCAGAGGAGGTCATCAGGACGCTCCGGACAGATTTAGAGGAAAGGAACCGAATGAGTAAGGTCGATGTCAGGGACATCGAGAAAGAAAACCTGGATCTTAAAGGGAAGTTGGCAGAGAAGGGTAGAGAGGTGGATGATGCCAAGAGGGCTCACCAGTCTTGTCTAGCTCATCTGAACAGTTCCCAGACCCAGTATGAGAAAGCCTATCAGGACGTGCAACGTGCCGTTCTGATAAGACAGGAATCGGAAAAGCAGGTGGAGGCATTGCAGAGGCAATGTTCCGATCTCAAAGCAGCTTTGAGAGCACTCCATGCTGCAACGACCGAACAAAGACAAAGCACAGTTGACCACGCGAAATGCAGGAAACAGATTGCGGAACTGCAATCTCTGCTTTCGGTGCAGAATGGCTTCCAAAGCACCTTTGGAGCTCAGTTAGATGGGGAAAATGCCCCAGATTGGCAGGAATTAAGCGAGACAGCGCAGCGTTATGTTCAGGGAACATGTGCGCCCGCAGCTCAGCAGAAACGACAGGCACCCCAACCCCCCACAGCTCAGACCATAACCGCACCCATGAATCCCGTAACCACACAGAGGAAAGCCGAATCAGAAGGCGCCCCAGACATAACTTACACCACCCCTTTAACAGTAACCCAGCTAAGGGACGCTTGTGAAAAGATCACTCCGTTCCTCCCCACCGCAGACCCCCACCAGTTTTTCGCAAAAGTAAAACAGCAGGCTACCATGTACGGCCTGGATGAGAGAGAGCAGGTTAAGCTCACCGTGCTGAGCTTAGACCAGAGTGTAGTGGCAGCCCTCCCCGATCCACAGAACGTGGCAGGAGGCAGCCTAGAGGAGATGCACACTGCCATTTTAGATGCCATCGGGTACAATAGAGGTGACCCCGTAGAAGGATTGAATAAGTGCAGGCAGAAGAGATCCGAACACCCCACAGCATTCGCAGGAAGGCTGTGGATTCATTTCAGCGCAGTTTTCGGACAGCTAGATAGAGCGCATTTAACCCGCGAAAACATGGTTAAGTGGACGCGCACAATTATCTCACACGCAACAGAAGCAGGACAGAGCGCTTGCAATAATTACGACCCCTCAGAAGAGGCCCATAACGAAAAATGGGTCCTGAAAAGATTGTCCCGCGCTTGGGAGCAATCGCTTCAGGCAAAAGGAAACGTTAGATCCCCAGAAGAGGCTCAGGCTGCTGCAGATATCCAAGCAGTCAGAGAGCACCAGAAGCCCGCATGGGTAAATGAAGGCAAAAGCAGCCCTCAACAGAAAGGACAGGAATGCTATAACTGTGGACAGTTAGGGCATTGGGCAAAAGAGTGCCAAGCACCCCAGCGATCTCAGAGAGGCCAGCAGACAGGCACTCTGAACCGCAACAAGGCAAAACCAATCCACAATGTAGCAGTACAGTCAGGACCCACCAATGTGGACGAGACGAACTGACGGTGTTCGGGCTCCCCCACTTGGGTCTGTGACACACTATGGGACTCATCAGGGAGGCCCGTAGTCACGGCAAAAGTCAAAGGGAAGCCCATAGAGTTACTGTGGGACACAGGAGGATCCCGCACCACCATTAACTCCACAACCACGGCACACGCAGACACGTGGCCGACCACCTCCACCATCACACTTAGCGGGTTCACCGGACACTCGCAGCAGGGACATATCACAGCACCCGTAGCGATCCAGCTAGGGAACATTAGCACAAGGCACCCCGTAGTTCTAGTAAATCTTCCCAGGACAGCAGAACACATCCTGGGGATAGATTTTATGAACACACACAGCTTGTCGTTCGACCCAGTGAACCAGTGTGTCTGGCGAATGGCTAGATCAGACAGAGCCCCAGCCACCCTCACAGTAGGAGACTACGCTAATCGGATTAGCGCAGTGGGAGAGTACTCATTCGACCTGACTACACTCCACACCGACAGACAAATTAAGGCCCTACTAAACAAACACAGGACAGCATTTGCAAGTCACCGTCATGACTGTGGCAGAATGACTGGACAAGTTCATGTTACCGGACAGGACCCCCGACCGCAAAAGCAGTATAGATTTCCCCTCGAGGCAGAGGTGGAAATAGGAAAGGTTATAGGCAGCTTGTTGGACCAAGGTGTACTGAGAACGGTAGCCTCCACCAACAATGCCCCTATTTGGCCAGTGAGGAAGCCCGATGGATCCTGGCGTCTGACCATCGATTATCGGGAACTCAACAAAGTAACCCCCGCAGTAGCCCCAACGGTAGCTACTAGTCCCGAGACCATGCTCAAGCAGGGTCTCAACGCCAAGTACTTCACGGTATTGGACATCAGTAATGGATTCTGGTCAATACCATTGGCAAAAGCGTGCCAATACAAATTCGCATTCACTTTTAAGACTCAGCAGTACACGTGGACATGCCTCCCACAAGGATTCCACAATTCACCCTCCATTTTCCACCGACAGCTGGCAAGTGGATTAGAGAAATTTTCCCGACCCGATTGTCTGGTACAGTATGTAGACGACCTACTACTGCAGACAGACACAAAGGCAGAGCACATTTCGCTTCTGGCCGAACTCCTGGAACTCTTAACTGAAATTGGCTGTAAAGTTAACCCGAAAAAGGCCCAAATATTGGAAAGTAAAGTGATGTATTTGGGATCAGTCATCACGCACGGCAAACGCGAAATCGAATTCAAAAGAATTGATTCGATTGTCAAATTGCCCCTTCCCCAGAATGTATCAGCCCTCCGGTCGTTTTTAGGACTGGTTGGCTATTGTCGGAACCACATCGACGGATTCGCGACAAAAGCCGCCCCACTTTCAGACCTCCTTAAGAAAGGAGCCCCCTGGGAATGGCTTCCGCAGCATACAGGCGCTGTGGAAGAGTTGAAACGAGCCCTTAGTGCAGCACCCGCGCTGCTAGTCCCCGACCAACTTTCACCGTACGCAATCGAGGTAGCTAGCACAGATCTAACCCTCTCGGCCGTGTTGCTTCAAGAACGGCACGAGCAGCTAAGACCAGTGGCTTATGCCTCCCGACTGCTAGACCCGGTAGAACAAGGATTTTCAGCCTGTGAGAGGCACCTCCTTGCTGTCTTCTGGGCAGTGCAGTATTTCTCATACATCACCGGACTCAACCCCATTACTATTCTGACCGAACACACACCCACACAGTTACTCCTAGACGGTCGACTGAAGGACGGTTCAGTTAGCCAGATTAGGGCAGCTAGGTGGACCCTACTTTTACAAGGACGGGACATTACAGTGAAACGGACACGCACCCACACATACTTAGCAGACAACCTCCAATACCCCGGACAGCCCCATGACTGTGAAATTGTAGCTCCCCTGCATAACACAGGACCCTTTTTAGCCAAAACACCCCCCAGGAAGATAGGGAACCCGAAACAAAGCCCCCAGCCCACAGACACGTGTGGACCCTTGAGGATTTATGTAGACGGTTCCTCCACAGTTTTAAATGGTGAGCGTATCACAGGATGCGGCATCTATGTAGAGGACGCGCAGGGGCGCGCTCTCGAAGAGATAGCTCTTAAGTTACCAGGTCACTTAGGCGCGCAGGCAGCAGAGCTAGCAGCCATAGCGTACATAGTGGACCACCCCGATTCTTTCCCCAGCCCAGCAGACATATATTCAGACAGCTTATATGTCTGCAATAGCCTGACAGATTTTCTGCCCCTGTGGAGGACACGAGGTTTTGTCTCCGCAGACGGAAAACCCCTTCCATCAGCCCCTCTACTCCAGCATATTTTAGCAAAAGCGAAGGACAGGACCTTCGGCATAATAAAAGTAAGAAGCCACCATAGGTCATCACCCCCTGGGAATGTAAAAGCCGACGCATTGGCTAAGGCAGGTTCCAGGAGAGGACACTTATGGACCCCCCCAGCTAGCGCACCAGCTAGCGCCCCTGTGAGCGCAGTCCAAGTCTCACAGACTGATATTAAAGATCTCGTGGCAGCACAAAAACAGGACGGAGACCTCAGGGAGGTTTTCAAGGGAAACTTTGTGCCTGCTTACGAGCACTTTAAACACGCACTGACCACACATGAGGGTGTGATCATTAAGGACCAACTTTATGTGGTCCCACAGCAGGACAGGAATCAGATGATTGCCTTGTTCCATGACGGACACGGGCATCAGGGAATTGATGCAACAACGAGGCACCTCAGGCAACTCTGTTGGTGGCCTAATCTCAGGAATGATGTAACGCACTACATAGAGAATTGCCTGATTTGTGCTCAGAATAACCCGGAGCGGTATTCTAAGAAAGCACAACTTCGGCATACTCGCCCAGTTAACGGCCCTTGGACAAACCTCCAGATCGACTTTATAGGTCCATTGCCCCCTTGTCGGAATGGCTATAAATACGTTCTGGTGGTGATAGATACCTTTACCAAGTGGGTAGAGGCATTTCCCTCACGAACAAATACAGCAAAGACAGCTGCAAAGATCCTGACCCACCACATCTTCACGAGATGGGGTTTACCCCGAAGTATCGATTCGGACCAGGGATCTCACTTTACAGGACGGGTCATGAGGAACGTCCTGACAATATTCGGAATCAAACAGAACTTCCACATTGCGTATCATCCACAGTCCAGCGGGATTGTGGAGCGCATGAATCGGACCCTAAAAACTACCCTTAGGAAAATGGTTCAAGAGAACAATTCCACATGGGATTCAGTGCTCCCATTTGCACTTATGTTCATAAGGAACACTGTCTCCACATCGACAGGATACACACCACACACACTCATGACCGGACGCCCTATGAAAGGTACAGAATTCCTTTCAGGACTGGACATGACAAGCCCCGAAGTGACGGCCCTCACACATGAAAAGGCAGTTAAAGAACTAGTTGAGACTGTGAGGTCTGCACAGATCGCAGCCGCAGTCCAGCTAGGGAAACGCCGACAGCAACGTACTGCCTGTTTCAATAAGACCGTACACACCACAGAATTCCAGGTTGGGCAACAGGTAATGTTATCTGTTTATAACCCCAGCAGTTTTTTGGCTCCAAAATATTCCGGTCCCTACTCAATTTCGGACAAAATTAGCCCCTCCGTTTACAGGATAAAGTATCCTAATGGAAAGACCGCGTGGTTCCATATAAACCAGTTAAAGGCATATGGAACACAGGCCAACCATGCTCACCATGTCCTGCTGGATGCAGCAGAACACTCCACCCCGCCCACCAGAGACACTTTTCCACCATCCCCCTCACAGACCAGTTCATCAACGGACTCGCCCACGACTCCGCCCACAGACCACTACAGACCACGCCCCGACACGCCCACAAGCTGCCACAGCAGAGACAGTAGGACAGACACTGACTCTGAAGACAGCGACAGCACACAGCCATACAGCCCACACTGCACCAACTACGACCCCGACTCCAGTGACCCCATGGAAGTCACCTACCTCAAATACCCAGAACCACCACCCGACCCCGACTACCCCGACAACACACTCGACACTACACAATGGCACAGGGACAATTCCTACAGACTTGTCCGCAATGATGAAAGTGACCCCCGGTCACACAACTCCAAAATAGCATGCCTGATCCACACAAGGGTGTGGGATCCGGG
Organism: Scyliorhinus canicula; assembly: GCF_902713615.1. Lineage (NCBI taxonomy): Eukaryota > Metazoa > Chordata > Chondrichthyes > Carcharhiniformes > Scyliorhinidae > Scyliorhinus > Scyliorhinus canicula. The sequence goes on from NC_052150.1 coordinate 121,185,583, forward strand.
AGAGCAGGACGACACGGTGTCTGACTCCCGACACGGCAACCCCTTTGTGACCCTGTTCACAGAGGCAGAATCAAAGTGAGGTGTCCAGATGATGTAAGATAGGAATCGTTTGAGGGAAACGATGTCCTTTCTGATGGAACCTGCACGTATGTTTGTCTTCGTTTTATGTTTGTTTGTTTTCAGCAATGTAAATGTTTCAGCTGGAGGATGGACATCTTCTTTTCAGCTGAAAAGATTGTGACCACCTCACATACACGTTAGCTTGTCTGCCGAAACTTTTGAGAACTTCGGTTTGATTGGAGATCTTTTCCAAAGTTGTAAGGCCACACGCCAAATAGCTTGTCCGCAGATATCTCTGAGAACTTCAGTGATGTCCTCAGTTGGAGCATCTTGGCTCCCTTGGTTTTTTTTTAGGTGCCCCTCTATTCGGCGAAATAGAGGCTGCAAGTCATGGTAAACACATTCGTACCCGTTTCTTTCCAGGTTACTCAGGCAGCGGACAAACGGCACTGAGGACCCGCCCTGTCTGAGAACCAACCCTTGGTCAGCCAAGCTCGGGTATGGCACAGCACGCCCTACCCGGGGATCCCATCCAACTCGTACCCGTAGCGGCCCATACGCAACTCATTCGGATGTTTATTTCCAAGTTTGTTTTCATTTTAGGTTAGGTAGCCCTTCGGCCACCATCCCACATGCTATTTACATCCGGGAACATTCGGATGGTAAATCAGCAAAGCCTGCGAGACGGCTCGCAGAAGGAAGGATTGTTAGGTGCATGCTGGTCTTTAAATTCGCTTTTTGAAAAAAAAAAAATGAGGGGAGTCACAGGGTGTGACTTAGCCAGTCATTTTAAAGGGTCAATTGGGTTTTGAAAGACAGATGCACTAACAAGTAAAGGTCTTAAACTGTGTATTGACAGATACTGTGCTTGATCCCAAAGGTTTCAAAGGACGAGACAGAGGTCGAAGCCAGGATTGTCAATACCGGAGGAAGAAGGAAGAGAAAGAAGAAGAACAGCAAAGATGATGGAAGCCCACTTATTACTGTTTAATGTCATATGTATATGTGTGGAAACAAGACACGTTTCCCCCACAACCCCCACCGTAAATGTTAGTACAACAAACCCCCAGTGCTCAGCTCTGATCAGCGAGGTTCAGACCTGGTGTACTAAATTCATGACGTGGTACTCCATGTCCTACATAATCGAATCACTGTTGGTGATCGCGATCCTCATCATCCTAGTGCAGACCCTCAGGTTGAGGAAATGGAAGAGGAGAGCCTCTCGTTCCAGCACCTCACCCATCTATAGAGTTCAATCCCCCATCTTCGGATTCCACCAAACCCCTCAACCCCTCACTGATTACAACACTCTGTAAATAAAATTCAGCCATGTATTATATTGTTCCATACTCGACTGCCGAGTTGGGAAGTGTGATGTTGTGGTGTGAATGGTTAAGGTTTTAGAGTGATTAAATGTTTAAGTTAAGGTTAAGGTTAATAGTGATAGGTAGAGGTTCCCAATTGTAGTAATGCATGTCCCTTTTGACATAGGGCCAAGTAGAAATGTTAGTTAAAATTTTTTTTCTCTTCTTCCCATAGTTTAGAACAGAGTAGAACAGGAACTGGCAAGAGGTCAGAACACAAGGAAGGCAAAGTACATAGGTGATCCTTCACAATAGTATGATTGTGAGGATCACAAGGAGGGAATGTAGCCATGCTGGCCACGCAAAATGGACACTGAGCCAAACTAAAATGGAAGGCTGCTGAGAAACAGACAGTTCAGCCAGAACAGCAGTCTGCAAAGAGCAGTTTGCATTCTGCAGCAGCAGAAACCAGTTTGGGCTCAGGTGAAAAGACCTTAGCTAGGTGCAAATGGCAAAACGCTTTGCATACTAATGAGGCCATCAGACTTGAACACCCACACAATAGATACATTTGGTTCTGAATGGACACATTCCAATCAAGACCCAGACATCGAGGCACCAGAAACCTCCAAACAAAAGGACATAAGAAACGCCCCCTCCATCACGGAGACCCCCTCGCATTGGGGAATTAATCCAGTGTCGATAAGGAATTGATCCAATAGGTAGAGCCCGCCCGAGAAGAGGGAAGGACAACGGAACCCCTATAAAAGATAGGGACCTCGTGTTATCCGGTCTGTTAAACCCGTGCTCCGGCTCCGACTGACACCTGGTATCCTGACTCCAGCCGTTGAGCACCAGCCGCCGAAACCGTAAGTTCAACGCTCGCTACGCGATCCAAGCCCGCTAGACTCCCAAGTGCCAGAACGCTTGCTGAAGGCTGCAGACAAAACCAGGACGAAGGCCTCGTTCTCTGACCTTGCCTGTTCCTGTTAGATAAGTATTCTGTTTGCTTATGTTTAGTTGTAGCTTAGTCTCTTAGTGTGTGCATGAGTATTTATTATTAACTGTATAATAAATATTGATCGTTTGAACTTGACTAATCGGTGTATCGTCTTTATTACTTTGAACTTGACCTTGGAATACTTGTGACGTTGCCTATACGGCAACTGGCGACTCCAGAGCTGAATAATTACATAGAACAGAGCCTAGCAGTGTTAAGCACACGTCGAACTCGGAGGCGTGTTAATACACTCCAATAAACGCGTTTTACGCCCATAGTAAAACGTGCAACAGTATCTACGAGGCAACATGACATTTATAGATATGGTTAGGTGAAGTACAATGAGAGAAGGCCTGCATGGAGTATAAATACCAACACAGACCAGTTATGGAATGAATAGATAGCTATGAATTGTTATTAAAAAAATTAAATTTTATGCACTTAATGATCATGTTAACTGTGATTACACTGAAATAGCTGATTAAATAATCGACTGCTTTAGAAGGGTGAAACTGTCCATCAGTGCAAATTGGGAAACTTCAAACAGGCAAGAAATTTTGCAATTTGAAATGATGTAGAACAAACTACTTACACTTCGAGGACAAAGGACAGTCTTATATTCTTTTAACTATAACTGGACTCTTAACTTCACTTATCTGTGTCACCCGTGCATGTGCGCACGCTTGAATGGCTGCATGAGGGCCGAATGCTTGGTGTCATATTTTTATTATTGTTCTCTTTTTTTGTTGTTTAGGGTTTTGGCCAAGGGTGGCATCATGGCCGGTACAGGCTTGGAGGGCCGAAGGGCCTGTTCCTGTGCTGTATTGTTCTTTGTTCATAACCGAAGAAAACCTTATTTGCTTGTTCACAGCTTTAAGTGTTAAACACATTTGAATTCTGAGAAGACATATACTCATGAAAAAGAAACTTACACCTTTGTTGTGATCAATCGAGGAGGCTAAATAGAGGGAGCCAATTTACTCCTCCTCACCTGCTCATAACAAATCACAAAGCCTCGAATTTATATAATAGGATGGTAACTAAAAGCTTGCACAGTGGCATTGCAAAGGGGAGAATAATTGTCAATCAAAGACAAAGGAATCATTGAATCCCTACAGTGAAGGAGCCCATTTGGCCTACATGTCCCTGGTGCACCAACCCTCAGTGGGAGCACCCTACCTAGGCCCACTTCCTCGCTGTAGCCCCGCAACCCCATCTAACCTGCACATCTTTGGATTGTGGGAGAAAACCCATGCAGACATGGGGAGAACATGCAAATTCCACACAGTCACCAAAGGCAGAAATTGAATCCAGGAACCTTGCGCTGCGAGGCAGCAGTTCCAATCACTGTGCCGTTCTGAAGCTGCTAACCTCTTCCTTTGAGGATTATGGGCAGGAATAGGAGGACAACAGATCTCACCTAGATGGCAGGACCATCAGAGACATTCCAGGGTTGTCAACCTTATCGTCAATCGTTTTGACCAAGTGATTCACTTACCTATCTTTTGCCACCTGCAAACCTCTGCCTTTTCTGATTGTGTGCTCATCTCTGCCAGCCTCCATCTGCACTTCACATGTCCCGCTGGAAGACCAAGAAGAGTGAACTGTTCTCACAGGGGATGAAAATAAATTACTCCCCTGAAGATACCACCTTTGCACTAAAACTCAGTCAATGAAACCATCATGAGCCATTTCTTTGCTTCTTGCCCGGATTGTTAAGGCCAATGACTGCATGAACTGACTTCTTGTGAGCTCAGCCAAACTGCTTGGCAAGTTATTTATGCCGAGGTCAGCAGATGCTGCACGTGCAGCTATGTTGCATTGCCATTCCACATACCTTACCGTCCAGTAAATCACCTCTAACACCGCACCATGTATTTGCCTTCACAGTGAGATGTCCCTCAGTCCCCTTCAGTCAGAAACCACTGCCAAGCACGAGGCATGACAGTGCAATATGTTCTTCAAAGGAGGGCACCCTGACAAATACACACAATAGTGAAGTGAAAAAATATGTTGATATCTCTGAACATGTCCATACCATAACAGTGTCTCAACTCCCATGCCACCACTCTGCCCTCAAAACCGTTCAATTTTTATTTTACTATCACCTTGTTTCAACGCTGACCTTGAGTAGCTGAAGAGGACACAGACTGTTGACACAGGTCTCGTCGCATGATTGCACATGGGAAATGTATCCATCGTAGGCACTTAAAATTTGGATTGTGATTGCGTGCGTTACAGCATCTGACTAGGAAGCAAAAGTGGTGCCTACTTCCTGACTCAGCATCAGGAGCTAGGCTCTTATTAAATTTCATTTGTTGCTTTGTTTCCCAATAATAACACCAATAATAACCGCCACATTCCAGCGCCTGTTTGGGTACACAGAGGGAGAATTCAGAATGTCCAAATCACCAAACAAGCACATCTCTTGGGACTTGTGGGAGGAAACCTCTGCGAGTCTATCTACTATTGATGCATACTGTATTTGATTGTTTAAACCTGGCTATGGGCTCGAGAAAAATAAAAAATAAAAAAAAACTGTAGAGAAAGCTGGAAGCCAGAGTTGAATCATGGAGTCGACATTTTAAAGACATTTAATAAGGTCTATTAGACACATACAAACTAGTGGCATCTTTACATAGGTCCAAGCTATAAAATATACACCAGTCACCAAAAAAAGTATTCTTCTTTCTAGTTTAATGTGCAGCCAGGTGCAGGATTCTCTTCCTGGCTCCTGAGCTTTCCGAGGGCTATTGCTGCTCCACTTTCAGCTCTCTCTCAGAATTTACCTGAAAATTACTTGTTTCCCTTTTCTCTAATCCTTTGAAAATGGTCAAGCTGTCTCCAGAGGTAGCTGCCCTAAGTATTCAAATTAGACTGACGGCCTGATTTAGTGCGAGACTCAAGTCTTCCAGCTCAGGGACACACTGTTGGCTGTACACACAAAATTGGATTATAATTTGTTTCAACCTCAGTAAACTTTATTTAAACAACGGAGGGAATCGAGTTATATATTTTCATTAACTGCGTTTATTTTTTGTTCATAAATTTACAGTACCCAATTTTTTTTCCAGTTAAAGGCCAATCCACCTAGCCTGCACATCTTTTGAGTTGTAGGGGTGAGACCCACGCAAACATGAGGAGAATGTGCAAACTCCACCCGGTAAGTGATCCGGAGCTGGGATCGAACCCGGGTCATTAGCGCCGTGAGCTTAACTGTGTTTAATCAAGTGGTCAGAATTTACTGTAAGAAGAGAACGAATGTCACCCAGTATATTTTTCCAATATATTTTCTACGCACTTTTTCCCTGTTCCAAATGGTGCAGCACCCTCTCAAAAGAAACGGAGACGAGTGTGACCAGGGCAAACAACTTTGTGTCTCCTTCACCAATCAGGTTAACAAATCACTTATGTACAGCACAGAGGCTGAATAGTGAACTAGAAGCAAGTTAAACTAGCGAGTTCAATATCAAATCCAGTAGAATGCAAAATAAATTATACAGTTTTGTTCAATCAACCTGAAATTGCATATGGATTTTAGTTTTCGAAAGAATCATTTTTTTAACTACCGAGTTCAAAACCAAAAGTAATCTTCTTATTCATACCAATTCTTTACTTGCCACAAAGGTGAGATTGCACACATGACTATTTTAAATTAATGTCTTCCTTTATGTGGATTTGTTGCTTGTAAATAAAGAAAGAAGCAAACATTATTGAATAATATCAAGGATTACGATTTATTTATTGCTATCTACACCAGGGAAGTAAACAAGATTTTATTGTATTGTGCATATATTTATCTTTTTATTGGTTGAATGATGGCGATTCCATTCATTGCTGCAATTTCACTTGCACAATTTTTGATTGTGAACATATCATGAGTGATCAAACATTTATACATAGCAAAATGATGTGTAATGTGACAAACGTGTGATATTACATAAAATCATGTGTAATAATCACCAGGCTAACCAAACTGGTTTTAAGGCATTAAAGTAAGAATTTAAACTATTAATAGTAAATTTTAGCAAGTAACCTAAAGTGCTGACCCTCCAAAACATTTGCTTGCACTGTACTCAAAAAACATTTTATCAATGATTTAATGGGTTTAACTTTAGCCATATTCTTACTTTAGCAATAACATTTGAGTCAAAGATTCATGATTTTAATGTCTGAACAGTAGGTTTCTGAAAAATCTGGTGTGCAAGAAAACTGATTTGAATGGTATAAAAGTTTGAGGTGAGTATTTTCTGTTAGATTTTTTTTTAACACAGCTTGAAACTTGTGCTATTTCAAGCTTCCTAATACTAAAGCTGATAATACTAAACTATCATTCTTGTTCAGCCACATCACAGAAGGAGGCATGAAATGCGGCAAGTCAGAGTACAAAATCGCATATATTTTCTAATTGGGAAAATTTGATTACGTAGCTTTAATTGCACATAGAGACAGAATTATAAATATTGGGAGCTGGGTAAGAGTACTTTTGTTTGCTCAGATATTCAACCAGTACGGAAATAAAAATTAAAATAATCATTCATCATTAAGCTTCCAAAATACTTCCATGCTTTTAAACGAATGGCAGATTATTTTAGGTCATCTGACAATAAAGATTTCTCCAAGACAAAATAATTAAAACATAGAAAGGCAGTAGATATCCACAAAGGTAGATATGTTTCTGTATGTTATCATTTTCCAAATATGTCATGAAAGCACCAAAAGCAATTAATGCAAATATTCTTGACCCTGGTGATGAATTTTATGTTGCTCGAATCAGTCATTTATTTCCAGGAAGAGTCCCCATGTACTTGCATATGATGGAGAGCATGACTTCATCCGCACCTGCTCCTATTGACATCAACCTCATATCCCTCAAGGATAAAATAAGAAAAGAGAATCATTCATTGACCTCATATAGAGAGATATAATCCTTACGTTTAATTGTATTTGGCAAATTGCATGCTGCAATGCCCAATGTTTCAAGAGTATTATGATCCCTGCACAGACCGATATTGTTTTTAAAAAGGAAAGAATCCTCACGATACCAATGGAAAGAAAACCGTTGGATAAGATTTTTTAGAATCATAGAATTTACAGTGCAGAAGGAGGCCATTTGGCCCATCGAGTCTGCACTGACAGACCCTGGTAATGATTTTACTATAACAAACCAACTAGAATCAACATAATTCAAACATTTAATAGGTGAAGAATATTTCAAATAAAATGGTCAACTTCAATTTAAATAGTCAATGAAATAAAAATATGCCTCATCTGGTTACAAGCACTCATATTACTTCCCACACAAATATGGGCAACATGCAGTCACAGTCTTTCAAACTCCTCCTTCACTTTGAAGATCTTTCACTTCGCTTCCATCTGTTTTAAACATCGAGTCTCATTCACCAGCAACTGCATTTCATCCAAAGTTCCTGGGCACAGACACCAACACAATGCACACATCTACGAACCCTCTCTCATGAAGGTTATCAGAGCTGATGACGTGTAATCCCGAGACTCCCTTCTCTGAAACCTTTATACAGTCTGGAGGGCTCTGGTACCACTTCAACAGCAATGGGTATTATCCAATCCATAATCCCTCACTCTCCCTGTCTTCAGTGTTCTGCGCTTTCCAGCACTGTCCCTGCTCTAACCTGAGGGGCCTCCTTCGACACCAGGATCTGTTCTAATACAGCCAAACATGAAGCTGTTCCATTCAGAGAAAACCTGGCCTATTCTCTCTTTGCACCAATTCTTAATATTCTGAATTGCCTTACAGGAAAAACCGACCGAAAACATCTCTGCTGCAAACAGCTTTCTATTTACCCTATGCTTCTTAGCTGGTCACCTCCATGGCAACTCCAGGTCAGATGGACATTTCTTGGAACCTAATAATGCCACAATCAAGAAACCACTTAACCCTCTTCCAAAATACTTCCCAGCACATTTTGTTCTGAAAAAGTAATCAGACAAAATAATTCCAGACTTTTGAGTAAAATTAATTAACAGGTATTCTGTGCTCAGTGTATGTTCTTTAAAATACATTTTAATGATATCTTTTTAAAAAAGGAAATTTGCTTCTAAGTTACCAAGAAAAGACCAGCATTTAAGGACAAGGATGGTATCAAACTCAATCGAAACCCTGAAGGAAAAATCGCTAATACTCAATTTTTAAAAATGATTTCTGGTAATTTTCAACATCTTCTGTTTTACTAAATGATTTATGTTAACCTCTTTTGAATATACGTATTTTTAAAATCACATGCTATTTGATTATTACTGAAAAAGCACCAGTATGTTTTTTAAAAAATTGCAAACCCCCCCTCCCATCTTCTCTTTCGCAAGGTGTTTAGAATTTCATAGGTTTGTGTGACATGACAAAGGGTGCTGGCCATTCTCTGGTACTTCATTCATAAGAACAAGGAGCAGGAGTCGGCAACTCGAGCCTGTTCGACCATTCCATGATCTCCCCTCGGGCCCAACTCCACTTTCCTGCTCATTCTCCATAACCCTTTAACCCATTACTAATTAAAAATCTGTCTCTCTTCTCAAATTTACTCAATGTCCTGGCATCCACCGCACTCTACGGTAAGAAATTCCACAGATTCACGGTCCTTTGTGAGAAGTAATTTCTCATTTCTGTTTTAAATCTGCTGCCCCTTATCTAAAACTATGGCCTCACGTGCTAGATTGTCCCACAAGAGAAGCATTCGCTCTCCATCTATTTTGTCAATACCATTTATCATCTTATATACCTCAATGCAACCACATCCCTCCTCCGTCTCACCAATGCCTTACACAGTTGCAGCAATACTACCTTACTTTTATGCTCTATCCCTTTAGCTATGAAGGCCAAGATTAAATTTCCCTTCCTTATTACCTGAATATCAGTTTTCTGAGATTCATGCAAAAGGACACCCTCTGCACCAAAGCATTCTGAAGTTTCTCTCCATTGAGAGAATATGTTGCCTTTTCATTTTTCCAACCAAAATGGATAGCCTCACATTTATCTACTTTAAATTCAATTTGCCAAATTTTGGTCCACTCACTTATCCTAGCTATACCCATCTTTAAATTTCTTACTTCCACTGCAACTTACTGTCCCACCAATTTTAGTGTCATCTGCATATTTGGCTATAGCAGCTTCTAATCCTACATTCAAGTCATTAATATATATTGTAAGTAGTTGGGGCCCGAGGACTGAACCCTGTGGCACCCCCACTAGTTACATCTTGCCAATCCATTGGAACCTTTCCTGTACAAGGGAATTTTGGAATATTAAAACCAATGGATCAACAACCTTTGCTGATAAGTGCTGGGAATTTTCCATCTTCAATTCACATAGTTTGGTATTACATAGAACATAGAACAGTACAGCACAGAACAGGCCCTTCGGCCCTCGATGTTGTGCCGAGCCATGATCACCCTACTCAAACCCACATATCCACCCTATATCCGTAACCCAACAACCCCCCCCCCCCCTTAACCTTACATTTTAGGACACTACGGGCAATTTAGCATGGCCAATCCACCTAACCCGCACATCTTTGGACTGTGGGAGGAAACCGGAGCACCCGGAGGAAACCCACGCACACAGGGGGAGGACGTGCAGACTCCACACAGACAGTGACCCAGCCGGGAATCGAACCTGGGACCCTGGAGCTGTGAAGCATTTATGCTAACCACCATGCTACCGTGCTGCCCACAATTGATGATGATTTTTCCAGGTTCCTCCCTTTCTATTACCTCTGAATTAGCTGTGGCTATTGGCATGGTACTTGTGTCCTCCACCGCGAAAACGGAGGCAAAGCATTGATTTAACATCTCCGCCATTTCTGTGTTCCCCACTACTAACTCTCTAGTCTCATCTGCCAAGGGACCAACATTCACTTTAGCTACTCTCTTCCCTTTTATATACTTGTAGAAGCTTTTGCTATCCTTTTTTATATTTTGTGTTAGATTTCTTTCAGAATTTACCTTTGCTCTTTTTATTACTTTTTTAGTAACCCGTTGTTGATCTTCAAAGTTTCCCAACAGTCTACCACTGGCCTGTGCAATCTGGTATGCCTCTGTTTTTGTCTTTATTTTAATCTTAACTTCCTTGCTCCCCTGTTACATTCCTTCTTCCTCTCTGGAATATAAGACCATAGGACAGAGGAGCAGAATTAGGCCAAAACTATTCACGATACTCCAAGTGGGGTCTGACCAGACCCTTATAGAGCCTCAGAAGTACATTCCTGGTCTTGTACTCTAGCCCTATCGACATGAATGCTAACATTGCATTTGCCTTCTTAACTGCCGACTGAACCTGCACGTTAACCTTAAGAGAATCATGAATAAGACTCCCAAGTCCCTTTGTGCTTCTGATGTCCTAAGCATTTCTCATTTAGAAAACAGTCTATGCCTAAATTCCTCCTTCCAAAGTGCATAACCTCATACTTTTCCACATTGTATTTAATTTTCCACTTCATTGCCCACTCTCCTAACCTGTCCAAATCCTTCTGCAGCCCCCTTGCTTCCTCAATACTACCTGTACCTCTACAGATCTTTGTATCATCTGCAAACTTAGCAACAGTGCCTTCAGTTCCTCTTCCAGATCATTAATGCATATTGTGAAAAGCACACCACTAGTCACTGGCTGCCATGTTGAAAAATACCCCTGTATCTTCATTCTCTGCCTTCTGCCAGTCAGCTAATCGTCTATCCATGCCAGCATCTTACCCTCAACACCATGGGCTCTTAACACCATGGGCTCTTAACTTATTTAACAATCTCCTATGCCGCATCTTGTCAAAGGCCTTCTGGAAATCTAAATAAATCACATCAGCTGGTTCGCCTTTGTCTAACTTCCTTCTCCTCAAAGAACTCTTTGTCAGACATGACCTCCCTTTGACAAAGTTGTACTGACTCAGTCCTATTTTATCATACACTTCCAAGTACTTTGAGATCTCATCTTTAATAACGGACTCCAAAATCTTACCAAGTCCGAAATCAGGCTAACCGGCCTATAATTTCCTGTCTTCTGCCTCCCTCCCTTCTTAAACAGCGGTGCTACATTAGCCTCCTCCCTTCCTGCCTCCAGTTCTAGTTGGGATAAATTGAATATCGCCTTAAACAATGGCCACTGCTCATCAACTGTCCTACCTTTTAATCTTCCTGATCAATCCACTGGGGCCAAATCTATCCTCATGCTAATATAATTACCTTTTGTAACTCCAGAACATGAGTATGGGTATCTAGTTTATCGCCCTCAAACTGAATTTGAAATTTTATCATGACCTCATTCAAATAGTTATTTATCAATTGGCTATTCCCGTAAGTAATTCTTATTAATAAGTCTAAGAAAAGGTTTGAAGTCCAGTGGCTTACAAAACCAAATTTGTTATCCAAGGGCTTAAAGCAAACGATACTGGTTAGCGATCAATTCTGACCAAATTTCCCTTCCTTAACCCCAGGGATGCTGAAGGCAGCTAAAGTTCTTTTCATGCCCTCTGAGATCTGCTAAATCAACACAAAACCATGATCAAATGTGGAACCTTCTAGGTTTGTGAGACTGAGTCAATGAGATACCAAAATTTTATTAGATCCACAATTACCTCAAATGCATAAATTTGAGAAAGGATTAGATTGTATTTCGAGATAAAGATTTTCTAGGTTTGCGCACTAGGTCATCTGATCACAGTGATTATTTCCTGCACCTACACAGCGCAGCAAAATTTTCCCGATAAACATACCATATGATTAGAAACCTACTGCGGGATTCTCCATGGGCAGGATCCTCCATGTCGCCGGCAGCACATCCATGCCCGCTAGTTTCTTGATGGTGTGGGATGGGAAACCCCATTGGCCAGCTGCAGGAATGGAGAAACCCACTGCCGGTGGGGGCGCGCCACTCCTGAAAACAGGGCTAGTGGAACGGAGAATCCTGCCCCTTATTTAACTGGATGTAACTTCACAACATGTCAATTGCTGAATATCTATTTTAATGGATTCCAGATTGAATTATATAGCTAATGTGTTGCATTTAAAACGTGAAGAAAACATATTTGCAGTTAAACTCAGTTCATGTATGTATCCTTTAATCTTACTCACCTGTACAGTCTGCTCACCAGCACTTCGTTAGTAAAACCCATTCCTCCCCAGAACTGGAGACAGCTGTCAGCTACCTTACGAACCAGGCGGCCTGCCTTCAATTTTGCCATTGAGGCTAATTTTGTTGCATCATTTCCTTGAATATATTGAGCTGAATAAGAAGATATAAATTTAAACTATAACGAAACTTAAAAGTAAATCTTCTATGAACATAGCCTGACACAAAGTTTGTGTTTGAAGGTAGTATCATATTTGCAGGTAGTGCAGTGGGGGCTGGTAGTTGAAGGGTTTACCATGACAACATAAACTGCAAGGTAATGCTTAGTACAATAATATCTCAACCCCCTGAAATACTACTGCCTTGGACAAACCTCAATGTGTGTTATTCTTTGCAACAAATTAATATCATAACATTGCCACTGTTTGCCAGCAGAGTTTGAGATGGTTACAACTCTCATGGAGGTCACAGGGTATGGCCCATCAGGTTTCCAGTGACCTCAGCCAAGTACGAACTTCCCAGATAATGGAATGGGGCGGCCTCTTAACAAGGGGAGTCTGCTTAGTATAAAGACCGCGGTCTAAATGAAGGCCAGGACGGTAGAACCCTTCGGGGAGTGGAATAGAGAAATTGCGTATCTCATTAAACCCAGTTTCGTATCCTACCTACTGTTTCTTTGTGGTCACTCTGTGCAGATTCCATAGAGACTGATAGTGACAGGTCCCCCAGATCAAATTAATTGATTTGAACAATAGTGATGTCATGCCATGTAGCTGTGACTGGCATCAATTTTGAGATTTATTGTAACTCACTATATTAGAATTTTTTTTTCTCATGTTATAATTGGATTGGATTTAGGTTTATTGTCACGTGTACAAAGGTACAGTGAAAAGTATTGTTCTGTGTACAATCCAGACAGAATGTTCCATACATGAAAAAAAACAGGATATGCAATAGATACGCAATGTAAATACATAAGACACAACCATCGGGTGAAACATCGGGAGTGCAGTACTACTCAGTAAAGAAGATGCATGGAGGGATCATTTCAGTACATTAGAGGGTTATTCAGGAGTCTGGCAACTGTGGGGAAGAAGCTGTTTTTGAATCTGTTAGTGCGTGTTCTCAGACTTTTGGATCTCTTGCCTGATGGAAGAGGTTTGAAGACAGAATACCTCGGGTGTGAGGGGTCTTTGATTATGTGACCTGCTTTCCCAAGGCAATGGGAGGTATAGACAGAGTCAATGGATGGGAGGTGGGTTCACGCGATGGACTGGGCTGTGTTCACGGTTATTGTCACAGGTAGGCTTACATTAACACTGCAATGAAGTAACTGTGAAATCTGTAGTTTCTTATGGTATTGGGCAGACATACCAGACTGCGACGCAGCCAGATAGGATGCTTTCTGGTCAATTTGTTAAAACCTGGCAGAGTCAATGTGGACATGCCAAATTTCACTATTTACCTGAGGAAGTATAGGCGCTGTTGTGCTTCCTTGGTCGTAGCATCACAGTGGGTAGACCAGGACAGATTGTTGGTGATATGCACACCTAGGAATTTGAAGCTGTTAACCATCTCCACCTTGGGGCCATTGATGCAGACAGGGGTGTGTACAAACTACAAGTGCTAAAAATATTACTTACCCGACTGTACTCACCCAATCAGCTGGTTCCACTTGCCCCAAGTCACTTTTGAATCCTGGGTAGCACTCCACTCTCACTCTTTCTCAAGCTCTTTTATCCTCCCGGCTCTGCTCTCAGTCTCACTCTTTCTCACACTTTATGCTCCGGGCTCCACTTTATCTCCCGGCTCCATCTCAGCCTTGCTCTTTATTATTCTTGCCCTGTCTCTGCTCATTTTCCTGTCATGCCACTCTTGTTTTTTTTTAAACAAGAACGAACTGCATTACACTGTTTCACTTCACTTTGCGAGGGCTACTTGATACCATACACAGTCAAATGCTGCTTTAATTTCAAGGGCATTCATTCTCGCTTCACCTGTCATTCAGCTCTTTTGTCCATGATTGAACCAAGTCTGTAATGAGGTCAGTAGGCGAGTGGCACTAGCGGAATCTGTGAGCAGGTTATTGGTGAGTAGGTGCCACTTGATAGCACTGTTGATGGCAAGTTCAATCACTTTGCTGATCAAGGATATACTGATAGGGCGGTATTTGGCTGGGTTGGATCTGTCCTGTTTTTGTGTACAGGATATACCTGGGCAATTTTTCACATTACTGGGTAGATGCCAATGTTATAGCTGTACTGGAACAGCTTGGCTGGGGGTGCAGCATATTCTGGAGCACGCGTCTTCAGTACTATTGCTGGAATATTGTCAGGACCCATAGCCTTTGCAGTTGTGTGCAGTTTTGGTGTCCTTATCCGACGAAGGATATTCTTGCTATGGAGCAAGTGCAGTGAAAGTTTATCAGGCTGATTGCTGGGATGGTGGGTCTGTCGTACGAGGAGAGACCAAATCGGTTAGGATTATATTCATTGGAATTCAGAAGAGTGAGAGGGGATTATCTAACAGGATTAGACCAGGTAGATTCAAAAAGAATGTTCCTGATGGTGGGGAGTCCAGAAGTAAGGGTCATAGTTTGAGGATAACAGGTAAACCTATTGGGACTGAGGTGAAGAAAAATGTCTTCACCCAGAGAGTGGTGAATCTGGAATTCACTGTCACAAAAGTAATTGAGGTGAAAATAGTGTGTAATTTCATGAAGGAATTAGATATAGCTCTTGGGATGAAGGGATATAGGGGAAGGCAGGATCGGGAGGTATATTGAACTTGGTGATCAGCTATGATCATAATGAATGGTGGAGCAGTCTCAAAGGGCCGAATGACCCCTTCTTGCTTCTATTTTCTATGTATGTTTCTATGTATCCAGTGCCATCAGCCATTTCTTGATATCATGTGGAGTGAGTCAAATTGGTTGAAGATTGACATCTGTGATGCTGGTGACCGAGATGGATCATCCACTCAGCACTTCTGGCTGGCTGAAGATCATTGCGAATGCTTCAGCCTTGTCTTTTGCACAGATGTGTTGGACTCCTCCATCATTGAGGATGGGGATATTTGTGGAGACTCCTCCTCTGGTGAGTTGTTTAATTGTCTAATGTTTAATTGGATATGGCAGGACTTCAGAGCTTAAGTGGAATCACTTAGCTATGTCTATTGCTTCCTGCTTATGCTGTTTGACATGCATGTACTTCTGTGCTGTAGCTTCACCGGATTGACACCTCATTTTATGGCATGTCTGATGTTGGTCCTGGCATGCCTTCCTGCACTTTTCATTGAACCAGGGTTGATCCTCTGGCTTGGTGGTAATGATAGAGTGATGGATATGTCAGGCCATGATGTTACAGATCGCGGTTGAGTACAATTCTGCTGCTACTCATGGCCCACAGCACCTCTTGGACGCACAAGAAACTTGTTCAAATTCTATCACATTTAGCATAGTGAATTATGTTACCGCCACCTGTATCAGGTACAGCCCGCATTTTTAACACTCCCATGCATTGGACGAAACTGGGCTAGGAATGCAGATAAAACAAAGGGAACAATTTATCCATCATTCTGCTGCTTTCCATTAGGTAATCGGTTCAGTTGATCAGCTTAACAAGACACTGGCCACAAGCTGGCAGGGTCTTCATTAAATATGTAGCTTATATCCCAATGATTATTCTGAGCTCCTTCCCCTCCCTCAATCACCTTCACCCTGACTGCCTGGGATTAATCTTGTAGGCACCCAGTGGTAACTCCTGCCTGTGAATTTCCACTCCTGCATCCAATGGGTAGTGTATGTGGCTACATTCCAGCAGATTCCAATGAAGCAATCCTACTTATCTTGAAATTATAAAAATGTTTGATTTTGAAAATGATCAGTTAATGAAAGCTTCTTACCGACACAGCGATAAAGGAGAGAACGAACAAGTTCAATCTCCGTCTCGAGTTCGGCAAGACGGAAGTGCACTGTCTGGTTGTGTAAGACTGATTGGCCAAAGACTTTTCGTTGCCGTGCATATTCAATTGTTTCCTGTATGATGTTTTGCATTGGAGCCAACACTGCAAAGAGAAAAATAACATTTTTGCACAAGTGTTAATTGTGCACAATGATATTACACATTGAAACAGAAACACATTGGGCCAGACTTATCTGTTCCAACTTGGGACCAAAGTGCATCAGGCATAGTTTAAAAATGGGAGGGGGGACCAGAACGCAGGATTCCCGTCCACTCCATTCTCAATGCCAGTAGATACTGTGCAGATAAGGGGATCTGCGTTCTGCTGTTCCAATATTGCCTGCACTACAGCACAAATGGGCATTTCCAAACTTGCACAACTTT
This sequence comes from Scyliorhinus canicula, assembly GCF_902713615.1. Classification (NCBI taxonomy): domain Eukaryota; kingdom Metazoa; phylum Chordata; class Chondrichthyes; order Carcharhiniformes; family Scyliorhinidae; genus Scyliorhinus; species Scyliorhinus canicula. The sequence goes on from NC_052150.1 coordinate 121,202,380, forward strand.
GATGAAGAAGGCTTGGCTTTGGTAGGTGACCTGAATCATACCAGCACAATGTCATGAACCATGGTTTAGAGGTGGGAAATGGCTGCAAGCCAAGGACAAATTATGTTGTCTACGCTACTTGTTATAATGAAATGTTGCAGCACAAATTATGCATTTTTTACGAAAGTGATTGATCATAGCGCTTTGTTTGAAAAGGTAAATGGTCATTATAAAGGGAAAGAATAGCACTGTGAAAGTGGAAAAATATTTAAATGCATTGGTAAAAAATGCTATTCCACATTGTAGTATTGAAATACAGACCTGGTTGTGTAAAGGTTCCTTCATATTTTAATTTTCTCATTGAAGTTCAACTGTTTGGATTTTTGAAAGCTTTCACAGAATCCCTACAGTGCAGAAAGAGGCCATCAGGCCCATTGAGTCTGCACCATTCTTGTAAAGAGTACTCTACCTAGGCCCACGCCCACATCCTATCCCCGCAATCCAGTAACTCCACCCAACCTTTTGGACACAAAGGGACAATTTGCATGGCCAAATCAATCTAAGCTGCACATCGTTAAGACTGTGGGAGGAAGTTGGAGCACCCGGAAGAAACCCATGTAGACATGGGAAGAAAGTGCAAACGCCACTCAGTCACCCAAGGCTGGAATTGAACCTGGGTCCCTGGCGCTGTGAGGCAGCAATGCCAACCTAGCTTTGATAGATGGCTGAGCTTTTAGTAAAGTGACAAAATTCAGCCATCTGTTTGGCTGCGTCAGAACTGATAGATAGCTGAGCTTCTGGCTGTGTTCAATGGCTTCAATAGATCCTGCTCAGTAACATCTTTTCACAAACTGTCAAGGAGAAATGTGAGCTTGTTTATTTTGACTACTTATGAGTTTTTAAGAGGATAATGTTTTTATAACGCTATTCAAGTAATATTTGTTTACTTGGACACATCATCTATCCACAATCTTTCTGCAGACTTTGGTCCACCATTCTATCATCCACTCCCTTTTGTCCCACTCAGTAGGGCTGTCCTCAAATTAGTTTCACATTTAGCTATTTAATCATAACCAGAGCATCTCCTTCAATAGCTTCTCTACACGTCCTACACCTCTGGAGTAATCCCTGATCCACCACTAAATTCTGGTGGGCTCAGGGATATTTGGTGTCAATTGGCTCAATAATTAGCCTAACTGACAACTTGCTGCGAGTGGGCAAGTTTCTTTCATACGCCTGTTCTTGCCTCCAACTTAATTTTGGAAGGTTTTCCTGCCGTCGAGAAACTGGTGTGTGGTTACTTACTTGATTAAGTGGGCCTGGCTGCCATGCTTCCAACAACGATGGCCTACATTTATTCCAGCCCCTGGATTTTTTTGTCCATTCCTAGGAGACTAAGCAATGTTTTGTTTTTTGCGTAACATATGGCTCACCTACAGTAGAAATTACTTACTTGCTGCAACTGCCCACAGGCGCTCCTCCTGGAATTGCAACATCTGATAGGTGAAGCCCATCCCTTCTTCCCCAATGAGATATTTTCTTGGAACCCTTACGTCTTCAAAAAATATCTGTGCCGTATCTGATGACCTCATGCCCAACTTATCGATCTTTTTAGCGACTTGGATTCCTAAAAATGTAATTCATATGGTTAACTAATTAACAATACTGAATTAAATTTCCTATTCTCAACAGAAATGTTTCCTTCAATAAATACAAACAATAAAGACAAACAATAGAAATAAAGTACTAAGGACTAGTCTACCATCAGTCAATAACAAGGTTATGACTTTTAAGTCCCTCTATAAACATGGGGACAGGACCTCGGCTGACATTTCAGTGCAGTGTTGAAGAAGTGCTTCATTGCTGATGTCACTGTCTTTTGAATGATAGAAGGCTCAACCCAGGCACCTTTCTCAACAACAAAAACTCCCTCAATCCTCTGACCACTCACAGGTAGGGAGTGGTATTGAATGATGTGACCAGATAAGGAGCCACAAATGGATGCAGGCTGCATCGGAGGTGGGGTTATGTGGAAAGCGTGGCCCTTCCAGCCAAGTTTCCCTTAAATCTCTCTTAATCATTAGACCTCTTCCGATTTTTCATATTATCTCCTCCGCATCTCGTTTGCTTTCCATTATCTACTGCCCTTTTTACCACAACCACATCCTCATCACTATTCGGGCAGCACGGTAGCATCGTGGATAGCACAATCGCTTCACAGCTCCAGGGTCCCTGGTTCGATTCCGGCTTGGGTCACTGTCTGTGTGGAGTCTGCACATCCTCCCTGTGTGTGCGTGGGTTTCCTCCGGGTGCTCCGATTTCCTCCCACAGTCCAAAGATGTGCAGGTTAGGTGGATTGGCCATGATAAATTGCCCTTAGTGTCCAAAATTGCCCTTAGTGTTGGGTGGGGTTACTGGGTTATGGGGATAGGGCGGAGATGTTGACCTTGGGTAGGGTGCTCTTTCCAAGAGCCGGTGCAGACTCGATGGGCTGAATGGCTTCCTTCTGCACTGTAAATTCTATGTAAATTCCAATCCCTTTTCAGCGAACCATTAATTAAGTTTTCTATCCACCCCTCATTCTTACTCTAGTCTTTCATCTCACCCTAAAGTTTCACAAATCTACCCCTACCTCACTCACGTTTGCCAGTACGAATAGCCCTCACTATTGCCCTATTTTCCTCTCATTCCCATCATTCCCGTTACAGTTCCTTCAAATGCTAAATTTACTTATTTTTTTAAAAATTCAGATTAAAATGAGGAAAGCAGTTGCTTATCTTTCTCTGTCTCACTGCTATCAGGAATTCACAACCATATTTCCTAACTCAACAAAACAGTGGATGAACAGTTAGCTTCAAAGTAGAACAGATTTTAAAAATTGAATGAATATTAACAAGCCTTTTCCTACCCTTCACTTGCCCATTCCCTGCCCTCAGTCTCTCTCCCCTCATCATACACACATTCTAAAGTTTATCGAAAACACAAAAGCTGCAAACATTGAAAGCTAGAAAGGAGAGAAACAATGTTCCGTCAGTACAGCTGACTGGGTAATGCTGATGCATCCTAGGAAATTGTCCATGCTTAAACTGTAGCATTCAAATTTAGATCAGAAGATTATAACTTTGGGCAAAAATATCAAGCCCAGGAATACATTTAATAACACTACTAAATGTGCAACTTTTGGACTTATTTATTTTAAACATGAGAAATTTCAGTTGCTGAAGAAAAAAATGGGTGAAAAATATTTTAAAGACTTGTTTTGAATGATTTATCGCCACATTGTGCAATCTCAGTGTAGTTTATCTTTGCTATAAAATAGCAGCTGCCTGATATCATGTAGCAGGGCACATTTTATTACACTGAAATCTTTTAGTGAGTGCAACCCATAAGAATGACAAGCACTGGGCAGCACGGTGGCGCAGTGGATTAGCCCTGCTGACTCACGGCGCCGAGGTCCCAGGTTCGATCCGGCTCTGGGTCACTGTCTGTGTGGAGTTTGCACATTCTCCCCGTGTCTGCGAGGGTTTTGCCCCCACAGCTCAAAAGATGTGCAGGGTAGGTGGATTGGCCACACTAAACTGCCCCTTAATTGGAAAAAATGAATTGGATACTCTAAATTTAAAAAAAAGAATGACAAGCACTTTAAGTGGCTATTATTGGTCTTCAATTAAACTAATTTCACATACTCCATTTACTTTCTAATAAATCTACCAGAATTCAGCAATTAAGCAGAGTCGAGGAGCTGAATTCACATTGAATGTATGGGAGTCAATGTTTCACAGATTTCCTCTGATATCTATTGATTTGTTAGCAGATGTGGCACTAGGATCTTCCACAAACCTCTCAGGTCAGTCCATATTTTAGATTCACTCTAATTCTTACCTGGTAATTTCATGGGCAGACATATGAGAGATTTGCTTTTATGAACTGGGCCATCACCAGTGTTTGCTAAAAGACACATCCAGTCAGCTTGACAACCATTAGTTATCCACATTTTCCCTCCATTTATTATGTAGTCATCTCCGTTCTTGACAGCGTTGGTCTCGATATCTGCAAAGATGGACCATTTTCTCAAGATATAAAAGATAACACAATCCACAAAGCATAGTGATCCAAAACATTTTAGAGATTAAAATTGGAGATACTCTGGACGATGGAGCCTCAATAACCTCCAGTGTATTAGGTGAGGAAGGGCAGGATGAAGAGCTGACAGCAGTCACAAACCATTTCAACAAGGAGTTCAGCAATGATTTCCTGAATGAAGAGTGGCCAAAGGGCAATCACAAAACTGAGGAGGAGGAATTAGAGTCTATACCCAAACCTCACAATATATCCTCTATGTTAGGTCCCTTCCCAACAGCCACTATCCTTGGCCTGAAGGAGTCCATTGAAGAGTCAGGCAAGTGTGCTTCGTTATCCTGACTGTAATATGCAACAAGAATGCGTTTCCTGCAAATATGTGTCTATTAGCATGGCTAGAGCATTGGCAAACTGATAGACGAGAGTTGGAATAAGGGGCATTTTCAGGATGGCAACCTGTAACTAGTGCCACATCCATGCTGGGGCCACAATTATTTACAATATATATTAATTTCTTGCACAAGGGAAATGAATGCACAATTACCAAGTTTGCGGAGGAGACAAAAATAAGTAGGAAGGCAAGTGGTGAGGATGACACTAAGAGTCTACAGAGGGATACAGACAGGTTAGGTGAATGGGCAAAAACTTGGCAGATGGAATATAATGTAGCAAAATATGAAGTTATGCACTTTGGTAGGAAGAATAAAGGAGCAGAATATTATTGAAATGGAGAAAAATTGCAGAAACCTGCAGCACAGAGGGATTTGGGGTCCTTATACATAAATGACAAAAAGGTAGCATACAGGTTCAGCAGGTAATTGGAATGTTGGCCTTTACTTCAAAGGGAACAAATGCCAAAATAGGGTAGTCCTGCTAAAACTGTACAAAGCATGAGTTAAACCACACCTGGAATACTGGACATTAGAGGCAGTCTAGAGAAGTTTCACTATGTTGATCTTGGGAATGGGGGATTATTTTTTATGAGGAGAGGTTAAGTAGGTTGGGCCTGTGCTCACTGGAGTTTAGAAGAATGAGGGGCAACCTTATTCCGACATATGGGATTCTCAGGGGGCTTTACAGGGTAGATGCTGAGAAGATGTGGGAGAGCCTCGGACCAGAGGGCATAAATCAGAGAACGAGGTCGTCCATTTAAGACCGGGATAAGGAGGAATTTCCTCTTTCAGAGGGTAATCTGTGGAATTCATTATCACACAGAACTGTAGGGGCTGAGCTGTTAAGTATGTTCAAGGCTGGGATAGACAGATTTTTTGATTTGGTGAGGGAATCAAGGGTTATTGGGATAAGACAGGCAAGTGAAGTTGAGGACATTTTCAGACCGGCATGAGCTCATTGAATGATGAAGCAGACTTGATGGGTCGAACGGCCCTTTCTGATCGAAAGGAACAAATATTCCAGCCAGGTCTCATTACTGGCTCTCTAATAAATGCTGCATTTGGCAGAAAACAGTTAATTATTTGTCCAACTTTGTATTGTGAAGGGATATCATCCAATTAAAATAAAAACTGTACATGGGGCAGCACGGTGGCACAGTGGTTAGCATTGCTGCCTACGGCGCTGAGGACCCGGGTTCGAATCCCGGCCCTGGGTCACTGTCCGTGTGGAGTTTGCACATTCTCCCCGTGTCTGCGTGGGTTTCACCCCCACAGCCCAAAGATGTGCAGGATAGGTAGATTGGCCATTCTAAATTGCCCCTTAATTGGAAAAAAGAATTGGGTACTCTAAATTTATAAAAAAAAACTGTACATTAAATCGGACAAGAGAATTTGTAGAAATATCTGCCGATTATGAATAAGTGATTTATGGCCCAACAGATGCTTATTTTCACCTGATGTACTGTGAAACTGATCAGAGCAATAATGTTGCAGTAATAAATCTGTGATATCAAGAGCAGCTTTATTGCTATATTGCTCTTATAAAATAAAAATATGTTTCGAATAATAATCTTTCATTGTTACAAGTAAGCTTACATTAACACTGTAATGCAGTTACTATGAAAAGCCCCTAGTCGCCACACTCCGGCACCTGTTCGGGTACACAAGAGGGAGAATTCAGGATGCTCAATTCACCCAAGCACGTCTTTCAGGGTATGTGGGTGGAAACCAGAACACCCAGATGAAACCCACGCAGACACGGGGAGAACGTGCAAACTGCACACAGACAGTGACAAAAGCCGGGAATTAAACCTGTGACCCTGGAGCTGTGAAGCAACAGTGCTAACCACTGTACTACCATGCCGTCCACACTTTCTCAATTAATCACCTTGTCAAGAGCAATTAGGGATGGGGCAGAAATGCTGGCCTAGCCAGCAACACCCACATCCTGCAAAAGAATTTAAAAAAAGTAACAATTCCATTTGTCCTATTTTAACCCTTAATCTTTCTTCAATCCCATTTCTATTTGCCTTATGTTTTACTATTTTCTATTTTCTTATTTACTTGTCTTGAAAAATTTGAAGGGCCCAGGTGCTATTCCTGCATTCTTGAAGCATTCATGCTCACCACCATTTTAGAGACATTGATTTTGGCAGTTAAAAAAAGATATCAACCATAGGCAAGTGAGTGGCCGCATTCATATGTAAAAGTTGGACTCCTATGGCACAATTTTTCACCTCAGGCGATGTAAGACGCACACTTTTGTCTGATTGTGATACCTAGCGTAGCATATCCAAAAGAGGTTCAGCTAAGTTTTAATTTTTAAAAAACTTTTCATGGTTTCTTTCAGGGGTCAGAAAAAGAACTCCTTTGAGGCACACAAAGAAATGTTGCGCCTCAGGGGCCCTACCCTCGTCTTCCCACCCCAAGCTCTGAACCTCCGCTGCTCATTTAACAAATTTTGGAGCTTAAGTTTCAAATCTCCACCTTCCTGATTTCCTGACGCCACACCATTCATTTTGGTTGTAATTGAAGATCCTGTACACATTTTAACTTTGTTGAAAAATATGGAAAGTCCATATTTGAATCACTTTTACATTTCAAATTAGAAAAATTGCTGCTGAATGAATACAAGTTCAGAATTCTCCAGAGCAGAATAGTACCTGGATGAACAAACTGTTCAGAGATGTAACATTCAGCCTATAATTTTGGCTGCAATTTTTATAAGGGTGACACACTGATCTTGCAAGTGATATGAGCTGCTATCTACACTGGAAAATCTCAGCAGGTCTGGCAGCATCTGTAAGGAGAGAAAAGAGCTAACGTTTTGAATCCAGATGACCCTTTGTCAAAGCTAAAGACAGAGAAAGTGGGAAGTATTTCTACTGTGGAGTGTGAATGAAAGATGAGTCCCCACCTCTACATCTGTCACAGTTCACCCTCTGATGTTAGTTGCTCTGCAGTTTGGCCTTTCACATCTTTTGTTCTCTGGGGACTGCCATTAGCATTCTTTCCCCTTGGTTTGTGTGGCTATTAGCACCCAGTTTCCCTGGGTTTCTGTGGCTATGACTCATCATTCATTCTCACTCCACAGTATAAATATTTCCCACTTTCTCTGTCTTTAGCTTTGACAAAGGGTCATCTGGACTCGAAACGTTAGCTCTTTTCTCTCCCTACAGAAGCTGCCAGACCTGCTGAGATTTTCCAGCATTTTCTTTTTGGTTTCAGATTCCAGCATCCGCAGTAATTTGCTTTAATCCAGTGCTATCTATACTTCCTGGCCACTAGGTGCTCAAACCCAATGTACCTACTTTTTTCTGAGTCACTTTTTGATCATTTTTATTTTAACTTAAATTTTTCCATTTTCCACCTGTCCTGCCGAAAACCTAGTTGAGCACCAGACTTGAAAACTGACATTGTGACAATTTATACTTAACCAGTGTAATCATTAATGAAAAAAACAAACTGTTTTCATATTAGTAACTGCCCGTCACTGACAACTAAAACAATCACTGGCTCTGGGAACTCAAAGTACCCAGACAAGCAAGTGCTTATTGCGCTGCGAGGACTGGGGTTCAATTTGAAGGGGGGGGGGGGGGTGTAATTCTCACGCACCTACCACCACCTATTACAAATATTAGTTCCAAACTAATCCACTTTAAAAAAGGCCACCCTGGAGCAATAACATCTTGCAGGTGGCCTTGCAAATAGACAGTAGGACCTCCAATCCTCAAAGGAAAGGAGTCCTACACTCAGGAACTGCTGGCCTATCTGATTAGCAGTTCTAGCAATTCGAACAGCACCACCTCTGGGACTGCAAGCAGGACTTGAGAATAATCGATACTGGACTAAGATACATCCCAGGCTTTTATGGAAGGAGACACGGGTATTTGCTTTGGAGGCCATGCAGGGAAGAGCCCTGTGGTGCACTGGGCACTTGCAAAACATGTATTGTCCCTTCTCCTCCAAATGACTGCCCACGCCAAGATATTCTGATGTGGGAAGGGTAACATTCGGGTCATTTGTGCTTGATAAAAACTCAAATTGGTTGTTAAAGGTTTTTTCAAAATGATGGGGAGACTGCCAATTTCAGCACTTGCCCACATACCATGTTATGGAGAGGGGGTAGTGTGGACGAGAAGACAGTGAGCTAACCACCCATTATATTTTATATGTCCCCCACTGGTCTGCCAAAAGTAAGCCCAACAGGGTGTTGTCAAGTCCAAACCGCTAATTTTGGAAATTGATTTGTCCTTATTCTACAATGGCTTAATTTATCAAATTGTTTGTACAGACTTGGGTTTCACATTTATTTTCCTTATAAATATATGTCATGTACTTGCAACATCAGATCCAGCTCCAATTTCACTGATTCCCAAACAGGCTACCATGTCCCCAGCAATGGTAGGTACGAGGAATTGACGTCTCAGTTCATCTGACCCAAATCTGGGAAAGGAATACCAAGTTTTTAATGATCGTCACTACTTTCTTACTCCTCGTGAACATTTTTAGATTACTCTACAAGGTGCAGAGGCTTGATCTAAATTAAACAAAGAATTGTTGTGTTTTTCTGCAAGAAATAAAGAATGGGACATTAGGCTAGTTTAACATGTTCACCAAGAAAGAACATTTTGCTTTCATGGGACTTAGCACGAATCTTTGGTAAAATGATGTGCAACTTTATCTTTCACAAACACGGCTGTTGGTAGAATAAATCAAAATGATTTCAGTGGAAATCTTGGCCTCCTACTCTTTTGGCGGAAGTGAAGCAGGGTGTAGCCTCAGCTGTCTCTGCAGATCGAGATAATGATCCTGCCCGAAATCCTGATGTTAGCGCATTTGAATATCATTAGGAAAGGCAAAGACAAAATAGTGCCAGAAATAAGAACATTTATACCAAATCAGTCCCAGAAAAAATTGAGAAGGGCAAAGGTCTAGGTGCAAAGCAACATTTAAGGAACTGCAACAAATTAAAGACCATGAGAATGCACAGAGATGGCATCTGCAAAATAAAGACTAGGAAATCAAAGTTTTTAGGAAAAACAGACAAATAACTTAAAATTGCAGTCTTGCCGAGAACATTCGATTTGCCTCAAACTGCAACAATTGACAGTATCCTTTTCCAAACTAACAAGTATTCCATTGTCATTCCAATCCATAACCTCCGATTGGTTTATAATAGAGCCATGGTGGATTACAACTGATTTATTCGTTTGATAGGCCATAGTTACATTAATTCCTTTAGTTAAATTTGTGAAGAATACGGTGCTTAGAGATTGACTGCAGTTAGTAGGCCTTTGTTTAAAGGTTTGCAAGACAGTCATTAACCGAGACCTGGGTCAAATGGTCCAGTCAATTCTGTGATTTGGAGATTTTGATGAGATGTTGGACAGAGGCAAGAGTGGCCCAGGAACTCCCTGTGACTGGACATGTACGTATCGCCAGTATGGTTAGAGAGAATATGGGAGATGTGATTGTACACATTCTGCTGCAAGTTCCTGTTTTTGGGTATTAACCAAGAAGTTTGGGATCACGCTCGGTGTAGAAGATTCAACAGCAAGGAACTGAAGGGTGAAAGAGGATGAATTAGGAATGTGGAATGTCATACCTTCTACCCAAGGACTTGTGTAATGCAATTCATAATTAAATTCTCTATTGTACATAGTACATTTCTGCTCAATCACGCAATGGGTCGAGTATTACTTATACCAAACAAAAATCAAAAGTACCAATAGGACCTTAACTTCAGCCAATTCTAGAGTCCAAAAAGTCTATAAGGTCCACATCACAAGTGCAATTTGAATCTACCAACAGATGAAAGAAGAGGGGAAATAATGGCACTCTTAGTTCTGGAGGCACATATTTTTTGTGTGGGATGTGGGCGTCCCTGGCTGGGCCAGCACTTGTTGCCCATTCCTAATTGCCCTTGAATTGAGTAGCTTCTTGGACCATTTCAGAGTCTGGAGATGCATATAAGCCAGATCAGGTAAGAGTGGCAGATTTATTTCCCTAAAAGGACGTTAGTGAACCAGATGGGTTTCTAAAACAACTGGCTATGGTTTCATGATCCAGATTTTTATTGATTTCAAATTTTACCATCTGCCATGGTGGGATTCAAACCGGGTCCCCAGAGCATTACCATGGGTCTCATAATCCAGTGACAATGCCACAACGCCACCACCTCCCCACCGAACATGTGAATGCAGCTGCCTGTGTGATGTGGAAGGATCTTGTCGAAAGTGCATTACTTATATTATTTCATAAAAATAATAACCTTGTTACTTGGGTGCCTGCAACACTTCCCAACCACATTAGCATATAACATGATCTTTCTAAATTAATCTGGAACCAACTGCCTGAAGGTACTGAGGAGTGGGATGGCAACTTTCCTTTGATACCTACAGAGAGGTCTGCTTAAAAGTCAGGGCCTGCCTCCATCTTGGAGGTGGGACTACCACCAAACAATGTCTGACAGCTCTTCAAATCCAACTGGGGCATTGTGGGGTCATTGGCCCTCTCAGGAAGAACATGAACTGGCCAATTAAGAGCCTCAATGAGCCCAAGGGCAGCCAGGCCATCTGCCACATCGCCCACCACTGGTAAAATATCAGCAGTGGGTAGCTAATGGTCAAGTCACTACCTGCCACGCCATCTATTTTATGCCATCTGGCTGCCTGCTCCCATTGGAGGGAGGGAGCATACATTTTTGACTGCTATCACTCCCTAATAGAATAACATTAGGGACCCATGAGTCACTGGCAAGAATTTCATGCTTCTCTGCCAGCGGGTTTTTAGGCAGGGTGGGAGTGGCAGCCTGAAATAGAAGGAATTGGCTTCCACTTGGTTTCTGCCGACTCTGACCTCAGCTGGGGCTGGCGAGGCCTTGGATGGTTCACCTGCCCTTGCCCCAATTAAGGTCCTTGAGTAGCTAATTATTAGCCATTTATGGAGCATTTCCTGTCTAAACTGAAGTTTTAAGCTGGTGCAGGGGAAGCCTGACAATGATTGGAGTTGGACCCCGGATGGTGGTTGGCAAGGCGCCTCCATCAGAAGCTCCCTTGTAACTGCCTGCCTGCCCGCCCGCCCGCCCCCCCCCCCCCCACCCACATGCTTGAAATTCCCACCGGGAGACCACAATGAATGCATACATGCCCTGTCTCAGCAAACTGTGCCAACATTAGGATGATGGGGAGAAGGGCTGCACCTCAGGACCTAGGATCAGGCAAATCCAGCCCTATGCTTCTACATGATTATTTGTGGGCACATTTGGGATTTCAATTGAATGGAATATTTATAATTACATTTAAGCACTAGGGAAAGGTCAAACCTCAGACAATACTGTTACTTTGTAAAATTATGTCAACAAATTATTAGCTCCATCTTAACTTTGGATAGCACTCTGGATTTTCCTTTACCAAATATACCTGCCAACCTGACAAAACAGTCAATACCTGGCTAGAGCTGGTGTCGCCATATCAGTCTGGACGCCGATTGCCATGGGAATCCCACCGCACGGTATGTTTCCCAGTTCTTCTGCCACTGCTATATTGTAGCTGAAATCCAAACCAAGTCCGCCATATTCTGGGAAAAGAAACAAAAAGTATTTCAACAGTATCAATGGGCTGAAGGCCAACATATTGATTTTAACATTAACTACCAAAAGAATGGGTGGGTAGGGGCTTATATCAGAGGTTAAAACACAATACATCTGGAACAGGAACCAAAGTCTCTTTGATTACATTCATTTTTACTTATAATGGACAAGGGAGGATAAGCGAGCTGCTTGCAGGAAAGGGTTGGTCATTTAAATATTGTAATGAGGTCTGCTTTTATTTTAAGTCCATTTTTAAACCAGAGGTTGTTGGATTTCTGAAGCCTCAGTAAATCTGGCAGGGTAAAGGAGATGAGAGAGGCGAATCCATGAAGACTCTTTCCCGCACTGCTTGTGGGCTAGGAGCACGGTGTTTCATCCAGATCCAGCAGGCTACAAACAAGCACACCACCAACTCTATCGGAACCTCTCCGATCTGGAGGAAGTACAATCAAATTTAGTTTGCAGTCAGGGGCAGGAAAGTATGACAACCAATGATGCAGGTTTAAGGACACAGAAGGAAGCACTGCAGGAGCCTCAGCTCCTTCACTAGTCAACAGGTCTGAGGTTCTTGCCGTAGATGAGAGTAAGGAGAGTAAGGTGGGGGCGGAGTTTAGCCTCCGGATCTCACTCTTGGGATCCCCGCTCAAAATGGAGGCCACTGTTAAGGATTTAAAATCGCTTCCTGATTTGTGCTCCCAGCAAATTCAGTTCTGGCGGGAGAACATGGTCTCCTGAATGCAGAATCCTGCCCAAGGTGCACTTACCGCAAAGACTAGTAGCAGGTTAAGAAGCACTGTTTCCTCACTGCTTAGAACTGCTGCCTTACAGCGCCAGGGATCTGGGTTCAATTCTGGCCTTGGGTGACTGTCTGTATAGAGTTTGCACGTTTTCCCAGTGTCTGCATGGGTTTCCACTGGGCCGGTTTTCCCCCAGAGTCCAACGATGTCACCGAGAGTCAAAATTGTCACCTAGTGTCCAAGGATGTGTAGGATAGGTGGTGTTACAGGGATAGGGTGAGGGGGTGGGTCGGTGTAGGGTGCTCTGTCAGAGAGTTGGTGTAGACTGGATGGGCTGAATGGCTTAGTCCTGCACTGTAGGAATTCTAAATTCTAAGATCGGGGAAACTTCAAATCGCAGCAAAGAATGACCAAAAATAATTGAGGGATAAATGAGAGTATGAGTAAACTAGCAAGAAATATAAGCACAAACAGGAAGAGTTTCTGCACGTATATAAAAAGATAAGCTAAAGCTATCATTTGTCCCTCTAAATAAGTATGGGGAATTAATAATGGGAAACAAATAAATGTCAGACTTTGAACAAGTATTTTACATTTGCCTTCATGGAAGAAGAGACAAAAGGCTTCCCAAGAATAGTCAAGAATAACAGAAGGGCAACAGAAAGGGAATAATTTAAACAATCTTTATGACCAGACAAAAACTACTAGGTAAACAAATGAGACTAAGGATTGACAAGTCTCCTGCACTTGACAGTCTTAAAATAAATGGCTGCAGAGATACGAGGGTTGGATTTTCCATCCCTGGATATGTGAAGCCCGTTTCCCAAAAGAATGGAGAATCGGCCAGAGGAAAAATAGGGATCCCTCTGTGATTCTTCAGTCCCTTGGGCCAGCAATTACATGGGCACGAATCACTTCTGGTATTTACCATCTTGGCCATGATGTGGTGGTCCTCGTGGTGGGCCAAGGGTGTAACTCCTTAGGGGAGTTGCCCCCAAAGTCCATCCGAGGGCCAACCCTCCTCCACAATACATTACCTGCCCCCTAAATGTTTTACAAACATTAACCACATTGAAGAGAAGCAAGTGCATTCCAAGCACTCAATCGTTTGACGTTTGATTGCAATGCACTTACCACTCTTTGATGTTTATAAAAATTGGAGTATTAGCACCTAGTCACTCATCCATGAAGGGAGATGAATGATTCAAGGTTACAGCTGGTTTCTGGAAGCTCTCAATCACAGCCCACTACGAGAAAGGAATGAATGACTTGCAGCGAATGGCTGAGGATTAAAACACAGGTCACAGCTGTTCTCCTTCGAGGAATGGACACATGGAGCCTCCAGGTGGGGGAGGACGGGGAATCCCGTTAGTTAGGAGGTCTTTGTTGGGGGTTCCTTCAGTTAAGGGGCCTCTGTGGAGGGTTTCTTCTTCATTTAAAAAAAAATCTTTATTGGCACACGTAGACTTACTTTAAGACTGCAATGAAGTCACTGTGAAAAGCCCCGAGTCACCACATTCCGGCGCCTGTACGGGTACACGGAGGGAGATTTCAGAATGTCTAAAGTACCTATTGTGGGAGGAAACCCGAGCACCCGGAAGAAACCCACACAGACAAGGGGAGACCGTGCAGACCCCACACAGACAGTGACCCAAGCTGGGAATCGAACCTGGGACCCTGGCGCTGTGAAGCACCAATGCTCACCACCGTGCTAGGGAGTCCCGGGATCTCCCTATTCATTGAGTTCCTGGGACAAGTTTCCCTATTAAGAGAGAGGTGTCCCTGGAGGATGGGGGAGTGGGGACGGTTCACCCCCATACTTGGAGGAAGGGGGCATCCAGACAATCTAGGGGTGGGAGGCTGCTTTGCAATACCGGGTGGCAGGCCGCAGGACTTTGCTATCGGGCCGCCCGCTTAAAATGGCAGCCCGATAGTAGGATTCCCGAGGGAATCACTCATATTCATCACCATGAATAACTTTGCATGACAAAGAATACGGAATTGCTTCATGAGTTGCGTTCCCAGGGAGATCGTAAATCAGTTGCAATTCTCCTCCAGCAGGAGAACATGGGCTGGATTCTCCGTTTTGGAGACTGTGTCCCCATGCCGGCATAAAAACACTGGTGTTTTACGCCAGGAAAACTGGCGCAAAACGACCACCGATTCCCCGTTTTGCTGGGGGCTAGCATGGTGGCAGCGTAGAGCTTGTAGCTCTAGCTGCCGATACGGCCCCCAGCACTTCCGGTTCTGAAGCCTCCCAACTAGTTAGTTCCACCCAACTAACAGCTGACCCCTCGACTATCCCTCAGCCATCCATGTTCCCTAACTGGGCCAGACTGTACCCTGACCTCCACCTACAACCAGGACATCTCGACTACATCCCAGGTCTGTTATGGCTATTCCCCAGACCTGACCCAACCACATAATTACCCCACCAACCTCACAACCCCTAACCGGTCTTGACTACCCTCTCGACCAGATCAGATTACCTCGGATTAGCCAACTCCGAAACTAAACCTAGCTACTCACTAACCACCCCTGACCTGATCATAGAATTTACAGTGCAGGCCATCGAGTCTACACCAGCCCTTGGAACGAGCATCCTACTTAAGCTCAAACCTCCACCCTATCCCCACAACCTCACCTAACCTTTTGGACACTAAGGGGCAATTTATCATGATCAATCACCTAACCTGCATATCTTTGGACTGTGGGAAGAAACCAGAGTATCCGGAGGAAACCCATGCAGACACTGGGAGAACGTGCAAATTTCACACAATCACCTGAGACCGGAATTGAACCCGGGTTACTGGAGCTGTGATGCTGCAGTGCTAACCACTGTACCACCGTAATATCCCTCCCTCATGCAGACTCATCTTCTGGCCCCGACCAGACTATCCACTCACCCAACGATTCTCGGCACCTATCCATATTCTCCCAATGAGACGTCCCCATGCAGGCGTAACAACGGTAGGATTTTACTCCCGAAATTCCTATTAAAAAGTTGAACTAATTCCATGCCCTGCAGGGGGATAGCAGGGACCTGGAGTATATCTCACAGCTTTAGCTGCCCCCGCACTTCCGGTTCGGAGTCCATGCCTGGGCATGGCGGTGGCCTCCAGCAGCTGCCTATAAGGCATCCCCGGTCTCTGATTCGCCCACTACACGAGCATCCCGACCAGCAATAGATGATTAGTTCCACGTTGTCGGGAACTCGGCCGGTCGGGACCGGAGGATTGCTGGGCGGGCCTCTGGCAATGTCCTCCAGCGGCATGGCATACTCCATGGTCACGTCGATTTTTGGTGCCCGAAGAATCGCCGGACTGGCGCCGGGCCCGATTACGGCATGAAAGTGGATGAAATGTAAAAATGAAATGAAAATGAAATGAAACCTTAAATCTGTGTCCTCTAGTCCTTGTGTTGTCATCTAATGGAAAGGTTGTCTTTGTCTACCTTAACTAAACCCATCGTACTCTTCAAATCTGTCATACTCTAAACCGGTCATACTCCTCAATCCCTTCTGTTGCAAGAACAACTCCAGCTTCTCTAACCGAACATAGACATAGTAAATAGGAGTAGGCCATTCGGCCCTCCAAGCCTGCTCTGCCATTCAACATGATCATGACTTATCTTCTATCCCAACACCATACTCCAGTGCTCTCCCTATACCCCTAGACACCTTCAGAATTTAGAAATCTATTTCCTTCTAAAATATTTTCAGTGATTTGGCCCTACAGCATTCTGTGGTAGAGAATTCCACAGGTTCACCACCCTGTGAGTGATGACATTTCACCTCATCTCAGTCCTAAATGGCCGATCCTATACCCTGAAACTATAACCTCCTTTCTTTTCTTTATTTGTTCACGGGATGTGGGTGTCGCTGGCTGGATCAGCAATTATTGCCCATCTCCGAGGGTATTTAAGAGTCAACCGCATTGCGGGAATCACATGTTGGCCAGACCAGGTAAGGATGACAGATTTCATTCCCTAAAGGACATTAGTGAACCAGATGGGTTTTTACGACAATCGGTAATAGTTTCATGGATCTTTAATTCCAGATTTTTGTTGAATTCAAATTTCACCATCTGCCCTGATGGAATTGGAACCCGGGTAACCTTGGTCTCTGGATTATCACTCCAGTGACAATGCCACTATGCCACTCCTCCCTTGTTCTAAACTCCCCAGTCAAAGGAAACAACATCCCTGCATACAGTTTGTCCAGTCTTGTCAGAGAGTTTTATACAGTTCAATGAGATCCTCTCTCATTCATCTCAGTGAATACAGGCCCAGTCAACCCAAACTCTTCTCATGTGACATCCCAGGAATCTGGTGAACGTCGCTACGCTCCCTCTTTGGCAAGTATATCCTTTCTTAGATAAAGAGACTAAAACTGCACACAACACTCCAGGTGTGTTCTAACCAATACCTTACAGCTGCAAGCAAGGCATCCTTGCTCTTGTACTCAAGTCTTCTTGCAATGAAGACCAACATACCATTTGCGTTCCTAACTTGCTGCACCTGCATGCTTAAGCAATTGCTTTCAGTGGCTGGTACACCAGGACACCCCGGTCCCTTTGTACATCAACACTTCCAAATCTACTATTTAAATAATACCCTCCCATTCTATTTCTCCATCCGAAGTGGATAAGAGTTATCTGCGTTATACTGCATTTTCCAACTAGACGCCCACTCACTCAACTTGCCTAAATCACCTTTACATAGAACATAGAACAGTACAGCACAGAACAGGCCCTTCGGCCCTCGATGTTGTGCCGAGCAATGATCACCCTACTTAAACCCACGTAACCCGTATACCTGTAACCCAACAATCCCCCCATTAACCTTACACTACGGGCAATTTAGCATGGCCAATCCACCTAACCCGCACATCTTTGGACTGTGGGAGGAAACCGGAGCACCTGGAGGAAACCCACGCACACACAGGGAGGACGTGCAGACTCCACACAGACAGTGACCCAGCCGGGAATCGAACCTGGGACCCTGGAGCTGTGAAGCATTGTTGCTAACCACCATGCTACCGTGAGGCCATGGTGGTTAGCAACAATGTCTCTTAACATCTTCCTCATCACTTACATCCCCACAAAGTTTCATGTCATTTACAAACTTGGAAATATTTCCTTTGGTTCCCTCATCCAAATCATTGATGTATATTGTGAATAGCTAGGGCCCAAACACTGATCTCTGCAGGGCCCCAAGAGTCACTGCACGTCACTTCGAAAAAGGCCCATTTAGTCGTACTCTCCATTTCCGGTCGGCTAAATTTGTAGCCAAATTCCCGTAGCCCTGGTAAATCTCATCTGGACTCTCTCAAAGGCCCTTACATTATTTCTAAAGCTTCGTTGTCAGAATTGGGCACAATATTCTGGAGCTCTATACAGGTTCAGCATAAACTTTCCTGTTTTTGTACTCCATACCTCGGAGCGAAAGCCAACGCAATTATCCTTTATGCTTTGCTAACTACTCTCTCAACACACTTTTGCCACCTTCAAACGTCTATGCACATGAACTCTGATGTCCCTCTATCCCTGTACACCGCTTAAAAATGAAACATTAGTGTGTGTTTCTATCCCTATCCCTTTGCCACAATGCATCACCGAATTCAATCTACTACCTGTCTGCCCATTCAGCTAGCCTATCTTTGCCCTGTTGCAGTCAATTGCTATTATCCTCATTGTCAGCCATGCCTGTGGGGATCCAGCAACGTAGCCAAACACTCCTGCATGTTCATTCTGGCCGACATCACAGAGGAAATGTACGTAATTATCAAACTAGCCATCAGGCACATGCTTCTGCATTTATGTACAATGGACTGGGATATCCAGATTAGGTTACCAGTAGCATCTGGAAGGAACCAGCAGCACTATGTTTAGGGTGATGACGACTTTCAGTTACTTTGCATGCCACCAAGTACAAGAGGGAGCAGATCTTCCTGGAAGAGGCTGCAGATGTCTATCACAATATGACGTAAAAACACTACTCTCGGACAGGTCAAAGACCCAGTCTGCAAACAGTGCATGGGTGGTGCCTTCTGCCACCTCGATCCCTGATCTGTATGTGTTGATCCCAGCACAGTGCGTTGGTGCTACCGGGAATGCTGTTGGTCTCCCTCTTCTGATATGCTGTTATAAATACATCCAAGTTGCTGCCCATCCTGATCTTGTCAATTTAAAACACTCAAAAGCTTGTGCGGATGCAGCTTTATACAAGCACCCTCTGCCAAACACATGCCAGAGGGAATGGAGAAACCAGCTGCAATACGTTTTTATTCAGATGGACCATCGCAAGTTTAAATACCCATCTCAACTGCTGTTTAAACCTGCCTACCTTTCCCTGATGCTGCTCAGGGGAGCCAAGTTAAAAATAACTGAGCAAATAGCACTCTCAAGCATCCAAGTACTAAATTGCCAACTCCGGCTTTTGGATTTCTCACAAGCAAACAAATGTGCAGCCCTCAAAACCAGAAGTGGGCACACTGGAGCTGGGTTGTGTTCCTTTTCTAAAAATCACAAATTTTCACCCACCTTGACCACTAACACCAACCACCCCCCAAAACACCTACAGTCTTGGGAGGTTAGAATTCCTTAGTGCATTGTCACCAACTTTGCATAAAGTTATTGAATTATGCAATTGTTTTTGTCATTTTTGAAATAATGTTTTGGAAAAAGAATGTGTATTTCTCATTTTCCGATTCAGCTGTACAGAAATGAATATTTTCATTTAATTTGTCAGGAAACAGTCTGCCAAACACACATTGGGAATGATAGGTTAAGAGCTAATCAACAGTTTCTCTCTCCAGTTGTCACAATTCCTGGAACTTGGAAGAACAAAATTCTAAATATTAGGAACTTCCTAATGTCTGTTCTATGCTCTACAGGAATCAAAACACAAACAAAGTAAAACCTTAACCTCCAGAGTTCAAATGAGTTTCAAATTAACTAAGAGTATATTTTCACTTTTAGTAGAAGTTACCTCGCCAATATTTTCCATTTAAGAAAAATAGCATGAAAATATTCCCTCCCTTCCCAAAATACAGCATTGGCAATGTGGCATGGTGTCACGGAGTGTTGGACGAAGAGTAAGCATTCACTGTGACCAGCATCTCATTGGCACTGTAATTCACATACCACATCACTTATTTGTTTGGCAGGGTACCTAGCCTCCGACCTGTTCTAACAGTTACTTTGCATGCCACCACGTACAAGAGGGAGCAGATCTTCCTGGAAGAGGCTGCAGATGTAACCATAGTATTTATATGGCTAGTCCAGTTAAGTTTCTGGTCAATGGTAACCCCCAGAATGTTGATAGTAGGGGGATTTAGCGAAGATAATGCCCTGAATGTCAAGGGGTGATAGATTCTCCCTTGCTGGGGATGGTCATTGCCTGGCATGAATGTTATTTGCCACTTGTCAGCCCAAACCTGAATATCGTCCAGGTCTTGCTGCATTTGGACGTGGACTGCTTCATTATCTGAGGAGTCACAAATGGTGCTGAACATTGTGCAATCATCAGCAAACATCCTCGCTTCTGACTTTAATGATGGAAGGTCATTGATGAAGCAGCTGAAAATCATTGACCTTAACAACCATAACTATCTTCCTTTGTGCTAGGTATGACTCCAATCAACAGAGAGTTTTCCTCGATTCCCATTGACTCCAGTTTTGCTGGGATCCTCGATGCTGCACTCGGTCAAATGTGGCCTTGACATCAAGAGCAGTCACTCCCACCTCATCTGGAGGTCAACACTTTGGTCCATGTTTGAATTAAGGCTGCAATTAGTTCAGGAGCCGAGTGGTCCTGGCAGACCCCAAACTGAGCATCAGTGAGTCGGTCATTGCTAAGCAAGTGCTGCTTGCTAGCACTGTTAACAACCCCTTCCACTGCTTCACTGATGAACAAGACTAGACTGATGGGGCAGTAATTGGCTGGGTTGGCTTTGTCCTGCTTTGTGTGCGCAGGACATACCTGGGTGATTTTCCACTTTGTTGGTGCTGAAGGTGGTTCGCCCAGGACGAGGCTAGTCCATTGCACTTCGGGTGTGCTGACACCTGCGATGTCCCCAAATGCGGGATACTCGACTGCAAAATTTGTGCAACTGTTCTGGAACAGTTTGATAAGGGCTACAGCAAGTTCCCAAGCACAAGTCTTCCATACTATTATTCGAATATTTTCAGGGCCCATGACTTTTGCAATACTATGGGAGGATACATTGAATTACTTACTGATTTTACAAATCTGTTTTTAATCTTTCACAAATTAGTTGTTAATATTAAGAGATTTTCATAAGCAACATTTCTTATATGTACATACATCCTCAACACAAGTCGTGTACAGCATCAGGGCAATGGATGCAGAAAGTGCGAGATGCTGACACTGGGTGTCCAAAAAGAAAAGTTTTCAATGCCGCATTGCTTATGCCCCTCACACTGAATACACATTTCATAACAGCAAAGGTAAAGGAAAATCAGCCAGTACTCATGCTTCTAACCACAGCTTTGAAAAAATGTGGACTTTGGGTGAGCATTGGATTGCATTCAGTTGTAAAGTCGACCACAGTCAAATATATTGCAGAAATTCATTGTTTAGATTCATGCAGGGAGAATGAATTAGACAGCATACGAGAAAGCATCTGGAAACAAGTGACGGAAAATGAAAAATAAAATAAAAAAGAGAAACAAAGAAAGTTAGAAGCAGGACAAAACACTAGATGGACACAGAGGCCATCCAAGTCCAATAATTAGCTGTACTGTTGAGGGATAACAAGACTATAAAAAATAACAGAACTGAATAACGGAAGTTGTAAGGTAAGATAAACATTCTGGACATTTATTGCCCATCCCTAGTTGTCCTTGAGAGCTTCCTTCTTGAACTGTTTCAGTCCAAGTGGTGTAGGCGGACACAGGGTGGAATGCTGGTTACAACAGGTTGCAAATGGCGACAGTTGGAACAAAGGAATCAACGGCAGCCATCTTGGACAGCCCCAAACAAAGGGAAAGCCCAGAGTGCAAGGGAACATCCATACGGTAAGTATGGCTGATCCTGCAAGGGGGGGCAGAGAGAAACCCATCTGAAAAAGCTGAGGGCCGACAGTCTTCCTGCAAGAGACACACCTGAGGGAGAAGGACCAACTCAGGGTAAGAAAAAGTTGGATAGGACAGACATACCAAGTGTGCTACGGGGCAAAAGCTAGGGGGCACCTCGACTGCACACAGGACCCACGGGTAGATAGGAGGATGGAAATGGGGGATGGGACGGGATGGAAAGAAGTCCTTGTCTGTGAGTCCAGGTCTCAACTCTGCTTCACACAAGTCTCTGGAAATCACCCCACTCAGGCAGGATACAATTATAACCTTTTACCAGGCAGAACACAGCCTTTTGGGTATTTGATTGGCTACCAGCCAATCAATCGATCCAAGTCCCACCCCGTATCTCAGATGCTGGAAAGTCTGGGCTCTTCTGTCCATAGCTAGCAGCACCATATACAATGTAACTCTTGAATTCCTCATTCTGTCTGCTGCTTGACTCAGAGATACATGTCTATTAAGCATCCATGGATCAAAATGATAACAGCAAAAAAATGGGGAAATAAGGAATCTACAGGAAGGGCCCTTACAATACCAGCATCAGCTCCTAACTGATGATGGAATGAGAAGCTACCATATCATTCTTGCTGCTTGTAACAATACTTTAACAGAATTATCTTCTGGCATATTTTGGTTGCAGATGGCTCATCCTTCACTTACTCCAAGTTGTGCAACATGGAGCAGATTATGATGATCATACTTAGCCTATATTATAGATATTGGGTGGGATTCTCTGTCCCGCCAGTCTCATTTTGTGGCGTGGTATGCTCCCGCCGGCAGTAGGATCGTACGTCCCAGCAGCCGGCCAATGGAGTTTCCCATTGTGGGCCACCCATGTCGTCGGGAAATCAGCGGAGGTGAGGATCCCGTCGATAGAGAATCCCGCTGATGTGTTTTGTCAAGGGATAGGAAGAATTATTTCAAGGATTTTATTGTGTGTTGAACATAGGAACATTGCCTATTAGCCTTCTCTTAACTCCCCTCTTCTCATCTGCAAAATAACAAAAATAAATGAACAAATGAGCATTCAACATTTTGGCTAACCACTGAAAATTTGAGAATCAACACCTTTGTGAAAAGACCTCAAAAGCTTAACTAAACAAAAATAAGAAATTAAAATAATAGCTAGCATGGAGTATTCCTATCAAGAATTACAATGGTTGTATTTTATAAAATGCATCCAATTAAAATACTACATGTTTTGATTGTTAAGAACAGATTAGAATTTTTTCCTGGCATGACTGTAGAACCAGTAAGATAAATCTCTACCTAGACTTCGGATGACCTCTCCATTCCCATTTTGCTCCGTGCCATCAGCAATGATAAATATTTTCCATGGTGTACACACACTTGTCTTTCTAGTGGAATTTGTTATGGCTCCTGTTATGGCTCCAAGCAACACTAATATTTCCGAAAGATGTTTAAATCAATTTTCATTGTTAACTGTCAACAAGACTTTTTTTGCCACTACAATGTTTAAAAAGTAAATTTAGACAATAAAAGAATTAATTTCGTTTGGTTATGCTGGGCAACAACATAACCACTGCTGCAAGATCACTTATTATTCAGTTTAATATTTATGGTTTTGCATCATTCCACATGCCTTTCAAGATAATAAATAATTAAATGCTGTCCATTCTCCAAGCTCAATTTTTTGTTCTGCAAAACTTTGTTATCTATTTATTTCCATATGCTATTTTTACATTTCTAGTCCTAGTTTATGTAATCCATTTACTTAATTTTGCATAAACTTGCCACATTCTTTATGATAATAGTAATTTTATTCTGATCATTACCTGCATTTTCCTAAACAATAGATTTACAGCACAAGAACAGCTACTCAACCACTGTGTCTGTACCTGCCGAAAAGTGTTATCCAGTCTCATCTCATCTTCCAGTTCTTGGTCAGTTACAGAATCTCATGGGCCTGTCCAAGGGGCCTTTTTAAGTGCAATGAAAGCTTCTGCCTCGATCAATCTTTCAGGCAGTGCATTCCAGACTGCCATTGCCCTTTGGGTGAAAATATTTGTAAACTTCCCACTTAATCTAGTTTTGTTCAATATGCTCATTACTCACATGTGGTGAATCAGTCACATACATGTAGCAAAAACAGAAGAACATAGAACATACAGTGCAGAAGGAGGCCATTCGGCCCATTGAGTCTGCACCGACCCACTTAAGCCCTCGCTTCTACCCTATCCCCTTAACCCAATAACCCCTCCTAACCTTTTTGGACACTAAGGGCAATTTATCATGGCCAATCCCCCTAACCTGCACGTCTTTGGACTGTGGGAGGAAACCGGAGCACCCAGAGGAAACCCACGCAGACACGGGGAGAACATGCAGACTCCGCACACACAGTGACCCCAGCTGGGAATCAAACCTGGGACCCTGGCGTTGTGAAGCCACGGTGCTACCGTGCTGCCCACTGGGCAAGATGCTGGAAAATCTCAGCAGGTCTGACAGCATCTGTGGAGAGAGAACGGAGATAAACATTTGGCTTCTCGATGGAGAGTCATCCAGATTCGAAGCGTCAGCTCTGTTGTTTCTCCACAGATGCTGACAGACCTGAGATTTTCCATCATTTTCTGTTTTTGTTTCAGATTCCAGCATCCGCAGTAATTTGCTTTTAACATACATGCAATTAATCTGTGGAGCCACATAATATCAAGTTTGAGTTAATGTTACCACAGTGGGTATTCGTGCAGATGTCACTCACTAAACCATTTGTCATTCGATCCTAACTGAGCAAGGAAGAATCAATTATGTGGCTTTCAGACAGGAGTCACATATCAGTCAGACATGACTATGCTGATCAGAAATTAATTTGGTTGGATGGTTTCTGATGACCTGGAAATTGAAACTTGGTCAATGAAACCAGAAATATAATCTGTCATTTGTTACTTTCTCTGTTCCTCCTCTCTCTGGGTGTCTCTAACTGACTTTAGATGTGCACGACCACGCAAAGAAGCTGTGACAGCAAGGCTGTCTTTGGAAGCACAGTGGTCCGAATAATCTCAAAATTTTCTTGGGTAATCTAGCGATAGAGGGGATGCTAACAGACAAACTTGGATTTTGTTTCGCCGGTAATTGGGAGTTTTTGTTAAACAGTTGAGGTCTGTGAGCAACTGACACGACTGCGTAGTTGGCAATCAGGATTGAAATATTCAATTTTGACAAACTGGGCGTTGCAGCAACATCCAAATGTTTTCAGCCTCTACCTTAATAGATCTGTTGAAACAAATGACTGAAAAGAATAACGTAATATTGTGCAAAAGGTAAGACCATAGGAAGTTGCGGAGCCCAAGATCTAGTTATTACATGTCCAACACTGTGTTCAGAAACGGCAGGGGACAGAGCTTAAGTAAACCCAAGAGTCAGAATGCAGAAGCCAATAGATACATTTGGTGATTCGTTTTCCTTAAAGTCTACTAATATGGCAATTTGGTCAAAATTAAGAACAGTTTACTCTTGGAGAAATCAGTAAATTTTAAAATAAAATGGAGAACACTTTTGGAAACAGAAACTTCCCTTAACAGATTGTCAGCAGTTCTGAAAATGCGTACAGCAGACATGGCTCAAAAGACCGTAACTTTAAAAAAAAAATAAAACGTGGAGGAACAGTCACAGGGCCTCTAATTCATTTTAAAAGAAAAATACCTTTATCAAACATTAAAAAATTGGATGACACAAGCCTTAGCTGAACAATTATAGACAGGTTTCAA
Source organism: Scyliorhinus canicula (assembly GCF_902713615.1). Taxonomy (NCBI): domain Eukaryota; kingdom Metazoa; phylum Chordata; class Chondrichthyes; order Carcharhiniformes; family Scyliorhinidae; genus Scyliorhinus; species Scyliorhinus canicula. The sequence goes on from NC_052150.1 coordinate 121,227,988, forward strand.
GATTAACACGAATTACAAGTACATCTTAATCTACAATGACCACGTTAACACAAAGTCCCTTTTAAGCACACCATATGATTGTGGGCAAATACACTCTCCACTCTGAACCCGAAGTGAATGTTTGTGGATGTCTCCTCAAAATCCCACCAGAAGATTGTCACGAGAGAGTTTCCAAACTCCACTCCCAAAAGCATACTAATTTTCTCGTAATTATACTTGCCCTTTGTGGTTTGCAATCCGAACTCCAGACCAGGTTTTGCAAATGACATTTTTAAACAAAGCTTGCTCTCTGCTTTTAACAGCAAATCCAGTCCAAAATTTTATGCCAACCCCTTTATGATTTCTTTGTCTTGACTGCTGTGCAGACTGCTCACAGTTGCTTTAAGTCTTGATTCCCAGATTGTATTAAAATTGCATCAGATGTTTGATTTAACTTTGAAGGCTGGTGTCCCACTTTAAATCTGGTTACTGCAATTGTTTCTTTAACTCAGAACACGTTGTTTATTCTTCCTTGAATTCTTCTGAACACTGATCTCCTCCGTTCACTAACTCCAGACTTCTCGGTCACGTCTTTATTTCTCCTAGTTTCCTTAACCAGCTGGACTTTAAATTTCCAGCATCTTTTTTCTTAACCATTACTCCATAGTATGTTTTTTCCACTAGCAAGGCTGAGAGAGATGCTCCATCTTTCACCTTCGCAAAACCACTGCCTCCAGCAGAGCTGGGAGAGTTGTCTTCTCTCTCACTACTGATCTCCAAAGGCAATCAAATTACCAAAGCCAAGGCATAAAAGCTTCTGTACCTTACAAGGCCCCAGTTGCTAAGCAACCACTGCTGGTTTGTATATTCTTTATGCCTTAGCCCTCTCGATACACAATAGAAACACACTTGGAACTTAATACACCTTTGTCCAGCATGAATCTAACTATAGGTTTTACCCTTCCAAGGTCAGAAACATTAAATTAAACCCACTTAAAACTATACCTTATTTCTAATGTTTACCAATACCTTAAAACTGCCAATGTTTTCTTAACAGTCGTAAAGAACTTTGGAACACCTTAAGTGGTATACTACATGAATTGCATTGTTGTTCTTAACTTTGCAACATGTGACCCACCTCCTGATGCCTCAAAGGCTCCTCACCATTTCAAAGTTTTGTCAGATATGTGATAAAAAGCACAAACTCATTTAGTAGGTGAAACTGTGATAAAAATATAGAAGCTCAACACATCCAGGACTCTGCAGTTCGCTTGACTGAACCACTGTCCATCAGACTCAATATTTAACCCCAAAGATGCAAAGTAGTGGCCCAGCGATTAGCACTGCTTCCTCACAGCACCGAGGTCCCAGGTTCGATCCCAGCCCTGGATCATTGTCAGTGTGGAGTTTGCACATTCTCCCAATGTGTCTGTGTGGGTCTCACTCCCACAACCCAAAGATGTGCAAGTAGGTGAATTGGCCATGTTAAATTGCCCCTTAATTGGGGGAGAAAAACAGGTACTCTTAAATTTATTTAAAAAAAGGTACAAAGTAGCTGCAGTACAAGATCAGTATACAGAAAGCACTGTAGCTCTAAGCTCCGCAATCCCCGGCCTATATCTCTTCCTTTCTCTATTTATCCTCTCCCATTAAAGATGCTCTTTAAAACTTGCCACTTTGATGAGATTTTTTCATCTGCCCTAATATCTTCATGCTTGGAGTCGGGTTTAATTTGATAAAAGCTCCTGTGAACTGCTTTTGAACATTTTACAAAATGTTAAAGACAGCATATAATTACAAGTTATTATAGCAACTCATCAAGATTACTTTGACAACACTTCTCTTCTGTGCAACCTTGACCAAGGATGAGAGCAAAATATTGTGATTACATCACAATAATTGTGGGCTCCTGGGGGTGGGGGTTCCTAAATCAAATGGTCCAGCAGAAAGCGATGGGGCAGCACGGTAGCATTGTGGATAGCACCATTGCTTCACAGCTCCAGGATCCCAGGTTCGATTCCGGCTTGGGTCACTGTCTGTGCAGAGTCTGCACATCCTCCCCGTGTGTGCGTGGGTTTCCTCCGGGTGCTCCAGTTTCCTCCCACAGTCCAAAGATGTGCAGGTTAGGTGGATTGCCATGATAAATTGCCCTTAGTGTCCAAAATTGCCCTTAGTGTTGGGTGGGGTTACTGGGTTATGGGATAGGGTGGAGGTGTTGACCTTGGGTACGGTGCTCTTTCCAAGAGCCAGTGCAGACTCGATGGGCCGAATGGCCTCCTTCTGCACTGTAAATTCTATGATAATCATCACTTCCAAGAAGCCTTTAAGTTCCACACCGTTCTAACTTGATCCCACATTGCAGCTCCTTCATGTGGGTCAATATTTTGGAACTCCCTATTTTAAAAAAATAAATAAATTTAGAGTACCCAATTCATTTTTTCCAATTAAGGAACAATTTAGCATGCCCAATTCACCTACCCTGCACATCTTTGGATTGTGGGGGCAAAATCCACGCAAACACAGGGAGAGCATGCAAACTCTACACGGACAGTGACCCAGAATCACGATTGAACCTGGGACCTCGGCGCCGTGAGGCGGAGTGCTAACCACCGCGCCGCCCTTGGAACGCCCTATTTTGAGAGTGCTCCCACTGCAGGGGTTCAAGAAAAGAGCCATGATGTGGAGATGCCGGCGTTGGACTGGGGTGAGCACAGTAAGAAGTCTTACAACACCAGGTTAAAGTCCAATAGGTTTGTTTCAAACACGAGCTTTCGGAGCGCAGCTCCTTCCTCAGGTGAATGGAGAGGTATGATCAACTAGGGATAGGCTGCAAAATATTTCCCACAACCTCACCATAAAACATAAGTAGTCTGCAGTTAGATTAATTTGCTTCCAATGAGTCCTCAAAAGAACAGCTGGAAAACACTACTCCAGCAAGAAATTCAGAGAGGAAAGAAAGACGATGGGTAATATTTAATAGTGGTGTTGGAAGTCTCATCCATTGGCTGGAGAGACAGCATTTAACTGAACAGCAGTGAACCTTCCCTGGGATCAAGGACCCCGGGGACAGAAGTCCAGTCTGCCCATAGCTGCTGGCCTCTTGAATTCCACAGGGGAGTTGGTTGCTGCCAGTAGCTTACCCACCCAAGGCCTACTATCGTTGGTGTATCCCAGGACACACGCGAGTGATGGCAGGGAGAGTGGGCAGGGCAGAGGGGGTTTACCAACAAGGGCAAGTGGGGCTCTTAGCTGGCCCATCGCTTTCTGCTGGACCATTTGATTTAGGAACCCCCACCCCCAGGAGCCCACAAGCAATCATACATGGGTTTGTTTGACCTGCTCTTCAAATGGCAAGCCCACCAGCTGTCAGTCGATTAAAAGCAGTGGTGAGGGATGGAAATAATGTGAACAGCTCTATATTTTATTTGCTTTTCTTACCCCCTTGCCAAAGAAATTCTAAACTATTATGATATTAAACCATTTTTTGTGCAGAAATATACCAGAATTCTAATTATAAAATCATAAATGTGAGTTACCTATTGGCTTGTTAATACCCAGGAAGCCGGCTTGTCCAAGGATTTTGAAGATTCTATGGGCTGGGAATGCTCCCGCTTCTTCCCATTTATCGACAAAAGGAATAATGTTCTTCTCAATTATCTGTTAAAATTAAAACCAATAAGCTTTAATCAGCATCTTTCAACAAGGATGACTCAGTAAGATTTTATAACGTATAAATATTGCTTCAGTTAAATAAAAATGGCCAGGCCCACTTCACTTTCCTTATTTGATGCATAATGGCATTTCCAACATGGCATTGCCGGATCCAGTGCTCTATATGCGTTTTATGTTGCCTGCATCATCCAACAGGAAGATCAGAGAATTTAATTCTATTTGTCGTGTTCCGAGTGTTTCGAATGTAATGTGACGGGACATCATAAGAATCAGCGTCAGGGGTTTGAACACCAGTTGTGAGTGGAGAGTTAATGTTGGAAACTCATTCACTGCCATTTTTATTTTGTCAAACAGTTTGGAGCTCATTGACCTATGGAGGCCAAAGTAGTGAACTTTAGCAATGTCACAAAGGAGTAAAAAATCAATTGTTATTTAACCAGTTTCCTATATCTGTTCAAAAAAGGCACTGCCATAGGTGTGCCCTGACAGCACGATAGGCTTTAGTACCAATTTAAATAAAATCCAGGGTGGCTGGGTGGAGGGAATGTTTAATGTCACAAAGTATTTGCTTCCCATATTATGAGGATGATTCAATATTTAACAACATGGAGCTATGCACCCACAACAACAAAGCAACACTTGATCATAGAAGCATTTTACAGCATAGGAGGCAGCCATTCGGCCCATAATGTCTGAACTGACTCCCAAAAGAGCTGTCTAGCTAGCCCCATTTCCCAGCCCCATAAACCCATCACTTTCAAATATATATCCAACTCTTTTGAAACTTCAGATGGAATCCATTTCCCACCCACCCCACCACCACTCTTCCAGGCAGCGCAGTCCAAATCCCAGCAAATCTGAGTAAACAGGTTTCCCCTCATCTCACTTCTAGCTCTCTTGCTGACCACCTTGAAATTTTGACCTCTAGTCAGACACACCAACCAGTGGAAACAGAATATCCATCTTTTCCTGATCAAAATTGTTCATCATTTTGAATACCTTAAAAAGTTCCTCTCTTGATTTTCTCTGTTCTGAGGAGCCCAAGCCCAATCTTTCCATGTATCTAAAATTCTTCATTCCTGATATAGTTCTCATAACCTCTTCTGCACACTCTCTCTAGGGCTTTAACATCCTTCCACAAATAAGGTACCCCAAACTGAACACAATATTTCAAATGTGGTCTGACCAATGATTTGTAGAGGTGTAGCATCACTTCCTTGCTTTTATACTCCACACCTCTATTTATAAATTTATAAAGTTTCAACTGGCTCCTTCAGATAATTAAGCACTTGATCCCCGAGGTCCTTCGGCTCCTGTCTCTCAAAATTGTACCATTGAGCCCATGTTGTCTCCCCACATTTCTTCTACCAAAATGTATAATCTCACATTTCTCCAAACTGAAATTCATCTGCCAGGTGTCTGCCCATTTGGCCAACTTGTCAGTATCCCTCTGAAGTCGCTCAACGTCATCCTCACAATTCACTATTCTGCCTAGCTTAGTATCATCTGCAAATTTAGAGTTTCTGCCCATCGCTAAATCACATGTATAAATCAGAAAAAAGCTAAGGTCCCAACATTGAACTCACTTTCAACTCATCGCCAATTTGAGAAATGCCCATCTATACCTATCCTCTGTTTCCTATCTCTTAGCCAATTTCTAATCCATGCTGCCAAGGACCCATCAATCCCAAACATTTCTAATTTGCTAACCAACCTGCCATGTGGTACCGTATCAAATCCTTTGTGAAAGTCCAAATACCTAATGTATCAGCTTCACAATAAATTACCATATAGATTATGTTTGTGGAACAATTTTCATATAATTTGAAGGATCAGTACAATCCAGCTATGGAGAGATATTGAATATTTAATTGAGAACTTTGTTTCAAATTATGTACGGTTTACAAAACCTGGCCAATCAGTAAGTACAAATCCGAGACATAGGGTCCTCCTAAGATTCTCTGGCCTGAATACATTTATGCTACTAGTGTTGCAGCAGTCCTGGTGTTAAAGTGATTAGCTTTCTAAAAGCATTTAGTCTGATGTAGTTTTGGACTGTAATTAGATTAGATATAAGCATCTTAAGCAGTTGTAGAGGTCACGAGTTACACAAAAGCTTCATCTAATTGTAGAAGTTGGAATTATTTTAAAGATTAGGAGGCTACCTTCTCCTTACCTGCAGGCATTGGCTGATTTAAAGTTCCATGACCTAAATTTCCTAAAGATCCATCTTGGATTAGTTTTATGGCAGGTGGGAAATGTGGAGGGAAACCGTTCACCTGTTCCCTCACCATTACTCCCAGTATTTTTCATCAGCAGCGTGGTAGATACTATATGCCAGGCATTGTCAAACTCGGGGACGCGACCCCGGGTGGATCGCGGGCGGGTGTCGGGAGGGTCACGGAGCCGTCCGTCGTGGTGCTCCCGATTGCGCAAATCTGCTCGCAACAGCCGGCTGTTAATAACGCCGGCTGCAAGCAGCCTTCAAAGTGGCCACGAACATGTAAAAAAAATGCAGCCGCAGTTCTGGTGCGTGCCCGAAAATAGGCGCGCATGCGCAAAACTAGGCACATGCGCGCCGATTATCGGGCACACATGCGCAGTGCGGCCACTTTTATTTTAAAACGGTCGCAGCTTTCTGTTTTACAAGTTTTGGGTTTTTTATTTATTTTATTCATTTAATTTTTATTTTTTTCATTTATTTTATTCATTTTATTGTTTTTTTTTTATAAGTTCGGGGGAGTTTTATTTGATAAAATTTTACAGGGAAAAAAAATGCAGAACTTTGGACAGATGGAGACTCCATACTTTCTGACACCGGAAGGTTTCACCTTCATCCAACAGGTTCCATTGGAGCAGCGTGTACGAGGGCCAAAGGGAGTCAACACCATTTCCTCCATTTTTGTCAGCAGCAAACAAGGCAAGAGAAAATGGTGGGTCGCGAAGGTCAGCCAGTGTGGGTCGCGAGGTTCGGCTGGGTTGAGTCCCAAAGGTTGGCCGGTTGGTAAAAATGGATCCCGGAAAAAATGTTTGAAGAACACAGCTATATGCAAATAATAAATTAATAGGGATAGGTCATCTGATGTTGGAGGTCAGGAATGCTGTGTTCCTGATTCCCAACATTACTCAAGTGACTGGGCTTTGGTGATGGGAAGAGTAAAAAATGAAAGGGCTGCCTCGCAAGAGATATATCACCTCATCACAGTGTGACAGGAACATTACGGCCCATCATATCTGCACCGACCAATAAGAGAAAACTAGCCTATTATTTTAATCCCACTTTCCAGCATCTGATCCATAGCCTTGAGGGTTACAACATTTCAGGTATAGCTCAAATTGTTAATTGAGCTGAGCATTTCTGTCTCAGCCACCAATTCGAGCAGTGAATACCAGACTCCCACCATCCCTCTGGGTGAAAACGGTTTTCTTCTTGTCCCCTCTAATTCTTCTACCAATCACCTTAAATATACGCCCCTTGGTAATTGACCTCTCCACTGGGAGAAACAGGTCTTTCCTGTCTACTCTATCCAGGCCTCTCAATTTTGTACACCTCAATTAGATCAACCCTCAGCCTCCTCCGTTTGAAGGAAAATCTAGCCTACCCAATCTTCCCTCATAGCTGCAATGTCCAAACCCTGGCAACATTTCCGTAAACATCCTCTGTATTCTTTCCAGAGCAACTATGAGCAACTACGTCCTTCCCGTAATGTGACCATAACTGTTCACAAAATTTCAGAATGCCTAACCAGCATTTTATACAACTCCAACATTGCATCCTTGCTCTTGTATTCAATATCTTGTCCAATAAAGGAAAGCATTCCATATGCTTTATTTACCATCTTATCCACCTGTCCTACCATCTTCAAGGATCTGTGGACAAGGTCTTTCACTTACTCTTCTCTCAATATTCTCCTGTTGATTGTATATTCCCTCACATTGCCCTCCCCAAATGAACACATCTCAGAATTAAATTACATTTGCCACTTCTCCACCCACTCAACTAAACCATTGAGATCACTCTGGAGACAACAGCTATCCTCTTCATTATCAACTACACGGCCAATTTTTATGCCATCTGCAAATATCTCAATCATGCCTCCACTTTCAAATCCAAGTCATTTATATATAAAACAAACAGAAAGGGCTGTGTGGAATGCCATCGGAAGCTGCTTGCCATTCACAAAGACCACCTTTGTATCCTGTCACTGGACTAATTTTGGATCTAACTCGCCACAAAGCACAGGCTTGGAGGGCCGAAGGACTTGTTCCTGTGCTGTTCTTTTGTTTGTTCTTATTCCCCTGTAGCCCATGGGATTACACTTTACTGACCAGTCTGCCATGTGGAACCTTGTCAAATGCCTTACTAAAATCTGTGCAGGCAACATCCACTGCACTACCCTCATCACTCCATCTTTTTACTTCCTCAAAAAGTTAGCAACACACAATCGTTTCCTAACAAAACAATGCTGACTATCCATGATCAATCCACGCCTTTTAAGTGTCGGTTTATCCTCAAAATTAATTTCAATAAATTTGACCACCACCACCAGCCCATCATTTTCTGGAGTAACCCTTATTAAACAATGGTACAATTTTACTAGACCTCCAGTTTTCTGGTGCCTCGCTTGTATCTAGTGTGGATCAGAACATGATCATCAGAGCATCCGCTATTTTCTCCTTGGCTTCCTTTAACAGACTAGGATACAATCCATCCAGCTCCCGCGAATTTATCTGTCTTCAAGGATGTCAGTCCCTCCGGTACTTCCTCGCTCATAATATTTACTGTATCTAATATTTCACATTACTGGTCTTTAACCAGAATGCGTGCATCATCCCTCTCCCTGGTGAAGACTGAGACAAAGCACGCATTGAGAACCCTGCCCACATCTTCTGCATCAATGCACAAGTGACCATGTACATCTCTGATAGGCCCTAATCCTTTCCTTAGTTATTTCCTTGATCTTAATGTACTGGTAAAACATCCATGGCAATTGACCATCCTCAGTAACACGAGAAATCTAAAGTTATTTAAAAGAAAATGATAGCCCGATTTACTTCCCAGTCGACCATTTAAAAATTGGAGCGAAGCCTTCTACAAAGCTAATGAAGCGGAGATAAGGCTAATGAGCAAAGGCCAGAGACTCTCTTCAGTTCTCATCAGGCTCAGAAGAGACTGGCGTATCACTGAAGGCTGCAGCCTGACAAAGGTGAAGCATGCTGCCTCCGGTTAGTGCAATTGGGCCTTCTTTTGTGAAGGATCCAAAAGGTGGAGTGATGGAACCCCCAAGCACAAGAGGATTTTATTGAAAATTTTGGATCGACCACCAAAGGACTGCAGAGAGGGCCATGGCTTCTTCTCAAATGGAAGACACTTGGCATACCTCCCTGGCTAAGAGGTAAACAGGCAAACTAAAATGTACCTATAATGATACTAGTGGCCCCGTGCAAATGCAATTTCTCCTAATAATGTCACACACCACTGGCCCTCTCAAACTCTGTCAGGGCAAATGTAGCGTGTGGATTTTAAGGACCACAGATCTTTCGTCTTCACTCCTCTCTAATGCTTTGTGAAGGCAAACAATATGAATATGGCACTATGAGAACTCCCACTAAATGGACACAGAACTGGTTGGTTAAAGAAGAGAGAGAGTAGTGGTGGAAGGGTGTTTTTCAGAATAGAGATTTGTAGCTACTGGTGAGCCGCAGGGATCAGTGCTGGGACCACGGTTGTTTGTAGTATATATAAATGATCTGGAGGAAAATGTGGGTGGTCTGATTAGTAAGTTTGCAGGTGGCATGAAGATTGGCAGAGTTGCTGATAATGCCGTGAATTGTCAGCGAATACAACAGGATACAGATAGATTGGAAACATGGGCACAGAAATGGCAGATGGAGTTTAATCTGGACAAATGTGAGGTGATGCATTTTGGAAGACCAAATCTAGATATGAATTATACTGTAAATGACAGAACCCTTCAGAAGATTAACATACAAAGGAATGTGAGTGTGCGGGTCCACAGTTCCCGAAAAGTAGCAACACAGGTGGCCAAGGTGATTACGAAGGCATATGGCATGCTTGCCTCCATTGAGTATAAGAGTTGAGAAATCATGTTGCAGCTACATAAAACCTAGGCCGCATTTGGAGTATCGCGTGCAGTTCTGGTCACATTATCAGAAGTACGTGGAAGCTTTGGAGAGACTGCAAAGAAGGTTCACCAGGATGTTGCCTGGTCTTGAGGGTGTTGGCTATGAAGAGAGGTTGAATAAATTAGGATTGTTTTCACTGGAAAGACAGAGGCAGAGGGGAGACCTGATAAGGTCTACATATTATGAGAGGCATAAACAGGGTGGATAGTCAGAGGCTTTTTCCAAGGGTGGAAGTGTCAATTACAAGGGGATACAGGTTCTTTCTTCTCTTTGTTCTTTGTGAATGTGCACAGAAGTCTTCACTGACACCAAGTTACTGAATGGAAAATACTGGTCATGTGTTTTTCAGCAACATAACTTGATATTTCCCAGGTTAAGCTTAGCAATGTTACCTCCTCTACTTTTCCAGATAAGGGAAGGGAATGTTATTCGTAGTTATCTCATGTTCTAGATAGCAAGTGAAGACACAATATTAAACAGAACAATTAGCCCAAAAGTCTTATTTTTATCCATGCAAGGAACTATCTCTGCACAGTGGCAGAACTTAAATCAACTCACTGAATGGTGAATTCACAGGCAGAGCCACATTGGCATATGGAGTGCTCCGTGAATGGTCCCATAGAGCTGTACTAGCGGCATAGCCTCTTTTCCAGGAGAATCCTAAATAAATCTGTTCCCTTTCAGATTAGCCAGATCCCCTGCTAGACCCAGATCTCGCCAGATCCCCTGCTAGGCCCAGATCTCCTTATGCTTAAACTTGTGTGTTACAGTTTCCCGAGAAGGTAAACAGTTTCTGAGGTAAAGTTTGGATCTTAAACCTCAATAAGAAAAATTACTGAAGTTATTCCAGAGAATAGGTTTTTAGTTAGAAGGAAAACAACCTTGGCAGTCCTTCTTTTCTCCCTATTACGTTGTGATTACTAACATATTCACAATCTAGTTACACTGCTCATACTGTTATGGGCCAGGGTATAGAGAACCCCAAAGTGCATCATGGAGTTCACCTGACCCACAACTTTTAATAGATTGTGGTTATGGGGAACACAGGGGCCTACTTTTACAGGTGTGGTGCAACAGAGAGTTAAAGTACTTTTAAATTAAAACAATGTTTATTTATGAAACCAGTTAACACTTTATAAACCCACAGTAAACATCTTGGGTCCTTTGGTCGCTGCGCTGCCACCCCAGGGGTCCGCCCCTCGGCCATACCGTTTCCTGTTGCAGCTTCAACAAAGCTCGCTACTGGCTTCTTGTTTCTGCCCTTTTGCACACTTCTGATCCTTTTTTCCCATAAACCAATGCGAGGAAACAGTGCCCAGCTACCTCAACCTAGAAATTTTCTGTTTAAAACCGGAAAAAAAGTCCGAGGGAAAGGTCCAAAAGTCCGACCAGAGCGGGAGCCACCAAATGTGCGACCTACTCCTCCATAGCCGCCACCGGAAGTCCACTCCACAGTAAACATCTTAACAACTATCATCCCCACAGATACAATATTCTATAAGTAACCTTTAATCTTTTCTTGCAACATCCATAAGACAAAAGACCCTTTTTAACACCGAGATCAGGTTTAAAGTCTCTATTGAAAGCAGTTATCACTTTGAAATCACCCAAATGGTCTGGAGACAGTCTTTAGATTGCAGAGATCCTTCGACAGCTGCTTGCTTTTCCTGCAGCTATCCAGCTCTCAATACAAAACTAAAAACCCACAGACTCACACCAGCTTTTGTTCAAAGCAAAAGTGAAAGACAGCCAGTCCAGCTCCACCCACACTCTGACATCACAGCAGCTATTCGATAAATACTAATTTCTTAAAGGTAAATCCACTACAGCCATTTAATAAACACCCAGTTCTTGCAGGTACTCTCACATGACAATACCCATGGGCATATTTGCACATATCCACAAAGGTCAAAAGAGATGTCTCTGGAATGATGCAACCATGGTCAATAAGAGTAATTAGTATTAAATAAATCAAAAGGAAAATATGTATTTAAGAGTTACAACGGGTAATATAACCGAGAACTAAGGATTTAACAAAGTATAGGTGATCAAGAATAACAATAAGACAGACAAAAAAAAAAAAAAATCGAAATCACACTTCAGAAGATACTGTGCAATAGTAAGAGTAGCAGTGGCAAGAGTGATGAGCCTATTAAAAAACACTGTTGCCCTATCTTTAGTCAACACGATTATCATAGAATCCTAGAATCTCTACAATGCAGAAGAAACCCATTCGGCCCATCGAGTCTGCACCAACCCTCTGAAACAGTACTTCACCTAAACTCATTCCCCTGCCATATCCCATTAACCCCTTTATCTAACGTACACATCCTTTTGGACACTAAGGGGCAATTTATCACGGCCAATCCACTTAGCCTGCACATCTTTGGACTGTGGGAGGGAATCGGAACACCCGGAGGAAGCCCATACAGACAAAGGGAGAAAATGAAAACTCCACACAGACAGTGACCCAAGGCCGGAATTGAACACAGGTCTGTGGCGCTATGAGGCAGCAGTGCTAACCATGTGCCACCAGTTTGACTCACACTTTGGAGTCCGGGGTCAGAAGGCAGGTTAGACTTTCGATGACGCTAAAAGTTGGGGCCCCACAGGTGCTCAGAGTGCTCTCACTCTTCCCATTCCTCCTCAATTAATGCTGACAAATCTCCCCAAGATACTGGCCACTGTTCACTTTTAACCAAAACTCATGTTTGCATTTGATTTCCTGATGACAATACACATTGGCTGGACAATCAACATTGCAAAAGAGGTGCTGCAGCAATTGGAGCTCAGTATGGAGATGGAAACGTCTCGGGTGATAGTTGGGGAGCAGGAACTTGGGTATGAACAAAGAAGAGAAGAGAAGCCTGGATCACGTTGATTTTTGACAGCAAACACAAACATAAACTCTCAAAATGCTAACAAGGTGAAAAGCTAACAAGCTGGCAGTAGGCATGAATGTAAAAAGGAAACCATTCAGTGGTTCAGAGTATCACTGTGTTATTTTGGCTGCATCATAAGTGGTCACTTATTTTAACTCACTACTGTCCTTATGGATTTGTATCAGATCAAACTTGTGTTCAACATATGAAAAGTACAAAAATGCTTCCATTTCCATTTGACTAAGGAGTTTCAAACTGATCTTTCACGTGAGGAACTGGGCGTTTAGCAGAAGGAGCTTGATTCTATGTTAATTCTGTCCATACAGTGTTCATAAGAGTTGACGAGAGGCCACAACTGTGAGACCAAAGAGTGTGTGAGAGAATAAAGGGTGAGCTAACAGACAAGTTACAAGACAAACCAGTTAAAAGAAGGGAGGAAAAAAAACAGGATACAAGAGAAACAGGTTGAGCAATAACAGGACTTGGAAGTAGGCAAGATCTTTCTTAAACAGTTCCAATACCTGTAGGTGGCATGCATGAATCTCAAATTACAGCTGAATACGGTGACTGATAAACCCTCATATAGAAAATGAGATACATTCAAATACAGGTATGAACTTGGAATGGGCATACTTGTTTACATGTTCTTACAGTAACTGGACATAGTTCTAAACCAAAAAGAAAAAGCTTTAAATTAATCTTTGCCTTTAATAATGCGGTGGTCTTACTGCCATATCAATCTGCTTTTACCTTCAATCAGTCATATTGTTGATATGGAACATGCTATCCACTGACAAGCTTGTCAAGACTAATCCATTAAGCAGAATAGTCATTTAAAACCTATATATCCATTTAGTATGACCTAAATAGCTTTCCAAGCTAATTAATTTAACCTTGAGTACTAGCAATGTATTCTTTTTGAAACCGATGCTAGTACCTGCTGACTTTTAAATAGCAAAATAATTGTGCAATTACATTATGACATTATAGTAGCTCAAAAATGTCAACATTCATTATATGTGAAACACTTTTTCTAATAACCACTTGAGAGCTCTTCATATACTGAAGGACACCTCAAATCACATTGCAAGGCTGAGAGAACCAAAACAAGGGATTATTGAAAAGCTGTGGGTGGAGTGTGGTGGGGGTGCTGTGCTGAAGGTATAGTTAAAGAGAATATATGGAGACATTTGAAAGCAGGAAAAATAAATAAAGTGACAAACCATCTTGCAATTTGTGATAATCATATTAAAATCACTCACTGAAAATCATACCTACATCTTAGTAGTGAAGACATTTTAAATCACCTTTTGTAATTGTTAATCTTCAAAGTAAGCACAATTTGAGAAAGAAAACCATTAGAGAAACTGTGTTTTCAGTTCCAAGCCCAATCATTGGACTAAGCCTTAACAGGCATATGATACAATTGAGCACTAGGCTGAATATGGAAGCTTCAAAATGGAAATGAGAAAGAGAAGAGAAAGTATGAAAAGAGACTGGAACAGTCGTCTCTCGGCATATAAATAGTAAAATGGTGGTAAAAAGAGGAGGGGGGGGGGATAATTAGGGACCCAAAAGGAGACTTACACATGGAGGCAGGGGGCATGGCTGAATATTAAATCAGTACTTGGCATCCATCCTTAGGAAAGAAGGGGTTGCTTCCCAAGCCACAGTGAAAGACAAGGAAAAGGAAGTGGCATACACTGGATGGGCAAAAATTTGTTAAGAATATTAGGTAGGGTGGTTATACCTAAAGTTGAAAAGTCACCAGGAACAGATTAGATGCAACTGAGGATACGGAGAGAAGGATGAAAATTGCAGAGGCACATCCTCCTTAGGTAGTGGGATGGGAGGTGGTTGGTAGTTTCAAAATCATAGTTTTAGCATGACTATCATTGATAGCTTGCCTCAGAGTGTTTGAATCAATGTTATTTACCAGCATAGATTTAACATGGTCAGAAGCCATTTTGTGCTACGAAGCTATTTCAAGAACGAAACCAGTGACTGCATTATTCAAAAACAACCAATAAATGCATTAGTAAGGCTGGTAATATTACTTGCAACATAAAAATATTACAAATTTTATGATAACCACTTCATAATTAAGTCACGAGAATCGTAAAGTGCTGCCTTCCCAATTCAGGCTGGAAAGATAACATGTACTTTTGTTAACCTTGACTGAAGAAATGAATAGGGCTTTGCTCACAACGTCTCAATTATAAATGCCAGTTATGTTAACCAGTAATTATTATTGAACACTTCAGCTATGTCGCTCACCTTGAATTAGTCTAAGAGGAGCCATGGTTAAGAGAATGTATGTAATTATGGGCCTGTTGGGGAAGTTTGGAGGGTTCTCAGGTTACAAGCTGAATGTAGGGAAAAGTGAGGTATTCCCAGTAAATGAGTGGCACAGCGGGCTAATTTAGGGGGGATGCCATTTACGGTAGTGAGGGATAGGTTTAGGTACTTGGGGATTCAGGTAGCGAGGGAATGGACGGGGGTCCAGAAGTGGAACTTAACAAAGCCGGTGGAGGAGGCCAGGGAGGATCTTAAGAGGTGGGATACACTGTACTTAACATTGGTGGGGAGGGTCCAATTGGTGAAAATAAATATTCTGCCGAGGTTCTTGTGTACCTTTCAGGCTCTCCCAATCTTTATACCAAAGGCCTTTTTTCAGAAGTGGACACAATCATCTCTGACTTTGTATGGGCGGGGAAGGTGCCGAGGGTGGGGAGGACCCTGCTACAGAGGGAGAGGCAGCAGGGGGGGGTTGGCGTTGCCAAACATGCTTCATTATTATTGGGCGGCAAATGCGGACAAGGTGCGGCGGTGGTGGGAAGGAGAAAGGGTAGAGTGGGTTATGATGGAGGAGGAATCTTGTAAAGGGTCTAGTTTGAGAGCTATGGTGACGGCAGCATTGCCAATGGCTCCAAGTAGGTATTCAGGGAGTCCAGTGGTGCAGTCCACGGTGAAGATATGGAATCAGCTGAGGAGGCATTTTAGGGTGGAAGGGATGTCGGTGCTAATGCCGCTGTGCGAAGATCATGGGTTTGAGCCGGGGGGTATGGATAGTGTATACAGGAGGTGGAGGGAAGTGGGACTGGTCAAGGTGAGGGATTTGTATTTGGAGGAAGGGTTCACCTGTCTGGAGGAGCTAAGGGAGAGGGTAGAGCTGCCGAGGGGTAGTGAGTTCAGGTATCTACAGGTTATGGACTTTGCACGAAAGGTCTGGAAGGGGTTCCCTAGATTGCCGGGATACACCCTACTGGAGCGACTGCTGCTTCCGGATGTGGAAGGGGAGGGAAGAATTGGGGATATATACAAGTAGCTGGGGGAGCAGGGAGGCGAGCGGGTGATGAAGATCAAGGAGAAATGGGAGGCGGAGTTGTGAATGGAGATCAATTGGGGAGAATGGTGTGAGGCACTGAGAAGGGTAAACGGGACCTCCTCTTGTGCAAGGATGAGCCTGATACAGTTTAAGGTGGTGCACAGGGTGCATATGACTCGGGCGAGAATGAGTGGGTTCTTTCAGGCGGTAACAGATGAGTGTGCGAGGTGTGGGCGGGGCCAGCGAATCATGTGTATATGTTTTGGAGTTGTGAAAAATTGGGAAGATTTTGGGCGGGAGTGTTCGCGGTCTTAACCAGGATAGTGGAGATGGAGATGGACCCGGACCCTTTGGTGGTGATATTTGGGGTTTCAGAGAAGCCGGAGCTCATGGAGAAGAGGAAGGCCGATGTCTTGGCCTGCGCCTCTCTGATTGCACGGCGACAAATTTTGCTGGAGTGGCGGTCGGCATCACCACCAGGGGTAGCACCATGGTTGGGTGACCTGTATGACTTCCTGCAGTTAGAGAAGATAAAGTATGAGTTAAGGGGTTCAGCAGGGGAGTTTGAGAAAAGGTGGGGGATGTTTGTGACCGTATTTGAGGAGCTGTTCATCGCAGGAGGGTGGGGGGTTGAAAAAGGAGAAAAATCTGTATGGTTGATTGTTGGGAAGAATGTTTCCTGGGGTGTTTATTTGCTGTAAACCTCCTTTGAGACAAGTTTGAATAAAATGCGTTTAAAAAAAAAAGACAATGTATGTAATTAGCTATAATCGATGGGCTGGCTCTTGTTTCACTACTGACAAATTTTGGACCTATTGGTTATTTCTAACAACCTAATTAAGTTGGGTTTACAATATTCTTGAGGAGGTAGAACAGTGGCACAGTGAGGTTAGCCTGCTGCCTCACGGCGCTGAGGTCCCAGGTTCGATCCCAGCTCTGGGTCACTGTCCGTGTGGAGTTTGCACATTCTTCCCGTGTTTGCAAGGGTTTCGCCCCCACAACCCAAAGATGTATAGGGTAAGTGGATTGGCCACGCTAAATTGCCCCTTAATTGGAAAAAATAATTAACTGGGCACAGTATCCTTGAGGTATAAAAGAAAAGTCTCGAGAAGCCATCTTGGGTTAGCAAGTTATCCGCATTCTCGGAGACTTCACTTTACGCTCTGGTCTCAGAAGGGTGGTGAGATTGGTAAGGTTAAGCTTTCTCCTCTTACTGCTCATTACTTTTAATTGACACTGCTTTTAATCTTTTTGACTCGTTACCTTTTCAAATGTTTAACATTCTGAATTCACCAGCTAAAATGTTCATTCTTACCATGTGGTTAAGTCTGTAGAACCTGGTGGGATTTACAATTAGGGAGTTATTGGAAACAGGTGAATCCCATAAATCTTAAAGGGGGTGGAGTGGCAGCTGGAAAATTGCAAATATTATCTGGAAGAGTAAAACCAGCAATATCAGCATTAAATCATGGACTAAAAAGGACAGTTGGTGTTTTGCTGAGTGACAGGAACACAATAGTAATAATGACCAGTTTTTTTCAGACTGGATGAAGGTACACTGTGCAAGAGAGGTTAGCATCAAGACCCATGCTTTTTCTGCTTTATATTAATAAACCTAATGTGCATAATGCTATTACTGTCCCTTTTATTGCATGAACCATAGCTTTGCTAACTCGTCTGGGACTTTATCAAATGCCGTTTGAAAGTCCTTGTACGCTACATCAGCCACATTATCCTCATCAATTTGATCTACAAATTCTTAATATTTTCTTAATTAGTCCTAATTTTTCCAAATGGCTTAAACTTATCCCAAATGTTAATTTCTAAAAGCTTTCATTGACTAAACTGACTGTAATTACTGGTTTTGAGAAATGGTCACAGACAAGCTTTAGATTTATTGTCACGTGTACCAAGGCACAGTGAAAAGTATTGTTCTGCATACAGTCCAGGCATATCGTTCCATACATGAAAAACATAGGACATACGATAAAATACATAGACATCAGGTGAAGCATACAGAGTGTAGTGCTACATAGTAGAGAAGATGCCCGGAGAGATCAGTTAAGTCCATAAGAGGGTCATTCAGGAGTTTGGTAACAGCAGGGAAGAAGCTGTTTTTGAATCGGTTGCGTATTCTCCGACCTTTGTACCTCCCGCCCGATGGAAGAGGTTGGAAGAGAGAATAACTTGGGTGGCAGGGGTCTTTGATTATGCTGCCCGCTTTCCCAAGGCAACGGGAGGTGTAGGCAGAGTCAATGGATGGGAGGCGGGTTTGCGTGACGATTGGGCTGTGTTCATGATTCTGTAGCATTAACTTGGTTTCTCTCGCCACGGGTGTTGCTAGACTTGCTAAGTATTCCTGGCATTTTCTGTTTTTATTCAGATTTCCAACACATGAAATCTTTTGCTTCTGCATCATTGGAGTAAGGTCTTTTTAAAGAACTGTTCATACACTACAGAAATACTAATTGCAGCCATGGCACTGTAGACTCAGATTCAGAAGCTAAGGGTTCACAAAAACCAAGGCTGACACTTCCTCATGCAATACTGAGGGAGGTAGTAATCTCTAGCACCATAACCCCATCTAACCTTTAGAAACGGGCAATTTGGCATAGCCAACACACCTAATCTACACATCTTTGGACTGTGGCAGGAAACTGGAACACCCTGAGGAAACCCACGCAGAAATCGGG
Organism: Scyliorhinus canicula; assembly: GCF_902713615.1. Taxonomy (NCBI): domain Eukaryota; kingdom Metazoa; phylum Chordata; class Chondrichthyes; order Carcharhiniformes; family Scyliorhinidae; genus Scyliorhinus; species Scyliorhinus canicula. The sequence goes on from NC_052150.1 coordinate 121,246,689, forward strand.
AGAAGTGCAAACTCAACACAGTCACGCAAGGTCGAAATCAAACCAGGGTCCCTGGTGCTGTGAGACAGCAGTGCCACCCACAGACGTCGTCTCCTTTCATGTGAGGTGTTGAGTGAGGTCTCAGCTACACTCAGGTAGATATAAAAAGACCTAGTGCCGCTATATTGACTAGGAGCTGGGGAGTTATTCCCATTGTCCTGGACCATATTCACCACCAATCAATATCAGAAAAATAAATTACCTAGTCAATAGCACAATTTAGGAGCTTGCTGTGTACAGTTAGCTGAGGTATTTTCCAAATGATAATAGTGAACATACTTCAAAAATACTTTATTGGCAGTAAAGTGATTTGGGGGCTCTGTGGTTGTGAAAGGCACAAGTGCAAGCCCCTTTTCCCCCCACTTTATAGCATGTTTAGAAGCAGTTCCACTTTTCACATTTTGCTGATTCTTTTCCTCACATGTACACATTTCTTAAAGAAAGATAAATCATTTTTGTTGATGTAATAGTCACTGATGGTGTTTATAAACTACTCAGGCTCACGTTATTGGAAAACTGTTAATTGCTGTAACAATGGATAATGAATGTATAAAAAATGAATCATGAACACAGACTTGTAAAGGGCATGACTAATTTCGTTTGAGGTCATGACCAAACATATACACTACATGAATGTTTAAAAAAAAATAAAGTCAGAGTACCCAATTCCTTTCTTTCTAATTAAGGGGCAATTTAGCATGGCCAATCCACCTACCCTGCACATCTTTGAGTTGTGGGAGTGAGGTGAGACCCACGCAGACACAGGGAATGTGCAAACACCACACAGTGACCCGGGGCCGAGATTGAACCCAGGTCCTCAGCGCCATGAGGCAGCAATGCTAACCACTGCATCACCGCGCCGCCCTGCACTACATGAGTGTAGTGGAGATAATCTATTTGAAGTTTCAATAATGTAATTCACAAAGTGCACATCAGAGGCGTTTTGCAAAGATTAAAGTCTGTAGTATAAAGGTGACAGCAGTGAAGAATGCAACACAAAGAGTAGGAGTAAAGGGATGAGTTCAGTGCAGCAAGATACAGCGAACAGGGTGCTAAAGGAACTGTGCTTAGACTATTCACTACATATACAATAAATAATTTTGAATATTGAAAATTGTTAGCAAAACAAACTCAGCATGTGACAAATCAAAGACAACTGTAAAAGATGAGAATACAGGACAAACAGAAGTCAACGTAGATAAAAGTAATATGTGAGAAAGAGAACAAAAAATGAAATTATGGTGCTGGATTCTCCATTTCTGCGTCTAAGTGCTGACACCAATGGAGAATCCGTGGACTTTCACGTCAGAAAAATCGGGGCCAAACCCACACTGATTCTGTTACTGGTGAGAGGATAACACCGATGCCGCGTGGAACACCATCGAAACCCAAAAAAAACGGAATTGCAGGGTCCGTGATGGACATTCGCAGAGCTGACAAGCTGCAGCCCCGCTTAAACAGTACTGCCCACATACACACACACTAATCGGGGTGAAGAGATGGCACAGGTTGTGCTGTAGCACCCATACAGTTAATGGGTGGGCTGGGGCCAGAGAGCACCCAGGCAGGTGGCTGGTGGGCCACCTATACAACCCAGGGCATCAGGTTTAAAGTGGGCAGTCAGCAGCCTACCCATAATCTATATTGTAAGTTGTCAATAAGGTCAAGGTACAGAATTACTCAGAATTGCTGTTGCAGGAATTTTTACAAGTTGCATTTTCATGTGGAAAAAACAATAGAACAGATGAATCTGGTTCTGAGAATTATATGAGTGCAAGGACAACATAAACACATGTTTAATTAGCTCCTTTTCACAGATTCAAGACATCACAAATCGTTTTACACCCACTTTTAAGGTGTAGGAAATGCAGCAGTTAAATTGCACACCGCCAGGCCTCATCGCAGCAGTGAAATTATCTGTTTTTTTAAGTGATGTTAATTGAGGGATAAATATGGGGCAAGACACTATCATGAAGAACTGACTTGGCCTTTAAATAAGGGCCATCGGGTCTCTGACGCTCCACTAAGGTAGCAGTTTTGGCCACTGTTTAACATCCCATCTGAAAGTCAGCACCTGCAAAATACTCATTGATGTATCAGACATCATTTATGTGCTCTAATCTCTGGAGTGGGTCTCGAATCCAAAGCCTGTCTGACTCGGTGACAAGAATGTTCCAGCGAATCACAACTGACTCTGAGAACTTCTATGGAATAAATAAGTTAGGCCATAGCTGGGAGCACAATGTGCACTTTCTGGGCCCTCCCCTTACAAAAAGATAATTAGAGTCATTGTAAAGCTGTACCACAGATTTAATAAGCTTTTTAAAAAATTTTTAGAGTACCCAATTCATTTTTTCCCAATTAAGAACATAGAACATTACAGCGCAGTACAGGCCCTTTGGCCCTCGATGTTGCGCCGACCACTCTAAAGCCCATCTACACTATTCCCTTATCATCCATATGTTTATCCAATGACCATTTAAATGCCCTTAGTGTTGGCGAGTCCACTACTGTTGCAGGCAGAACATTCCACGCTCTTACTACTCTCTGCGTAAAGATAGATAGATAGAGAAATACAGCACAGAACAGGCCCTTCGGCCCACGATGTTGCGCCAAACTTTTGTCCTAGGTTAATCATAGAATTTTGGACAATTTGTCATGGCCAATCCACCCAACCTGCACATCTTTGGACTGTGGGAGGAAACCGGAGTACCCGGAGGAAACCCACGCAGTCACGGGGAGGATGTGCAGACTCCACACAGACAGTGACCCAAGTCGAAATCGAACTTGGGACCCTGGAGCTGTGAAGCAATTGTGCTATCCACAATGCTACCGTGCTGCCCTTAAGAAGTTAACCTACACTCCCTTATTCTACCCTAATCCAAGTACCTATCCAATAGCCGTTTGAAGGTCCATAAATTTTCCGACTCAACTACTACCACAGGCAGTGCATTCCATGCCCCCACTACTCTCTGGGTAAAGAACCTACCTCTGACATCCCCTCTATATCTTCCACCATTTATCTTAAATTTATGTCCCCTTGTAATGGTGTGTTCCACCCGGGGAAAAAGTCTCTGACTATCTACTCTATCTATTCCCCTGATCATCTTATAAACCTCTATCAAGTCGCCCCTCATCCTTCTCCGTTCCAATGAGAAAAGGCCCAGCACCCTCAATCTTTCCTCGTATGACCTACTCTCCATTCCAGGCAACATCCTGGTAAATCTCCTCTGCACCTTTTCCAAAGCTTCCACATCCTTCCTAAAATGAGGTGACCAGAACTGCACACAGTACTCCAAATGTGGCCTGACCAAGGTTTTGTACAGCTGCATCATCACCTCACGGCTCTTAAATTCAATCCCTCTGCTAATGAACGCTAGCACACCATAGGCCTTCTTCACAGCTCTATCCACTTGAGTGGCAACTTTCAAAGAACAATGAACATAGACCCCAAGATCTCTCTGCTCCTCCACATTGCCAAGAACCCTACCATTAACCCTGTATTCCGCATTCAGATTTGTCCTTCCAAAATGGACAACCTCACACTTGTCAGGGTTAAACTCCATCTGCCACTTCTCAGCCCAGCTCTGCATTCTATCTATGTCTCTTTGAAGCCGACAACAGCCCTCCTCACTATCCACAACTCCACCAATCTTCGTATCATCTGCAAATTTACTGACCCACCCTTCAACTCCCTCATCCAAGTCGTTAATGAAAATCACAAACAGCAGAGGACCCAGAACTGATCCCTGCGGTACGCCACTGATAACTGGGCTCCAGGCTGAATATTTGCCATCCACCACAACTCTCTGTCTTCTATCGGTTAGCCAGTTTGTTATCCAACTGGCCAAATTTCCCACTATCCCATGCCTCCTTACTTTCTGCATAAGCCTACCATGGGGAACCTTATCAAATGCCTTACTAAAATCCATGTACACTACATCCACTGCTTTACCTTCATCCACATGCTTGGTCACCTCCTCAAAGAATTCAATAAGACTTGTAAGGCAAGACCTACCCCTCACAAATCCGTGCTGACTATCCCTAATCAAGCAATGCCTTTCCAGATGCTCAGAAATCCTATCCCTCAGTACCCTTTCCATTACTTTGCCTACCACCGAAGTAAGACTAACTGGCCTGTAATTCCCAGGGTTATCCCTATTCCCTTTTTTGAACAGGGGCACGACATTCGCCACTCTCCAATCCTCTGGTACCACCCCTGTTGACAGCGAGGATGAAAAGATCATTGCCAACGGCTCTGCAATTTCATTTCTTGCTTCCCATAGAATCCTTGGATATATCCCGTCAGGCCCGGGGGACTTGTCTATCCTCAAGTTTTTCAAAACGCGCAACACATCTTCCTTCCTGACAAGTATCTCCTCAAGCTTATCAGTCTGCTTCACGCTGTCCTCTCCAACAATATGGCCCCTCTCATTTGTAAATACTGAAGAAAAATACTTGTTCAAGACCTCTCCTATCTCTTCAGACTCAATACACAATCTCCCGCTACTGTCCTTAATCGGACCTACTCTCACTCTAGTCATTCTCATATTTCTCACGTATGTGTAAAAGGCCTTGGGGTTTTCCTTGATCCTACCCGCCAAAGATTTTTCATGCCCTCTCTTAGCTCTCCTAATCCCTTTCTTCAGTTCCCTCCTGGCTATCTTGTATCCCTCCAGTGCCCTGTCTGAACCTTGTTTCTTCAGCCTTACATAAGTCTCCTTCTTCCTCTTAACAAGACATTCAACCTCTCTTGTCAACCATGGTTCCCTCACTCGACCATCTCTTCCCTGCCTGACAGGGACATACATATCAAAGACACGCAGTACCTGATCCTTGAACAAGTTCCACATTTCACTTGTGTCCTTCCCTGACAGCCTATGTTCCCAACTTCTGCACTTCAATTCTTGTCTGACAGCATTGTATTTACCCTTCCCCCAATTATAAACCTTGCCCTGTTGCTCGCACCTATCCCTCTCCATTACTAAAGTCAAGGTCACAGAATTGTGGTCACTACCTCCAAAATGCTCCCCCACTAACAAATCTATCACCTGCCCTGGTTCATTACCAAGTACTAAATCCAATATGGCCTCCCCTCTGGTCGGACAATCTACATACTGTGTTAGAAAAGCTTCCTGGACACACTGCACAAACACTACCCCATCCAAACTATTTGATCTAAAGAGTTTCTACTCAATGTTTGGGAAGTTGAAGTCGCCCATGACTACTACCCTGTGACTTCTGCACCTTTCCAGAATCTGTTTCCCAATCTGTTCCTCCACATCTCTGCTGCTATTGGGGGGCCTATAGAACACTCCCAACAAGGTGACTGCTCCTTTCCTATTTCTAACTTCAACCCATATTACCTCAGTAGGCAGATCCCCCTCGAACTGTCTTTCTGCAGCTGTTATACTATCTCTAATTAACAATGCCACCCCCCCACCTCTTTTACCATCCTCCCTAATCTTGTTGAAACATCTATAACCAGGGACCTCCAACAACCATTTCTGCCCCTCTTCTATCCAAGTTTCCGTGATGGCCACCACATCGTAGTCCCAAGTACCGATCCATGCATTAAGTTCACCCACCTTATTCCTGATGCTTCTTGCATTAAAGTATACACACTTCAACCCATCTCCTTGCCTGCAAGTACTCTCCTTTGTCATTGTTACCTTCCCCACTGCATCACTACGTGCTTTGGCGTCCTGACTATCGTCTACCTTAGTTGCTGGACTACAGATCCGGTTCCCATTCCCCTGCCAAATTAGTTTAAACCCTCCCGAAGAGTACTAGAAAACCTCCCCCCCAGGATATTGGTGCCCCTCTGGTTCAGATGCAACCCGTCCTGCTTGTACAGGTCCCACCTTCCCCAGAATGCGCTCCAATTATCCAAATACCTGAAGCCCTCCCTCCTACACCATTCCTGCAGCCACGTGTTCAACTGCACTCTCTCCCTATTCCTAGCCTCGCTATCACGTGGCACCGGCAACAAACCAGAGATGACAACTCTGTCTGTCCTGGCCCTTAACTTCCAGCCTAACTCCCTAAACTTGTTTATTACCTCCACACCCTTTTTCCTACCTACATCGTTGGTACCAATGTGCACCACGACTTCTGGCTGCTCACCCTCCCCCTTCAGGATCCTGAAGACACGATCAGAGACATCCCTGGCCCTGGCACCCGGGAGGCAACATACCTTTCGGGAGTCTCGCTCGCGACCACAGAATCTCCTATCTATTCCCCTAACCATTGAATCTCCTATTACTATTGCTTTTCTATGCTCCCCCCTTCCCTTCTGAGCCCCAGAGCCAGACTCAGTGCCAGAGACCTGGCCGCTGGGGCCTTCCCCCGGTAGGTCATCCCCCCCAACAGCATCCAAAACGGTATACTTGTTTTGAATGGGAATGGCCACGAGGGATCCCTGCACTGTCTGCCTGTTAGTTTTCTTTCCCCTGACTGTAACCCAACTACTCTTGTCCAGTACCTTTGGTGTGGCTACCTCCCTGTAACTCTTCTCTATGACCCCCTCTGCCTCCCGGATGATCCGAAGTTCATCCAGCTCCAGCTCCAGTACCTTAACACGGTCTCTGAGGAGCTGGAGTTGGGTGCACTTCCCGCAGGTATAGTCAGCGGGGACACCAGTGGTATCCCTCACCACCCACATCCTACAGGAGGAGCATGCAACTGCCCTAGCCTCCATCCCCTCTTACTTTACAGAATTAGCTGCCCCGTGGACCAACTGGACCTCCGCCCTCCGACTCTACTTCCAGTCAGCTGTACTCTAAACTCCTGGCTCCCTTTACGCTCTTTGATAAATATATGAAATTAAATGTCAGGAGCACCTTACTCCCTCCTCACCTAACTCCCTCAGTCACCAAACTCTCACTGTAGCACTCAAATGCCACAAGCTCAGCACTCAGTGCAAACAAAGTCTGCACTGTATCTAGCCCCTATTTATACTGTGACTCTAGCTTCTAAAAACTGGCCTAATGCAATTAACTAATTAACAAGCTCCAGCTGCAAGTAAGTCCAAGTAGAACCTTGTTTAAACCTGATTCAAAATTCACCTTCTTATAGACCAAACAGCAACTTTTAAGTTAATTAACTAAATAAAAGAAATACTAGACTTTAAATAACCCTTATACTCCCTCAGTCACCAAACTCTCACTGTAGCACTCAAATGCCACAAGCTCAGCACTCAGTGCAAACAGAGGTAAAGAACCTACCTCTGACATCTGTCCCATATCTATCTCCCCTCAATTTAAAGCTATGTCCCCTCGTGCGAGACATCACCATCCGAGGAAAAAGGCTCTCACTGTCCACCCTATCTAATCCTCCGATCATCTTGTATGCCTCAATTAAGTCACCTCTTAACCTTCTTCTCTCTAACGAAAACAGCCTCAAGTCCCTCAGCCTTCCCTCATAAGATCTTCCCTCCATACCAGGCAAAATCCTGGTAAATCTCCTCTGCACCCTTTCCAATGCTTCCACATCCTTCCTATAATGCAGCAACCAGAATTGCACGCAATACTCCAAATGCGGCAGCACCAGAGTTTTGTACAGCTGCAACATGACCTCGTGTCTCCGAAACTCAATCCCTCTACCAATAAAAGCTAACACAAAGTACGCCTTCGTAACAAACCTCTCAACCTGGGTGGCAACTTTCAGGGATCTATGTACATGGACACCGAGATCGCTCTGCTCATCCACACTACCAAGAATCTTACCATTAGTCCAGTACTCTGTCTTCCTGTTGTTTCTTCCAAAATGAATCACCTCACACTTTCTGCATTAAACTCCATTTGCCACCTCTCAGCCCAGCTCTGCAGTTTATCTATTTCCCTCTGTAACTTGTAACATCCTTCCGCACTGTCCACAACTCCACCGACTTTAGTGTCATCTGCAAATTTACTCACCCATCCTTCTACGCCCTCCTCCAGGTAATTTATAAAAACGACAAACAGCAGTGGCCCCAAAACAGATTGTTGTGGTACACCACTAGTAACTGGACTCCAGGCTGAACATTTCCCATCAGCCACCACCCTTTGTCTTCTTCCAGCTAGTCAATTTCTGATCCAAACTGCTAAATCACCCTGAATCCCACGCCTCCGTATTTTCTGCAAAAGCCTACCGTGGGGAACCTTAACAAATGCTTTACTGAAATCCATATACACATCAACTGCTTTACCCTCATCCACCTGTTTGGTCACCTTCTCAAAGAACTCAATAAGGTTTGTGAGCCACGGCCTACCTTTCACAAAACTGTGTTGACTATTTCTAATTGAATTATTCCTTTCCAGATGATTATACATCCTCTTATAAACCTTTCCAAGACTTTGCCCCAACAGAAGTAAGGCGCACTGGTCTATAGTTACCAAGGTTGCCTCTACTCCCCTTCTTGAACAAGGGGACAACATTTGCTATCCTCCAGTCTTCTGGCACTATTCCTGTAGATAATGATGACATAAAGATCAAAGCCAAAGGCCCAGCAATCTCCTCCCTAGCTTCCCAGAGAATCCTAGGATAAATCCCATCCGGCCCAGGGGACTTATCTATTTTCTCACTTTCCAGAATTGCGAACAACTCCTCCTTATGAACCTCAAGCCCTTCTAGTCTAGTAGCCTGTATCTCAGTATTCTCCTCGACAACATTGTCTTTTTCCTGTGTGAATACTGATGAAAAATATTCATTTAGCACCTCTCCTATCTCTTCGGACTCCACGCACAACTTCCCACTACTGTCTTTGACTGGCCCTACTCTTGCCCTAGTAATTTTTATTCCTGACATATCTATAGAAAGCTTTAGGGTTATCCTTGATCCTACTTGCCAAAGACTTCTCATGTCCCCTCCTCTTAGCTCTCTTTGGGTCCATCCTAGCTAACTTGTAACTCTCGAGCGCCCCAACTGAACCTTCACGCCTCTTGACAAGTGTTTCAACTACTTTAGTAACCCACGGTTCCCTCGCTCAACCACTTCCTCCCTGCCTGACAGGTACATCCTTATCAAGAGCATGCAGACGCTGTTCCTTGAACAAGCTGCACATTTCAATTGTGCCCATATGCTGCAGTTTCCCTCCCCATTCAATGCATCCCAAGTCTTGCCTCATCGCATCATAATTGCCTTTCCCCCAGATATAACTCTTGCCCTGCGGTATATACCTATCCCTTTCCATCACTAAAGTAAACGTAATCGAATTCTGCTCACTATCACCAAAGTGCTCACCTACCTCCAAATCGAACACCTGTCCTGGTTCATTACCCAGTACCAAATCCAATATGGCCTCGCCTCGCGTTGGCCTATCTACTGTGTCAGGAAACCCTCCTGCACACATTGGACAAAAACGGACCCATCTAAAGTACTCTAACTATAGCGTTTTCAGTCAATATTGGGAAAGTTAAAGTCCCCCATAACAACTACCCTGTTACTTTCGCTCCTATCCAGAATCATCTTTGCAATCCTTTCCTCTACATCTCTGGAACCTTTTGGAGGCCTATAGAAAACCCTCAACAGGGTGACCTCTCCTTTCCTGTTTTTAACCTTAGCCCATACTACCTCAGTAGACAGGTCCTCATCAAACGTCCTTTCTGCCACCGTAATACTGTCCTTGACTAACAATGCCATCCCTCCCCCTCTTTAACCACCTTCCCTGAGCTTACTGAAATATCTAAACCCCGGCATCTGCAACAACCATTCCTGTCCCTGCTCAATCCATGTCTCCGAAATGGCCACAATATCGAAGTCCCAGGTACCAACCCATGCTGCAAGTTCACCCACCTTATTCCGGATGCTCCTGGCATTGAAGTAGACACACTTTAAACCACCTTCCTGCCTGCCGGTTCACTCCTGCAACTTTGAAACCTTACTCATGACCTCACTACTCTCAACCTCCTGTATACTGGAGCTACAATTCAGGTTCCCAATCCCCTACTGAACTAGTTTAAACCCTCCCGAAGAGCATTAGCAAATTTCCCCCCCAGGATATTGGTACCCCTCTGGTCCAGCTGTAGATCATCCTGTTTGTAGAGATCCCACCTACCCCAGAATGAGCCCCAATTATCCAGGAATCTGAAACCCTCCCTCCTGCACCATCCCTGTAGCCACGTGTTTAGCTGCTCTCTCTCCCTATTCCTCGTCGCGCTAGCACATGGCACAGGTAACAACCCAGAGATAATAACTCTGTTTGTCCTAGATCTAAGTTTCCACCCTAGCTCCCTGAATTCCTGCCTTACACCCTATCCCTTTTCCTACCTATGTCGTTGGTACCTATGTGGACCACGACTTGGGGCTGCTCCGCCTCCCCCTTAAGGATCCTGAAAACACGATCCGAGAAATCGCGGACCCTGGCACCTGGGAGGCAACACACCAACCGCCAGTTTCTCTCGTTCCCACAGCATCTCCTATCTATCCCCCCTAACTATGGAGTCTCCAATGACTAATGCTCTACTCCTCTCCCCCCTTCCCTTATGAGCAACAGGGACAGAGTCTGTGCCAGAGACCTGTACCCCATGGCTTACCCCTGGTAAGTCCCCCCCCCACCAGTATCCAAAGCGGTATACTTGTTACTAAGGGGAACGACCACAGAGGATCCCTGTACTGACTGCTTCCTCCCAGCCCCTCTCACCGTCACCCATCTATCTTTATTCTTTGGAGTAACTACATCCCTGAAGCTTCTATCTATGACCACCTCTGCCTCCCGAATGATCCGAAGTTCATCCAGCTCCAGTTCCCTAACACGGTTTCTGAGGAGCACGTGTGCACGTCCCACAGATGAAATCAGCAGGGACATTGACGGCGTCCCTCACCTCAAACATTCTGCAGGAGGAACATTGTACTGCCTTCCCTGCCATCCCCTCTAGATAAAACAAGAAAAAGAAAGGAAGAGCTTACCTGATATTCACTCAACCCCTTAGGTTAGAGGTGGAGGAAGGGTGGGGGACACTACAAGTGTAATGTCTCGGGTTTAGCAATTAAGGGGCAATTTAGCATGGCAATCCACCTACCCTGCACATCTTTGGGTTGTGGGAGCGAAACCCACGCAAACACGCGTTGGGCAGCACTGTGGCTTAACAGCGCCAGGGTCCCAGGTTCAATTCCCCGCTGGGTCACTGTCTGTGCCGCGTCTGCACGTTTTCCCTGTGTCTGCATGGGTTTCCTCCAGGTGCTCCGGTTTCCTCCCACAGTCCAAAGACGTGCAGGTTAGATGGATTGGCCATGATATATTGCCCTTAGTGACCAAAAGGTTTAGGAGGGGTTATTGGGTTACGGGGATAGGGGGAAAGTGAGGGCTTAAAGTGGGTCGGTGAAGACTCAATTGGCCGAATGGCCTCCTTCTGCACTGTATGTTCTATGTAACATGGAGAGAATGTGCAAACTTCCTATGGATAGTGACCCAGAATCGAACCTAGGACCTCGGCGCCGTGAGGCAGTAATGCTAACCACTGCGCCACCGTGCTGCCCTCTGGATTTACTAAGCTAATATCTGGGATGTGAAGCTATTAGTTCTGTAGAAAGCCTTGGGAAATGTAGAATATATTCAGTGGTGCATATAACATCCAAGGGACATATTTATATTTACACCAGAGGTCTGACAGAGATAATAGTGAAAAAGTATTCTTGTTGGTCAAAGAACTGGTAATAAGATAGATATGAATTTAAAATTGGCAGATGAAGCATAAAGTTAAAAAAATGTTTTCAGATGATAGTGAATGAAAGGTGTTCCTACAAGTCACAATTGAAGTCCGGTCAATTAACATTTCAGAGGAAATAATAAATGTATTGAAAGGTAGATGGAAGTCGTACTTAAATAAGACATTTTTTAATTAATTTTTTATTCATGAGATGCGGACGTCGCTATCATTTATTGCCCAAACTTAAACACCTTCTTGAACTGCTGGAGTGCATGTGGTGCAGGTACACACACAAGTGTTTTTGGTAGGGAGTTCAGAATTCTGACCCAATGACGAAGAAACAGTGTTACATTTCAAAGCCAGGATGTTGAGTTGGAAGGGAACTTGCAGATGGTGGTGTTCCCATGCACCTGTTGTCCTTTTTCTTCTCAACAGTAGAGGTCCAGGATTTGAACGGTGATTTCAGAAGAAGGCTCGGTGTGATTCTGCCATGCTTCTTGTAAATGATATATACTGCAGCAACGGTGTGCCAGTCGTCGAGGTAGTAAATGTTTAAGGTGGTTGGCGTACTGGCAATCACAAGGGCTGCTTTTCCCTGGATGGGCTCAAATTCTTGAATATTGTTGGAGCAGTATCCATTGAAGTGGGGCATCTTCAACCACATTCCAGAATTATACCACGTAGATGGGTGTTCAGGCTTTGGGAAGTCAGGCAGAATACCCAGCTTGATGTGTCCTTGTAGCCAGTGTTTGAGGGAGCTGATCCAGTTAAGTTTCTGGTCACAGATTAATGGATATTAATGGTGAAAAGATTCAGTTATAGTAATGCCTACCACTTGAAGGGGAGGTGGTTAGACTCTCTTATTAAAGACCGTCATTGCCTGGCATTTGTACAGCACAAATGTTACTTGCCACTTCTCAGCCCAAGCCAGAATGATATACAAGTCTTCTTGCAAGCACACACTTCATGATCTGAGGATTTGTGAATGCAATCATTAACAAATGACTATCCCGTGTTCAGTTTTGCTCCCACTGAACACTGACCTCGGTTCTCCTATTAACACATTCTGGTATTCTACCTTTGCTACTATTCAGTCCCTAATGACACTATTACAACCTCTTAGACTCATGTCCTTGACATATTTGTCAATCTCTCCTTAACTCTGACCTATCACTGACTTTCCATTTTACCTCACCCCCTCTGCAAGTATATAGTTCATCACATTTCTATCTTTGGAAATAGACCAAGGACAGAAAAGTTTCCACCGAGGCAGGCTTTGGAAAAGGAGTTTAGAACAGATGTCCTACAAGAAAAATTGTTTTCTAAGTGCAAATATTGCCTTTGTCTGCCTGTGAAAGTGGCATGAGAGCTGCATGTTCTGTTACAGTTGTTTAATGAGAACTCGTGTGTTAAGGTTAAGAAACTGTATGCAATCAGTTATTGTTCAGGTTGAAGTTTAAATATTGTCTTTTAATAAAGTTTGTTAATAAAATAACCAAGCCCTATTTTTCATATTATCCCGCCTGGAATAAATCGAATTTTACAGAGCATTTTTAAAAGTTATGGCTCTGGTTCAGCCTCTTAGCCACTGTTGAGAGCTGACCAGGAATCTGTAACAGATTCAAAATCTTAACTCTGTTTCCCTCCCCACAGATGCTACCAGACCTGCTGAGTTTATCCAGTATTTTCTGTTTTTACATCAACAAACATCTCTACATCTAGCTTTATGATAGAGGCACGGTGAATGCTGAAGTAGATGAAAATGATAATAGGCCTCAGGCCTGAAGAACTTCTGTAGTGAAATTCAAGGCTTGAAATGATTTGCCTCTAACAGCCACAGCCACCTTTCTTTGTGCTAGGTATGACTCTAGCTCATACAGAGTTTCCTATTTATGCCAATTTTACTGGGTCTTCTTGATGTCATTCCCTGTCAAATGCTACCTTCTTCAAAATGGCAGTCAGTCTCACTTCACCTCTGGTGTTTAGCTTTCTTTCCATATTTGGACCACGGCGATAATGAGGTCTGGAATCAAGTGGTCTTTTTGGAGCCCAAAGTTACATCAGTGGACAGGTTATTGGTAAGTGTCACTTCATGGCACTGTCAACAAAACCTTCCATAACAAAAGACAATGAATCCTGGACAATCACAGCAGGTCTGACAGCATCTGTGGAGAGAGAAGGGAACTAATGTTTTGAGTCTGGATGACTCTTTGCCAAAGCTGGAGAACCGGAAATAGGATCAGATTTATACTGTTTGGAGGTGGTGGGGCTGGATAGAGGGCCAGTGATAGGTGGACATTGACAACGATGTCGTGGACAGAAAGACAAAAGGAATGTAAATGGGAGTGATTAAGGCTAAGAAGGGTGCTGATAGCGGCACAAGGAGAACAACCTTCCATAACTTTGCTGACGATCGAGAGTAGACTGATGAGGCAGCAATTGGCTGGATTGGATTTGTCCTGCTTTTTGTTGGCAAATCTGATATTGAGTTGGGATAGACATAATGGGCCAAGTGGTCTCCAGTGCCGAAAATCGGATAATTCTATGGGTGTGAAATATTTTGGCAGAAGCACAAAACTGACTCCATCATTACCAATGGATAATTAAAACCATTCGGGATGTATAATGGTGCGCAGTGTTAACATCCATTTATACCACAGGCAAAGTAAAATTTTACTGCCACTTCGCATCCCCTTTCCCCCCCCCCATTTTCAGCTTTCAATTTTCTCTCTTTACAGCAGCTCATGTGGTAAGACCACTCTTAATAGTTCATCTAAATAATGTATAATTATTAAAAGCAACTGTTGTAATTGCAGCCTTCCAAGTTTGCATAGTAATGTTGTCACAAAACCTCATAATAGAAAAAAGGTTACAGAATGATGGGTTGATTTACATAGATTCCAAGGATAATTCATTCCACTAAAAAAAAGTTTCTCACAAGAGTTGTCACAAGTAATTTTGAATACATCTACCATTTTATGGAAATGTTATTCCCATTTGTGAAATTATAATTTTTTACAATGATGTATGCCATTTCTATTTTGTTCTAAATACAAAAATCCAGAGTTTACAAATTAATGCATCACTTGGTACACAAGGAATGCAAAATACCTGGTTTCATAATTTGGACCATATCTAAAATGGAACAAATTATATTTTGACATTTACTTGGAGATTAGAGACACCAGTAGAATCTTGTGGAAACAAGCCAGCTGGAAAAGTCGGTGAGAGATCACCGCTGACTCCACCAAATCATGAGCCAATCAGGTAATTGAGAGGGCACCAGCGATCCTACCCCTGGAGACAGAAAGCCTTGCCGCTGAGAGCTGTCAACTTCTGCTTGTCCAGCAGCTCTTTTGCTCAGCAACATCACTGAGGAGGTACCAGTTGCTGCTGGAATGACAGCACTGAGGACCCAGGATAAAGGAGTGATCCAGACCACAGGTAAGAGTGTTTTCAAGGGATCGGGGTTATGGGGGACGGGGTCTGCAGGAGGAGTCAGCAGCAAGGGCAGGGGTGATTCTCAGTGTGCCTCAGTGGTCGGCACAGTGGCAGTGGTTAGCATTGCTGCCTCACAGCTCCAGGGTCCCTGGTTAAATTCCGGCCTTGGGTCAGTGTGTGGAGTTTGCACTTTCTCCCAGTGTCTGCGTGGGTTTCCTCCGAGTGCTCCCTCCGAGTGCTCCGGTTTCATCCCACAGTCCAAAATTGTGTGGATTTGGTGGATTGGCCATGCTAAATTGCCCCTTAGTGTCCAAAAGGTTAGCTGGAGTTACTGGGTTACGGGAATAGGGTGGAGGTGTGGGCTTAAGTAGAGTGCTCTTTCCAATGGCCGGCGGAGACTCGATGGGCCGAATGGGCTCCTTCTGCACTGCAGATTCTATGATTCTCAATCAGTAACTGAGTGCCTTTCCAAAAGGGGCACACCCATCCCGCCAGCAGACCACAAGTAACCCTGCAAATGTCATGCTCCATTAAAGGCCAACTCCCTGTGTGCAATGGGGTTAATGTTAGCAGCAGTAAGGTGAGGTCCTTATGTGGGTATTAATTGCCCATACAAATACCTCAATTGACACCAGGGCAGGAAGGCGGCTCATGATCATGCACAGCCTTCCCACCGTGGACCTAATTGGGTTGGGCCAGGAAGGTGGCAGGTTCCTCACCCTCCAACCTCCTGCCTGATTAAATACCCTCCGTCTCCAAACACAGGTCAATAAGATTTCGCGCAAAGTTTAAAATCTCAAATAGGAAACATCTGTTGCATGCACTCCTGTCAGCAAAATAAGTGCTGTAATCAAGCGTAGCAGAAAGTTGCCACACCGGAGATCTCAGATTTTTAACAGGATTTTACATTTTAAAAAATTGTTATGGAATGAGCTTTCTAATACTTCAGGGACATAAAAAATGCTATATTAAGAATCAAAAAAATGTGATTTAGCAACAAAAAGACTCGGTTAACACCTGATCATTTAAAATATCAAACAGCAGGATTTCATCCAACTGCAATCATCTTCCTTTACTTTTGACATTTAGCCTCATGAAAAAAAAAAGAATTATGGGAATAGGCTTTTTCAATCAACACTTTTGTGCTGTAAATCTTAGCTAAGTACATCAAGTCCAAAAGGGCATAATAACAAAAATAAAAAAGCAATTAATTCTGCTTGTGGCCAACAAGTGCAGCAAAAGGAAATGGTTGATAACAGACAATGCTAATTTGTCTAGTGGGAATTTACTACTTGCGTAACTTAAACAGTTAAGCACTGCAAATTACAAAGTGGATAATAGTCTCCTATTATTCATAAGCTGCCACATCTTTATTTCATGAAACATATTAGCATCAGAACAATACCTTTTTCATTTCATCTCTGGACAACACAGGAAGGAACTCAGTTAACATAAACAAAGATAAAATGCACTTTGGTCACATGTTCAGTTCCAACTGTCTTTAGCAGATCCCTGACACTGTCTGTTTTATTCGATAACTTCTCCAGATCAGCTGCACTATAGTTTATGGTACTTGCCAAGCCAAACAGTGATGCATGGAAAAAGACAACCAGCAGTTTTTAATAAAAGTAAGATTTCTAAAAAGTACTGTTACAAGTGGTGAAAATTCCTACTGTAGCCATCTGGGATGGCCACTTACAACTAGGGACAGAGAAACGCGCAAAGCCCAGCGGGTAAAATGGACAAAGGAAGATTCAGGCAGGCTCAGAGCCTGAAATGTATATTTGCGAGTGAAGAGTCCAGACGGTATCGAAACACCGACCAATTAGCATTTTGATGGGCCGAATGGCATTTGATGGCCCATCTCCACCAAAACAAAGGACTGGTACAGTCCCAGACATTTTGGCACCACTCGCTGTTCTAGGGAAGTGTAAACAACAGGGTCAGTGACCGCTTGGGACATGCCCAGCCATCCAGATCCCCGCCCATTTATTGGTTAGAAATCGAACATAGTGATCGGGGATCACCCAATTAGTGGGGTCCAAACTGAAGGACTGCCCAAAAGAGCGCAAAAACCCCCAAGCATAATAAGAGAGTCCACCAAGTGTTCGTCCTCTCTTGGACCTGGCGCACCGGCTACATCTGTTTCCAGGTACAGCACCACCAGAAGCAAGTCCAAAGTCAACACCCGCTACCAGACGGATGAGCCTAGCTGAGCAGCAGTTACTTCTATAGACTCAATAGATCCAGAATCGAACAGCGGCAACTATTCCTCTGACCTAAGCCGGGTGCCTGAAGTTAAGTACAGGTTGTCTTGGTCGATAGGTGTAGTTAAATAGTAGTGTTTATGTTGCATGACTATTTGTGTGTAAATAAAGTGCCCTTGACCTTGAACTAGCTAACTAACTGGTGTTTGGCTCTTTCATCGATAGCCGGTTGAACCTTGTGGTGGTATCATTTGATACCTGGCGACTCTGAGCATTAGAATATAGACACCAAAAAAAAGGAGGGCAAACTCACTGATTGCCGTAGTTAGAGCAGAGCCACAGGAAAAGGCAACACTACAAAAAAAAAATCAAATGACTAGGAATAGTCAAAACAACTCCCTGTGCGTCAGTGAAATAAGCTGAAATTCTTCAGCATAGTATTATTTATACTTGACATATACAGGATTAAACTGGGACAACATTGTTGCCATAAAGATAGGTCACAGGCTACACAAATGAGTGCCAGCTGAAATTCAATACAGATAAACGCAAGTTTCACAATGGCAGGAAAAAGGATGCAACACGTTTATCAAGGGATATGCGGAAATAACTAAAGATGAAGCAGAAAGAGATGTGGTAGTAGAATCAACATTAAGCATGCCAGATCAGTGGTATTCAAGGTTAGGAAAGTCACAAAGATGTTCAAATGAAGTCATATTGGACATGAAATTTTAACTCTTCTATAAATGCTGTCAGACCTGCTGAGGTTTTCTCACTTACTGTTGTTATTTATTTTCAATTAAAAGTTAGCCTCTTGGAGGTACTGAAGTTAAATATTGCCGAGGAGACTCGCTCTCAAAGCTTTTCATCTTGCATTCAGTCAAACTTCAAAAGGAACAAAAATTTAAACTGCTTGAGAATAGTGGTGCTGATTGGTTGGCAAATTGGCTCTAATTGGTCAAGCCATTGCCATGGTAAACGCACAAGGAAGCTTTTTTCCCCCATTTATTCAAAAATATGAAAAACCTGGGCATATTCCTTTTTCCTGCAGAGGGCAGGTCCCTGCGTATGAATATATGTAGCTTCTAGCAAGCGCAAGTGAAATGTATTGCGAGCCAGGCTGATCATCTTAAATTGGTTGTTACTGTACTTCTCAGTACACTTGGCATTGTTCACCAATTGAAAAATCATAGCTAACATCAGAGTCCGATAGCAAACCGCCTTTAGCTGTGTGTTTCCTGGTGCTCCGAGTGGAGAAACACCCTGCTATCTAATGCCCATCGGTTAGATACAGGGCCTCAGCGAGGAACCCGCACCAGAGGGCGCACTCAGCTTCACTTTCTGCACTGAGGAGCTCCGCTTGCCGGAACTCCTCAGTGCCGTGCAAGATCGGGACACCATTTTTAAATGGCGTTCCAATCTCTTGAGCTCCCAACGCGACACCCGAACTCCCCCAAGCATGAACTCACTAGAAGGGGGTCTCTCCCCCCCTCTCCCCCCCCCCCCCCCCCCCCCCCCCACCCCCACAGCCCATCGCAGTGCATCCCCCATCCATTGTGGGCGGTATCACTTTCTGACAAATCTGCATATTAGAGCAAGACAGCTAGTCTCACTTTAATATGCAGTTTCCCGAGGCACCCGAGGTGTTGGTATCTATCCCATTCGCCTCGGAGACCTCGCGTGAGCACCGTTCAGTACTGATCTCCACAAACAGGAACCAGTTGGAATGGCACTCGTTGGGGGTCTCCCAAGGAATCGGAGGCCCCCAGGTGCTTGTCCTCTCTATTTACTTATTTCTTTTTCCAATTAAGGGGCAATTTAGCGTGGCCAATCCACTTACCCTGCAAATCTTTGGGTTGTGGGGGTGAGACCCATGCAGACACAGAGAATGTGCAAACTCCTCACGGACAGTGACCCAGGACCGGGATAGAACCCAGGACTTCAGCGGTGTGAGGCAGCAGTGCTAACCACTGCATCACACCCTGCGCTTGCCCTCTTGACAGGATGGCACCCTGAGTGCCACCTGGGTACCAATCTGAAACTGTCAATGTGCCCAGGGGTGGCACTGCCAGGTACCAGGTTGGTACAGCCAATGTGCCAAGTTAGCATTTTTAGCATGCCGATTGGGCCGGAGTACTCTGCACAGTGTGTTGAGGGGGTGCTCACACCAGCACTGCTAGCAGCTGCTAAATGGAGGAATCTCTATCACGCCTAGAGCACGTGATGTCGCCAGCATATGTAGAACGGGACCTGCTCTCTGCCGCCGCTCCAGGCAGGAAGACTCCAGTGATTTTAAACACTAATCTGCTCCTGGGTCAGTGCGCTGACGTCAGGAGGAAGTGTTCTGCCCCTCTGGGCTCCGGACCTGCGCACTGCTAAGGGGGCACGCATGAGCGAATGGCTGGCATTCTGAAAGCCGGTTGTGGCCGGCATTTTTAAAAGCTGGTTGCGCCGTTAGGCGCTACGTCCTGCGATCAGAATGCTGAAACACATGGCCCCACAGCTTTCCTGACATCCATCCACTGGTCGTAACCCTGGGTTTGAAAATTACTATTGTATATTTTATACGCTACTGCGACTGTGCTCCAGTGGGGAGGAAGTTAATGTTTATGGAAGGGTGCTAATCAAGCAGGTCGCTTTGTCCTGGGTGATGTTGAGCTTTTTGAGTGTTGTTGGAGCTGCATTAATCCAGGCAAGTGGAGAGTATTCCATCACACGCAGTACTTTGTAGATGGTGGACAGGCTTTGGGTTGTCTTGCCGCAGGATTCCTAACCTCTGACCTCTCCTGTAGCCACCATATTTATATGACCAGTCCAGTTCAGTTTGTCATCAATGGTAACCCCCAGGATGTTGACAGGAGGAGATTCAGTGATGGCAATACCATTGAATGCCAAGGTGTGATGGTTTGATTCTCTTATTGGAGATGGTCATTGCCTGGCACTTGGGTGTGGCACAAATGTTACTTGCCACTTGTCAGCCCAATCCTGGAGATTGTCCAGGTTTTGCTGCATTTACACCTGGACTGCTTGTGTCCAAGGTGTTGCAAATGGTGCTAAACATTTTGCAATCACCAGGGAGCATCCCTACATCTGACCTTATGTCAGAAGGAAGGTCATTGAAACAACTGAAGATGGTTGCGTCCAAGAGGAACACATGCAGAGCTGTCACGGGACCGAGATGATGGATTTCCATCCACCACAACCATCTTCCTTTGTGCTAGGCAGGACTCCAACCACTGGAAAATTTTCATCTTCATTCTCATTAACTCTAGTTTTGTTAGGGCTTCGATGCCATAGTCGATCAAATGCTGCCTTGATGTCAAGTGCAGTCACTCTCAACTCACCACTGGTTGTAATGAGGTCAGGAGCTGTGAGACCCTGGCGGAACCCAAGCTGAGTGTCCATGAACAGGTTATTGCTAAGTAAGTGGGGCTTGATAATACTGTTGATGACCTTTCCATCACCTTACTGATGATTGAGAGTAGACTGATAGGGCGGTAATTGGATGGGGACATTTGTGGAGCTTCCTCCTCCAGCGAGTTGTTTATTTGTCTCTCACCATTCTGGATGTGGCAGGACTGCAGAGCTTAGATCTGATCCGTTGGTTGTAGGATCGCTTTGTTCTGTCTATCACTTGCTGCTAATGTTGTTTGGCATGCAAATAGTCCTGTGTTGCAGCTTCACCAAGTTGACAACTTATTTTTTGCTCCTGGCATGCCCTGCTGCACTCTTCTTTGAACCAGGGTTGATCCAAAGGCTTGGTGATATGCTGGGCCATGAAGTTACAGATTGTGGCCGAGTACCATTCTGCTGCTGCTGATGGCGCACAGCGCCTCATGGATGACCAGTCTGGAGTTGTTAAATCTGTTCTGAATCCATCCCATTTAGCCCGATGGTATCTGTTCTGAATCCATCCCATTTCGGCCGGCGGTACATAGGGCAGCACGGTAGCACAGTGGGTAGCACTATGGCTTCACAGCACCAGGGTCTCGGGTTCGATTCCCGGCTTGGGTCACTGTCTGTGTAGAGTCTGCACATTCTCCCCATGTCTGCGTGGGTTTCCTCCGGGTGCTCCAGTTTCCTCCCACAGTCCAAAGATCAAGTGGATTGGCCATGATAAATTACCCTTAGTGTCCAAAAAGGTTAGGTGGGATTATGGGGATAGGATGGAGGTGTGGATTTAAGTGGGGTACTCTACCGGTGCAGACTCGATGGGCCTCCTTCTGCACTGTAAATTCTATGATCCACTGAACATGGGTAATCCTTTTTCAGTGGCAGGAATATTGACAATCAGAGAATCCAGATTTAAAAGGCAACATGGAGAAACGTTCCCTTTACACGATGAGCAGTTGTGACCTGGAAAGATAGCGGAAGCAGATTTTATAGTCATATTCAAGAAAATGGAGGGGGGGGGGGGGGGGGGGGAAGAGATCACACAGGAAAGAATTAGGGTTAGCTCTACCAAACAGCCAGCATAGACACAATGGGGTAGAGAGTGCCCTCTGTGCTGTATTAATTTAGAATTATTTGATGATTCAAGAAACTTAGCGAGCTGGGTCAATGAAACACTTCATGAAACTGCAGGGATAAAGAATTCAGTTACATGAAGAACCCGGAAAATCTCCCAGGTACGACCCCCTGGGGATCAGAGGTTAAGTGCCAGTATTTATAGCACAGTAAGCATCAATAAAGGACACACCAAAAGCAAAAGTTACCTGAACTAAATAATAATGAAGAAAACAGTGGTACTAAAGAGTGACAAAGCCCCAGGACAGATCCATCCCAGGGTTTTAAAGTTAGAACAGGAGACATTGCCAATGTCCTGACTATAATTTCCCAAAGCTCTATCAACACAGGAAATTGCACATGTTACTATGCTTTTTTAAAAAGTGTAAGTGGCAAAACAGACACTTTAATAGGCTGTCCGCAAATAACTAGACTCTAGAACTGAGGATAGGATGACTGCACATCTTGAAAATTGAAAGGCAGCATAGATTTTGCACCCAGTTGTGGACACCACACTTTAGGAAAGATGTTAAGGCATTAACGAGAGTGCAGAAAAGATTTACAAGATGGTTCTAGGGATGAGGAACTTCAGTTATGTACATAGATTGGAGAACTGAGGACTGATTTCCTTGGATAAGAAAAGATTTAGACAGGAAAGTAGAGTTGGGACCCAACCAGAATCAGCCATGATCGTACTAAATTGCAGAGCAACCTCAAAGGGCTGAATAGTCGACTTCTGCTCCCGAATCCTATGTTCCTGTGATCCGTAATAGTTAATTTGTGCCCAATGAGCCTGATTACTTTGGCCAGTTCTTCAAAATAAAAATCAATGGATAAGTAAATGTTTACTAATATTAATGCTGTGGACTTCCAGTGAGCATTCTCCAAGATTCCTCATAACAGACTTTTAGTTAAACTAGAAAAACAGGGAAATGAAAGTAACCTGCTGACCTGTGACCTGTTTAAAAAATGGCTGGTGAATGAAGGGTAGCAAACAAAAATCTAACTACCTCTGTGTTAAAAGTATTCAATGAGCCCACTTCCACCACCTTGAGGCAATGAGTTCAAAAGTCACACAGCCCTCAGAAGAAAACTCTCCTCATCTCTCTCCTGTAAGAGTGACCCCAGATTTTTATAAAACTGTGCCCCTAGTTCTGGCATCACCCACAAGAGGAAACATCCTTTCAACATCTACCTTGTCAATACCATTCAGGATTTTATATTCTTCAATCAAGTACTGTGTACAGTTCTGGTCACCCTATTATAGAAATGAGATTATTAAACTAGAAATTGTTCAGAAAAGATTTACTAGGATGCTACCAGGACTTGATGGTTTAAGTTATAAGGAGAGGCTGGATAGACTGGGCCTTTTATCCCTGACCTTAGGAGGCTTAGGGGTAAACTTACAGAGGTCTGTAAAATATTGAGGGGCATAGATAAGGTAGATAGTCAACACCTTTTCCCAAAGGTAGGGGAGTCTAAAACTATGGTTTAAGGTGAGAGGGGAGAGATATAAAAGTGACCAGAGGGGCAATATTTTCCAGAGGGTGATGAGCGTCTGGAACAAACTGCCAGAGGCATTGGTAGAGGTGGGTACAATTTTGTCTTTTAAAAATAATTTAGATAATTATATGGGTAGGATGGGTGTAGAGGGATATGGGCCAAATGTGGGAATTGGGACTAGCTTAGTGGTTAAAACTGGGCGGCATGGACAATAATAATCTTTATTATTGTCACAAGAAGGTTCACAATAAATCTGCAATGAAGATACTGTGAAAAGCCCCTGGTCGCCACACTCTGGCGCTGTTCGGTTACACTGAAGGAGAATTCAGAAGGTCCAATTCACCTAACAAGCACGTATTTCGGGACTTGTGGGAGGAAACCGGAGCACCCGGAGGAAATCCACGCTGACACGGGGAGAACGTGCAGACTCCACATAGACAGTGACTTAAGCCGGGAATCGGACCCGACACCCTGGCGCTGTGAAGCAACAATGCTAACCACTGTGCTACCGTGTCACCCGAAGGGCCTGTTTCCATGCTGTAAACCTCTGACTCTAAGTTGCCCTCACTGTTATAAACTCTAGTGGAAAAAGCCCAATCTTTCCAACTTATCATCCTCGTGGCCACTGAAACTTTCAATCATCTCTTGACTCAATTTATCGAATGCCTCCCCATCAGCCATCTGACCTCCACTAGCTATCAATTTTAAATTGTCCAAAATACCAAAACTGACATTTGTCTGATAATAAATCCTACTGATCCATTACTAATATTGCTTCTCTGCCCTCCAACACATGTAAATTAAAATCAAAACAATCCTGCTATGGTCTCATCCCACCCAACTCTAATCTCATTTCTTCCAGTCCTCTGGCTTTCTGTATATTCCCTTTACCCTGTACTTCACAATTCATGGCAGACCTTTTTAATCCTACTTTCTGAAACTCCAACTAAAGCGCTCCCTTCCCAAAGGTTTCTTAAAATGAAGCGTCAGTAAACTGTTCCCAAAAGGCCATATGTGTGAGTAACTGTTCCCAAAAACCATATAAATGGTCCAGAGGGGAAGTGATGAAAGATTAAGAGAAGGAAAGAGAGAACATGAGAAGACACTGGCAGCCAAGATAAAAGTGAATGCAAAAATCTTCTGCAGGCATATAAATACTAAAAGGGTTGTGAAAGGAATAGGATCGATTAGGGACCTAAAAGGGGTCAGTGCATAAAGGCTTGGCTGGAGACTAAATGAGAACTTTGCAATTGTCTTTAAGAAACTAAAAAATACTCCTCATGTCTTACTGAAAAACAAGGTATTTGAGACACTGCTATGACTAAAAGTTAATAAAGTGTAGGTAATAGATAGGCTAACTGGATAAATCAGCTGGACAAGTTGAAATCCAAGGATACTGATAGAAGCAAGGGTAAAAACTTTGGAACCAGACCATAGCATTCTAATTCTCCTTGGAATCAGAGATAGTGCCAGAAAATCGGAAAATTGCAAATATTACACCTCTGTTCAAAATAAACTGCAAGCATAAATTCACCAACTACAGACCAATTAGTTTAACCTTGGTGGTGAGAAATCTTTTAGAAATGACAATTAACAGTCACTTGGACAAAGGTGGATTAATCAGGAAAGAAAATAATATTTAGCAAACTGCTTAAGCATTTTTGATGAGCATTGATGAGGGTAATGCGTTGATGTGGTATATGTGGACTTGCAGGAGGCATTTGCTACATTGTTAACAAACCTGTTATGTGGCAAAGTTACAGCCCATGGAATAGGGACAGTAACAACATGGATACAAATGAAATAGGTAGCATAGTGGTTATGTTACTGGAATAGTAATGCAGGTGCTGAATTAATGCTCCAGTGATAAAAGTTTAACACCCACCAGAGCAACATGGATACAAAATTGGTTGAATGACAGGAAACTGAGTAGTGGTGAATAGGTTCCTTTTCAGACAAGATATATATAGGCTGGAGGAATGGTTGGAGAAGTGGCAGTAGAAGTCTAATGGAATGATTCATTTTGGTAATACCAACAGGAAGATACAATATAAAGGGTACAATTCTAAAGAGGATGCAGGACCTGGGGGTATACTCCTTTGAGTAACGAGTGAACAAAATGAACTTATTAAGCAATTAACATGCCATTAAAGGGGCACTGTTACAAAAACTTTAAAGGATACTCAACAAATACAAGGAAATTCTCTTCTCTCCTGTCCCCCTCTACATTGGAGGGCCAAGGATCAGGAGCTTGGGTCAGAAGTGCAACCAAATCAGTCCTTCAAATAACCAAAAACTGGGCTGCAACCTTGCACAATTTATAAACACAGAAAACGGACTCAATGCCACAAGACCTTCACTGGGGACTCCTGCCACCGCCAAACCCCACCACCTCTAAACGGCGGGACACAATACCACAAGGTTATCAGACAGCTGATATGGGTGAGGAATGATGTGGAGATGCCGGCGTTGGACTGGGGTGAGCACAGTAAGAAGTCTTCCAACACCAGGTTAAAGTCCAACAGGTTTGTTTCAAACACTAGCATTCAGAGCACTGCTCCTCCCTCAGGTGAATGATTCACCTGAGGAAGGAGCTGCACTCCGAAAGCTAGTGTTTGAAACAAACCTATTGGACTTTAACCTGGTGTTGGAAGACTTCTTACCGAGGGTGAGGAAGTGAAGAGTGTGCAGCAGCAGCCCACTCAGGAAATCCCTCCGTGCAGAACAGAAAGCACTGAGGAACTTTCTATAAACAGCACAAATTAGGGGCCACAATTCCCAATGAAGGTTTTGGGACATGGGACGGTGTGGAATTCCATCCGAACAGGATGGGTTTAAACAGGAATCCGCCACACATTTGGGCTGCCTCAAACACCTCGAGCACCTGGAGATATATGTACACAAATCTTTAAAGGTGAGAGGGTAGTGCTAACCACTGTGCCACCCAGCATAAAGGCGGAAGGATTAACTCTCCTGTCTCCCACCCACTCGGGGCCTGCCTCTCTGCCATCCACTCACCACCACCACCCTCCCCCCCACCACCACACCACACCGCCCCCCCTCCCCACCACAATAACACTCCCCCCTCCCCACCACCACACCGCCTCCCTTCCCCACCACCACACCGCTCGCCCCCTCCCCACCACACCACACACCGCCCGCCCCCTCCCCACCACCACACCGCCCGCCCCCTCCCCACCACCACACCGCCCGACCCCCCTCCCCACCACCACACCGCACCGCCCAACCCCCCTCCCCACCACCACCACCCCCCCTCCCTCACCACCACCACCCCCCTCCCTCACCACCACCACCCCCCTCCCTCACCACCACCACCCCCCCTCCCTCACCACCACCACCACCCCCCTCACCACCACCACCCACCCCCCTCACCACTACCACCAACCCCCCTCACCACTACCACCAACCCCCCTCACCACTACCACCACCCCCCTCACCACCACCCCCCCTCACCACCACCACCACCCCCCCTCACCACCAACACCACCACCCCCCCTCACCACCACCCCCCCCCCATCACCACCACCCCACCCCCCCTCCCCACCACCACCACCCCTCCCTCCCTTACCACCACCCTCACCACCACACCCCCCCTCACCACCACCACCCCCCCCTCCCCACCACCACCCCCCCTCCCTCACCACCACCACCCCCCCTCCCTCACCACCACCACCCCCCTCCCTCACCACCACCACCCCCCCTCCCTCACCACCACCACCCCCCCTCCCTCACCACCACCACCCCCCCTCCCTCACCACCACCACCCCCCCTCCCTCACCACCACCACCCCCCCCCCCTCACCACCACCACCCCCCCTCCCTCACCACCACCACCCCCCTCCCTCACCACCACCACCCCCCTCCCTCACCACCACCACCCCCCCCCCCTCACCACCACCACCCCCCCTCCCTCACCACCACCCCCCCCCCTCCCTCACCACCACCACCCCCCCCCCCCTCACCACCACCACCCCCCCTCCCTCACCACCACCACCCCCCCTCCCTCACCACCACCACCCCCCCTCCCTCACCACCACCACCCCCCCTCCCTCACCACCACCACCCCCACACTCCCTCTCCACCACCACCCCCCCTCCCTCACCACCACCACCCCCCCTCCCTCACCACCACCCCCCCCCCCTCCCTCACCACCACCACCCCCCCTCCCTCACCACCACCCCCCCCCCTCACCACCACCACCACCACCACCCCTCACCACAACCCCCCCTCACCACCACCACCACCCCCTCACCACCACCACCACCCCCTCACCACCACCACCACCCCCTCACCACCACCACCACCCCCCCTCCACCACCCCCCCTCCACCACCACCACCCCCCCTCAACACCACCACCACCCCCTCACCACCACCACCACCCCCTCACCACCACCACCACCCCCCCTCACCACCACCACCACCCCCCCTCACCACCACCACCCCCCTCACCACCACCACCACCCCCCCTCACCACCACCCCCTCACCACCACCACCACCCCCCCCTCACCACCCCCCCTCACCACCACCACCACCCCCCCCTCACCACCCCCCCCTCACCACCACCACCCCCCCCTCACCACCACCACCCCCCCCTCACCACCACCACCCCCCCTCACCACCACCACCCCCCTCACCACCACCACCCCCCTCACCACCACCACCCCCCTCACCACCACCACCCCCCCTCACCACCACCACCCCCCCCTCACCACCACCACCCCCCCTCACCACCACCACCCCCCTCACCACCACCACCCCCCCTCACCACCACCACCCCCCCTCACCACCACCACCCCCCTCACCACCACCACCCCCCCTCACCACCACCACCCCCCTCACCACCACCCCCTCACCACCACCACCCCCCTCACCACCCCCCCTCACCACCACCACCACCCCCCTCACCACCGCCACCCCCCCTCACCACCGCCACCCCCCCTCACCACCGCCGCCACCCCCCTCACCACCACCACCCCCCCCCTCACCACCACCACCCCCCCCTCACCACCACCACCCCCCCCTCACCACCACCACCCCCCCCTCACCACCACCACCCCCCCCTCACCACCACCACCCCCCCCCTCACCACCACCACCACCCCCCCTCACCACCACCACCCCCCCTCACCACCACCACCCCCCTCACCACCACCACCCCTCACCACCACCACCCCCTCACCACCACCACCACCACCCCCCTCACCACCACCACCACCCCCCTCACCACCACCACCACCCCCTCACCACCACCACCACCCC
Source organism: Scyliorhinus canicula (assembly GCF_902713615.1). NCBI lineage: Eukaryota > Metazoa > Chordata > Chondrichthyes > Carcharhiniformes > Scyliorhinidae > Scyliorhinus > Scyliorhinus canicula. Next base: position 121,275,292 of record NC_052150.1, read on the forward strand.
CCCTCACCACCACCACCACCACCCCCCTCACCACCACCACCCCTCACCACCACCACCCCTCACCACCACCCCCCCTCACCACCACCCCCCCTCACCACCACCCCCCCTCACCACCACCCCCCTCACCACCACCCCCCCTCACCACCACCCCCCTCACCACCACCCCCCTCACCACCACCCCCCCCTCACCACCACCCCCACCCCCCTCACCACCACCCCCACCCCCCCACCCCCCCCTCACCACCCCCATCCCCCCCCTCACCATCCCCACCCCCTCCCCTCACCACCCCCCACCCCCCCCTCACCACCCCCACCCCCCCCCTCACCACCCCCACCCCCCCCCTCACCACCCCCACCCCCCCTCACCACCCCCACCCCCCCTCACCACCCCCCTCACCACCACCACCACCCACCCTCACCACCACCACCACCCCTCACCACCACCACCACCCCCCCTCACCACCACCACCCCCCTCACCACCACCACCCCCCCCTCACCACCACCACCCCCCCCCTCACCACCACCACCACCCCCTCACCACCACCACCACCCCCTCACCACCACCACCCCCCCTCACCACCACCACCACCACCCCACCCCCCACCACCCACCTCACCACACCACCCCCCCTCACCACCACCACCACCACCACCCCCCTCACCACCACCACCCCCCCTCACCACCACCACACCCCCCCTCACCACCACCACCCCCCCTCACCACCACCACCCCCCTCACCACCACCACCCCCCCTCACCACCACCACCCCCCTCACCCACCAACCCCCCCCCTCACCACCACCACCACCGCCCCCCCCCCCTCACCACCGCCACCCCCCCCTCACCACCGCCACCCCCCCCTCACCACCCGCCACCCCCCCTCACCACCCGCCACCCCCCCCTCACCACCAGCCACCCGCCCCCCTCACCACCGCCACCCCCCCTCACCACACCCCCGCCACCACCCCCCCCTCACCACCACCACACCCCCCCTCACCACCGCCACACCCCCCTCACCACCTCCACCACCCCCTCACCACCACACCCCCTCACCCACCACCACCCCCCCTCACCACCACCACCCCCCTCACCACCACCACCCCCCTCACCCCCCTCACCACCACCACCCCCCTCACCCCCCTCACCACCACCCCCCTCACCACCACCCCCACCCCCCTCACCACCCCCCTCACCACCACCACCACCCCCCCTCACCACCCCCACCCCCCCCTCACCACCACCACCACCACCCCCCTCACCACCACCACCACCCCCCCTCACCACCACCACCCCCCCTCACCACCACCACCACCACCCCCCCTCACCACCACCACCACCACCACCACCCCCCTCACCACCACCACCACCACCACCCCCCCCACCACCACCACCACCACCACCCCCCATCACCACCACCACCACCACCACCCCCCCCTCACCACCACCACCACCACCACCCCCACCACCACCACCACCACCACCCCCACCACCACCACCACCACCACCACCACCCCCCCCACCACCACCACCACCACCCCCCCTCACCACCACCACCCCCCCTCACCACCACCACCACCACCCCCCCCTCACCACCACCACCATCACCCCCCCTCACCACCACCACCCCTCACCACCACCACCCCCCCTCACCACCACCACCCCCCCCTCACCACCACCACCCCCCCTCACCACCACCACCACCACCACCCCCCCTCACCACCACCACCACCACCACCCCCCTCACCACCACCACCACCACCACCCCCCCTCACCACCACCACCACCACCACCCCCCCTCACCACCACCACCACCCCCCCTCACCACCACCACCACCCCCCCTTACCACCACCACCACCCCCCTCACCACCACCACCACCACCCCCCCCTCACCACCACCACCACCCCCCCCCCTCACCACCACCACCACCACCCCCCCTCACCACCACCACCCCCCCTCACCACCACCACCCCCCCTCACCACCACCACCACCGCCACCCCCCCCTCACCACCGCCACCCCCCCCCTCACCACCACCCCCCCTCACCACCACCACCACCACCCCCCCTCACCACCACCACCACCACCACCCCCCCTCACCACCACCACCACCCCCCCCACCACCACCACCCCCCCTCACCACCACCACCACCACCCCCCCTCACCACCACCACCACCACCCCCCCTCACCACCACCACCACCACCCCCCCTCACCACCACCACCACCACCCCCCCTCACCACCACCACCACCCCCCTCACCACCACCACCACCACCCCCCCTCACCACCACCACCACCACCCCCCCTCACCACCACCACCCCCACCCCCCCTCCCCCCCACCACCACCCCCCCTCACCACCACCACCACCCCCCCTCACCACCACCACCACCCCCCCCTCACCACCACCACCACCCCCCCTCACCACCACCACCACCACCACCCCCCCTCACCACCACCACCACCACCCCCCCTCACCACCACCACCACCACCCCCCCTCACCACCACCACCACCCCCCCTCACCACCACCACCACCCCCCTCACCACCACCACCACCCCCCCTCACCACCACCACCACCACCCCCCCTCACCACCCCCCCTCACCACCCCCCTCACCACCACCACCCCCCCCCCCTCACCACCACCACCACCCCCCCTCACCACCACCACCACCCCCCCTCACCACCACCCCCCCTCACCACCACCCCCCCTCACCACCACCACCACCACCACCCCCCCCTCACCACCACCACCCCCCCTCACCACCACCACCCCTCACCACCGCCACCCCTCACCACCGCCACCCCCCTCACCACCGCCACCCCCCCCCTCACCACCACCACCCCCTCACCACCACCACCCCCCTCACCACCACCACCCCCCTCACCACCACCACCCCCCTCACCACCACCACCACCACCCCCCCTCACCACCACCCCCACCCCCCTCCCCACCCCCCTCACCCCCCTCCCCACCCCCCTCACCACCACCACCACCCCCCCTCACCACCCACCCCCCCCTCACCAACCCCCCCACCCCCCCACCACCCACCACCCCCCCACCCCCCCACACACCCCCCCACACCCACCCCCCCACACCCACACCCACACCCCCCACCCCCACTCGCTGCCACATTCCTCCCGTCCCCGGTACCTTTCGGAGGGACTCCCTCAAGCTGGAATGCTCCTGAGTGTAGATCGGAATTGTTTCCCTGGCAGCATTCGCGGAGTAGCAACGCGACCAGAACCCAGGAAAAGGGCTCCGGCTCCGGATAAACACTCGGGAGCAGCTGGAGGCCATGGTGCCGGCGAATGGGCATGCGCAGACCGTGAGACAGGGAGGAAGGAGCAGAAGTGTCAGTGCAGAGAGAGAGAGAGACAGGGTCAGTGCAGAGAGAGAGAGTGACAGGGTCAGTGCAGAGAGAGAGTGGCAGGGTCAGTGCAGAGAGAGAGTGGCAGGGTCAGTGCAGAGAGAGAGAGACAGGGTTAGTGCAGAGAGAGTGGCAGGGTCAGTGCAGAGAGAGAGAGAGAGTGACAGGGTCAGTGCAGAGAGAGAGAGAGAGAGAGACAGGGTCAGTGCAGAGAGAGTGACAGGGTCAGTGCAGAGAGAGAGAGAGAGACAGGGTCAGTGCAGAGAGAGAGACAGGGTCAGTGCAGAGAGAGAGAGAGTGAGAGACAGGGGGACAGGGTCGTTGCAGAGGGACGGGGTGTGTGCAAAGAGGTAGGGTCAGTGCAGAGAGCCAGGGATGAGTGAAGAGAGACAGGAATCAGTACAGAGAGACGGGAGTGGAGCCCAGCACAGAGAGACTGGGGTGAGCGCAGGCGGGGGGGACTGGAGAGGGATTTGGTTGGTGCTGGGAAACTGTGATTTGGGGTGACAGTCACTCCATTTGCTGGTATTAATGCAGATAGAGGGTGGGCTCTGTGGTGAATTAACCTAGTAATTCACACTGTGTTCTATAATATGTATTGTGTCCTTGTGGGCTCTGTATACGAGCTGTTGCGCGGTTCTGCCCATAGGGGGAGATGAGGGGCGAGATTGTCCGCAAATGCGGAGAGTCGTAAAGGCTGCCGTGAAACTGGCCGTGTTTCACGGCAGCCTTCATGCCCGTTCCCGGGACCCGATTCTCCTCACCATCGGGGCAAGGAGCGGGACCCCGGGAATCACGGCGTCGCGGCCTTAACGACCGTCGTTAAGGCCGCGCGGCAAGATGACACACGGCCGACTCCAACCCACGCGTGCGCGGGTGACGTCATCACCCCATTGACGGAACCCGCGCATGCGCGGTTCCGCATTTCTCCTCCGCCGCCCGACAAGATGTGGCGGCTTGATCTTGTCCGGCGGCGGAGGGGAAATAGTGCGTCCCTTTTGGACGCAGGTCCCGACGATCGGTGGGCACCGTTCGCGGGCCTGTCCCCTCCCGAGCACAACGGTGGTGCTCCCGCCCCAAAAGGGCCTCTGGATGCCCCAAAATGTGTTTGTTGCCATGAAAAAACTGGCGTAAAGGCCTGGCCGCTCGGCCCATCGGCAGCGGAGAATCGCCGCTCGCCGTAAAAAACGTGACGTGGGTCAGGCAAGGGGGTGGAGAATAGCAGGAGGGCGTGAAAAATGCCAGGAGGCCCTCCCGCTATTCTCCCAATCGGCGTGGGCAGCGGAGAATCGCGCCCGAGGAGTTTGTACTGGGCTCCACCGTTGGCTCCGCCCATGGCTCCTCCCACTGACCGGAAGTATAAAACTCTGCAGTCGTGAGCCTGCTGCCAGTTCATCACGTCGCAGGCTGGCTCAGTTGTCAGACGATTAAAACCACTGTTCACTTCCAATCACATGTCTTGTGAATTGATGGTCTCATCAATTTAATAGTCTTAGGAAACTTGAAGAAAACTACTATGGAGTCAACCCTCAAACCTGACCGACTAGAACTCGACCTGCAGGCTGCAGAGGCGAAAGAAATCTTTCTACACTGGCTCCGATGTTTCAAGGCCTACCTGGCTGAATCAAGCACTTCAGAAACTACGGAGGAGCAGAAACTCAGCCTACTGCACGCAAGGGTGAGCCACCGTATCTCTACTCAACTTAATAGTACTTCCTCGTATACGGAGGCCCTGGCCATGCTTGATCGAATGTACGTGAGGCCTATCAACGAGGTCTACGCGCGCCACATTTTTACGACCCGCCGCCAGCGCCCCGCGGAGTCGCTGGACGAATTCCTGCGCGATTTAAAAGCCTTAGCTCAGGACTGAAATTATCAAGCTGTATCAGCCACCCAGCATATGGAGCTCACTGTCCAAGATGTATACGTGGCAGGGCTCAGGTCAAACTATGTGCGCCAGCGGTTGCTTGAAAAAGGGGCCCTGTAGAGTTAGCTACAACCATGGAGGTCTCATTCAGCAGCCTCACCTCGTTCCCCGCGGACCAAGCGACCCCATCCTGGCCCCCCGACCAGCGACTGCCCCAGGCCTGCGCCGCGCGGCTACCCACCCACTACGCAGCCCCAGTGTGCCATTTTTGTGGGCATCCCCAACACCCACAGCAGCACTGCTCGGCCCGCAACGCGACAGCAGCAGCTGCGGTCGCAAAGGACATTATGCCCGGGTCTGCCTGGCGAAGAAATCCACCACTCCAAACTCTCCCGCAGCCCAGAGCACTCGCTTCCCAAACCCGCAGACCCGCAGGCCCCGAAATGCTGCAGCCTATATGCTGACTCCGCCCCCACCCGACACGTGCGACTCATGGGGGCCGCCATCTTGGCAATCCTCCTCCACGCGGCCGGCCACGTGCGACTCATGGGGGCCGCCATCTTGAGTGCCATCTTCCTCGCTGCCCGCCACGTGCGATCCACGGGGGCGGCCATCTTGGGATCCATCCTCTTCAACCTCTGAAACTCACCTCGACGACTACGACCTCAGCGGACAGTCATCACGGGACCACTCCAGCACAGCTGATCGAGCCGCCGACTACCCGCAACTCAGCGCGGTCACGGTGGACCAGTCGCGTCCAAAGCACCTCCTCAACTCTATGATGACCGTTAAAATCAACGGGTACAGTACACCGTGCCTCTTTGACTCCAGGAGCACCGAGAGCTTTGTACACCCAGATCTGGTAAGACGCTGTTCGCTCCCTATTTTCCCTGCACGGCAAACTATCTCCCTCGCTTCGGGCTCACACTCTGTTCACCTCCAAGGGCGCACCGTCGCGACCCTAATGATTCAGAGCGCCAGCTAATCAAACTTCCAGCTATACATACTCCCCGAACTCTGCTCCGCACTCTTACTGGGACTCGACGTCCAGTGCAACCTCAAAAGCCTCATATTCAGCTTCGGTGGGCCCATACCTCCACTCACTATCTGCAGTCTAGCGACGCTAAAAATCGACCCCCCTCCACTCTTTGCTAATCTCACTCCGGACTGCAAACCCGTAGCCACTCGCAGCAGGCGGTGCAGCCTGCAGGACAGGGTGTTTATCAGAACCAAGGTCCATAGGCTCCTACGTGAGGGGATCATAGAGGCCAGTAATAGCCTCTGGAGAGCTCAGGTGATGGTCGTCAAGACCGGGGGAAAATCCCGAATGGTAGTGGATTATAGCCAAACCATTAATCGGTTCACGCCCCTCGATGCGTACTCCCTCCCCAGGATTGCAGACATGGTGAATCAGATCGCCCAGTACCGCATTTTCTCAACGGTGGATCTGAAGTCTGCATACCACCAGCTCCCAATCCGCCCGGAGGACCGCCACTACACGGCGTTCGAGGCAGATGGCCGCCTCTTCCATTTCTTCCGGGTTCCCTTTGGCGTCACGAATGGGGTCTCGGTGTTCCAACGAGCAATGGACTGAATGGTGGACCAGTACGGGCTGCGGGCCACGTTTCCGTACTTGGACAACGTCACCATGATCAGTAGGACCACGACGCTAACCTCCATCGATTTCTCCAGACTGCCCAGAAACTCAACCTCACGTATAACACGGAGAAATGCGTTTTCCGCACGACCAGGCTAGCCATCCTCGGCTATGTCGTGGAAAACAGAGTCCTGGGCCCCGACCCGGACCGTATACAACTCCCTCTCCCTCATTGTCCCAGGGCCCTCAAAAGGTGCCTGGGATTCTTCTTGTATTATGGCCAGTGGGTCCCTCAGTATGCGGACAGAGCCCGCCCACTATTTAAGGCCACACTCTTTCCTCTGTCAGATGAGGCTCGTCAGGCCTTCACCTGCATCAAGGAGGACATCGCCAAAGCGGCCATGCGGGCGGTGGATGAATCCGTCCCTTTCCAGGTAGAGACCGATGCCTCAGAGGTCGCTCTCGCAGCCACACTAAATCAGGCAGGGAGACCAGTCACCTTTTCTCCCGGACCCTCTCCGCTTCGGAACTTCGACACTCCTCAGTCGAAAAGGAAGCACAAGCCATCGTGGAAGCTATACGACACTGGAGGCACTACCTCACAGGTAGGAGGTTCACCCTCATCACCGACCAAAGATCGGTTGCCTTCATGTTTAACAACTCACAAAGGGGCAAAATTAAAAATGATAAAATCCTGCGGTGGAGGATCGAACTCTCCACTTACAAGTACGATATTATGTATCGACCGGGGAAGCTCAACGAGCCCCCTGATGCCCTGTCCCGCAGCACGTGCGCCATTGCGCAAGACGACCGCCTGAAAGCTATCCACAATGACCTCTCCTACCCGGGGGTCACCCGGCTCGCCCACTACATCAAAGCCCGAAATCTGCCTTTCTCCACCGAGGAGGTAAAAGCCATCACCAGGGATTGCCCGATCCGCGGAGTGCAAACCGCACTTCTATACACCAGACAGGGTCCACCTGGTAAAGGCCTCCCAGCCCTTTGAACGCCTGAGCATCGATTTCAAAGGGCCACTCCCCTCGACCAATAGGAATGTGTACTTCCTGAACGTCGTTGACGAGTTCTCCCGCTTCCCCTTTGCTATCCCGGCCCCGATATGACCTCCCACACAGTCATCAGAGCCCTGCACACTATCTTCACCCTGTTCGGTTTCCCCAGCTACGTGCACAGCGACCGGGGTTCATCCTTCATGAGCGACGAGCTGCGTCAGTACCTGCTCGACAAGGGCATTGCCTCGAGCAGGACTACCAGCTACAACCCCAGGGGGAACGGGCAGGTAGAGAGGGAGAATGCGACGGTCTGGAAGACCGTCCTACTGACCCTCCAGTCCAGGAATCTCCCGACCTCCCATTGGCAGGAGGTCCTCCCCGACGCGCTCCATTCAATTAGGTCCCTCCTATGCACAGCTACCAACCAGACCCCTCACGAACGGCTATTTGTTTTTGCTAGGAGCACTACCATAGGGGTTTCGCTCCCAGCTTGGTTGAAGCCACCAGGCCCGGTTCTCCTCCGGAAGCACATCCGGGCACACAAAACTGACCCACTCGTAGAAAGAGTGCTCCTACTCCACTCGAACCCCCAATACGCTTTCATCGAATACCCTGACGGCCGTCAGGACACTTTCCCTCCGGGACCTGGCACCTGCAGGATCCAACTCCACCACCGCTGCCGTCGAGGTACCCCTCACACTACACCCCACACAACCCTCCGGCGCCCTGCACCCCCGCACCTACAAGTTCACTGCCCGTGCTCCGCGCCCCCGCGCCTCTAGGTTTCCGGTGCTCCCTGTCGCCCGTCGAACCAGTCGGGTACGAAGTTCGGACCGAATCACCCCCGGAGTCCACTATCGTACCCTCATCAACCGTCATCACCCAGCCACCCGAAGAGGCTGCAACCCCGGTGCTTCGTCGATCCCAAAGGATGACTCGGCCGTTGGACCGGCTCAATTTGTAGACCCATCAGCCCCGCCGGACTTAATTTTTTTTACAGGCGGTGAATGTGGCGAATTATAAATCTAGTAATTCACACTGTGTTCTATTATATGTATTGTGTCCTTGTGGGCTCTCTATACGAGCCGTTGCGCGGCTCTGCCCATAGGGTGAGATGAGGAGTTTGTACTGGGCTCCACCCTTGGCTCCGCCCATGGCTCCTTCCACTAACCGGAAGTATAAAGCTCTGCAGTCGTGAGCCTGCTGCCAATTCATCTCGTCGCAGGCAGGCTCAGTTGATTGATTATTAAAACCACTGTTCACTTCCAATCACGTGTTTTGTGAATTGCTGGTCTCATCAGGCTCACTGCATGAACTTAGATCAGGGTTTGGGACATCATCCTAAGGAACCAGGCCGTGAGGAGAGGAACTTTGCAACGTTTGGCACTACGGCAGGGGAGAGTTCCTGCCCCTGTGCTAGGGTTTAGTTCAGTGAAAATGCATCTGAAAGAAGTGAGACAGGAACAGGCACCGACATTACGACTTGTTATTTGCACCATTGAAACTAACGTTATTTCAGTGTTAAAAATGTATATTCATAATCTTTGTCCCTGGACATATTCGAGGGTCAAGAGCTACTTTCATAATATTCTTGAGCAGCTGTTTTTAATCCATGAATCTCCCACAACTAGTTCACAGCGCCAGGGTCCCAGGTTTGATTCCCGGCTTGCGTCACTGTCTGAGGAGTCTGCACTTTCTCCATGTGTCTGTGTGGGTTTCCTCTGAGTGCTCCGGTTTCCTTCCACAAGTGCTGAAAGACAAGGGGCAGGATTCTCTGATCCTGAGGCTAAGTGTTTACGCCATCATAAATGCCGTCGCATTTCTCGACGGCATCACCATGGCCTCAGGAGCAGCAATTCTGACCCCTAGAGGGGACCAGCACGCTGCACCTGCTGATCACCAGTGTCAGATGGGCTCAACGGGTCTGCGCATGTGCAGTGGGACTGGCGGCAATGTGCGCATGCACAGGAGGACCGGCGCGCATGCGCAGTGGCTCCCTTCTCTGTACCGGCCCCGACTCAACATGGCGTAGGGCTACAGGGGCCGGCGCGGAACAAAAGAGGCCCCCAGCCCAAGAGGCTGGCCCGCCGATCGATAGGCTCCGATCGCAGGCCAGGCCTCAGCGGAGGCCCCCCACCAGGCCGCGCCCGGATGCGTCCACGCTGAGGTCCCGCCGGGTAAGAGCAGGTGTGAACGGCGCCGGCGGGACTCGTCTTTTTTTGCGGGGCCGCATGGCCCATCCCGGGCCGAGAATCGAGCAGCCCGCGACCAGCGCCGATTCTCCGCTCTCCAGCGAATCAACGGACTGGCGTTGGGGTAGCGTGGCACGATGCGCGCCAGTCCCGGCGCTTCACCAGCCTGGCTCCGGGGTGAGAGAATCCTGCCCATGCTGTTCGGTGAATTGGACGTTCTGAATTCTCCCTCCGTGTACCCGAACAGGCGCCGGACTGTGACGACAAGGAGCTTTTCACAGTAACTTCATTGCAGTGTTAATGTAAGTCTACTTAATAATAATAATTGCTTACTGTCACAAATAGGCTTCAATGAAGTTACTGTGAAAAGCCCCTACTTGTGACAATAAACATTATTATTATAAATGGTTTAGACTTGTGGAAAAAAATTATTTTGACCCGACAGACAGCTAGAACGGTCTGCATGGAGGTTGTCATGAGTTTCAGTAAGCAGTGCCTTCCAGCAGTAGTTTTATGGTATACACAAAACATTCTTCCAACTTTGACACAACAGGGTGGAAATTGGGCTGTGTTTTTTTGCTTGAGCAAGTTGAATTTGATGTTAAGACCAGCATTGGCATCTTGCTGCCAATATGTAGATGTAGTCTAAATTCTAGCAACTTGGCACAGCCACACTGCTGAGTAACCACATGTTGGAGTTCACAGACCAACGAGAAAATACAAAAAACTGACTGCCGATTACAAAATAAATGAGAAACATGCTCTCCTGAGATCAAAACTACAACATAAAAACAACTACATTGGTTTTGCTTTGATTTGATTTATTATTGTCACATGTATTAGAACATAGAACATACAGTGCAGAAGGAGGCCATTCGGCTCATCGAGTCTGCACTGACCCACTTAAGCCCCCACTTCCAAACTATCCCCGTAACCCAATAACCCCTCCTAACCTTTTTGGACACTAAGGGCAATTTATCATGACCAATCCACCTAACCTGCACGTCTTTGGACTGTGGGAGGAAACCGGAGGAAACCCACGCAGACACTGGGAGAACAAGCAGACTCCTCACAGACAGTGACCCAGCAGGGAATCGAACCTGGGACCCTGGCGTTGTGAAGCCACAGTGCTATCCACTTGTGCTACCGTGCTGCCCACTACACATACAGTGGAAAGTATTGTTTCTTGCATGCTACACAGACAACACATACCGTACATAAGGGAAGGAGACTCCAGAATGTAATGTTACAGTCACAGCTCGGGTGTAGAGAAAAGATCAACTTAATATGAGGTAGGTGATTCTCTTATGCGTTGAACTAAACTGCTTTTGTGCATACAGGCAATTTGCAATGCTCATTCCAAAAGTAGCAACAATCCCAATGTAATCTGGTAAATTTACTAAATCTGACAGCAGGGCATACCTGCTTTAAAAAAATATTCTTAACATTGCAACTCTGGCAGATTTACACTGCGGTTGCCAATAGCTGAATGGGACCCACACTTTAGGAGATGGTGGTTTAAACATGCTATGCATTTTAATGAAAATCTGGTAAATCATATATTGCAAAACCTCGATTGCAACTAAATGGAGTGAGACATGTGCATTTTGAGTTTAAAGTTTAACCTGTTTTGATGCAGTTCGTTTTTTTAAAAAAAAATGCCTTTCAACCTGCTAAATTGAATGTAAATGAGTTCAAAGTCTATGTTACTCAGACACTTTCACGGATGTTGACAGGTCTATGTAGCAATGTATTTGCTTGTTATTGTGAAAACAGAACAAACACAGTGCTTGCTAAATCTATTGAACTGCTACTGAAATGCCCATTTCTTTATTTTTCCAAAAGGATCGTGGAAGTAAAGGTGATTTCACAAGCATCGATGGACAAACATTTTTATAAACCTCAGTTTTGGAAAGGTGACTTTAGTAAAGTTTGTAATTAGCTATTATAAATTTATTGTGTTGCAGAATTGTTTCAGGAATTCTTCTGTGGCAAAAGTTTGATTTCATTTATTTTTCACATAAATAGCATATGACAAGAGTTCAACCCAATGCCCTGGCTAACATTTGTTCCTCAACCAATAAAATAAAAACAACAATTTGGTCATTATCATGTTGTTTCTGGGAGTTTATTGGAAGCACACTGGGTGCATCATTACCGACCTGACAACAGTTACTACACTCCAAAAGCATTTTACTGGTTGTAAAGCACTTTTGGATGCCCCAAGTTATGAACATTTAAAATAATTATAGTATTTTAAGGATTTTGTTGTGGGCTCCACACAGAAAGATTTTTTAAAATAATTATTTCACAAATAAATATTTCCATGCACTCTCATGACTTAAGATGCTATTATGAAGATGTGTTTTATGCCAAATGATATTTAATCCATTGTCTAGAAACTTTGAACATTTAAAAAGACTTTTTAAAGGCGCAGAGACTAAAGTGACTTGAACGGTCAGCACAAAATGGCTAACCCCAATTTGGATTACTATATGTTGCCCTTTACAATTCATTAGTGCAGTCGGTCTGTGTGCAAAATCCATCAAAGACAATGAGTACAGGGGTGTGTGAATGACTTGCATCTCCTGTCTTATAAACATGACATGTATCCATGAGGTATTCAACTGTTGGACACAGGCTATTGAGACTAATCACTTGGACAATGGAACTGTTAGCGGAGAGGTGTTTTCAGAAACCCAAAATGTATCATGGAGTTCAACCAACCTCTCCCTTTTAATGTATTGTTGATTTTGAAGCACACGGCTTGTTCTACAGGTGTGGTATTACAATTATGGACACGTGGGTTTTTAAACACAAAACAATGTTTATTCCATGAATTCAACTTAACCTTTTAAATAAATATTGGATCACTTAACGCCCCTTACTTCAAAGATAACCCCGAAAATAATACAACACTAAATAATGCTTCAGTTGTTCCTTTAAACATCCAAGAGACTTAACATCTTTAAACAGGAACACATCAGGTTAAAGACATTACTATTATGAGCTTAAATCATCCAAATAATTCAGAGATAGTCTTTCATGGCAGAGATCACAGCAGATCCAGCTCACTGCAAACACAGACACACCCAAGCTCTTTTCCTCAAAACTGAAACCAAAAAACAGAAGTCAGCTCAGCTCAGCTCCCCCCATCCTCTTACATCACTTCAGTAATATGAGCTGTTCCATTTCTTAAAGGTACATTGCTTAAACATTCATTTCTTAAAGGTACTCTCACATGACAGAACTCTGGCTAAATTAGCTTCCAGACTTAAGTTAATCAATAAGAGGTCTTACTTACAACACCAAGTTAAAGTCCAACAGGTTTGTTAGGAGGCTTGTTTAGGGCTCTGAAAGCTATGATTCCAAACAAACCTGTTGGACTTTAACCTGGTGTGGTAAGACCTCTTACTTTGTCCACCGCAGTTCACCACTGGCATCTCCACATCACAAACTAATCAAGCCACCTCAAATACATGGGCAATGTATTTTTTAAATCCACCTGCCAGTTAGAAAAGGAAGGTCACATGACAATGCCATAAGATTATGTTTTCTCAGCAGAACTGAGGACGAACTGCTTATGGAGAAGCTCTAAGTAGGGTTAGTCCTGCCTGCCTCTTTCCTTTCTCGAAACTGCCTGGTAAACATTGAGACTTGTTTGTTGACTATAATCATCCAAGGATGCCCTTCGACAGATAGTGACTTTTTAAAAAGAATTCAACCCAGATCTACTACCTCCAGAACAAAAATCAACTCTGCCGTCTTCGTCTTTAAGCATCAAGAATTCAACCTGAAGTCAACCAACTCACCAAATTACAAACTGTATATTCCTTTACTGTTTTATGGACTCTAATTTGGGCAACCTATCCTTCTCCACTCCGTGATTTGTATTTTTTTGTGAAGGTCGGTGTATATTTTATTATTGTACTTAGGTTTAAATATAATAAAACTAACCTCTTCGTTAAACTCAAGAAAACCTGCTGCTTTGTTATATTTTATGATCATAGCATGTAAACAGTTAAGTGGCCCCTTAATTGGCGAGTACATACTTTTCAAATAAAAATGTGTGGTCAAATGGAAATCAGGGGAGCCATTCGACCCCTCCTCACCTGACAGCTTCAATGCAAAGGTGTTACAGTCACATGATACAGTCACATGATACAGAAATGGAATGAAAGAGGGAATTTATTTTCATTAATGTAGACTTTGTTCATAAGGCATGTGCAAAATAAACTCAATTATTGGATTATACTGATACAGACTGTGTTATATTCTGTAAATTATACAGCACCGGGGGAGGGTGTTGACATTGGTTTTGCAGCTTCCCCCAAGAAGCATAAAAACTGGTAAGCAAACTGTTGGAGAAGATACTGAGGGATAGGATCTATTCACATTTGGAAGAAAATAGACTTATCAGTGATAGGCAGCATGGTTTTGTGCAGGGAAGGCCATGTCTTGAGGAAGTGACAAAGTTAATTGATGAGGGAAGGGCTATAGATGTCATATGCATGGACTTCAGTAAGGCGTTTAATAAAGTTTCCCATGGCCGGTTGATGGAAAAAGTGAAGTCGTATGGGATTCAGGGTGTACTGGCTGGATGGATAAAGAACTGGCTGGGCAACAGGAGACAGAGTAGTGGTGAAAGGGAGTGTCTCAAAATGGAGAAAGGTGACTAGTGGTGTTCCACAGGGATCCGTGCTCGGACCACTATTGTTTGTGATATACATAAATGATCTGGACGAAGGTATAGGTGGCCTGATGAGCAAGGTTGCCAATGATACTAAGATTGGTGGAGTTGCAGATAACGAGGAGGACTGTCAGAGAATACAGCAAAATATAGATAGATTGGAGAGTTGGGCAGAGAAATGGCAGATGGAGTTCATTCCAGGCAAATGCGAGGTGATGCATTTTGGAAGATCTAATTCAAGAGCGGACTATATGGTCAATGGAAGAGTCCTGGGGAAAATTGATGTACAGAGAGATCTGCGAGTTCAGGTCCATTGTACCCTGAAGGTGGCAATGCAGGTCGATAGAGTGGTCAAGAAGGCATACAGCATGCTTGCCTTCATCGGATGGGGTATTGAGTACAAGAGTCGGCAGGTCATGTTACAGTTGTATAGGACTTTGGTTAGGCCACATTTGGAATACGGCGTGCAGTTCTGGTTGCCACATTACCAGAAGGATGTGGATGCTTTAGAGAAGGTGCAGAGGAGGTTCACCAAGATGTTGCCTGGTATGGAGGGTGCTAGCTATGAAGAAAGGTTGAGTAGATTAGGATTGTTTTCGTTGTAAAGCGGGAGGTTTGAAGGGGGACCTGATTGAGGTATGGACAGGGTGGCTAGCAACAAGCTTTTTCCAAGAGTGGGGGTGTCAATTACAAGGGGTCACGATTTCAAGGTGAGAGGGGGAAAGTTTAAGGGAGATGTGCGTGGAAAGTTTTTTACGCAGAGGGTTGTGGGTGCCTGGAATGCTTTGCCAGCGGAGGCGGTAGAGGCCGGCACGATAGCATCATTTAAGATGCATCTGGACAGATATATGAACGGGTGGGGAACAGAGGGAAGTAGATCCTTGGAAAAGGCAACAGGTTTAGACAAAGGATCTGGATTGGCACAGGCTGGGAGGGCCGAAGGGCCTGTTCCTGTGCTGTAATTTTCTTTGTTCTTTGTTCTTGTTCAAATTAAAAATATCTCGCTCCCAACTACAAACCAGACAGAATTTATATTAAAGAAAACTTACCATCAAAATACCTGATGGATGTTGAAAAAGTGTTACTTGGTTTCAAATTTTGTTCTTAACATTTTTATGTTAACTTTATCTGTTATTAATTCCAACATCCACATTATTAATGCTAATTGGGACTTGCCAATCTGTAATGACACCTTCCTGCCAGTGAAAACACTGCAGTGTCTGTTTTGCATCTCCCACTTCCTCAACCTGCATTGCTCCAACCAATCCGACTTCTCCGAATTCCAAATCGCCATAAATTCTGCTGGTTAACAATAAATAACATAAGGGGTGGGCTGAAGGCCAAAATGTTCTCTGGGAGGAGGGAGTCTTGGTAAAACCTGATATATTGGCCTGAGGTTTTGCTCCCACGTCCTACCCATGGTAGATACTTTGTGAATTAGCATGATCTATGTAAAGGCAAATGGTTAGAACTAAGTTTGTATGGGGATGTAAAGGGCCATACAGATTGATACAGGTGCATATGTTGGCATAGACAGTATGAGGTGCCATGGGGTGGGTGGGGGGCATGAAGTGGCTTAGGTTGGCATAGGGAGTGTGTGTGTGTGGTTTGAGAGGGGCAGGGTGGAGGAAGGTTAATGTTTTGTTTTAAAACTTTGACACATTGTCAGAGTGCTGAGTCAGGCCTTCCGGCCAGCCCAGCTCTGCACCTAACTGCCTTTGGGTTCATTTGTCATATAAATCCCAGAAAACGTAGCTTTTTAAGAAAGAAAATCTGATGCTCTGGGCACTTTCTTCAGGTCAAGTTTGTAGAGACGGGGAGTTTCCCATCTGTACAGTCTGAACCCAGGGGCAATAATTCAGGCCTCAATATCATGTTGTCCCTCAACTTCCTCCTCTCACAGAGAATATTTTGGCCTTAAACTCACTGCTCCCTCCCCTCCCGACATGCACATTTTGCCCAAACCTGGGTCCACCTCTCTCAGTCATGAACCAATTTAGAACTTGACTGTACCCAAACCATCCAACCTCCCCAGTGTCCCATTTGGGGGTTACCCCTATGATGCACTGGGAATCGCCATGGGAGGTTTCTATGTAAGAGTTTACCCGGTAATTGCCCAGACGTGCTAATTCCTCTGGACAATTGTCATATTATTCTGCCAGTTTTACCCAGATAGTTACTCTGAAAGAATTAGAGGGGAAAAAAAACTTCTAACTTTGGAGTAACTAAACACTCAGCCCAACCTTGCACGGACACCCTGCATGGGTCCCCAGGGGACCACACTACACTTGATCCGGCCCCCACCCTGCTGACTGATTCCCCCTTGGCCATCCCACTCCTATTCAATCCCCCCCGCCCCCCCTTCCTGGCCTGACCCAATAACCACTCCCAGTGCGACCAGGTCCGATACCCCCATTCCCAAATTGACCTACCATTGACTCACCCCCTCTTGGACTGAGCTGTCTCCCAGACTGAGCCCCATTCCTGCCTGACTCCTCTCCCATCCTCCCGGACTGCCGATTCTTCCTCTTCCTCGGATTAGCACCCATCCACCACCTTCAACATCCACTCCCTCCACCATTGACGCACAGTAGCAGCAGTGTGTACCATCTACGAGATGCACTGTAGCAACTCACCGAGGCTACTTCAACAACACTTTCCAAAGCCATGATCTCTAACCCCTAGAAGGACAAGAACACGGATAATGGGAACATCACCACCTGTAAATGCCTTCCCAAGCCACGCACCATCCTAATTTGGAACAATTATTTTGTCATCTGGCCTACTACTAATAATAATAGCTTATTGTCACAAGTAGGCTTCAATGAATTTACTGTGAAAAGCCGCTAGTCACCACATTCCGGTGCTTGTTCGGGGAGGCTGGAACGGGAATTCAACCCATGCTGCTGGTCTTGTTCTGCACTACAAGCCAGCTGTCTTAGCCCACTGTGCTAAACCAGCCCTTTATGTAGCTCATCATAATATTGTGGCAGATTAAGCTCCTGTGAAGCACTTTGATATGTTTTATTACATTAAAGATGCTGTTTAACTGTGACAAATGTAGGAATATCAGATATGTTGCATGATAGGTATTAAGGGTTAAACAAAGAACAAAGAAGAACAAAGAAAATTACAGCACAGGAACAGGCCCTTTGGCCCTCCCAGCCTGCGCCGATCCAGATCCTTTATCTAAACCTGTTTCCTATTTTCCAAGGTCTACTTCTCTCTGTTCCCCACCCATTCATATATCTGTTCAGAAAAGAACCTGGGTTAGTTTGTGTATGACTGTTACAGGAGTGTTTTTAAAGAATCTTGGTTTGAAAGGTTTTGTGAGCCAGTGTAGGAATTAGGCCATCATAAAAGCTTGGGCGAATGGAGTTGTGTTTGGATTAAGGGGATTCCCCGTGGAGTTAATTAGATTTTAGCTTGGTAAGATTATATAATTCATCAGAAATAACTAAGGTATCAGGCATTTTACAGAAAAACTGTTTAGTTGAGTGTTAGCTGGAGATTTGAGCAAAAGTGAAACATCTGCTCCCACTGCAGTTCAGTCACAAGACTTTGCAGAAAACCAAGGTTTAGTTGAGTTCGAGATGAAGCTGTGAGCAGAAGCCAAGCATTGTGCTCTCATTGTAGTTCAGTTAAAGGTATGTCTGTAGACAAATTAGAAGTCTTTCCAAGCAATTCAGAGTGGTTTGGGTAGAAGGTGAGCTGAAACAAGCTGAACAGCATCTTCAAAAAGAGCACAGACAGAGTTTCTGCATGGTTCTGACAGGATTCAGTTATTTTCTTTAAAACAGTGTCAAAAGAGTATCCAGACATCTCTCAAATATTCCTGAGTGTTAATTGTAGATAGCAATGGATTGAGAGCTCAGATCATTTTGATTGTAGAGTAGGAGTAAAGATAGTAGTTAAGGGTTATTGTGACCCTGTATTCACTATATTGATTAGCACTGTTTAAGATCTTTTAATATTGCGTTAGTACTACAGTTTGTTTTAAATATACCATGCCCCTATTTTTCATGAAACCATGCCTGGAGCGAAGTATTCTTTCCTCATAGTCTTACAAAAATAAAATATTGGGGTTTCTGTCCAGTATCCTAGCCACTGTTGGGGTCTGGTCCGGGATCATAATAAAAGAGTCAACACAAGCATGATGGACCGGATGTCCTCTTCTTGAGTTGCTGCATTCTCTGATGCTATGATCATCTCGGCATTGAGAGAAATCACTAATAGTAGATATTTTGAGTTGAGTAAAATTATCTTCACATATTATTAACACAATACCATTTTTGATTATGTCAGTTGATCATATTTAGACAGACAGAATAACTATGCAGATCTTGTGACAAAAACTTTTGGTAATATTTGAAAATCTTTGTTTAAAAAATAGACAATTCTGTCTTTAACATATTATAAAATCAGAATAGTACAGGTAGTGTCTTCCTCTGAGAAGTTAATACAGTGTGTGAACACAATGATCTGGTCACAAAGTTCTAGACATAAACATTAGTTGTATTGCCTCTCCAGCAATAATTACTTTCCAAAACTATTTCTCAAAACATCTATAAATCATAATTTTGACCAATCTTCCATCCAAATGTACCAGTTGCTTATTCTCTGAAAGAGAAAAAGTACTTTTTAGCTCAATTTTCTCCTCTTCAACCCAGATTATTTTAGATACAAGCATCTCTAAATTGCACTAATATGTTCTACCATTATGGCTGGTGTTTCAATGTAGTCTTGCCACATCTGTTGGATCTTTCAATACAACAAAGTCAAAGTCACGGCTGAGTTGGACAGATGTTGGGGCAGGTCAGAAAGTGGATTAAAAACCTCAAATCGATCCACCATAAACTTATTGAATGGCAGAGCAGACTCAAGGGGCAAAATAGTCTCCTCCTGCTCCTGCTCCTATTTCTTAACTTCTTATGTAGGATTCCGAACGCTAATTGCAACCCGGAAAAATTGCCCTAACCTACGAAATTTCTTTAATTGTACTCATCCATCTTTCCAGTTCATACGCTTTCTGAAGAAAGACTATCCTGTTTACATTTTCATTGAACACCCATACAATTCTTACATTTGTCATTCCCAAAGTTATAGAAACAAATATTATATCCTAAATTAATCCCTTGCTTGAAAGTTTAAGCATAAATCATAACTTCGGTTTTTTTTTGCAGCATTTTATTGACCAAATCAAATCTTCTATCTATTCACTCCATGTGATATCTGAAGGCTGAAGGCACTGGATGCAACAAAGGCTACGGGCCCTGACAACATCCAGGTTGTTTTACTTGTTCTGACAGATGGGAGGAATGCATTGTCTCTCTCCAGTTTCAATACTCAACTGGTCACACCATCTATTTAAATGATTTATCTAGCTAACTATACAGCCAAACATGTGCTTTCCCTATGAATCTTAGAAGGACTACTCAATGCCCAAGTTTCTTCAATAAGCAACAAGACTATTTGGCTGAGCCAAAGGTGAGTAACATATAGTGTAGAGTATGAAGGTATCATAATTACTCTTTCTAAAAGAGAGGAATTCTGCCAAAAGGTTAAAGGTCAATGGTTCAAGAGAAAAGGCTAGCTCGATTCTGGAATCCTCGAAATGGTGTCCGGGTTGTACGGTTGGTGCTTCACTTGTCTGCCTGATGCCGACCTCTGCCTAGGGTGCACCCTCTCCCTGGGCCCACCGGTCAGGTCTCGTGCCCGCTGCTCAGTTGAAGTGAGTGGCCGCTGGTTTGGCAGTCCTCCTCCAGTTTTCGCTGACTTCTCCTGGGTTGGGGGAGGGGACGGGGGAGGAGGTGGTGGCAGGGAAGACAGAAAACGCACAGTGTTAGACAGTCGGACGCATGCAGCACAATGGTGGGTGGCTGGTAGCCTTCGTGTCCAGGGCACCCAGCCATGGCGGCCATTATGGATGCTGACAGGTGGTGCAGGATGGGGGTTCGGTCGCCTCCCCCACCACCCTGTCCATGCCCCTCATAATCTTGTACACCTAAATTATGTCGCCCCCTCAGTCTTCTCTGCTCCAATGAAAGAAGCCCAAGTCAACCGACCTCCCTTCATAACTTTAATGTTCCATCCCAGGCAGCATCCTGATGAATCTCCTCTGCAGCCCATCCAGTGCAATCACATCCTTCCTATAATGAGGTGACCAGAATTACACACAGTACTACAGCTGTGGCCTCACCAAAGTTTTATACAATTCCAACGTGACCTCCCTGCTTTTGTAAGCTATGCCTCAATTGATCATGGCAAGTGTCCCTTATGCCTTTTTCCCCACCCTATTAACCTGCCCTCCCGCCTTCAGAGATCTATGGACAAATATGTCAAGGTCCCTTTGTTCTCCGGAACTTCCCAGTGTCATACCATTCACAGTAACTTAATTGCAGTGTTACTGTAAGCCTACTTGTGATACGAATGAAGATTATTATTAAAATATTTCCTTGTCAAATTTCTCCTTCCAAAATGTATTACCTCACACTTTACAGTGTTAAATTACATCTGCTACTTCCCTGCCCATTTGACCATCCCGTCTGTTTCTTCCTGTAACTCAAGACACTCAACCTCACTGTTAAACACCCGGCCAATCATTGTGTCATCCGAAAACTTACTGATCTTACCCTTCACGTCATCTATGTCATTTATATAAATTATCAATAATAGGGGACCCAGAACGGTAGCATTGTGGATAGCACAATCGCTTCACAGCTGTGGTCCCAGGTTCGATTCTGGCTTGGGTTACTGTCTGTGCGGAGTCTGCACATCCTCCCCGTGTGTGTGTGGGTTTCCTCCGGGTGCTCCGGTTTCCTCCTACAGTCCAAAAATGTGCAGGTTAGGTGGATTGGCCATGATAAATTACCCTTAGTGACCAAAATTGCCCTTAGTGTTGGGTTATGGGAATAGGGTGGAGGTGTTGACCTTAGATGGGGTGCTTTTTCCGGGCGCCGGTGCAGACTCGGGCCGAATGGCCTCCATCTGCACTGTAAAAAAGAAAAATTCTAAAAAATTCTAAGAACGGTTCCCTGTAGTATGCCACTAGACACTGGCTTCCAGTTACTAAATCAGCTATCTGTCATCACCGACTGTCTCCGACAACTAAACCAAATCCCTGCAGAACACTATGGATCTGGCTGATGTCCGGGTGTCCGAGATGGCATGGTGGTACCTTGTTCTGCCCTCTGCCCATGGTGATGTACACAGGAAAGGAGTGGGGACGTCATAAGGCATAAAAGTGCGCAGGAAAGTTGGCCTGCAACAAAAAATTGAGAACTTTCTCAGCAGTTCATTTCAAAATTCTTAAAATGCTTAATTTGTTTAAATTCATAAATCACACATCAAATATGGATGCTGTTGCAGAAAGAAAGACTTACATTTAAATAGACTATTAAGGGCTTTTCAAACTACTTTGCAGCACTGCTTGAAGAGAAGGAACAGCTAATGAAAAACGCGATTCTCTCCGATGTGATTGGGGTTTTCAATTTTTGCACCCCCCCCCCCCAAATCTCCGATGAAGTAGTGTGAATCGTGCTGTGGGAGCCAAGGACTCTCATTTGCATATATTAGCATGTCAATAGCGAGCACTCTCCCCAGACCTTCTGCCCTCACGGAATATTCACCGGGCACCGGCATGACGACATGCCAGGGCCATTTACAACAGGTCTACACAAATGTTAACCTGGTGGCCTCACCTCCAAAGGTGATATCAGAGGTGAAAAGCCAGGCAGCCAAGGTTCTAATAATAATCTTTATTAGTGTCACAAGTAGGTTTACATGAAACTGCAATGAAGTTACTATGAAACCCCTTCGTCGCCACACTCTGGCGCCTGTTCAGGTACACTGAGGGAGAATTCAGAATGTTAAATTCACCTAACAAGCACGTCTTTCGGGAATTGTGGGAGGAAACTGGAGCACCGGGAGGAAATCAGGCAGACAAGGGGAGAACGTTCAGACTCCGCACTGACAGTGACCCAAGCCGGGAATCAAACGTGGGACCCTAGTGTTGTGAAGCAACAGTGCTAACCTCTGTGCTACTAGGCATTCGCCAGGCTCTTCGCTACTCAGGGTGCACCGGAGAGGATGTAGGGGGACACAGATATGTTCAACTCGTGGCCGGGGCTGGGGAGGGGTCACTAACATTCCTTCCCTTACATTCACTTTGGGGGGCCCCTTGCTTTAAGGGGTTCTGGATGTTGGCATACAAGCATAACCCCCTGTGTCCTCCTTGCTGGGATTGGGACAAAATCAGCGCTGACTGAGTGCCCGTCCATATTGGGAGTTGGAAAGTGGGTGGGAGGAGTTGAATACTGAGGGTCAGCCCTGGAGGCGACTGTGAGGTTACTGGTTGGGGTTCCATGAGAGGCAAGGCTGCAAGGACAGAGTGGGATCTCAGAAATGGGCTTCATTACTGCCTCATGAGAAATGAAGAGCCTCTCATTTGGTGAAGCACAACTGAATTGTGAGTGGAACCCCAAATGCAGGCAGCACTGTTTTGGACCAAGGGGTCAAGCTCTATTGAATTTCTATTCCTTCTTGCATGGGAAGTTTATCTATCAAGAATAAGTGTGTAGGACTGTGAAATGGGAGAAGGAGGGTACCCTCTAGGTTTGCATGTTGTCATGCTAATTGCAGGCTTCACTTTGAGCAGCTATGCCTCATCTCCTACAAGAGGCAGTAATCTGCCAAATATAAAACGCATCGTGACAATGACTAGGGCTTATCATGGAGCCTTATGCTCTCACCTGCAACAGCCCCCTTTCGAGGCCAGAGATTCTGTTATGTTCCTCCAACTAATCTCCGGGGTGGGTCAGCCTCTCTGTACTGAGATCCAAAAGCCTCGCTCATCTGAGGTTCCGTGTTAATCGATTGTTCTATTTGTGGATTGGAAGTGTTCTTCACAGCTGTGTGGAACTTCTCAATAATTCCCACAAAGAAGGAACCTTCTAGACTATGAGCATCTATATCATTATTAGTGTTGTCAATTTTGCAGGTGTCTGCATTTGTATTAACACTTCGTATATTCATGAGTGTCTTCATTATTTTGAAGATTTAAAGTGTCACTTTTAGTGCAGTTTTACATTGAACAGCAAAGTGATTCTGTTTGCAACACTTGGGGAAAATTTTTTGAATTGCTGGGTATGTGGGTGGGCATGTCCACAATGTTCACACGTCATGATGTTGCTTTCATCATGCGCAAATTGTTTTCGCGCATGCACAGAACGGTCTTCATCTAAATTGCGTTGTTTGTTGAAGTACGCATGTAGGGGTTGGGTATGCGCATGAGCATTATGGTTGCCAGCCGAAATGCGCATTTCTCTGAACGTAGTCGGCCTTGAGGTGTGTTTTAGCGCCTTTTTCTTTTATCAGAATTTCAGAGAACTGGGCCGGGATTCTCCCGTAACGATGCCAAGAGCGGTGTGAACCACTCCGGCGTCGGGCTGCCCGGAAGTTGTGGAATCCTCTGCACTTCCGGGGCTAAGCCGGCACTGGAGGAGTTGGCGCCGCACCAACTGGTGCCAAAGGGCTGCCATCGGTCGGCACAAGTTGCTGCATGTGCAGGACTGCCATGTGTTCTGGCACATGCCCCCACGGCACAGGCCAGCCCGCAGATCGGTGGGCCCCAATCGCAGGCGAGGCCACCATGGTGGTCCCCCCCGGGGCCGGATGCTCCCGCGCCTCCCCGAGGACCCCGCTAGATGGCCGACAAGCCAGGTCCCACCGGGATGAACCATGTCCATTTCACGCCGGTGTGACTGTCTGGAAATGGGTGGCTGCTCGGCCCATTGGGGCCCGGAGAATTGCCGGGGGTCCGCTGCCAACAGCCCCCAACCGGTGCGGTGCGATCCCCACCCCCATCCGAACACCAGCGCCAGGGAATTCGGCAGCCAGCGTTGGAGCGGCGGGGCGAGATTCACACAGCCTCCCCTGCCCCCCCCCCCCCCCCCCGGCAATTCTCCGACCCGGCGCAGGGGGTCGAAGATCCCGCCCCTGATTTTAGAAGTTTAATTCACTCAACGCACCTCAATAGCATCTTCTAATTTTAAATGTTTTTTGCTTAATAAATGTTGTCTGAGTTTCTCATCTGTGATGCCAAAAATGATTTGATCTCTGATTGTGGAGTCTGACAATGTAGAGAAGTTACGGGTTTGTGATTTTAACTTTAAATCTGTTATGAAGCAATCGACATGATTCCCCATCTTATTGCACTCTCTTCTCAAAGTTAAATCTTTAATACGTCTCATTAATTTGACCTTTACAATGAAGGTAACATTTTTCAATCGCAATATTATATTTATTTTTATCTTCTTCCATGGAGAATTGGAAAGAGTTATGAAGCCTGTGGTCCAGCCATGTTAAAAATAACATGAGCTTTCTGTTATCACTGGCATTATCTAAATCTGAGGCAGAGAAGGATAGTTGAAATTGGTGTTTAAATACTTTCCAGTTTACATCAATTTTACCAGAAATCCTGAGCTGTCGCAGACTTTGCAGTTTCTCCAGTAGGTCGGGACTTGTCTGTGTGCGGTGAAGTAACCAGTCTGGAAGCAGTCTTGCCGTCAAAGTCTGAGCGCATGCTGTTTTTTTTTCTTGGAGACTAAATATTTTCTAACTAAATTACTTCAGTAATCTCCTGGTACATGTCAGTAGAAATGTCCACTACTGGTATCATGTTATGTTCCTTATTTTGTTCTCCAAGATAACCAAAGATGTAGTGTTGACAAAGAAAATAAAACTATATGTTTAAATCAAAACGAATTTATTTTACACAACTTAACTTGATTTGGTTTGCACACTCTTCTGAGTAACAGTTAACAAAATAATAGTACTGAATTATTAATACAGTAATTAATAATGTCTCTAATATATAAACTACACTCTAACTCAATCTCACACTATCCTTCTACATCAACTTCTCCCAGCATGCCCAGAGATACAGGGCGAGATTCTCCGCACTCCCAACGGTGCGGAGAATAGCGTGGCTCGTAAAATTTTACGGCCACACTGTTCCGACGCCCTCCCGCTATTCTCCCCCCCCCCCCCACGCCCAACTCCCGACACGAATCGCTGCCGCCGTTTTTTTACGGCCGGCAGCGATTCACAGCTGATAGATGGGCCGAGTTCCCAGCCCTTTACGGCTGTTTTTACGAACGGCAAACACACCTAGTCTGGCCGTTCGTAAAAACGGCCGTAAACACTCGCATTTTATAACCATGGCACCGATTGGCACGGCAGTACCACGGCCGTGCCAAGGGTGCCATGGGCCCGCGATCGGTGGGCACTGATCGCAGGCAGCGGGCCCGATGCCCGCGCACTATTTGTCCTTCCGCCGCCCCGCAGTATCAATTCGCGGGGCGGCTGAGGGGCATCCCGGCCCGCGCATGCGCGGGTTTCACGCAAATACGCGATGACGTCATCTGCGCATGCGCGGGTTGGAGTCTTCCAATCCGCGCATGCGCGGCTGACGTCATATGACGCGTCAGCCGGCGCTAACTCGGGCAAGCGGGCTTAACGAAATTCGTTAAGCCCGTGATGCCGGAGCTTACGGCATCGGGCTGCTAGCCCCGACCGGGGACCAGAATCGGTTCCCGGTCGGGAAGGGGGGGGGCTGGCGTCAAACCCGCCCGGATTTGACGCCAGCCTTACGATTTCTCCCCATATGGGAGAATCTCGCCCACAGTGTTTTATAAGACTACTCAGTGATGCCATCTAGTGTTGATATACATGAACATTATCTTGTTAACCCTTTATTGTAGTTAGGCGATACATCATTATAACCGAGGCCCTACATGGCCGGTTGCCACAATATATGAAGTTCAATGTGAGCCGAGCCCACAAGGATGCCCAGGCATCGGGGTTTGCATCATTGCTGAGATGCCCAGAGGGTGACCAACGGGATGTATGTCCCCCTACGAGCAGCGGCTCATGGCAGGCCTGACTTCACAAACCAAAAGGGGTTCCACTCGATGAAAGTGCAGTTGGTGTGTGACCATAAGCTGTGCATCCATGTCTATGCCCAATACCCGGGTAGTGTGCACAATGCTCTTATCCTGGCACACTCGATGGTTCCTGACCTCTTTGAGGCGTATCCCTGGCTGGGGAGTTGGCTCCTGGACGACAGGGGTTATCCACTG
The DNA here is from genome assembly GCF_902713615.1 of Scyliorhinus canicula. Classification (NCBI taxonomy): domain Eukaryota; kingdom Metazoa; phylum Chordata; class Chondrichthyes; order Carcharhiniformes; family Scyliorhinidae; genus Scyliorhinus; species Scyliorhinus canicula. The sequence continues at coordinate 121,302,158 of NC_052150.1, forward strand.
CAGCCACAGATGATGATGCCCATCCAGAGGCCACAGACTGATGTGAAGACGTGTTACAACGATGCCCATGCAACGACCAGGGGCACAATCAAGCAGTGTTTCAGCATCCTGAAGATACCATTCAGCTGGATGCTCTGGAGGTGTCCTCCAGTATAGCTCTCGGTGAGTCTCCCACATCGTGGTAGCCTGCTGCATCCTCCACTTCATTGCACAGCAGAGGGGCGGCGTGTTTGAGGAGGGGGTGAACGCCAGTCCTTCTCCGATGAGGAGGATGTGGGGGACCGTGAGGATGGACAGGTTATGGGGCCAGGGAAGACATGGTATGCCGCACACCCTGTGTGCCTGAGCCAGCCCGCATGGGACCCTCTAATCGCTTCCATGTTCACTGGCTAGGGAGACTGGCCAGTGACACGGACATCCCACCCAAGCATCACCTCCCCCCCCCCCCCCCCCCCCCCCCCCCCCAACCGCTCCACCTGGTCAGAGCTCCCTGAGAAAATCTTGGAGCAGGCTTCCTAGCTGCCATCTCACCTGCAATGGATGTGAAGTGCTGGGCACTGCCAGGGAGGCATTTAAATGGAGCTCCCCATTAATTGCAGCAATTAAGTTTTCTTGGGGTGAGCGAATCAGCGGGATTTGCTTGAGATTCAAAATTCTGTGAGAAATCCCACTGATGCACCATTTTGCCTATTTCTGATAAGACTCCGACCTGGTCACATTAGGCAATTTTAGGGCTAATAAGAACATAAGAGCATAAGAACTGGGAGCAGGAGTAGGCCAGCTGGTTCCCAAGCCTGTTCTGCCATTCAATAAGATCATGGTTGATCTTTTTGTGGACTCAGCTCCACTTATGCGCCCGTTCACCATAATCCTTAATTCCTTTATTGTTCAAAAATCTATCGATCTTTGCCTTTAAAACATTTAACGAGGTAGCCTCAACTGCTTCATGGGGCTGAGAATTCTACAGATACACTACCCTTTGCGTGAAAAAGTTCCTCCTCAACTCAGTCTGAAATCTGCTCCCCCTTATTTTGAGGCTGAGCCCCATAGTTCTAGTTCACCCGCCAGTGGAAACAACCTCCCTGTTTTTATCCTATCTATTCTCTTCATAATTTAATGTTTCCATAATATCTCCCCTCATTCTTCTAATTTCCATGAGTATAGTCCCAGTCTACTCAGTTTCTCCTCATAAGCCAATCCTTTCAACTTCAGAATCAACTTAGTGAATCTCCTCTGCACCCCCTCCAGTGCCAATGCATCCTTTCTCATGTAAAGAGACCAAAACTGTACACAGTACTCCAGGTGTGCCCTCACCAACACGCTATACAGCAGCAACATAACCTCCCTGCTTTTAAACTCCATCCCTCTAGCAATGAAGGACAAAATTCCATTTGCCTTCTTAATTACTTGCTGCACCTGCAAACCAATTTTTTGTGATTCAAGCACAAGGACACCCAAGTCCCTCTGCACAGCAGCATGGTGCAATTTTTTACCATTTAAATAATAGTCCATTTTGCTATTATTCCTACCAAAATGGATGACCTCATATTTATCAACATTGTACTCCATCTGCCAGACCATTGCCCACTCATTTAAACTATCTATCTATACCTCTGCAGACTTTCAGTGTCCACACACACTTTGCTCTACCACTCATCTTAGTGCCATCTGCAAACTTTGACACTTGCACTTGGTCCCCAACTCCAGATCATCTATGGAAATTGTGAACAATTGTGGTCCCAACACTGATTTCTGATGCATATCACTGGCTACTGATCACCAACCAGAAAAACACCCATTTATCCCACTCTTTGCTTTCTATCCATGCTAATATATTACCCGTAACTCCATACACCTTTATCTTATGCAGCAGCGTTCTGTGCAGCACCTTGTCGAATGCCTTCTGGAAATCCAGATACATTACATCCACCTGTTCCCTGTTATTCACTGTGCTCATATGTCCTCAAACAGTTCCAGTAAATTAGTTAAACATGACCTGCCTTTCATGAACCTATGTTGCGTCTGCCAATAGGACAATTTCTATCCAAATGTCTCGCTATTTTTTCCTTGATGATAGATTCAAGCATTTTCCCCACTATGGAAGTTAAGCTACCAGCCTATGGTTATGCACCTTTTGCCTAGCTCCTTTTTTCTACAGTGACTCTTTTCCAGTCTACCTGAACCGCCCCAGAGTCCAGCGAATTTTGATAAATTACCACAAGCGCATTTGTTATTTCCCCCATTATCTTTTTTAGTACCCTAGGGTGCATTCCATCAGGACCAGGAGACTTGTCTACTTTTAGCCCCATTAACTTGCCGAACACTACCTCCTTCATGATAATGATCGTTTATAGGTCCTCACATGCTATAGCCTCCTTGCTATCAATTATTTGCATGTTATTTGTGTCTTCCACTGTAAAGCCCGACACAAAATACCTGTCCAATGCCTCGGCCATTTCTTCATTTCCCATTATTAAGTCCCCCTTCACATCCTCTAAAGGACCAATGTTTACCTTCGCCACTATTTCTCGTTTGATATATTTGTGGAAGTTTTTGATATCTGTTTTTATATTCTGAGCTGGTTTACCCTCATAATCTGTGGACTTTCTTTATAGCTTTTTTTGTGGCTATTTGTTGACCTTTAAATATTTCCCAATCCTCTAGTTTCCCACTAATCTTTGCCACTTTGAATGCCTTTTCTTTCAATTTGAAACCCTCCTTTATTTCCTTAAATATTCATGGCTGATTAGCCCTTTTCCTACAGTCCTTCCTTTTCACTGGTATATACTTTTGCAGAGCACTGTGAAAAATTGCTTTGAATGTCCTCCGCTGTTCCTCAATTGTCCCACCATAAAGTCTTTGCTCCCAATCTACCCTAACAACTCCTCCCTCATCCCATTGTAGTCTCCTTTGTTTAGGCACAAGACACTGGTATTGGATGATACCTTCTCACCCTCTGTAATGTTCTTGTCGGGTGGCCTGATTTATTTTACAAGAACACTTTTCGCTAAAGCTATAAATGATTTATTGACATTAACTGTGGGTCAACTATATACAAAACAACAGATGAATAACAGAGGTAAGTTACTTTATACTCACCGAGTTTGATAATCTGCCCATCAAGACTGCTCCCTGGAATCTAGGCCACAAATCCCAGAGGTAAGTTACTTTATACTCACTGGGTTTGATAATCTTCCCAACAAGACTGCTCCATGAAGACCAGGCCTTGAATCCCTGAGGTAAGTTACTTTATACCCACTGGGTTTGATGCTCCTCCAACAAGACTGCTTCCTGGAGACTAGGTCATGAGTCCACGGGGTAAGTTACTTTATACTCATCGAGTTTGATGCTCCACTCACCAAGACTGCTCCCTGGAGTCTAAAAGTTTGGTCAAAGACATAGGAGATCAGCAAAGAAAGAGTAACAGGTGCTGTCTTAGCAAATGATACAGGGATGGCCTGATAACATGCAGCAAGCACAGCGAGTCATTTGGCGGTGCTGGTATCTCACAGCAGAGGTGATATCTCACTAGACGATAGCCTGCCAGCCAGCTCAAAAATAATTATACCCAAAATGGTGCAGGAAGAATTTCTCCTGAGTATAAATAATGGTTAACTGGATTGGAAAAGTGCAAGCTCAGAGCCAGATCAGCTGTGTATTGGATAGGCATCTACAAAGACAATGAAAGAATGGTGTCGCCATGCAGTTTGTACTAGAACTATTGAAATACATAGCAAAAAATGAGACAATAGTTACTGAAGCATCATAAACCATGGTATACTGTGGGAGCGGATTTAGTCACGTACAATCAAGAATGTTATCTCATAGTAGCAGGATATTATTCAAAAGCTCCCTTTCATCAGAAAGCAGTAAAGAAGTTTGTTTGCTGAGGAAAGGGTTCCTGAAAGATTAATGTGATAATGGAACCCAATTCACTTCTGGAACATTTAAGGAATTTTAAAAAATGTTTATTGGATTTTCACATTTGACCTTTGACAATTTTGTTTTCTATTTACATATTCCTAGCTCGAACATTAAGTTACGGGTGTCATACTCGCGAGTAGTGTTTTACAGAAAGCAATCAGAATGCGGTTCTAGTTTATGCAGAAAATAACCAAAGGAGGCACATGTTATTGGAAAATAAAGAAATTTAACAATAGTATTACTGAGAAAGAAGAAGAAAGTTAGACTAGTTTGCCTGAGTGTGGACAGACTATATCCACTGTACATTTAAAGTTGCCTGCTTTGTCTTTCTTTAGTGGCTGTGTATTTTATTTGGCCAGCTGGCCTCCGTTGCATTGCCTGCTGTTGGCCCTGGCTTGTGCTTGATTGTTTGTTCCTATGCCCTTCTCTCCCCACTTCCCTATCTTTTGCTAACCATGGCTCACCTGTTTCACCCCCTCCCTCCCCCGCTCTATTAGCTGTTGGCTACAAACAGGTCCTGGAGCAAATTGGTGAATAGATTCCATGTCTTGGGGAAGCCTTCTTCTGACCCCAGGATGGCGAATCTGATTTTCTCCAGGTGGAGAAATTCCGACAGGTCGGACAGCCAGTCTGCAACTTTGGGTAGTACTGTTGATTGCCAGCCGAGCAGGATTCTTCGACAGGAGAGTAGGGAGGCCAAGGCTAGGGCATTGGCCTCCCTCCCCATAAAGAGTTCTGGCTGGTCCAATACCCTGAAGCTGCCACTTTCAGGCTTGGCTCTATCTTCAACCCCCCAACCTTGGACATTGCCTCAAAGACAGCTGACCAGAACCTGACAAGTTTGGGGCATGCCCAGAATATGTAGGTGTGGTTGGCCATGCCTCCCTGGCAACTTTCACATTTGTCCTCCACCTCTGGGAAGAAACTGTTCATCCGGGTCCTGATTAGGTGTGCACTTTGCACCAATTTCGGCTGCCTTGGTCATGTGGAGGTGGAGTTGGCCCTGTTCAGTGCTTCGCTCCAGAGTCCCCACCCTATTTCTATCCCTAGTTCTTCCTGCCATTTTTCCTGTGTCTCGTCCAGCGGGAAATGTGCCTCTTGTAACAGTCATCAATACAGGTCCCTGCAATTCCCTCCCAACCAAGTCCAACAGTTCCCCCATCATTAAGTGTCTCGGCGACCTTGGGTATGATGCAATCTCCTTGCTGAGGAAGTTTTTGATTTGTAAATGTTGTAGTTTGTTCCCATTGGGCATTTGCAACCTTTCCATCAGTTCCTCTAACATCACTAGTCTGTCGTCTGTGTAAAAATCCCTAACTGTCAATGTCCCCCCCCCCCCCTCCTGTCTCCACCGCTGAAAGGCTGGTGTGAACCTGTGATTGTTGCAGATGGGGGCCATAATGGACATTTTGGTCGAAGTGCTGCCTTAGCTAGTTCTATGACCGGAGGGTGGCTATTACCACTGGACTTGTAGAGTGCTTGGCTGGCGGAGTGCTGTTGTGGCAAGGGCTTGGAGGGACGTCCCTATGCAGGAACCCCCGCTCCACCCTTAACCATTCTGCTTCCAGCTCCTTTACTCTGTTATGGGCGAGGTTTTAGAGAACCCCAAAGTGTATCATGGAGTTCATCTGACCCACAACTTTTACTAGATTGTGGTATGGGGAGCACATGGCCCATTCTCCAGTTGTGGTACAGCAGAAATGGAAAAGTATTTTTTAAAGCAAAACAATGTTTATTCTATGAACTCAAGTTAACCTTTTAAAACATACAGTGAGCATCTTAGCAACCATTAATTCAAATACAACCCCCAAAGAATACAACACTAAGTAATCCTTTAAGCTTTCCTTTTAACATCCATAAGACTTAAAACACCTTTTACCAGAAGCACATCATGTTAAAGTCATTACTTTTATTAGTTTTAAATCACCAGGATCGATTTACAGTCTTTAGATTACAGAGAGAGACTCTAATACACCTTCTGGCTGTGACTGCAGCTATCCGGCTCTGAAAACGAAACTAAAACACACCCTGCAGCAAACAGCCTAAAACAAAACTAAAAAGCTGACAGACAGCCCAGCTCCACCCACTCTCTGGCATCACTGCAGCAATAAACACCCATTTCGTAAAGGTAATCTCACTACAGATATTTATATACACACCCATTGATAAACATCCATTTCTTAAAGGTATTCTCACATGACACCTCCCCCAAGAAAAAAAACTAAACCATCAACTTCAAGGTGGTTTCATTTTTCACCTTTTCACTATCCTTTAAGAAATGCACACAGTGAATATACTTTTTCATTAAAAAAAAACACACGCAAACAGGTATAATAATATAGTCCATTTCTTTTTGTTCTTCTTCCTCCAACTGAAATTCTTCTTGATTGACTGTCTCTTTGAAAAGGAAGATCTCTGCATGGGAGCAGAGTGGCGCAGTGGAAGCGTGCTGGGCCCATAACCCAGAGGTCGATGGATCAAAACCATTCTCTGCTAGTTAAGAAGGTCTCTGCACGATCCGTCCATTTCTCTACTCCTCGGCATTTCTCTTTAAAGTCAGATACTTTAGTTCAATCTGATCACAAAGTCCCTTGTAATTCTCCAACACAAGAGGATTGGTTAGCACAGCTTTCAGGCCATCAAATGCCTGTTGAAAGTCCACTGTCCATTGAAATTTTGGAGGTTTCTTCAGCAAGTCCATCAGTGGAGCAACCACGCTACAAATGTTGTTCAGCAATGTTCGATCAATTCGACTCATGCCACAAAATCACATAATTTCCCGTTGTGTCAAGGGTATCAGAAACTCCTCAATAATTGTTGGTTTCACATCTCGTGTGACCATTCGACCCTGTCCGATTGTATGACCAAGAAAAGTGACTTGGGCCTTTCTAAATTCACTTTTGGTCAGGTTTATCACCAGACCCGCCTCCTGAAGTCGATCGAATAACTCCATCAGATGTTTTAAATGTTCTGTCCATGTCTGGCTGAAAATGACCAGATCATCGATGTATACCGCACAATTGGGTAATGCTGAAACAACTTTGTTAGTTAACCGTTGAAATGTGGCTGGGGCGTTTTTCATACTAAATGGCATAACTTTGAATTGGTAAATACCATCGGGAGTCACAAAAGCTGAAATCTCCTTCGCCCTTTCGGATAAAGGTACCTGCCAGTAACCTTTAAGTAAATCCAGTTTTTGGGCAGCACGGTGGCCTAGTGGTTAGCACAACCGCCTCACGGCGCTGAGGTCCCAGGTTCGATCCCGGCTCTGGGTCACTGTCCGTGTGGAGTTTGCACATTCTCCCCGTGTCTGCGTGGGTTTCGCCCCCACAACCCAAAAATGTGCACATTAGGTGGATTGGCCACGCTAAATTGCCCCTTAATTGGAAAAAATAATTGGGTAATCTAAATTTAAAAAATAAAAGTAAATCCAGTTTGGAAATAAAAGCTGATTGTCCCACTTTCTCAATGTAATTCTCCAAACGTGGGATAGGATAGGAGTCCATTCTTGTAACTGCATTAACCTTTCAAGAGTCCACATACAACCATTGGGTACTGTCTGGTTTAGGTACCATCACTATGGGTGAGCTCCATTGGCTGCAACCCACTTTGTTAACCTGTACCAATTTTAAAGGGTTAAGTCGATATGGATGTTGTTTGATTGGAACAGCATTTCCCACATCTACATCATGTATAGGCATTTTAGTACTTCCCAATTTATATCTACAAACTTGCCCATGTGATATCAATAACTTTCAGGTCAGTTCGTTTTTCCTCTGGAAGGTAACTCAATAATTTATCCAAATTTTTAAGAACATCCTCATTTTCAAATTTAATTTGAGGTATGTCAAATTCACAGTCATCTGGATTTGGTTCGTCACTTTGAATTAGAATCATTAAAACCTCCTTTTTCTCTCCTTCCCTTTCAAACTACCTTTTAAGCATATTCATATGACACACTCGGTGAGTCTTCCTTCTGTCTGGTGTTTTACCACATAATTCACCTTACTTAATTTCCTTTCAATCTCATAAGGTCCACAAAACCTAACTTTTAAAGGCTCACCTACCACTGGTAACAACACTAAAACTTTATCTCCACTGGCAAAATTACGAACTTTCAATTTCTTGTCCGCTACCAGTTTCATCACATTTTGTGCAACTTTTAAATGTTGTCCAGCCAATTCACCTGCTCTATTTAATCGTTCCCTAAAATTTGACACGTAAGCCAATAATGTAATTTTCGATTTCTCGCTCACCAAATTTTCCTTAATCAATTTAAGTGGCCAAAAATTAGTTCAAAAGGACTGAATTTGGTTGACTCATTAGGTGCATCACTAATTGCAAACAGCACGAATGGAATTCCTTTATCCCAATCCTCTGGATAATCTTGATAATATGCCCTCAACATTGTCTTTAATGTCTGATGCCACCTTTCTAACACTCCCTGCGATTCTGGATGGTACACAGTTGATTTAATTGTTTCATTCCTAAACTATCCATAACTTCTTTGAATAACCTTGTGGTAAAATTTGATTCTTGATCCGATTGTATTTCTGTGGGTAGTCCATATCTAGTAAAGAATTTAAGTACCGTATATACTCGCGTAACATGCGACCTTTGAAGACCTAAATTTTGACCTGAATTTGGGGGGGGTCGCATGATATGCGAGATACAAAATTTTGGGTGTGAAGTACTGGTCAAGATTAGGCTGTTAGGCTGTTAGGCTGTTAAGCAGACCGTATCCATTAACGGAAAGTCAAATGGACATTATTATGGACATAATGAAATATAAAACAGGAATACATACGTAGGTTAATTAACAAACTTTAATAAAACTTTAATAAAACTTTAATAAAAAACTATTAAAACAAACTTTTGCAGGTTAACTAAAATCCGTTAAATTCGCTTTCATTGCTATCAGTGTCATCATCAAATAAAGCTTGGAATTCTTCTTCATCGAGGCAGTCGTCATACTGATCATCTTCCAGGTCTTCAATATTTTCATCCTCTTCTCCTGCATCTTCGAATATAGCATCATCTTCACTTCCATCCAAAGCATTTGCTATTCCACATTTTTTAAATGCTTTAACAATCAAATCTGCATCTATCTCAGCCCATGCTTCTTTTACCCACAAACACAGTAGAGGCAAATCCGGAGCCTTCATATTCCCTCTCTTCGTAAATGATTTCTCTCCTTCCATCATCTAGTCATTCCATTTCTTTCTTATATTGTCTTTAAATGGCTTTTTAACGGATACGTCAAGTGGCTGAACGACGCTAGTCAAGCCAGCTGGAACGATTGTTATATCGGTGTTTGATTCGCGAACAGCTTTCACAACAGAATCCACGCAACGTGACCTAAACATATCCCACACAAGTAAACTTTTTGGGCGTCGTAAACCACCTGCTCTTGATTCCCAAACTCTCTTCAGCCAAATCTTGCAACCATTATCGTTCATCCAACCTTTTTCATGGACATGGACAACGATACCATTTGGAAATTTTACTTTGGGCATTAATTTCCGTTTAAAGATAACCATTGGAGGAAGTTTCGTCCCATCTGCCATACACGTTAGTACAACCGTAAAATGTGTCTTTTCATGCCCTGTAGTTTTGATAAAAATACTTTTCTCACCGACTTTATTAATGGTTGAGTTTGATGGCATATCAAAATTCACGGGTGTTTCATCCATGTTTCCAATGCACGATAACTGATAGCTGTTAGCTTTGCGATGTTTGATTACAAATGTTTGAAAACTAGTCACTTTTTCTTCTAATTCTTTGGGGAGTCTCTGTGCAATTTTTGTTTTTCTTCTTAACACAAAGTCATGTCTTTTCATGAACCGCGTACACCATCCAGGACTTGCAGTAAACTCACGAATGCCCATGTTTCTTGCTTCTCGTAAAGCATAAAGTCTAATTTTAGATCGAGTTATAATATAACCATTTTCCCGATTTTCGGACACCCACTTTGAGACGTTATCTTCTAATTGCGGCCAATGACATTTCGACCCGCGATTAGCGCATTTATAGGAAGGACTTTCCATCAATTTCTCTTTCTGTTTTCTCCAGTTGCGGACACAGCTTTCTCCGACACCAAACAGCTTTGCAGCTTTAACGTTGTTGCTGTGTTCCGCTTCGGCAACGACTTGCAGCTTCAATTTGGCAGTATATTTCTTGGCAGATCTTTTCTCCATAGTTGCTAATGGTAGAATGTATTCCACCGTTATGTGTTACGCGTTAGTTAACTGCTTATTACCGTGATTAGAAACCGCAAAACAGCTGGTTGTTTACGGCGGTTGTTAACGGCGTAATTTGGTATCTCATTTGGTGTCTCAAAAAAGTGACTCGCATGATACATGAGGTATAGCATAAAATCATGTTTTGGGGTCTAAAATTTAGGGGTCGCATGATACGCGAGATCGCATGATACACGAGTATATACGGTAACTCATCCACAATCTTTTTAGTTGTAATATTATGTACTGGAATGGCCTCTGGAAACCTAGTAGACACATCCATTATAGTTAAAAGATATTGATTCCCACTTTTTGGTTTAGGAAGCGGTCCTACGCAATCAATTAGGACCCTTGTAAAAGGTTCGTCAAATGCTGGAATGGGTATTGAGGGAGCTGGTTTTATCACTGCTTGAGGTTTCCCTATCACTTGACATGTGTGACATGATTGACAAAATTTAACGACATCTTTATGTAGTCCAGGCCAATAAAAATGTTTTTGTATTTTAGCTTGAGTTTTCCTGATTCCCAAATGGCCTCCCACTGGTACCTCATGTGCAACTCGCAACACGTCCCCTATCGGCAATACTACTTGATGAACTTATGCCCACTTTTCATCCGCCTCCATATGTAAAGGTCTCCATTTTCTCATCAAGACATCACTTTTACGGTAATAACACTCTGATATACACTTTTTTCCCCTTCCGTGTATGCTTTCTGATACATCCGTTTTATTTCTACATCTTTTTGTTGTAACTCCGCCAATTTTCCTGAACTAAAAATATCCGCCTCATCCTCCACCTGTTCTTGTTCGTTTTCAACCATCTGATCAAAAATGGTTTCTGATAATTGCACTTCAACTTCATCTTCACTCTTTGATTTCTCCTCTTGTCTTAACCTGTGACTTTGCGACCTTGTTACTACACACTCCGGAAAAATCCCAGGATTTATTTACCTGATCCTCCTGATACACATGAGTAAACTTTACACACACAAGTAAATTCTTTAAAGAGATCTGGCACCTTCTTATCAATCATCTCTTGATCAGGCTGTACAGTCTTTTGCACCTCCTTCGCTTCACTTGGGCTTTCCTTTACCACTTTAACAAACCCCACTGTCTTATCTTGTTTTACCACATCAGCCTTCCCAGTGCTTTTCTTCAACCACCAACACTGTGACTTTACATGGCCTAGTTTATTACAGTGAAAACATTTAAAACTTTTCATTTCTTTTCCATCCTCCTGGATTTCTTTTTTAACCTGACGTACACTCTCCTTATTATCGCCCATCAGATTACCTTTACTTTTGCCACTTGAGTATTTCTCATGTCCCCAGTTTCTATCCCTCACAGGCTGAAACTGATGTCGGAAACCAAGCTTTGATTTATGAACTAATTCATAATCATCTGACATTTCTGCTGCTAATCTCACCGTTTTAACCCTCTGCTCCTCCACATGAGTTCTCATTACATCAGGAATTGAACTTTTAAACTCCTCCAAAAGTATAATGTCTCTGAGAGCTTCATACTTTTGTTCTATTTTCAAAGCCCTTATCCACCTCTCAAAATTACTCTGTTTGATCCTTTCAAACTCCATGTATGTTTGACCAAATTATTTTCTTAAATTTCTAAACCTTTGTCTATAAGCTTCAGGCATTAGTTCATATGTACCTGAGATAGATTTCTTCACCTCCTCATACGACTCAGATACCTCCTCCGGTAGTGTTGCAAACACTTCACTAGCTCTACCTACCAGCTTTGTAGTAATGCCTACATGTCCTGTGGCCATTTCAATTGTTTTGCCACTTTTTCCAAATGAAATGAAAAAGTCTTTTACCTCCTTCTCGTCAAACCTTGGCAATGCTTGGACATATTTAAATAGACCAAGCCTTCGACTATGACACTCTTTCTCACTATCCTCATCACTATCATCCAACAGTACATTCCCCTTTATATCTGCCAATTTTAACTGACTGCCATGTTTCATGGCCATTTTCTGAAGTTCAAACTCTCTCTCTTTATCTTTTTCCCTGATCTGTATCTCCTTTTCTCTTTCTTTTTGTTCTGCTCGGGCTATTCTTTCTGTTTTCCTTTCTTCTCTCTCTTTTTCCTCTCTCTCTCTTTCTCTTTCTTTTTCCTCTGTCTCTCTTTCGTATTCAAGCTGCTTTAATTCTTTCTCATGTTCCATTTGTTTCATTTGTAACTGAATTTTTTCCATTTCTAATGAGTCAAATTGTATCTCAGGCAACTTTAAATGCTTAGCCACCGCCATAATGACCTCATCTTTTGGCATTTTGTCAGGTAATGTTAACTGCAATGTTTTTGCCAAATCTAACAGTCTGCTTTTAGTCTCTGTCTGTAAGGTACTGCGTGTGACTCTCTCCACCCCCAAAAACTTCAGAGCCTCTGAAAGAGCCATTGTCCACAACACACTCCCTACTTAAACTAAAATACCACACCTCAAAAGCAACCACAATATGCTCACCCCTCACTGTCTTTAAGTTCATTAAGCCAATCCAATAGATAGACTTTTATCCCGGACACGCCCCCGATTTGTTATGGGCCAAGGTTTAGAGAGCCCCAAAGTGTATCATGGAGTTCACCTGACCCACAACTTTAATAGATTGTGGTATGGGGAGCACATGGTCCACTCTACAGGTATGGTATAGCAGAAATGGAAAGTATTTTTTAAAGGAAAAACAATGTTCATTCTATGATCTCAAGTTAGCCTTTTTAAAACATACAGTGAACATCTTCACGACCATTAATTCAAATACAACCCCCAAAGAATACAACACTAAGCAATCCTTGAAGCTTTCATTTCAACACCCATAAGACTTAAAACACCTTTTATCAGAAGCACATTAAGTTAAAGTCATTACTGTTATTAGTTTTAAATCACCAGGATTGATTTACAGTCTTTAGATTACAGAGTGAGACTCTAATGAACCTTTGAGCTGTGACTGCAGCTATCCAGCTCTGAAAACGAAACTAAAACACACCCTGCAGTACACAGCCAAAAACGAAAGTAAAAACCTGACACACAGCCCAGCTCCACCCACTCTCTGACATCACTGCAGTAATAAACACCCATTTCTTAAAGGTACTCTCACATGACAACCCATCCCCTCACTCTTTCTGCAGTGGCTGCCCAGTGGTATTATTGCAGGTTTGGGAGGGCCAGGCAGCTTCCCATTCTTCTCTTTCTTTGTAGAACCTTTTTGGGGATTCTTGGGCTCTACCACACCCCCCCCTCCACAAACACACAAATGGCATAATCATTTTGTTTATTGTGGCGAAAAAGGCCTTATGGATGTAGATTAGTATGGATCTGAACAGGAAGAGGAACCTGGGCAGTACATTCATTTTAATCATCTGCACTTTCCCCACCAGGGGGTGTGGGAGTGCATCCCACCTCTGCAGGTCCTTCTTTACTTCCTCCACCAGATGTGTCAGGTTCTATTTGTGGATCCATGTCCAGTCATGGGCAATTTGGATCCCCGGGTGTGGAATTTGTTTTGGGCTTGTTTAAACGGCAGTGCCTCCAGCTCTGCCCCTTGCCCTTGTGGGTTCAGTGGGAAGGCTTCATTTTTGCTCAAGTTGAGTTTGTAGCCTGAGAAGGTGCCAAATGCTTTCAGGAGCATCATGATCCCCTCCATGCTGCTTTAGGGGTCCAAGACATAGAGGAGCAGGTCACCAGCATTCAGTGAGACTCTGGGCTCTCTACCCCTTCTCTAGATCCCCTTCCAATTCTTTGTCACTCTGAGTGAGATCGCCAGTGGTTCCATTGCCAGGACGAATAGGAGCGTGGACAGCAAGCATCCCTGCCTGTGCCCCTCTGCGATTGGAAGTATTTAGAGCTAGTGGTGTTAGTCCGCAATCTCACTGTGGGAGTGATGTACAGGGTTTCACCCAGACTGAACCCTGCGCGAACCCAAAATGCTCCAGTATATCTGAATGAGGTACTTCCATTTGACTCTGTTGAAGACCTTTTCTGCGTCCAGTGCAATTATCACCTCTAGTGTTCTCTCCATGGGTGGGGTCATTATCATGCTCAGCAGGCACCTGATTTTCGATGTTTGCTGTCTACTCTCAACATAGCCCGTCTGGTCCTCTGCGACCACCTCTGGCACCCAGTTTTCCAATCATTTAGCTGGAATCCTGGCCAGTATTTCCACATTTGCGTTGAGCAGCGAAATTGTTCTGTGGAACCCACATTCAGCCAGGTCTTTGTCTTTCTTGGGTATCAACGAGATTGAAGCTTGTGCTAGTGTTAGTGGCAGCATGCCCCTTGCTAGTGAGTCTGTGAACAGCACCTGCAAGTATGGGGCCAGTGCTGCTGTGAATTCTTTGTACAAGTCCACCAGGAATCAGTCTGGTCCCGGCCCTTCCCTGCCTCCTTGGAGTTGATGCTCTCCATGACTTCCTGGAGCCCATTTCCCATCTTACCTCATAACTGGCATGTCCAGTCCATCAAGAAACTGCTTAATCCTCGAGTCCCTGTCTGGGGCCTCGGAGGTGTACAGTACCCGGTAGAAGGCCTGGAATGCCTTGTTAACCTTTTTAGGCTCCATTACTTGTCTGCCATTGTTGCCCCTGATCTGAGCTATTTCCCTTGTGGCTGCTTGCTTTCTCAGCATAAATTTACATGGCAAGGTATACGGAATTGCTTCCCAATTGCGCTTCCAGAGGGATCATTAATCGATAGCAATTCTCGTCCAGCAGGAGAACATGGGGTTGGATTCGCCGCTGGCGGGATCCTCCATTTTGTCTTCAACGCACTCACGCCTGCAGATTTCCCGACGGCGTGAGGGTACCGACAATGTGAAACTCCATTGGCTGGCTGGCATGATGGAGGATCCACTGCCGGAAGGGGCATGCGCACCAGAAAACGTGTACAGCAGGACGGAGAATCCCACCCATAGTCTCCCAATGGAGAATCTCGCCCATGGTGTCTCATGGCAGGGGCAGTGTTATGGGTTCAATTGATGTCTCAATGAGTAGACTTTGAAACCTGTCTGATTAAAGATTGTTAATCGTAAATTATATATATACCCCATTTACTGACATATACAGTGCTGCTGTATCCATGCAGGCTCCTTCTAGAGTGTTCTCCTCCGAGTCTATTACTATGTGACTCAGTACATCATGATGTGGGCGGTGCTATTCTCTAATCTCATGTTAACCCTTGCTCTGCCAAGGAACTTTACATTACAATGGCATGAAGACACACATATCATCCCACTCCTCAAAATAACAATTCCCTGGGCGGCACAGTGGTTAGCACTGGGACTGCGGCGCTGAGGACCCAGGTTCGAATCCCGGCCCTGCGTCACTGTCCATGTGGAGTTTGCACATTCTCCCCGTGTCTGCGTGGGTTTCACACCCACAGCACAAAGATGTGCAGGTTAGGTGGATTGGCCGTGCTTAATTGCCCCTTAATTGGAAAAAAAAATTAAAAAGTAAATAAAAATTCCCTCCATTCCAATAGAGTATTAGAATATGCTTGTTGTCCTTTCTCCCCCAGTCTCTGACATTATAAATTCAGAGAGTGAGGCATGACAGTTCTTCGACATCTCAGTCTCTCATGCATGGAGGAATGGTAGTAGTGCTCTGTGTTTCTGATAATTGGTTATCTCCATTCGATTCACTTTTTGCATCCCTTCAAATTGCATTTTCTTTAATAACAACCTGTCTGCTTTTTTTGGTTCTGTGGGCTTGTCTGATTCCTTCAGAAGGGGATGTGCAATCTGTTCATTCCTATAGAACATTGGATTGGATTGGATTGGATTTGTTTATTGTCACGTGTGCCGAGGTACAGTGAAAGTATTTTTCTGCGAGCAACTCAACAGATCATTAATTACATGGGAAGAAAAGGGAATAAAAGAAAATACATAATAGGGCAACACAAGGTATACAATGTAACTACATATGCACTGGCATCGGATGAAGCATACAGGGTGTAGTGTTAATGAAGTCAGTCCATAAGAGGATCATTTAGGAGCCTGGAAACAGCGGGGAAGAAGCTGTTTTTGAGGCTGTCGTGAGTGTTCTCAGACTTTTGTATCTCCTGCCTGATGGGAGAAGTTGGAAGAGTGAGCAAGCCGGGTGAGAGGGGTCTTTGATTATGCTGTCCGCTTTCCCCAGGCAGCGGGAGGTGTAAATGGAGTCAATGGATGGGAGGCAGGTTCGTGTGATGGACTGGGCGGTGGGTGGACCAGGACAGATTTTTGGAGGAAACATGGAACATATAGTGCAGAAGGAGGCCTTTCGGCCCATTGAGTCTGCACCAACCCACTTAAGCCCTCACTTCCACCCTATGCCCGTATCCCAATAACCCCTCATAACCTTTTTGGTCACTGAGGTCAATTTAGCATGGCCAATCCACCTATCCTGCACGTCTTTGGACTGCGGGAGGAAACCAGAGCACCCGGAGGAAACCCACCCAGAACGTGCAGACTACACAGAGAGTGACCCAGCGGGGAATCGTACCTGGGACCCTGGCGCTGTGAAGCCACAGTGCTATCCACTTGTGCTACCATGCTGCCCGCAATATAGTGGACTGGAATTTTCTTTTTCCATGGTGTCCAACATGTGCTTACTGGACATATATGTTTTCCAAATCGAACATTAATTTTCACCTGTCTCATAATTACAGTCAATCATCTGTTGCATTTGCAAATAGTTTTGCAAGATTATGAATCTTGTCATGTAGTCCAATGGTTTTCAATGCACTTGAGATATTCAGTGCTTTTACTTCTTCCTTTTCTGAATTACATTTTCTAACTTTATTTCTGTCAGTTCTTTCTCCAGCTGCAACAAAATGTTGGCCTTGTCCTTCATTTTGGATTGACTGTTGGCTAGATGTGTCTAACTTGTTTCATTCCTAAATTGTTTCAGTTCTGGAATTGTGTTACTCCTAGCGGCATTATCCGCTTGCAGCTTGGAAAGTTCTATGTCTTTTCCTTTCAATGCCTTGTTTTCATTCAGCTAGTTCTTCATTTCTTCAAGTCTTTTTCTTGTAGCTTTCAGCTTCCTCCTGGAATATGGAACATTGCTGGCTCTGCTCTGCAAACTGGTTCTTCAGTTTATTCAGAGTGACAATAAATTTATTTTACTTTTCTTTATAATTTTCCAGAAAAACAAACTTTGTCCTGAGCAATTCTTGAAGCATATGGAAATTCTTCAACAGGTTTTCTTGTTCTTTGGAAAGCTCACTTCCTTTGTTTTGAGCTTTCCTGTAATTCAACAGAGTCTCCTTGAGTTTCTCCTGCAGTGCTTTAATTCTGCTGGTCAAGATAGTCTTTATTTCTTTATGTTTCTGAATGGCTATGCATACTTTTTGATTTTGATCTTGAAGGACAGTCAACTATATTTTCAACTGTTTATTTCTTGTTGACCTCTTGCCACCTCTCCTTGGCCTTCAGTGCATCATTTTTTTACTACTGATAGTTCTAACAGCTTTTTCTGAA
Source organism: Scyliorhinus canicula (assembly GCF_902713615.1). NCBI lineage: Eukaryota > Metazoa > Chordata > Chondrichthyes > Carcharhiniformes > Scyliorhinidae > Scyliorhinus > Scyliorhinus canicula. The sequence continues at coordinate 121,319,788 of NC_052150.1, forward strand.
GTAAAGCTGAATGCCCTTTTTAGCTCCTTATGTTTTCCATTGCTACACATAATAAATAATAATAATTACTTATTGTCACAAGTAGGCTTCAATTAAGTTATTGTGAAAAGCCCCTAGTCGCCACATTCCGGCACATGTTCTGGGAGGCTGGAATGGGAATTGAACCCACACGTTTTGCATTACAAGTCAGTTGTTTAGCCCACTGTGCTAAACCAGTCCCATCTTCCAGGAGTCTTTCAGGGTTACAACTTATTTATGTGCCATTTCTGCCCGCTGCTTTGCCTGGCTGTACATCTGGTTCAGTTTTCCCACTCCCTCTTTGATTTGCCAACTGTGGAATTGAAGACCTTGATTTCCCCCTGGTACCTTTGCGTTGTCTCTGAAATTTGTTTGTTCAGACCTCAAACAGCTTGGTTCATTGAAGACATTGGTTTTCAGAAGAATATGCTCAGCTTGAATCTTGTGCTTTGAATCTGCCAGTTCAGCTCTGATGCAAACATTTTCCTGCAGAACAGCTTAATTTACTTTTTGCACATTTTGAGTTACCTCAGATAATTTTCCTTCATTCACAGTGGCATTTCTGGCTCAAGGTTGTTATAAATGCATTGATGTGCGTGATTCCCCCATAATTGAGGTTGTGGATACTTGTGGCTCCTCCTCCTCTAGTGGGTTCTTTAATTGTCCACAACCATTCATAACTGAATGTCGCAGGACTGGGAGCTTAGATCTGATTTGTTGGTTGTGGGATCTCTTAGCTCTGTTTACAACGTATTGCTTTAGATGTTTGGCACACAAGTAGTCCTGTGCTTCACCAGGTTGACAATTCATTTTTAGCTATGCTTGGTGCTGCACCTGGCAATGACCCTCATTGAGTCAGAGTTGATAACTGGCTTGGTGGCAATGGTAGAGTGGGGGATATGCCCGGCCTTGAGGTTACATATTTCGGTTTACAATTCTGGTGCTGTTGATGGCCATCGTGCCTGATAGATGTTAGAGTTGCAAAGATCTGTTCAAAATCTATCCCATCTAGCAGGGTGGTCGTACAACACATGAAGGGTATTATGAATGTGAAGATGGGACTTCACCTTCATGAGAACTGTGTGATAGTCACTCATATCGATGCTGTCATGAAGAGATTCATCTGCCACAGAGAAGTTGGTCGGAATGAGATCATGTATGTTTTTTAATCATGTTGGTTACCTCACCATCTGCCACAGACCCAGTCTAACAGCTATGTCCCTTAGGACTTGACCAGCTTGGTCTGTACTGGTGCTATTGAACCATGCTTGGTGATGGACTTAATTCCCCTATCCTGTATACATTCTGTACCCTTGCCACCTACAGTGCTTCTTCTGGTATTGAGGAGCATACCAGGAGCTACACTAGGTTTACCTGAAAATGAGGTGCCAACCTGCTGAAGCTACCACACAGAATTATACACATTGCTAAATAAGGAAGTAGTATACCACAGACAGTAACAAGTATAGCCACATCCAATTTGTCTGACCTCTCCCAGTGCCCTTGCCAAAACGTTTACTTAAAACAATATAGTTAAAGCAAATTTTCTGTTTATAATCTCATTGCTGTTCATTGAACTTCATGTTGCACAAATTCCATCAATCCTATACTGCAGCAGTGACTGCATTTCAAGAGCAATCAATTGGCTACAAAGCACTTTGAAACATTCTTTACTACCTCTGTGTCATGCTTAGTAATTAATCTCCTAATTACTGGTCTTTACAGGACCTCAGTTCAATTTCTTCCATATCATCAGTTACAACATGAATCCTGATTTCTGACTCTTCTCTTTCCCTCTCCAAAGTTTATCAGATCATTACATATGAAAGGTGGGTGGACTGGTGACTGATTTAGCTCATTGTGAATTATATCCCAGATCTCAATTTGGTTCAACTGCATACTCCAGCGGAGGCCTAACAATGATAAAATTCTAGCCTGGTCACTTTGCTCTTTTGTATTTTTCATCCAATTGAAAACATAAATAACCCATATATGTTTTAATCATATTACTAACTTACTATGCCACCTTTCAAGATTTATGTACATGGGTAGTAAGATCTCTCTACTTATCTACATGTTTCAAAATTGCACCATTTGGCCTTTCCAAATTAAAAGTTCTAATGTGCAGTACTTCACATTGCTCGGTATTGAACACCACCTGTCATTCTTCAGCCAATTTCATCATCCTCTGCCATTCTGAAGCCTGAATCAGTCCCCATCATGATTTATTACTTGTTTCAGGTGATCTTCATATTTTATAATGCTGCTCTCAACACCCAAATTCAGGTTGTTTATAAAAGTTGGAAAGAGCAATGGGTCTAAGACTGACCATTGAGAAACATGTGTGCAAACCACTTCACAGTCTGAGAAACATCTATTTAACACCATTGTTTACTTCCTGCAACTGACCCAGTTTCATATTCATAGCATCACTTTCCCCTTAATTCCATAGGCTTCCATCTTCTTAAATAATCCTCCTGTCTGGCACTTTGTTGCATACCTCCTGCAAGTCCATATGTACATCTATTGCACTAGTGTCACCACTCTCCCTGCTACTTCATTAAAGAATACAGGCAAGCTAGTCAGAAACAATTTGTCTTTAACAATCCTTGCTGACTCTCATTTATTAATCTGATTTCCAAATGTAAGTTTATTTTGTCACTGATAATGGTTTTTAATAACCTCTGCAACACCAATGTTCGGCTGGCTGACCTGTAGTTTCCTGGTTTATTCTTTCCTCCTTTCTTCAATGATGATATAATTTTTGCAACCCTACAGTCCTCTGATACTGCTCCAGTATTCAATTAGGATAGAAAAATAGTGACCAATGCGCCTGCTATTTCCACATTTGCTTCTATCACATGCTAATTCCAAATCACCTATTATATCCATCTAGCTGAAGTTGTTAGCCGTTCCACTTTCAAATTATTTTTCTTATTTTTAAATCTCCCACAGTTGCAATCTTTTCCAGTACTATATTTGTGCAGCTGCCTTTCCTTTGCTTCAACTTTGGAATCATCCCTTCAGCGACCTGAGTTTTATTTTAATCTCAATTCCTTTCCAATGTCTCTCTGTTCCTCTACCTCATTATTTAACAATCTGCTATCACCAGGTTTGTGGTCAGCCCTTCTCATCCCTCCCTTACTAACTCAGCTTCCGTTCTCTATTTGAAGTGCCTTGGAAGTATGTTTTTACATTAAAGGTTCTTTGCAAATGAAAATCTTAAAATGAAGCTCAAAGCTTAAATTGCATCATGAAGTTCTGTATGGTCTCTTTGGAAACCAATGGTGAAAAACCATCTTGAGAATGTCGTGCATTTATTCACCATATCAACATATGTATTAGGTTGGTAAGATTATATCAAAACTTACAAGCCTGTAAAAGGGCTGCTAAATTCTGTATTCAATCATCTAAATGTATTGTCAGTTTGATTCTCCAACCCATTTATATACAACGTATACATTCCTGTACAATCTACTATTGATGTTGACTTGATTAAATTGATGCTTCAAACAAGTTTTCAGGAATGTAACTTGTAACAATTTTATTACTTTTGTGGTTTTTCAATGTGGTATTTGAAGTGGGAAATATCATTCTGTTTTATTGATAAATTTCTGTACACACAATCAGCTTTTACACTTGTCAAGATATGTAGACTTTTCAACTTCAAAATAAGTTAATTGCACAGATTGTAATACTAAACAGAGATTGCTTTATGGGGGTTAGCCTCACCCATTGGCATTTATGTTTTACCCAGACGATAACTCATCTTCCTTGGTAGAAATTGCCAACATTTCTCTTTTTTTCCCCCACCAGGTACAGAAATGTTATTTTAAATTCACTGACAAATTGAAGATGCCATGCCAACCAGGATAATGGTTCAATTTCTCCACCTTGAGGTTCAGCATCTATTGGGTTTCATAGGACTAATGGCCACTAAGATGTAGAAAATACCCGGATTCTCTGAGGATATCGGAGTCCTGTCTGATTTATGAGATGACACAGCCGCCCTTCTCCTTGAAGGGGTTCTTGTCCTCAGGGATTCCTTTTACCAATGGATCTTCTGCAGACTGTGATTCAATGTAATCCTTCAGTTCCTCAGCACTTTTAGACACCTGAAATAATTCAATGGCAAATTATAATTGGTAAACGATAAATGGGGTGATTGTCGAATTTAAACACAGTCACATTAGTTTACACGCATGGAGCCGTATCCTGTTATTGAGAATGCTGCTCACAGCCAGGCATGCAACATTGGCCATACTTGGTCTGTTCTCACCCATCAATCCAAGGGTAGAAGGATATAACTGCCAATTGACTCACTATATATTCCAATATATTCTATTTAAAATTTCCAATATCCAAAATTTACATGTACTGCAAATTAGGAAGAACAATATTTACTCTGACCGAACATGTTTCTGGCCATCTGAGACTTCATGAAGCTGTTTGTGGCGTAAATATTGCTATTTAATCTTTATTACTGCCAAAAGTAGGCAATGAAGTTACTGTGAAAACCCCCTAATCGCCACACTCTGTCACCTTTCAGGTACACAGAGGGAGAATTCAGAATGTCCAATTCACCTAACAGCATGTCTTTCATGAATTGTGGGAGGAAACCCACTCAGACACACTACAACCAGCATAGTTTCAAGTCTTCAGTATTCAATCACCTGTGGCAATGCTAACTTTTATAACATGCTCATTGTTAGCATATTCAGTTCTGCCATTACTTATTTTATTACATATTCCATCAGATCCTATTATATCACTTATTACTGTAAATTTGCAGTAATCTGCTGGATTGGATATAATTGAAGATATTTTGTACATTATGGATCCTTCCTGGAGTCTTCAATATGAAGAATAACCCCAATGTTAATGAGGAACAGCGATATCATTGTGCTCTGACCAGTCATAACGGAAGTGTCATTCCACACAAGGTCGGAGGTATGGATAATGCCTGATGAGTTAGGAGACAGCAACGGGCAGTTTTGTCTTGACGTTTGTTCCCACAATTTGGCACTCGGCGTTAACATCAGCTAAATCCAAAGCCATGAAAGATTTTAAATAGGCTATAGATTGTATTTTCTTTCAATTTTAACCCATTCACATTTTTGATTTTATTCAGAGTTCATTAATGCTGATAAGTAAGGTGCTGCTCCGCTTGTGTTTGATTACATGAAATGGACGTTAATACCAATTTGGCAATGGTTAAAAGAGTAATTACAGACCCACAAAGCAGCAACTGAAAAATGCAAGTTTCCTGTTAGTGTTCAGAAATCATATAATAGGAGTTCTTACCAGCATCCTCTCTAACGGTAATTCTTTACGAAGTTGGTCTACCTCCATTTTCAATCGGTCCTTATCTGTTAACTCGTCCATCCCGGGCTGTTACAGTTGTCTTAAAAACAAACAGATTTTCGTTCATAATATTGTCAACACATTATAAAGCACTGATGGTACCTCCTGCTGCAATGCAAACCACTGACTGGTGTAATGAGCCCCAAGTGTTGGAAACCATCAGCTCACCTTCTCCCGGAGTAAATTCAACTTCTGCACTGCACTGCACTGGCGAGGATCTCCGGCCACAACTCACGTTAACTTGCCCAGTCCACTTCCACCGCCAGTGATCCCACAACCTTCTCGAAGGCCCTTTAAAGCAAGGCCCTTAATATCTTAATCTTCTAATGTGATTAAATCAAACGCTTGAACAGATTTAATCATTAAGTGGAAGGGAAAGAAAACCCTTGCCAAACATATTCTAAAATTGCATACGCAACTTCCAAAGGAAACAGTTTTTAAAAAAAGCATATCCTTCCTTTGGTTCGTCAGCCTTCCTGTAAACATACTTTTTGTTTATTTTAAAATTACATTTATTAATAAAGTGGATCATACTGACGTCAGTAGCGGTAAGCTGCAAAGGTCTGTTATCAGAGTATTTATCGCCTCTTATACATCTGCTGGAGCAGGTCACCTGTTCCACGTGGTCCCTTACAACAATCACTTACAATAATTCTCATTGCTTTCTCACACACTGCACTGAAATCTATCTTTAAAATATTTCCTGCCATATACATATTCAAATTGATAATACTCGTTCTTGGTTTAACACAAAATGACCTAATTGGTCGATTAAAAATGGTTAATTTTTCAAAAATAAATCTGTCCTTCATTGGACAAAGCCTCTCTTTCTATCGAACATTAAAGATGCAGTGTCATTCTGTGACAACAACGTGATCTAATGGCTATGTCGGCAACATGGAGGCCAATCGCCCTGGCACCCGTGCTTGCTGCCAGGGGTACACCCATAGGGGCCACATTGCCCTTGAGTTCTCCGCCTGATGTCCCACAGGCAGGTGGCGGCTGGATGGGTGGCGGGTATGGCGGAGAGCAGGGTGTGGGGGTGGGGCTTGGTGGGGGGGGGGGGGGTGGGTTGGGGGCACCCATACAGCCGGTGTCACTCTCTAGAACCAGGGACGAAGGTGGGTGGTCAGTGGGGTGCGCAGCAAGATGGCTGCCTTGCAGGCCGCGGCAATAGTGGTCCATGCCTGGACATCGCTCTGCTCCCGTGGGGTGTTACCGTAGCCTTTGGTCTATTCTCCCATCACCCATACCGCCCCCGGCCCTGGCAGGGCACCCACCACTCCAGCCAGCCCTGCCACTCTCCGGCCCGGCAGCCCACAGTTGCGCCTCTCTGTGTCCAACCTCCTCTCTCTCCCTCATCAGCCATAACACTGGTTTGATGACTTTTAAATGCACAAGTGAACTGCGCCATTGGGAATTTGGCCAATTGGAGGCGGAGAATTGTGGAGACCCCAGAGAATACCTAGTGAGGTCCGCTAATGACATGCAGACGGTGTTTACTGTGAGAAGAGATGGCTTCTGTCAGCTCAATATTTAATTAGAATATCTCTATCACATGACTCTGGCTGGAAAGCCTGAGAGGTTTAACCTTTGCCATAAAGGCTCTCTAATCATACTTTGAGAAGTGGGAATTAAAGTCTGCTTCACCTTAAGCATACTGAAGTATGGTAACACATATTACAATCCCTTCCACATGCTTTAAGACCAAATATTACCCCAATATATTTACTCCTTCAAGGTGTTATTCATGAAATGTATCCACATTTGTCTTTTGCTTTTGAGATACAGTATTCACCACTCCTCACCTCCCCCGCAATATACATGTTGATCGAGGATAAACACATCTTTTACTTTCAAATTCTTTGTAATAATGTTTCTATAATAAATGATGTGGAATCCTGTGGGTTGCTGGAAGTAGACATGCTTTAATTTTCCATTAATTGCTGAATTGTTTGAGGCTATGGTCAGACAGACAATGTTTCATGGCAAAATTCTTTGCTTGATTTTTTTCTAACAAGTATAAATGAACATTAATTGTGATATTTTAACCTACATGTCCCCATTTAGAGTTTTAGAAAACATCGCTGATTATGCAGAATCAATATTATTTTTACAAAATGATTTATGAAAGAATGATGGGACTTGACTGCCCATCATCCCACACACTGCTGTTTCAATGTCAACTCTCTGCGCAGAACAAGCAACAGCAGCAGGAAATATGACCTCTTCAATATCTTATTGATACAGAGAGATAATGTCAATCCAACTTATCCTGTTTACTAGCAAGAACGTGGAAAACTGGTAAAAGGGAGAAAACACAAATTCAAAATGTCGAAACATTTAGCTGATATCATAAGGACATTCAAATTGGAACAGGAGTAGGTCATACAGCGGACAAGCCTGCTCTGTCATTAAATAAGATCTCACTCTGATAATCCGTTTTATTCTGATAATCCAACCCCCTTTGTAATAAAGGCCAACGTACAGTTTGCCTTCGTAATTGCTGGCTGTCTCTGCATGTTAACTTTTTGTGTTTCATGAAGGATGGTGACAATGTTCAGTAGGTCCTTACCATTTAAAAATATTCTGATTTTCTATCCTCCCAACCAAAGTGAAAAGTCCCACATTTCTGCAAATGATACTTCCCATTTACCCACTTCTTACAGATTGCTAACCTCACTGTATTCCTTTGTTGGCTCTTTATGTCCTCCTCACAGATTACTTACCTACTTATCTTTGTATCGTCTGAAAACCTGGGGTGGAATTATTCCAGAATTGCACTAAAGGCAGGAGCGGGTATGAAAAAAGGCATTTTTTCTGCCAGGCACAATGGTGGGTCATGGCATACCATTGTCTGTTTCTCACCTCATTAATTATTCATACACAGAAAATACGCTGGATCAGGGCAGGCAGACTCATAGTCCGGCGCCAGGTCATGACCTCAGCACTTAGAACATAGAACATTACATAGAACATTACAGCGCAGTACACGCCCTTCGGCCCTCGATGTTGCGCCGACCTGTGAAACCATCTGAAGCCTATCTGACCTACACTATTCCATTTTCATCCATATGTCTATCCAGTGACTCACTTCACTCCAGGCACCATATTTTAATATCATACACTCGCACCTATCTCAATCTATGCAGCCAGGACCGCTGCACAACATAGAGACGGCCCCCAAAGCCAAAAGGATAGCTCCCAAGTCTAGTCATGTCTCACTCGAGAGCCTGCTGGATGTCATGAAGGCCTGCATCGATGTTCTTTACCCTCACTGTGGCCGTAGGAAGTCCAGCAAATCCAACTTTGGGGACAGTGTTTGCGGTGGTCAGTGTTAATACAGCCCAGCAAAGGCCAGCTATCTAGGGCAGAAAGAGATTAAATGATGTAATCTATTGCACCAGGGTAAGTTAACCACCCCATCACTCTTAAATCACACACTCACACGCCCATTCTGCATCCACAGGAATCTCACTCACTGTCAGTTCAATGGACATCACCACTCATTCTCTCACACATCCTTACATCTCCATCTGGCCTCACCTTCTCTGGACATCACCTCGTCATGTCGTCCATGGCTCCACTCAATACACTTACACACACTGGCAGCCATCTCACCTGCGTTGCTCACATTCTCCATCTGTCTTTATGCAGGACTGACATGCACACAATGAAAGGGAGATGTCCCAGACCAGGGGTGGAGTGCCAGACATTGAGGTCTTCACTCCCTTCAAAATTCATGCCATTGAGCTTGCCAGAGTGGATGTGGTCATTCCTCCGGCGACAGTAACATCATTGGTAAACATCCACATGAGGAACCTGCACCAGATCATCCCCTTGTCTACACTACTGTGAGTACACTCTCCTGTTTTTACTTTACTGCCATGCACTAATTATCGTTACTTTCTATCATAGACATCTCTGCCAAGTGCCCATAGCCCTCAGCCAGCTAGGCTCAGCTCCTACCAAGAGGGTATCTCAGATGAGGAATTGGAATTAAGCCGTTTTGAAGACTGTTTACTCCACCTTCCACCAGTGCAGAGACATCCACCTTGGTGGGGCCGATTTCTAGAACAGTCTCAAGATGAGCACAGAATACATTCTGATCCACAGCAGATGGAGGCATCAGGGAGTAGCAGGAAATGACTTGGAGACAAGTGCATGGACTCGGGGTGTCCAATTTGGGAGCAGGGTGACCTGGCTAACTCCCCAATTGCTGTTGTCCAATTATTTAAGCCCACTCCCTAGTTGCAATTTGCAGGCTCCTAACTGTGAGACTGCTGACTACTGACAGTATTCTGCATATGCTGTGGTCATGTGGACCTCCACCCAGCCTGTCACTCACAAAACCTTCATACCCCAACAGTATCATAGAGGGGATGGGCGTTGCCATGCACAATCACTGGTCCACCAGGTTCACTCGTTAGTTCACTCCTCAGAAGCACAGCCCTACAGCTGAGGAAGCAGCGGATTAACAGAGTTCACCCCATACAAAGGACAATACACCATTGTTACTGGCACCCTCCCTGATTTTTCGTAGTTCATCCTGAAAAACAGCCTGATACTTCAGGATTATTTCATGCAGGTCCCCTTCCTTAATCTTGAAAATTTCCAACCGTTGAGGTTAACTTCTTGGAGTCAGTCACGGCCCATTAAACTTGGTCCTTGGTCAAACCCCACGATTAATGGAAGTTGGGTAAATCGCTGCCCATAGCTCACAGGTATTTCAGTCCTCCCTACTATCTTAATAGCAGTCCCTGTATAGGTAGTCAATCGGCCAATGTGTTTTGTAACCTCAGAGGCTGAACCCTTTCTCGATGATATCTGTAGTTCTGCTCCCCTACTATGGTGGTAGTATTAGTGTCTACTTCCATTCTTAGTGATCTACCATTGACGAGTAACACCACTGTAATTGCATTCCAATCACTCACAGAAAAATCTTCAACATTATGTACTGGTACTGAGCTGTTCACTGTATTGCTACTAGGCACATTGTACTTACTCCTGCTTCTGTGCCTCAATGGCCTTTGGGAGGCATGCAAAGTATTCTGCTTCTTTGAATCTGAAAATCTCCATGGAATTATCTGCCCCACACGTGTAACTTTCTGTACTGATCCAAGGATGTTGATTCATTCTCCTGAATCTTCTAACTCTACCAGCTTCTGTATTTGTTTCTCAGTTTAAACTGGTGGCTTTGATTTTGGCAGCACTGCCACCTGCAGCTTCCTGCCCTAATTGGTGGATTGTGTCATTCTGCGTGCTCTGAAGTTTCTGGGCGCCCTTTGCGACGCTCTCCATTGCTAATGCTATTTCCAGCGCTTTTGAAAATAATGATTCCAGTTTCTTCCAGCAACTCCTGGTATGGCCCCATCATTAACTCCATAAAATAATTAATCCTCCCCGTATCATTTAGTGCCATCCCAAAGTTACAGTGTTCTGCAAGTTTATTAAGTCTTGCTATGTAGGTTGCAATTGTCTACCCAGAACTCTCTCCATGGAATTGAATTTGAATCATTGCAAAATTATGGAGGGCTTTGGGTGGTAGTACTTTTCACTAAGTTCACGATCTCTATAAAGAAGTTTGCATCAGGCACATTTGGGGATGTCAGGCTATGAATCAAATAATACTTTTGGGTCTCACACTCGCTTCACAATATCGCTGTCCTCTTTCCCTCCTCCTCAATTCCATTTGCTCTGAAAAAAATCTCTAATCGCTCAACATACAGCAGCCAATCTTCAACTGAGGCATTGAAGGGATTGACACTACTGAAGACAAGCATGTCTGTCTGAAGGTATGCCTGGGCACCACGGTGGCACAGTGGTTAGCATTGCTGCCTCATTGCACCAGGGACCAAGATCAATTCTGACCTTGAGTGACTGTGTGTGTGGAGTTTGTACATTCTCCCATGTCAGTGTGGATTCCCTCCAGGTTCCCCAGTTTCCTCCCACAGTCCAAAGATGTGCAGGTTAGGGCCATGCTAAATTGCCCCTTAGTGCCAAGGATGTGCAGGTTAGGTGATGGGGGTACGGAGAAAGGGAGTCGGCCTGATAGAGTGCTCCTTCAAGGGATCGATGCAGACTCGATGGGCTGAATGGCGTCCTTCTGCACTTGGAGATTCTATTATTCCATCTTACATTTTGCAAGCATGACTTTGACTGAACCAGGTTCTGAGCTGATGATCTTGTAAGCATAACCTGGCTCCAACAACAAACATTTATTTACACAACATGCTATGTCCAGAAACTAAAAGAGAAAATGCTGGAAAATCTCAGCAGGTCTGGAAGCATCGGTAGGGAGAGCAAAAAGTCATCTGGACTCAGAACGTTAGCTCTTGTCAAAGGGTCATCTAGACTCGAAACATTAGCTCTTTTCTCTGTCTACAGATGCTGCCAGACAAGCATAGACTTTCCAGCATTTCCTCTTTTGGTTTCAGATTCCAGCATCTGGAGTAATTTGCTTTAAGAACATAAGAACTAGGAGCAGGAGTAGGCCATCTGGCCCCTCGAGCCTGCTCTGCCATTCAATGAGATCATGGTTGATCATTTTTGGACTCAGCTCCACTTTCCATCCCGAACATCATACCCCTTAATCCCTTTATTCTTCAAAAAACTATCTATCTTTATCTTCAAAACATTTAATGAAGGAGCCTCAACTGCTTCACTGGGCAAGGAATTCCATAGATTCACAACCCTTTGGGTGAAGACGTTCCTCCTAAACTCAGTCCTAAATCTACTTCCCATTATTTTGAGGCTATACCCCCTAGTTCTGCTTTCACCCGCCAGTGGAAACAGTCCCAGTCTACTCAACCTCTCCTCGTAATCCAACCCCTTCAGCTCTGGGATTAACCTAGTGAATCTCCTCTGCACACCCTCCAGCGCCAGTACGTCCTTTCTCAGGTAAGGAGACCAAAACTCAATACAATACTCCAGGTGTGGCCTCACTAACACCTTATACAATTGCAGCATAACCTCCCTAGTCTTAAGCTCCATGGGCGGGATTCTCCTGTACCCAGCGGGGCGGGGGGTCCCGGCGGGATGGAGTGGCGTGAACCACTCCGGCGTCGGTCCGCCCCAAAGGTCCTCTGCACCGTCAGGGGCTAGGCCCGCCCCGGAGTGGTTTGCGCCCTGTCGGCCGGCGAGATAGGGGCTTGGCGTCACGCCAACCGGCGTCATCCCTGCGCATGCGCGGGAGGGTTCGTCACCGCATCGGCTATCGCGGAGGACCACAACGGCTGATGCGGAGAAATAGAGTGCCCCCACGGCACAGGCCTGCCCTCGGATCGGTGGGTCCCGACAGTGGGACAGGCCACCGTGGGGCCAGATGCCCTCGTGACCCCCCCAGGAACCCCGGAGCGTGCCCGCGCTCCCAGGTCCTGCCCGTAAGGGACCTACTCTGATTTATGCCGGCGGGACCGGCTACTGACGGGTGAGACTTCAGCCCATCGCGGGCCGGAGAATTCAGCTGGCCCGCCGCCCATTGTGTCGCGCCGGACCCCGCCATTCTCCGAGATGAGTGGCGCGACTCATGTCGGCCCTGTTATTGGGGGGCGGGAGAATTATGAGGATGGCGGGGGAGGGATTCACACCTACCCCCGGCGATTCTCCCACCCGGCGGGGAGATTGGAGAATCCTGCCCCACCCCTCTAGCAATGAAAGACAAAATTCCATTTGCCTTCTTAATCACCTGTCGCACTTGTAAACCAACTTTTTGCGACTCATGCACTAGCACACCCAGGTCTCTCTGCACAGCGGCATGTTTTAATATTGTATAGAACATAGAAAAGTACAGCACAGAACAGGCCCTTTGACCCTCGAATGTTGTGCCGAGCATTGTCCGAAACCCAAGATCAAGCTATCCCACTCCCTGTCATTCTGGTGTGATCCATGTGCCTATCCAATAACCGCTTGAAAGTTCCTAAAGTGTCCGACTCCACTATCACAGCAGGCAGTCCATTCCACACCCTAACCGTTCTCTGAGTAAAGAACCTACCTCGGACATCCCTCCTGTATCTCCCACCCCGAACCTTATAGTTATGCCCCCTTCTAACAGCCACATCCACCTTCCCTGGATATTGGTGCCCCTCTGGTTCAGGTGCAAACCGTCCTCTCTGCACAGGTCCCACCTTCCCCAGAATGTGCTCCAATTATCCACATAACTGAAGCCCTCCCTCCTACACTATCCTTGCAGCCACGTGTTCATCTGCACCCTCTCCCTGTTCCTCACCTCACTAGCACATGGCACCAGCAACAAACCAGAGATGACAACATGGTTTGTCCCGGTTCTCAGCTTCCACCCCAGCTCCCTAAATTCCTGTTTTAAACCTTGTCCTTTTTCTTACCTATGTCGTTGGTACCGATGTGTACCACGACTTTTGACTGTTCCCCCTCTCCTTTAAGGATTGCGAAAACACGGTCCGAGATGTCACGGACCCTGGCACCCGGGAGGCAACATACCATCCGTGAGTCTCTTTCGTTGCCACAGAACCGTCTATCTGTCCATCTAACTATCGAGTCCCCAATAACTATTGCTCTCCTGCTCTCCCTCCTTCCCTTCTGAGCCACAGGGACGGACTCAGTGCTGGAGATCCGTTCACCATGGCTTACCCCTGGTAGGTCGTCCCCCTCAACAGTATCCAAAGCGGTATACTTGTTACTGAGGGAACAACCACAGAGGATCCCTGTACTGACTGCTTCCTCCCAGCCCCTCTCACCATCCAGATATACCACATTCATTAGCTCCCCGTTATCTACCGCACTGGTAATGCCCTCAAAAAATTCCACTAAATTAGTTTGGCACAACCTTCTCTTTATGAACCCATGCTGTGTCTGCCCAATGGGACAATTTCCATCCAGATGCCTCGCTATTTCTTCCTTGTTGATAGATTCCAGCATCTTCCCTACTACCGAAGTTAAGCTCACTGGCCTATAATTACCTGCTTTCTGCCTACCTCCTTTTTTAAACAGTGGTGTCTCGTTTGCTAATTTCCAATCCGCCGGGACCACCCCAGAGTCTAGTGTATTTGGTAAATTATCACTAGTGCATTTGCATTTCCCCCAATCCCAGTTGCAACTTTCCCGATAAACAAAAACCCAAAATACTGCAGGTGCTGGAAATCTGAAACAAAAATCGAAATAGTTGGAGATACTGAGCAGGTCAGGTAGCATCTGTCGAGAGAGCACAAGCCAGTCAATGATTCTGACATGTGACCCTCCATCAGAACCCAATCATCAGATAATTTGTCTTCTCTTTATAGATGCTGTCTGACTTGTCTCCACCATTTTTGTTTTTGTGGTTTATTGCAAATTTCAATGGTTTCTGCACACTCCTCTGTGAAATGCTCAAAGTTATTGCACATACCCAGGAAACTCCTTTTTAAATTCATGTTGATTGGTATCTCCAAATGCAGCATAACCTGAACATGACTGTCACGTGACAAAATTCCACCCAACGTCCTTCATTTGAGCACAGTGCCACCCTCCTTTCATCATGACTCCCTTTAAAGTAACAGATCTTCGTCAACTCAATATGTGTTTCAGTTTTACACACTGACCTGACCAGGTTTAAAACAATGGACATCAAGCAGAAAATAAGTGATGGTTGTGAATGTTGTGATAGACTAAGCAGTCTTGCATGGTGAATTCCTCCTTATTACTGTCCGCTAAAACCTTCTTCCCTGATCATTAATCTGCCAGAGAGACACCTATTTAAATACATCCCAAATGTTTGTGTTTGAACTGAATGACTTGGATCTTTCTAGGATACCTCGTTGAAATCTGTAGCATGTTGAATCTGTTGAATGTTTAAAAGTCAATTCCACGTTAAAAAAGCCCGAACTCAGGATTATTGGATATGAGGACTGTACAAAGCACTGCCTCATATATCTTTTCCTTGACATTTTGTTTCCTTTTCAGCAGGTGACAGGAAAACAATGAAAATCAAGGAAGTCCCTGCTGCACCAGAGAAAATGATTGTTAAAATACAATCAAAGAAAACAGTTTTTAAAAAATCCAGAGATGAAAAAGTCAGTGTTTATTATTCTCAGCAAAAAAAAAAGATCTTGAGTTCGTCCATTTTTAATCTTGATTAAAAATCTCAACAGAGATGAACATTTTCTCTATATTTTTCGAGCATGAAAAGAGGAAATTTAATGGACATCTACACCTCCCAAAGTATCAGGAGTGTAGAGACCTTTTCAGATTTTGTTTCTGTTACATTTATATTGTTGCCACTAATTTCAGTTCACAGAAAATGTTGTAAAAGACAGTAAATGAAAGAAAGTTTGTGAATGATATGGTTTGTGGGCCAGCTGTTCATTTCTCAGTCCATTCTTTTTTATTACATTTATGCTCCATTGGAACCTGTTTAAGTGGAAAACTTGGATCAATTTAAAATGGAGGAGTTCACAATGAGGAGCTCTTTAGCTAAGATTTTTCTGCAAGGTGTGTGCACCAGTTTTGCTTACATGATCATTTACTCCTTGCCTTCTCTGAAATTACTTATTTCAGTTTATATAAATGTAAAACTCCTGAATTATTGGGCTAAATTCTCCACCTCGCGCCACCGGTAGGGAATTACCAATGAGGCGGATAATCCAGCGGTTGTGAAGAAAACGGGATCGGCACAGGGCATCGACTCGTTTCAAATGCATCGTCCCCCTGCTGTCATCGGGATTGAGGATTGCATCCCGCACCGACAGGAGGATGCAAATGGGTCAATGAGACACTTAATGGGCCGGGCACTGTGGTGATCTTTGTGAGGGGTTTCCAGGATGGAAGACGCAGTGATCACAAAGATACTCAGAGCTCATTTGAAGAACGAAACTAATTAATTAATTAATTAATGAAATGAAAATTGCTTATTGTCACAGGAAGTTACTGTGAAAAGCCCCGAGGGTTTTATTAACACTATTAAATTTCAGTTTGACACTTATTCTGAATAGCAAACATACACATCAGAATTAAACTACACTCACGAACACTATCTCTATCTACTAACTCTGCAAAACTAACTCTGCAATATTATGAATCTTATCGTTGTCAGCTCCAGGTCGAGTCTCCTCCCCAAGCCCAGGGGCCAGTGCAATTTATAGTACTGTCCCTTAGCTCCCTCTAGTGGCTAAACTCAACATAACATTAACTCTTCACATGCTGTACATTTGTATAATGGCATGGGCACCGTATTCTCCGGGCCCTCGCGATTCTCTGGCCCTCTGGGCCGGGAATCACATTGGCGAGAATTACTGCAGGTCCTCACAGACTTGCATGGTGGAACTTTCAGTGGTCAAAGGGCGTAACTCTTTAAGGGAGTTGCCCCAAAGTCCATCTGAGGGCCGCCCGCCGCCCCTATACAAGACCTGCCCACCCCATCCCACCAGAACCCCCCCCCCCCCCACCACCACCCCACCAGAAACCTCCTAAATAAGGAAATCCCACCCAGACATCCCCTAAATAGAGATACCTCCAGAGACCCCCTAAATGAGAATACCCCCCCAGAGATCCCTAAATAAGGAAGTCCCGATAGAGACCCCCGCAACAAAGAGACCCCTACAGATCTCCTAAGTATGGATACTCTCCACATACACCCCTGGAAAAGAGACCCCTGTCAGGAAGCCCTCCAGAAGATAGACTCTTGTCAGGAACCCTCCCCTAGAAGACAGACACCTGTCAGGAATCCCCCCAGAAGAGAGGCCCCTGTCTGGAAGCGAGAGATCATTCCAGAAAGAGGCAATAAAAAGAAATCACTGCCTTAACCCTCACCTGAGCAATACATGTGCTGGCTCAGACACAGGAAGCAGCAACTGCTAATTCCTGGAAAGGCAAAACCAGTCAACTGGGTTTAAATCTCCTCAGATCTTTGATCTACAAGCCAATCATTTCTCTTTGATATTGATTTTACTAGGCTGTGATTGGCATTGGAAATGGACCAGCACTGGGCGCCGATCCCATTTTCTTTGCCCGACGCTGGACTATCTGCTGCATCGGAACTCCACTACTGGCAGCGGAGAATTCAGCCCATGGCCAGTCCCCGCAAAAGGATTTGGGACCCAGCCAAGTATGATCACATAGTTAGCAATGATTGCAAAAATGCTTATAACAGAAGTGACTGGCACCAGCCCCTCAGCCAGAGGAAGGAACCTGAAGATGAATAATAATATGATGGAAGAATGGATTAGTACTTATATTTATAACCAAGAGTTATTGCAATGCATGGTTTGGCTTTACAGTCTTAATCCCCATTTAATTAATAACTGCTTGATCAACAGCATGAACAAGTGCAGCACAGCTACAATTGCACTGTAACTCTTGGCTTAGCTCAGATGGCAAGGTACACAGAACAATACCAGTGTGCACTTATATACTGCCTTTAATGCAGCAGAATGTCTGGAAATGCTTCACAAGGGAGGAGTTGGATCAGAGCAGGCAACAGAAGAAAGATTAGAGAATATTGCCCGAACACACGCCGGACCTTCGGCACTGGCTGGAGCTGCAGGAACCACTGCTGCGGCAACCTAGTCCCTGAAAAAGTTGAGAATTCCTCACTTTCGGGGGCTGTTGACACCAAAGTGATTGGCGCCGGTTTTCCCGCCCGCGTGGGGACACAGCCCCAATATTGCAGAATCCCGCACCAGATGCGGCGGGATGGAGAAACCTGCCCAATGTGTGAGAGGACCTTCACAAATTAAAGTTTTGGCAAAGCAGAGGTTTAGAAAATCAGTGCGAATGTGGCTAATGTGTATTTAAAATATATATATATATGGGGTATGGTTCGAGGAGTGTAGTCTGAAATGCAATGTATGTCAGGTGAAGGTTTGGAAGACTAAAAGGTCAGAATTTGATCTCTGATTAAGGAATTATTATAACAGAGTTTCTATTCACTTCATGAACATGGTGAAATTCTTCACAATAATTAAAAGGTTGCCATTCATTACTTTTATTCTTATGTTTTGGTATTCAGCATTTATAATTCTGTGAAAGCTAACTTCAAAGCTTGCACCCCTAATCCAATGGAATAGCCCGGGGGTTATCGGGCACCCCAAGGGAGGAGGGGGTGATTGGGCCTGTGCCGGTGACTCTTGCAGGAGAGGTGCGTGAACACTGCACACCTCAAACTCCTTCCTCCTGTCCTTGGTGGGACGCAGGCAGAACAGGGCAGCGCCAAGCCACCTGGGACACCCAAGCAGCAGCCGGGCCCACTCAGGCCCGGTAGCCCAGAAGACGACTGCCAATGGGGACCCAGTTCGCAGGATGAGAATCTCAGCAGACTGCCTCCACTGAGGGAGAGTGAGGGGGTTTGGGGGTGGGATGCGGTGTCCATGTCCTTGACCAGTTCCACCCTGCCACCGCCATCCGCCCCCCCTGCTGAAAGGACCCCGTGGTGTAAACATACAGGGCGGCTGTCACCTTGATGTCCTCCGGGAGCAGGTGTCCACCTCCATACCCCTGCGGCGCAAGTTATGCCACCATCTGGCAGATATATCGCACTGTCTCTCTGCTCAGCTGGAGTATTCAACGGCAAGATGGCTGCCTTACAGACCGCGGTAATAGCGTTCTGTGACTGGATACCACCCTAGTCCCGTAGGGGGTCACCCCGTCCACTTCAGTCTGTTCCCGCATCACACCCCCATCCCCTGGCACTGGCAGTGCCCCCCTCCCCACCCCAGCCAAGGCCAGTGTCCAGCCTGGCAGCCCATGGTCACGCCTCTCCATGTCCGACCTCCTCGCGCTCTCCTTCATCAGCAATGACCCCGGTTTCATAATCTTTAAAATCACAAGATCCGTCTGGATCTTGGCCGATTGGAGGAGGAGAATAACACACTAATGATAAGCAAACGGTGCTTACTGTACATGTGTTCAGGAACAATTGACTCTGTCAAGGTAATGGAAAATTGCGATTTGGCGTCAAATTGGCGCCTGCCACGATTTTGGCATCGGAACTGATTCTCCACCCAATCGTGTTTCGCGATTTCGGTGTCAGCCAATGGAGAACCCAGCCCAAAACCTTTAACATATTTTGAATAATTGTAAAAACAATCAGGCAAATGAAAAAATGCAAGTTAACCAACATTTGCTGCAACAGTCTCAGCTGCTCTAGACATGCAAGTGTAAAATGACTGGTTAATTGGTTAAAATTCTTCAGCATCAGGTCACAGAGAAGTATTGAAAGTCATGATGATAATTGCCGGGTTATCTGCACTTGAACTGTCAGAACTCACAACCAAACCACAACTCGACAGAGGATTAACCGTTGTATTGTTTTATTAAATAGTTTTTTTAATTTGTGAAACTGGTGAGGGAACTACATCTGATATATCACTATATTCTGCATTCCCATTATATGCAACTTCAGGAAACACATATATCAATCAGAAGACAAAGTCATTACCAGCTATTAGTTAACAAACAAATTCTTATCATGCTAAGTTGAAAGGGGGTAATTTCAATGATGGATTGTCTGATTCTTATACCATCAATTCACTGTGAGACCGTGAGAACGAGTGAACATTAGGCTTTATTATCCATGAACTCGCCTGCCAGAGTCGGCTGTATAAATGAGTGGCACCCACAGGTGGCCAGTCTATATAAGGTCCTGGTGAGGGCGGAGCCAGAGGCGGAGCCCACCGGGGTTCCAGTACAGTACCTGGAAGTAGCCCGTATCATCACTTCCAGGTCATAGGTCACATCATTATACAACAGCTCATGCATTAAGTGAATATATTTACCACACTGATTGAAAGAAAATTGTTGCAGGTTTATGAAACTTTTAATATGCCTGATGCACTATAAATTACAACGAGTCGAGAGTAGAGAGTAATCGAGGCTTTATTACACATAGATGTGGGGCCTCCTACAGCTGCTGCCGAAATGGCTGTAGTTCGGAGAGCCCACACATTTATACTCCGCCTACTGGGCGGAGCCAGCAGGCAGGGATATACCCTCGTATCTCGAGTACTCGTCGACCACATTGAGAAAATACGAGTTGCGGAAGGTGGAGGGGAGGGGCCGTTTGAAGCCCACGCTGAGGCGCTCAAAGGGGCGGGATACCTTCACCAGGATCACATGGTCTGGCCGGTAGAAGTACTGTTTACACTCGCGCAGTCCTGGCAGTCTCTGTTGATAGCCCTGACTTCCTCAATGGAGTACGGCAGATTGCGGACCTTTATGAAGTGATAAAACCGGGTGACCCCTGGGTGACAGAGCTCGTTATGCAGGATGCGGAGTCGGTCTACTTGTGCGCTGGCACATGTACCTCGGGATAGGGCATCGGGAGGTTCGTTGAGCTTACCGGTGCGATACAAAATCTCGTAATTGTAGGTGGAGTGCTCGATCCTCCACCTCAAGATTTTATAGTTTTTGATCTTACCCCGCTGTGCATTGTTAAACATGAAGGCAACCGACTGTTGGTCAGTGAGGAGAGTGAATCTCCTGCCGGCCAGGTAATGCCTCCAATGTCGCACAGCTTCTACGATGGCCTGGGTCTCCTTTTCGACGGAGGAGTGCCGAATTTCGGAGACATGGAGGATGCGGGAAAAGAATGCCACGGGCCTGCCTGCCTGGTTGAGGGTGGTGGCCAGAGCGACGTCTGATGCATCGCTCTCGACTTGAAAGGGGAGCACCACGTCGTCTAGGCCCAGCAGCGCTGCCTGCTGCCTGTCTGGCCCACCCCAGCCCCTTTGAGTGCCTCAGCATGACCTCCCCTCCACTTCCTCAACATCATTGATGAGTACTCGGGATTCCCCTTCGCCATCCCCTGCTCTGACATGACCTCTGCCTCCATCATCAAGGCCCTGCACTGTCTTTTCTCCCTGTTCGGGTTCCCCGCCTACATCCACAGTGATCGGGTATCCGATCCGCGTGCATCGCGGCCTTGGTGATGTCTGCCTTGATAAGGTTGAAGGCCTGGTGAGCCTCGGCCGTCAGTGGGAAAGTGGTGGATTGAATGAGTGGGCGGGCCTTGTCCGCATAGTTTCGGACCCACTGGGCGCAGTACGAAAAGAACCCCAGGCATCGTTTAAGGGCCTTGGGGCAGTGGGGGAGGGGGAGTTCCATGAGGGGGTGCATGCGATCGGGTTCGGGCCCTAGAACTCCGTTCTGGACCACATAACTGAGGATGGCTAATCGGTCCGTGCTGAACACACACTTCTCCTTGTTGGAGGTTAGGTTAAGGAGTTTGGCGGTGTGAAGAAATTTGGAAAGGTTAGCGTCGTGGTCCTGCTGGTCGTGGCCACAGATGGTGACGTTGTCCAGGTATGGGAAAGTGGCCCGCAGTCTGTACTGGTCAACCATTCAGTCCATCTCCATTGGAAGGCCGAGACCCCGTTAGTGAAGACGAAGGGAACCCTAAGGAAATGGTAACGGTGGCCGTCTGCTTCAAACGCAGTGTATGGGCGGTCCGCCTTACGGATGGGGAGCTGGTGGTAGACACATTTCAGGTCTACTGTCGAGAAGACCCGGTACTGTGCAATCTGATTGACCATATTAGATATGTGAGGGAGGGGGTACGCGTCGAGCTGCGTGTACCGATTGATAGTCTGACTGTAGTCAACGACCATCCTGTTTTTCTCCCCAGTTTTTACCACTGCCACTTGGGCTCTCCAGGGGCTTTGCTGGCCTTGATAATACTTTCCCATAGCAGCCGCTGGACCTCAGACCTGATGAAGGTCCTGTCCTGGGCACTGCACCGTCTGCTCCTGGCGGCGACGGGTTTGCAATCCGGGGTGAGGTTTGCAAACAGGGAAGGTTGGTCGACCTTAAGGGTCGTGAGGCCGCATACAGTAAGGGGTAGTAGGGGCCCGCCAAATTTCAAGGTTAGGCTCTGGAGGTTGCACTGGAAGTCCAGGCCGAGTAGCAAGGCAGCGCAGTGGTTTGGGAGGACGTAGAGGCGGATGCCGCTGAACTCTACACCCTGGATGGTGAGGGTGGAAGTGCAGTACCCCCGGAACGCCACGGAGTGGGATCCGGAGGCCAGGGTGTAGACCTGGCTGGTTGGTGGGGTGGACCGTGAGGGAGCAGCACCTTACCCTATCGGGGTGGATAAAGCTCTCAGTGCTACCAGAGTCCAGAAGGCAGGAAATCTTGTGCCCATCGATCTTCACCGTTGTCGACACGGTCGCGAAGTTGTGCGGGCGTATCTGGTTGATCGTAACGGAGGCCAGGCGTGGTTGGTCGACGGCGGTTGCAGGCGATGAGCGGCCCGATGAGGTGTCCGACGAGCAGGGATCCTGAGGCGCGGAAGATGGAGGCGCCCACGGGCCACACGTGTCCTGGGGCGGGCAGGGTGGTGGCGCCTATGGGCCGCACGTGTCATGAGGCGGGTAAGATGGCAGAGCCCACGGGCCACACGTGTGAGGCGAGCAAGATGGCAAGGAAGATGGCAGCGCCCATGGGCCGCACGTGTTGTGAGGGGAGCAATATGGCGGCACCCACGGGCTGCATGTGGTCTGCGGAGAGGGTGCTTTGGCTGTTCGCAGAAATAGCACTTGGGTCGCCCGTGTTGTTTGGTTGCCGCACAGCGTAGGCCTGGGGTTGGCTGGGGGTGGTCGCTGACGGGGGTGCACGGTAGGGCGTTCGCTGGCGGGGTCCACGATGTCCAGGAGAGATGGTCCGCGCGGTTGGGGGCAGACGCTTGAATATTGCGTGAGGCGACCGTGAGCGAGAGCGCTAGTTTCTTGGTCGCCGCGAGGTCGAGGGTAGCCCCTTCTAATAGTCGCTGGCGGATGTAGGCCGACTCTATGCCTGTAACGAACGCGTCTCTAAGTAGCAAGTCCGAATGTTCAGAGGCCGAGACAGCCAGTCTCTCACTAGGATTTGGAGGGCACGCCAGAAATCCTCCACAAACTCACCGGGGAGTTGATGCCATGTGGAGAGGAGGTGTCTGGCGTAGATCTTGTTGGTCTGCTGCGTGTAGTTTTCC
Source organism: Scyliorhinus canicula (assembly GCF_902713615.1). Taxonomy (NCBI): domain Eukaryota; kingdom Metazoa; phylum Chordata; class Chondrichthyes; order Carcharhiniformes; family Scyliorhinidae; genus Scyliorhinus; species Scyliorhinus canicula. Next base: position 121,343,084 of record NC_052150.1, read on the forward strand.
TTCAGTTGTGCCATGGCCTCAGCGTATGTCGCCACGTCCCGGATGAGGGGGAAGATATCCGAGCTCAGCGGCGTGTAGAGAATCTGGAGCTTCTGTGCCTCTGAGGGTGGTTCACTCGCAGATCCGATGTATGCCTCAAAGCAAGCTCGCCAATGTGCAAAGGCCGACTTGGTGTTGTTTGCTTGAGGGTGCAGCTGCAGGCAATCAGGTTTGATGCGGAGATCCAGGGCGCGATTCTCCCATATGGGGAGAAATCGTAAGGCTGGCGTCAAATCTGGGCGGGTTTGACGCCAGCCCCCCCCTTCCCGACCGGGAACCGATTCTGGTCCCCGGTCGGGGCTAGCATCCCGACGCCGTAAGCTCCGGCATCGCGAATTTTGTTAAGCCCGCTTGCCGGAGTTAGCGCCGGCTGACGCGTCATATGACGTCAGCCGCGCATGCGCGGATTGGAAGACTCCAACCCGCGCATACGCGGATGACGTCATCGCGCATTTGCGCGAAACCCGCGCATGCGCGGGCCGGGATTCCCCTCAGCCGCCCCGCGAAGTGATACAGCGGGGCGGTGGAGGGACAAAGAGTGCGCGGGCATCGGGCCCGCTGCCCGCGATCGGTGCCCACCGATCGCGGGCCCATGGCACCCTTGACACGGCCGTGGTACTGCCATGCCAATCGGTGCCATGGTTTTAAAGATCGAGAGTTTACGGCCGTTTTTACGAACGGCCAGACCAGGTGTGTTTGCCGTTCGTAAAAACAGCCGTAAAGGGCTGGGAACTCGGCCCATCGATCAGCTGAGAATCGCTGCCGGCCGTAAAAAAACGGCGGCAGCGATTCGTATCGGGAGTCGGGCGTGGGGGGGGGGGGAGAATAGAGGGAGGGCGTCGGAACAGCGTGGCCGTAAAATTTTACGAGCCACGCTATTCTCCGCACCGTCGGGAGTGCGGAGAATCGCGCCCCTAACGTTTTAAAATCTCTGCGTAATAAATTGATGCACTATCAATTACGATGAGACGTGAGTAGAGAATAATCGAGACTTTATTACATAGAGATGTGGCGCCTCCCACAGCTGCTGCCGAAATGGCTGCAGTTCGGAGAGCCCACACATTTATACTCCGCCTACTGGGCAGAGCCAGCAGGCAGGGATCTACCCCCGTACCTGTAGTACAGAGGCCTTACCGTATTACACCTCATATGCAGTGCAGTATGTACTACAACAGTGGTGACTACCACATTGCCAAGATGATAGTCAGTCAATTGTACAATGCAAATTCTGTTCTGTTCTCTTACATCAGTGACTTTTATTTGAAAAAAAATGCAAATAGCAGTCTGTTCACAGGAAGATAAACCAAGATCAGAAATCCAGGTTGCATGGACTGAATTCAGGTGGATTTTCTTTTGGCGGGAATTCCCATTGTGGATTCCTACTGCCTTGGGACACCGGTTTTAGTGTGTGCACCTTGAATAAATGCATTTATTCACGTACAAAATAAAAATAGAAAATTTCAGAAAAACTCAATAGACTTCCCAGCATCCATAGAGAGAGGAAAACAAAGTTTACATTACAGGTCAATGAAGTCCTGACAAATTTGACATCACTTTAACCGAGTTCCTCCCTCTGCAGTTGCTGCATTTATTTATATTTTTGTGTTTGTTGCTGTGTATTTATGAATTAAAGAATAATTAAGGGCTGATTATGCAACTGGACATTCCAAGCGAGGAGCATCATTGAGAGGGAGCAGAGGTCACGATTTCATGGGTCATCAGCTTAAAAACTTTCGGCTGTTTTACCCATAATTCCCTGATTAGGCCTCTTGAATGAACTCTAATCTTCACCGGAAATTACCAATTGTGGAGTAACTCCTTCAATTTGTCTGAAGTATGATTTCAAAGGAATTAATGGATTAAAGCAAAAAACCTTTTCATTTCCATAGTTTTAGCAATTTCAGATGAGGTCACCTGGAAAATTTGCCTTAAATTCCTCAGTAGTTGCATGAGAAGACCAAAACTACTCAAAGCTTTCTCATGTTTCTTCTGAAGTGTTCTTTGAAGGCATGTCTTAAACATACAAATTAGGATCAGGAGTAAGCTTTTCTCTCCTTCCAGTCTGCTTCACAATTCAATAAGGTCATGGCTGATCTGATTACAACCTCAGCCCCACATTCCTGCTTACCACCGATAACCTTTTCCCATTTTCATCTTTTTTCTGAAACATTACGTGCTGGATTCTCCGTTTATGAGACTAAGAGTTGACACCGGGGCAGGATTCATGGACTTTCACAACAGCAGTTCTGGCGCCGCACCTGGATCGATTTAGCTCTTGCTAAGGAGCTAGCACCGGCGCCACGTGGAACATAATCGATTCCAATGAGAAACGGTGCGGGATTCGTCGGTTTCACTATTGACACTTAGGAGGCTGAGAAGCTGCAGCTGCATATACACACTGCACTCCTCACACACACCATCCCAGCCAACAAGCTGACACTGGTAATGCTGGAGTGTGCCCATACAGCTGATGGGCTGGCTTGGGCCAGAGGGCACCTATGAGGGTGGCCTGGGGGGGACAGCTATATGACCCTTGGCACTAAGTTCAAAGTGGGCTGTTGGGAGTGTACACAGCTGTATGGCTGCCTTTTCGGCTGCGGCAATGGTGTTTACCTTGCCCGTCCACCCTGACCCCTCAACCTACCTCCTAGCCATCATCTGCTACTCCCCCTTGCTTTGGCAGAAGCCCCTCGGCCAGCGGCACAACTGACTTCAAACTATGGCAATGTTGGACACTTTCTGTACCCTCTCTCTCTCCCTCAGCAGCCATGATACCAGTGTCACGATTTAATTTTTTTTAAAATTCAGGCATTTATATGAACAATAAATACAAACCAACACAAGAGCGAGAACAAACAGCAACTTCATAATAAATTAATAACTGTATGGGAACGGGTGGAGGCGGCCTCATGTAAGGGCACAAGTTTGGGGGCATTGTTAACGGCACCTCTGCCGTTCTCACCGGCTCGGTACTCCGCAAGCCCGGTAGCAGTGGCACCCCGGAGGGTGTAGGGGCAGTGGAGGCAGCACTTGGGGTTAGAGGGGGTATCAGTGTGGGCACCGAGATGTTATAACCACCGATTTGTTCTGGGGCGGGGGGCTGGACGGGGGTTTCGGAGGTGGCAGCGGGCAGGGATCGAGGGATTTGGGGATCTCTTTGATGAGAGTTTGCTGAGCCTGGAAGAGCTGGAGGTGGAGGAGGAGTTGCCAGAGGGGAATGGGTTCCGGTATCTGCAAGGTGAGGGATTTTGTGCGGAGGCAGGTTTCGACCTTCCCGCACCTGTGCACTGGGGACTGCAGGATAAGGTGGTTTTTAGAATGGGATATGGGAGTAGGAGAGGAGAAGGTCTGAGACATCTATAAGGAGCTGATGGAGTAGGAGAGAGCCTGATAGGGGAGGTGAAGAGAAAGTGGGAAGAAGAGCTGGGTGGGGAGTTGGATGTTGGGTTATGGGAGGAGGCCCTGAGGAGAGTTAATGCATCCTTGTCGTGTGTCAGGCTCAGCCTGACACAGTTTAACGTGGTCCACAGGGCACACGTGACTGTGTCTCGCATGAGCAGATTCTTTGAGGTGGACGATAGGTGTGGGCACTGTGCGAGGTGTCCTGCAAATCATGTTCATATGCTTTAGGCATGTCCGAGGCTGAGGGGTTTCTGGCAGGGGTTTGCTGATGTCATATCAGATGTCTTAAAAATGAGGGTGGTTCCGAGTCCAGAGGTGGCGATCTTCAGTGTGTCGGAAGACTCGGGAGCCCAGGGTTTGAGAGAGGCCGACGTCCTAGCCTTGTCCTCCCTGCTTGCCCGGAGATTGCTCTAACTAGGATGGAGGGACCCGGAGCCCCCGAAGTCGGGGGTGTGGGTTATCAACATGCCCGGGTTCTGAGACAGGAATAAATTAAATTCACCTTGAGGGATTCGTTGCAGCGGTTTGCTCGGAGGTGGCAGCCGTTCATCGACTTCTTTGAGAAAAATTAAGCTGTTAGCAGAGGAGGAAGGGGGTGGTGTGGGGGTGAAGTGGCAGGGGAAAGGGGTTGAAAAGGGGAGGAATGGAAGAGATGAGTAAGGATAGGAGAACCAACGGAGGGGTAAGGTGGCATTGTTTGTGTAAGCCATGTTGGCTGGGGTCTGTGGCCGGGGGTTTGTTGGTTATATTATTGTGTTTTTGTTTTTGTTGAAATTTTAATGTTTAAAATTGTTAAAATTATAAATGCCTCAATAAAATATTTTATTAAAAAAAATAACCCAAACCCCAAACCCTTGCCATTCCCCTCCTCTCGCCCTGCCTTCCTCATTTTAGGCCCTTTATCAACCCCTCCCCCCCCCCTCCCCTCCCCTTGCTGATGCCTCAATCTTCAATTCTCCTTGAAGATGTCGATGAACAGCTTCCATCTCTGGGTGAACCCATCAACCGACGCTCTTAAGACAAACTCGATTTTCTCCAACTTAAAGAACTCCGCCACGTCACTCACCCACACACCAGGTTTCGGTGGCTCCGAGCCACCCCACGCCAGCAAAATCCATCTCTGGGCTACCAGGGAGGCAAAGGCCAAGACATTGCCCTCTCTCACCCCTTGGACTCCCGCGTCTTCTGATGCTCCAAATATCACCACTTCTGGACTTGGAACCACCTTCACCATCAACACCTCGCACATTATGTCCGCGAACCCCTGCCAGAACCCCTTCACTTTTGGACATACCCAAAACATGTGAACATGGTTCGCGGGCCTCCCCGCCACACACACCTGTCCTCTACTCCCTCAAAGAACTTGCCCATCCTGGCCACTGTCATGTGCGTCCTATGGAATACCTCAAACTGGACAAGGCTGAGCCTCGCACACGAGGATGCATTCACCCTCCTCAGAGCCTCCTGCCACAACGCGGCCTCCATTTTCCCCCACAGTTCCACCTCCTATTTCCATTTGACTTCCCCTATCGGGGCTCCCTTCCAGTCCATTAGCTCCTTGTAGATCTTGGCCACCTTGCCCTCACCCACTGCTTCCCGGTCAAACTCCTCCAGAATTCTCCTAATGCCCCCAATACCTCGGTGTGGGTCTGAGATATAAAGCAGCAGGTCGACCCTGTGCTCACGCTTCTCCCCACCATCCCTCCCCCCGCGGACAATCCCTTTCCAGCTCCTTGATGCTCGAAGCTCTATTATCGAGGCAAATTTCCCCTTTGTGTCTAAAGGTTATAGGTGGAGTTACGTGGATAAGGGCGAGGGAGTTGTCATCTCTCTGTTGGAGGATCGGTGCAGATTTGATGGGCCAAATGGCTTCCTTCTGCACTGTAGGGATACTCTTTGCATATAATTATCAAAACAACACATTAGTTGTTTCCACCTGGAAAATTGCAACTATGGTTAAGGTACTCTATCTTGAACTGTTTGAAGTATTCATAATCCAGAGAGAGGTTTATGCCAAGTACTGTAAACGTTAACCCTCTGATTATACAACTCTGTGTAGCATTGATTAGGAATGAATATGCAGCTTCTGGATCACAAGAAATTGAATTTTCTGAATTTCCGCTCTCGAATTGGAATGCTGAGTTAAAAGAAGGTCCGGATCTCCGACTCTGACTCCTGAAAATCAGTAATGCAGAACTAATCCTCTAATAATAGACCTCAGTTTTATGCAACCATCAGTGTGAAATAGCAAGTACTATTTTCTTTTTAAATTGCAGACTTCTTTTTCAAATATTTAGAGGGTAGTATAGATAAATGCCGGGACTGCTCCATTAATAGCACCCCTGACAGTTCAAATCAGTTAATTCACCCTATACGTACATTTATGTCTACTTTTAACAATCACAAAAAGCACTTGTCCTTTTCAACAGGTCAACGTACCTTTGTCAAAGGGAAAAGTATCTCCCCAAAGAGAATATTATATTTCCCAATGGTGTCTCAGGACCAGATCAAAAAGGGTATCCAATCTCTCCAAAAGGGTACCTTTTAGGTTAACCTTTGCTAACTTTAGAGCTTCTCCTGAAACATGTAAAGTGCACATGTTTTGGATATCCCACTAATGAAAACTGGACCTGACTGAGTGCAGCTGAACTTTAACATAGGCAGTTGCCTCCGTGAACCACATATGTACACAGACCAAACCACCCAGCTCCCTTATCCCAACAGCTCCGCAACAACCTCAGAAAATGGGGATTATTGGATTTTGGGGATTGACTCCAAGATTCTGATCCAGTGCCATTTTGGATAAGTTGGAGGGGTGCTATGTCTTTTCGTCCGACGTCATTTCGTCCAACGACACTTCGTCCACGTCTTTTGGTCCAACGTCTTTTTGTCCGCCCGTCTTTTGGTCCAACGTCACTTCGTCCAATTATCCAATTACAAATAGTTTAATTTAGTTTTTCAATGTTACTGCTCAAGGATCCTCTCCACCTATTTCGCCTCTTGAAGTTGAGTTCTGCATTTGTGCTGCTTGATCTCCAGACATTATTAAGATAAGCTGCAGGATATTCACCCATGTATGCTCCAGCGTGATGAGAGCCATTGTATCTGATGGAATATTTGATCATTTCAGACCTGTAATGTCAGAACCCACTGCCAACCAGAGGTTTTAATCACTCGACGAAAATCGAGTTTAAATCTGCTTCTTTCAGAACTGCACTCATTGTCTAAATCCAATTAGACTCCCACTTATATCTGTGTCTGTCAGAATTGTAGAATATCAAATCATCTTGTCCTCTCCCCATTATTCTCTCTCGGGTACAGTTCTGGAAATCTAACTTTTAGGGAATTTCGGGAATTTACAATTTACATCAATTTTAAGTAATTTCGGGAATTTTAAGTAATTAGTAAACTTTTAGATTTTTTAACTGCATTTTTAGATTTTTTAACTTTTTAACTGCATTTTTCAACTTGCATTTTACTTGCATTTTATCAATTACTTGCATTTTAGCAAGTAAATTAACGGAGTTAATTTGTAATTGGATAATTGGACGAAGTGACGTTGGACCAAAAGACGGGCGGACAAAAAGACGTTGGACCAAAAGACGTGGACGAAGTGTCGTTGGACGAAGTGACGTCGGACGAAAAGACGCGACACGGTTGGAGGCCATCTTGAAACAAATCAGGTCAGAAATCAATATTGGGGTGAAAGTTACATCATTAAAGAGAATTCTTCAAAAGCATAAATTGTACATAAATTATATATTTATGTAATATATATATGTGTATACATGGCTATAATGCTATACATAAGGGCTGGGATTCTCCTAGCCTCCGTGCTGCAATCGTGCTCGGTGTGGGGGCGGAAAATGGGCATCAGACCCGCAGATGCCGCTCTCGCGATTCTCCGGGGACCAGAGAATCGTTGGCAATCGTGCGCGGTTGACGCGGCGCCGGTTGGGGGCCATTGAATAAAGCCACTGTGGAGGTTCTCCGCCGACAACTGACCAAGTTCCCGCCGGCTTGGTTCGCTCATGGTTCCACCCGGCGGGAGCTCGGAGTGGCAGCTGCGGACTTAGTCCGCAGACACCCTGGTGGGAGGCGGAGGAATCAGTCATTGGGGGGCCTCCAGGATGGCCAGGCGCGCAATCGGGGACCACAGATTGGCGGGCATGCGTGATCTCGAGGGGGGGAGCCTATATTGTCGGACCGGCCCGCATTGTGGGTCCACCATGTTGCGCGGACCTGCGGCCTGAAGTGCAGGGCCCCGTATTGGCAGCCGAAGCTGCAAGGAGCACTTAGGGGCCCTGCTAGCCCCTGAAAAATGGGGAATCACTCTGGACTTTCTCCAGGAAAGTCCAGAGTGATTTGCGCCCGTTTTCTCGCAGGCGTGGGGACATCGCCCCATTATCAGAGAATTCCGCCCAAGATGTTCAGAACCATTATTATATAACCTGGAGAAATAGATACATTCACACATTCCATCATTTGTTATTCATTCAATTTTATTATTTTGATCCAGAACATAAAATGTTACCTGCTTTATAATTAGAGTTGTTAACAGAGAGTTGCAATACAGAAGTTATTCCACCAGGACTAGGTTTCCCTTCTTCTAAGAATAAATTCCAGTATTCATATATCTTTAATGTTGCCAATACATAATTGATTTCAAAAAATAGCGAATAAAAATAATTCAGTGGCCATTATAGGATTTAAAGTGAGCCTAACCATTTAAAGCAACAATGTAATCTTACTAACCAGAGCGGAACTGTGTATACAAAAGAACACGAGAAAAAGTAGAGCCAGAAGGATAAAGTAGTGTGAGAATGAGCAAGACTGAGAGAGGAGTGCTAGCTTGGAGTTTGGGGCTCCTGAGGTGAAGCAGGGCAAGTGAAAGCAGCTTATAGAGTGAATATGGTCAGGTAAGCATTTATTACTTTTATCGCTTATAGTGGGTAAGGTGTATATTTTATGGTTTATAGTTTGTATGGGCTATATTCTGTAATAACAGACCAGGACCAGGGAAGAAAGGCCTTAGAGTAATTGAAATTATTTCAAATACCTTCCAAAGGTTTAATTTAAAAGGGGTGTCTCCAGGTTCGGCTCCTGACGTTCCTAGCTGGAGCGATGGCTGGGGACACTGTGGAGCATCCGCGATGTGGAGAGTATCATGGATAGTTTGTATAGAGAGGTGGTCACACTGCAGACTAAGACACCACAGGAAAAAAGGAATGGGTGATCATCAGGCAGAGAAAGAGGACGAGGCAGGCAATGCAAAATTCTCTTGTTGCCATATCCTTGCAAAACAGATATACTGTTTTGGATACTACTTGGGGAATGGTGTCCCAGGAAAAAGCAGCAACAACCAAATTTGTTGCACCACAGTGGGCTCTGCTGCACAGGAGAAGAGTAAAAAGTATGGGAATGCAATAGTTATAGCGGATTTGATTGTAAGGATAGGTGTTTTTGTGGCTGCAAACAAAACTACAGGATGGTATGTTGCCTTCCTAGTGCTAGGGTCAATGATGTCGCTGAGCAGTTACTGGGCATTCTTGACGGGGGTGGGGGGGGGGGGGTGGTGGGGGTGAAAGCCAGTGGTCATGGTGCATATCGGTGCAAACAAAATAAAGTAAAAATAAAGGGATGAGGTCCTAGAAGCAGAATTTAGGGAGTTAAGAAGTTGAAAAGTAGGACTTCAAAAGGTAGCGATCCCAGGATGACATGCAAGTCAGAGCAGAATTATCAGGATGAATACATGTCTGAAGGGATAATGTGAGGGGAAGGGTTTCAGATTTCTGGAACAGTGGAACTACTTCTGGGGAGATGGAACCAGTACAAACTGGACGGATTACACCTGGCAGGACCGGTACTGATGTCCTCGGGAGTATTTGCTAGAGTGGTTGAGGAGGGTTTAAATTAAAATGGCATGCGGATGGGAAGTTATGCAAGGAGTCAGAGGAGGAGGAAACACTGATAAAAACAAGACAGAATTTAGAATAAGAAAAGTGATAGGCAGAGAAATCAAGGACCACAGGGAAAAATAATGGGAATGGGAGAGAAATGTTTAAAAGACTATCTTTTAGCTTTTGTGCCTAATGCACAGAGCATTTGCAACAAAGTGGATTGATTAATCATGCTAATCGCGTTAATGGGTCTGACATAATCAGGATTATGGAGACATGGCTGCAGGGTGACCAGCGATGGGAATTGAACACCCAGGGGTATTCAGCATTTAGGAAGGACAGACAAAAAGGGAAAAGGAGTTGGAGTTGCACTGCTAGTTAAAGACGAAAGTAACGTAATTCTGAGGAAGGATATTAGCTCTGATGATGTTGGAAATGTATGGGTAGAGCTGAGAAACAGTCAGGAGCAAAAAATGTTAGTGGGGATTGTAAATATAATAGACTTCAAACCTTTTGGTGATGTGGGGAATGGCATTGAACAGAAAGTTAGAGACGTATACAATAAAGGAAATTCATAATGACTTTAACCTGCATATGGAAAAATCAAATTAGTAACAATACTGTAGAGCAGGGGTGGGCAAACTACAGCCCGCGGGCCGCATGTGGCCCGCCAAAGGTCTTTCTGCGGCCCACCAAGTCATTAAAAAAAAATAAAATTTTTTTTTTAAAAATTGTTTTTTTTTTAAAAATTTTTTTTAAGGTTAATGGGGGGGGGGGCTGTTGGGTTACTTACTGGTATAGGGTGGATAAGTTGACTTGAGTAGGGTGATCATTGCTCGGCACAACGTCGAGGGCCGAAGGGCCTGTTCTGTGCTGTACTGTTCTATGTTCTATATGAGGCGCCCAGAATCATAACCGGGTGAAGTAATTATTTTACTTAATATACTATGCGGCCCTTTGTGAATTGTGAATTTCTGAATGTGGCCCTTGCACGGAAAAGTTTGCCCACCCCTGCTGTAGAGGAAGAATTCCTGAACTGTATACGGGCTGGTTTAGCTCACAAGGCTAAATCGCTGGCTTTTAAAGCAGACCAAGCAGGCCAGCAGCACTGGTATTCCCGTACCAGCCTTCCTGGACAGGCGCCGGAATGTGGCGACTAGGGGCTTTTCACAGTAACTTCATTGAAGCCTACTCGTGACAATAAGCGATTTTCATTTCATTTCGTTCATGGTTTTCTGGACCAAACGTTGAGGAACCAACTAGGGAACAGGCCATCCTAGACTGGATATTGCGCAATGAGAAAAGAATAATTGACAATCTACTTCAATGCCCCTTGGGAATGAGTGCCAAAATGGAGAGTGACGTAGCTTATTCTGAGACTAAGGTCCTGAATCTATATAACGGAAACTACGATGATATGAGGTGTGAGTCCAAAGATGTGCGGGTTAGGTGGATTGGCCATGCTAAATTGCCCGTAGTGTCCGAATAAAAGTAAGGTTAAGGGGGGGGTTGTTGGGTTGCGGGTGTGGGGTGGATGCGTGGGTTTCAGTGGGGTGATCATGGCTCGGCACAACATTGAGGGCCGAAGGGCCTGTTCTGTGCTGTACTGTTCTATGTTCTATGAGTTGGCTATGATGGATTAGGCAATGATACTTAAAGGGATGACAGTGGATAGGCAATAGCAAACATTGAAAGAATGTATGATCGACTTGCAACAATTGTTCATTCCTGTCTGGCACAAAAGTAAAATGGGAAAGGTGTCCAAACCATGGCTTACAAGGGAAATTAGAGATACAATTAGATCCAAGGAAGAAGCATATAAATTGGTTATAAAAAGCAGCAGATCTGAGGATTGGGAGCACTTCAAAATTCAGCCAAAGGAGGACAATGAGATTGATTAAGAAGGGGAAAGTGGAGTACGAGAGTAATCTTGCAGGGGATGTACAAGCTGACTGTAAACATTTCTATGGGTATATGAAGAGAAAAAGATTGGTGAAGACACTTGTAGGCCCCTTACAGTCAGAAAAATGGGAATTTATAATGGGCAACAAAGGCATGGCTGATTAACTAAATAAATACTTTGGTTCTTTCTTCACAAAGGAGGACATCTCCTTTGGACACAAATAACATTCCAGAAATGTTGGGGAATACAGGCCGGATAATCTACATCCTGGAGTACTTGAGGAAGTGGCCTGTAGAAATAATGGATGCATTGGTGGTCACCTTTCAAGATTCTATAGACTCTGGAACGGTTGCGCCAGATTGGAGGGTTGCTAATGTAACCCCACTATTTAAAAAGGGAAGTAGAGACAAAACAGGGAATTATAGACCAGTGAGCATGACATCTGTACTGGGAAAAATACTAGAGTCCATTATAAAAGATTTAATGATGTGGAGATGCCGGCGTTGGACTGGGGTGAGCACAGTAAGAAGTCTTACAACACCAGGTCAAAGTCCAACAGGTTTGATTCAAACACGAGCTTTCGGAGCGCAGCTCCTTCCTCAAGATTTAATAGCACAGCACTTGGAAAAGAGTGGCAGGATTGGACAGAGTCAGCATGGGATTTACAAAACGGTAATCCTGCTTGGAAAAATCTTCCAGAAGGCTTTGGACAAAGTTCCACTTAAGAAGTTAGCATGGAAAATTAAAACACATGGGATTGGGGTTTGTGTATTGAGAGGGATAGAAAACTGGTTAACGGACAGGAAACGGAGTAGGCATAAACAGTTTTTTCCCCCCCAAGTGGCAGGCAGTGACTAGAGGAATGCGGCTGGGGTCAGTGCTAGGATCCATCTATTCACAATGTATATCAATGATTTAGATGAAGGAATTAAGTGTAATATCTCCAAGTTTGCAGATGATACAAAACTTGGGTGGGAGGGTGAGCTGTGAGGAGCATGCAGAGATACTTCAGTATGAATGGGCAAATGCATGAGAATTGCAGCATAATGTGGATAAATGCGAGTTTGCCCACTTTTCTAGCAAAAACAGGAAGGCAGATAGTTATCTGAATAACTATAGATGAGAGATGGTAATGCGCAGCGTGACCTGGGTGTCCTTGTAAATCAGTCGCTGAAAGTAAGCATACAGGTACAGCAGGCAGTAAAGAAGGCAAATGTTGGCCTTGATGGAGAGAGGATTTTCATACAGGAGCAGGAATGTCTTTTGCAATTTTACAGTGTCCTGGCGAGACCCCACCTGGAATATTGTTTGCAATTTTAGTGTCCTTATGTGAGGAAGGATGTTCTTGTTCTAGGGGGACTGCAGCAAAGACTTACCAGACTGACTCCAGAGTTGGCAGGACTGACTTACAAAGAGAGATTGAGTCAGTTATTGTTGTTGGAGTTCAGAGGAATGAGGGAGGAGTCTCTGAAACCTATAAAATTCTAACAGGGCTAGACAAGGTAAATGCACAGAGGATGTTTCTCATGGCAGGGAAGTCCAGAACCAGGGGGCACAGTCTAAGGATACGGGGCAAACCATTTTGGGCTGAGATGAGAAGACATTGCTTCAGCCAGAGAGTGGCGAATCTGTGAATTCGCTACCACAGAAACAGTTGAGGCCAAAACATATGTTTTGAAGAAGGAGGTAGATATAGCTCTTGGGGCAGGCAGAAACAGGTTACTGAGCTGGATGATCAGCCATGATCATAATGAATCGTGGAGCCCCAGCAGCAAGGAGTTAAGCTACTGGTATTTTTGAATTGAGGAGCTAATAGAGCAGAATGAATACATCTGTAGTTCTATGAAATAAGTCACTGAAGAGAAGACAAGAAATGGGCTATGATGATATATTTCCCGATTAAATGATTATTTATTTATGGGTGGCACAGTGGTTAGCACTGCTGCCTCACAGTGCCAGGTTCAATTCGGCCATGAGGGGCCATCTGTGCAGAGTTTACACTTCCTCCTCGTGTCTGCGTGGGTTTTCTTCAGGTGTTCTGGTTTCTTCCCACAGCCCAAAGATGTGCAGTTTAGGTGGGTTTACAGGGATAGGGTAGAGGAGAGGGCCTCGGTAGGGTCCTCTTTCAGAGGGTTGGTGCAGACTCGATGGGCCAAATGGGCGCCTTCTTCATTGTAGGAATTCTAAAAAATATCTCACATCAAGATATTAGTTAATATGATCCACATCTCAAATTCCATTTTAAATGTATGACATTTTGCACCCATCTACCAGCTTGAAAAATATTCAGTTGGTGCATCAAATCATTCCTTTTTTTAATTGCCTGTCCTTTTTACATCACTTTCTTAAACAGAGTTAATGACACCCAATAAATGTAAACAAAAGCATAATCTGAAAATATACCTATTTTAAGAATATATTGGGAGGCTTAAATGTTGACTGTATCTCGCCTCCTTCCATGTTCCAATTATATGGAAAAACTTGACCTCAGTCTAGATTATTAATTAAGATCTCCAGACTTTTTCTGAGAAAGGTAAACCCTTCAATCCTTTCTCTTCGGAATTCTTAAAAACTGTCTCCTTCGGTTTTGTTTACTTTTCCTATTTGCTGGTGCAGCAGGAGTATTCTTGATGTTCACTGTTTTCTTGTCACCTGCCAAAAAAGAAACAACATGTCAAGGAAAGGCATATATTTTGGCTGTCCTGTACAGCTATTGGGAGCGATTCAGCGTGGATCTGGGCACAACTCGTGAATCATGCGAGAGCCCAAATGGGGGCTCTGCACTGGGCCAATCAGGAGTCACCCGACTCGCTCAGCCCAGCGTGATCTGGATCTCGCCCTCGTTAGGTGAGATCCAGATCTTCATATTTGACTGAGCCACCATGCACCCATAAATAAATAAATAATCATTCAATTGGGAAATACATCATCGTCGTTCATTTATTGTCTGCTCTTCAGTGACTTATTTCAATTCATTTTCACCTGGCGCCCGGGAGTGAACAGCCATACCTGTGGGACCTCAATCAGGCGCAGTTTAGCACTGGCTTTCACAAACGTAGACCAGGTACCTCGGGAGATCTCGCAGGCCTTCAGAAACCCCCGGGTGGCCGGGAATGGGGCAGGGTGGTAACCTGGCAATCCCCCTGGTAATCATCATATAGAATTTACAGTGCAGAAGGAGGCCATTCGGCCCATCGAGTCTGCACCGGCTCCTGGAAAGAGCACCCTACCCAAGGTTAACACCTCCACCCTATCCCCATAACCCAGTAACCCCACCCAACACTAAGGGCAATTTTGGACACTAAGGGCAATTTATCATGGCCAATCCACCTAACCTGCACATCTTTGGACTGTGGGAGGAAACCGGAGCACCCAGAGAAAACCCACGCACACACGGAGAGGACATGCAGACTCCGCACAGACAGTGACCCAAGCCGGAATCGAACCTGGGACCCTGGAGCTGTGAAGCGATTGTGCTATCCACAATGCTACTGTGCTGCCCTGACTTCCAGGGTGCCAGGTGGCACTGCCAGGGGCCAGCCTGTCCCAGGGGGCATTCCCACAGGTGTCGACAAGGTTGGAGGGTGAGTGGGTGAGGGGGTAGTCTAGAGATCAGGGTGACACCCCGATGTGCAGTGCAGTTTGGCTGCCTAAGCGTGGGCTCTGGAGAGAGAAACTCCCCAAGGTCAAAAGAAAAAAGCGGCAAAGTGCCAATGGATCATGAGGTGATTCACAACACTGCATCTGCTGAGTAGCACCCCGCCAAACACACCCAAAAGCTGACTTTAACCTTTGTCTACTGAATGGTGCCCATTATGTCCAACAATCCTGTGACACAAATTTTATTTTGTTTAATGTGGAACTGACTTTGAAGAAATTCTATTGTGAAACACAAGGAATGTTCTTTTTAAGTAAAGTGCTTCACTCACAAATAAACTATGTCCTAGCAAACTGAGAATCACGGAGCCATGGAAATGATACAGCACAGAAGGGGGTTATTCAGCCCAACCAAAGACACTCAGGTGCTCTTTCTAATCTCTTCTTCCTGCAGCTTACTTCAAAAATAGGAAGGAAAGTAAGCTGGGAACAGGACAGGAGGAGGCTACAAAGCATTAAATGAGTGGGCAAATAATGTGGCAAATGGGAACAACATGGGAATATGTGCAATTGTCCACATTGTCAGGAAGAATAAAGAAGCAGCATTTAATCTAATTGCGAGAGGTTGCAGAGCTCCAAGATGCAAATGCATCTCAAGTGTCCTCATGGGTGAATTGTGAAAGGTTAGTTTGCAGCTACAGCAAGTAACCAGGAAAGCAAATAAAATGTTATTATTAATTGGGAGGGGAAATGAATACAAAATTAGGGAGATTATGGGACATTGGTGGGGCCCATATGGAGCACCATATCAGTCTCAATCTTTAACGAAGGGTGTAAAAGCATTGGAAGCAGGCCAGGAAAAGTTTACTAAACCAATAACTGGAGCGAATGGGTTGTCCAATGAGGAAAGATTGGGCAGGCAAGGCTTGTAAACGCTGGAGTTCAGAACAGTAAAAGGTGACTTGACTGAAACGCACAAGACTCTGTGAAAGGGTGGATGTGGAAAGGATGGTTCCTCTTGTGGGCAAATCTAGAACTAGGGGACACTGTTTAAAATTAAGGGGTCACCTATTTAAGACAGATGAGGAGAATTGTTTTCTGTAATACGGTCGTGCACCTTTGGGACTATTTCTCAAAAAGTGATAGATGCAGAATCTGAATTTTTTTAAGGCAGAAGTAGATAAGATTCTCGTTAAGCAGGGGGCAGGGGGTGAAAAGTTAGTGGAGGTAAGTGGGAACCTGGAGTTGAGGTTACAATCAGATCAACCATGATCTTATTGAATGGAAGAGAAGACTCAAGGGGGCAAGTAGCCTAGTCCTGCTCCGAATTCAAAAGTTCATATGCCACAGAACTGAGTTATTTTATTTCATTAGATATTCAAAGAAATGACCAAGCCATTCAATTTAAATGCAAACTATTTCTGGGATTGGTTTGAATAGGCATTTGACTGGCAGATAGATATCAGGCAAGGCAATTTATTATCATTCTGTAAGGAGCTATTAATGTTGAAAGAAGATATTGGATTATCCATCAATTAACCGACAGGACTACGCCACATGATGTCTCACAAAAAAAATCGATTTTATTGCTTATATCGAGAAAGTAAATGAAAAAAACATTAATATCTTAAACAGCATAGCATATAAAGTAATTTTCTATCAAATCAGTTCTACTTCTTACTTCCCCCAAGAGTCCACTTATCTTGCTAAATCTTGAAGATTGATTCACTTTTCCTGGACCAACACAAAACGTACGCCTGTCTTCCGAAATGTAATCCTCCTTAGTGTTCCAGCTATAACACGGAGATGAGATTCTATGGGTGTTTTTCAATTTGCTGTTGGTTATACGACTCTCAAAACTTTTTCTTTACTACCCTCATGATTGTAGATGCCTTAGCTACTGCTTTGGGTTGCTGGCAAATAGCCAATGGTCTTCTGACAGCTTTACAAACTAACTATTGTCTACCACAAGGCTCTGGGAAGACCACGGTAGAATTTTTCTATTAGCTGCAAACTAGAGCAAACCTTTCAGCTGCATATCCCTCAGAAAACCCAGTTGGAGCTGTCTACTTCTGTCTGCAAACACATACATGATGCACTATCAATTACGACGAGACGAGAGTAGAGTGTAATCGAGGCTTTATTGAGCCAAGATGTGTAGCCTCCCGCAGCTGCTGCCGAAATGGCTGCAGCTCGGTGAGCCCACACATTTATACTCCACCTACTGGGCAGAGCCAGCAGGCAGGGATCTATCCCCGTACCTGTAGTACAGGAGCCTTATCGTATTACATCTCATATGTGATATATACAACAGTGGTGACTGCCACAATAAAAATGAATTAAACTAGGAAGAGATGTCTACCCCACATCCCATCTCCACGATGATGTGGCATATGTTGTGATAATTCATACAGAAACGCAAACAAATAATTTTACGTTCAACATAGTTCTTTGATTTTGGAACCCAAAGGAATAATGTTTATGTCCAATGGAGTTTTATGACCCTCTTTCCTTGAATTTATGTCTCCTTTCTTTTTATGAGATAACGGTAGATATCCTGAAAGGTCCAGAAATAGGTAATCTATTGCTCACCATCAGTTCTGAACATATAGGATAAAAATTGCAATGATTGCATTTACTTCAGTGTTGCTTATCAATTTCTCAATTAGAACCTAATTTTACTGAAGTTAGAATTTTAATTCCCAAATTCATTATTATGTTCAAAATATATATTTCTTCACGACTAAACACCCCTCTTCAGGATCCACCCCGCATGGGGCAAGGGCTGGAAAAGGTCCCCTAAAAATAGTCGGTTCTGTTCCCAACTTGGTTGGAACCTGCATCCAGCAGACTCACCAACCCACGGTCAAAAAGTTAAACTGAATTTCGGAAACCTAGAATGTACGAACCCACAATGAGCGAAACAATCAATCGGAACGGAGAACTGTCCTTGTTGCCCGTGAACTCAAGCACTTCAACATTGATGTCACTGACCTGCCAGAGACCGAAAGAGCAGGCGAAGGGCAGCTGAGGGAAGATGATGGTGGTTACAGCTCAGAGTACTTCTTCGAGTATCAGCATGGAATGCATGGAATTGATTTCACCATCAAAAACAAACTCATCAATCAATTCTTGGAGCTCCCTGTTGGCATCAATGAAAGCCTCACGACCCTCCAGCTAAAACTTGCCAAGAATAGCAGGCAATGCTCGAGAATGCCTACGCCCAAACCCTTGATGCCAAGGAGGAGCCCACCCTGCACACCATACTCTTCAACATTACTAATGAAGATGAAATCATCCTCCTTGGGGACTTAAATGCCAGGGTTAGTAAGACTCTCAAATCTGGAAAGGAACCATCGGATAGAAAGGAATTGGGAATTGTAACACCAACTGGGTTCTCCTGCTCCCTAAATTGTCATCACTAACACACTGTTCAACCAAAAAGACAAGTACAAGACTTCCTAGAGACAGCCACAATCAAAGCACCGGCACATGATCGACTTCATCATTGTTCCATCCAGAATGATGCCCTCCTCACCAAAGCGATGACCAGTGCAGATGACTGCTGGACAGACCACCAGCTTATCCACTCCTCAATGTCCACCAAACTCCACCAGAAGCAGTGGAAGATGAAGGAATAGCTCACAAAAAAGATCAACATTGTGCGGCTTCAACAGCCAAGCATGCTACTGAACTTCCAACAGTTCTTCAAAATCTCAAGTGTCCATTCCTATTTTAAAATATTTTTATTCTCCTCCTTTTTCACATTTTCTCCCAAATTTACACCCAACAATTAAACAACAATCAATACCAAATGCAATATCAACCCCATATCAATAACAACAATCCCATCCTCCCACCAAACCCCCAAACATTAGCCCGCATGTTAACATAAACAAGTAACAAAAAGGAATCAGGAATCACCCATAGTCACCATTAACACATACAGCCCCCCCTCCCCCACAACTAACTCTCCCAACACCCCCCCCACTAATATTCAATGTAATCCAATTCTCGAACGTGCATAATGAATAACGGCCATGAATTGTAGAACCCCTCCATCCTTCCGCTCAGTTCAAATTTGACTTTCTCAAGCGTCAAGAAGTCCAGCAGGTCCCCCCGCCAAGCCAGGGCACAGGGTGGAGAGGTTGCTCTCCATCCCAACAGGATCCGCCTTCGGGTGATCAATGAGGCGAAGGCTACAACATCTGCTTCCATGCACATTTCCAACCCCGGCTGGTCCGACACCCCGAATATGGCCTCCCGAGGGCCTGGGTCCCGTTTCACGTGCACCACTTTAGAGATTACCCTAAAAACCTCATTCCACTAATCCTCCAACTTTGGACAGGACCAAAACATATGAACATGGTTTACGGGCCCCCCCCCTACAACATTCACACATATCTCCTACCCCCTCAAAGAGCCGGCTCATCCTCGCCATTGTAAGGTGCGCTCTATACACCACCTTCAGCTATATCAGCCCCAACCTCGTGCACGAGGTGGAGACGTTCGCCCTCCAGAGCACCTCACACCAGAACCCCTCCTCTACACCCTCTCCCAGCTCTTCCTCCCACTTTGCCTTGATCCCATCCAGTGGTGCCTTCTCCTCTTCCAAAATAACAAGTATCCATTCTAATGGAGTGGAGGAAAACTGGAAATAGCTGAAGACAGCCATCTTCTCAAGCTGCGAAGAAACCATTGGCTACAGGACTGGGAAATAGCAAGACAGGTTCAGCGAGAATGACCACACCATCCAAGATCTCATTGAGAAGAGGAGGAAAGCCCCCTATGGCTGGCAAAACAACATACTCAGCAAGGCAAAGAGGAGAGTTCATCAATTAGCAAAGGCAGAGATACACAGGAGAGCTAGGGATATCAAGAACCAATGGTGGACTGAGAAAGCAAAGGAGCTGCAACACCTCATTGACAAGCCTGACATCTGAGGCTCCTTCAGTGTCACCAAGGCAATATATGGACCCAATACCCAAGGTCTCAAACCAGTGCGGAGCAAGGACGGAATCTTCTTGCTGGACAGAGAAAATATTGGCCTCCAATGGAGAGGAAACACCAACTCCTAAACTGCAATTCAACCGTAGATGAGGACTTGTTTGAGGGAATCACCCAACTCCTCATCAAAGATGATCTTGGACTCCTACCAAACAAGGATGAAGTTGAAGCCGCCATTAAACACATGAAGAATGGAAAAACTACAGCAGTGGATGGGATCCAAGTGGAGATTTTCAAATTTGGAGGGGTAAGAGATCACCTGCCATCTCCATCAGAAGAAATTCCTACTGATATCAGGGATGCTGTCATTGCCACCACCTTCAATAAAGGAGACAAAGCGGACTGTAGGAACTACCGAGGAGTCTGCCTGCTTTCTATCACCATGAATACTCACTAGCCGTCTTCTCCCAGTCTCTGAAGAAATCCGTCTAGAAGGTAGTGTGGCTTCCGACTAAACAGCAAGACATAATTTTATGCCAGGAGCAAGATCACTATGTGGCCTTCATCAATTTGGCCAAGGCCTTTGACTCTCAATCAGGAAGTGCTATGGAAGACCCTGTCAAAGGTCGGCTGTCCAGAGAAATTCATCAACATTCTCCGACTCCTCTTCGACAAGATGTCGGCAACAGCCCTCATCAATGGAAGTAAGAAAGTAAGACAGAAACCTACAAGGTCAAGACTGGAGTCAACCAGAAATGTGTCATCGCCCCAACTCTTTTTTCCATCTTCATCGCCACCATTCTTCACCTGGTCAAAAACACGTTTCCCAGTGGAGTGAACATCGTCTAAAGGATGGGAAACCTTTTGACCTCAACCAGTTGAAATCCAAGAAGAACACGACACTGACCACTCGTGAAATTCACTATGCAGATGATATCGGCATCTCCACTCTCTCAGAAAAGTATCTCCAAGCCATGCTTGACATCTTCGAAAAATATTCCAAAGAATTGGTCTCAGTCTCAACCTCAAGAAGACTCAAGTCTTTTACCACCTGACCCAGGGAAAGATCCGGTCTCTCCCTGGATCAAGATTAACGGAGAAACCCTCACAAATGTGGAACATTTCCCATACTTGGGGAGTCACCTCTCCTCCAAGGCAGACGTCCAAGCGGAGATCCAAGATCATATCCAATCCGCACAAGGACAAGAGTCTTTGAAATTGCGACATCCGTGCTTGTAAAAATTGTTTTCAAGTAAGTGATCAGCTTGTGAGATAAAGTATAGAAAAAGGTGGTCAAAAATTCTCACCGTGAAAATTTTCTGTTTCAGGCTTGTTTGTGGTATATTAAACAATCTGACTAGAGGATAGGGAACATCTCTTTCCAGCAGAATTCAGAAGAAAGTTATGTTTGCTGGCTATAACAGTTTGCTTGCAGGGGTAGGCGTACTGAGAGGTGAGAGAATGAGTTTTTCTGTAGTAAAATTCTTTTGATTTAAAGTTTGAACCTTGGTGGTTTTGTTCTTTACCGGGATTTTGATTCTAAGAAAAAAAACACATTACTGCACTCTCCCAAGATCATAATAGCTGAAATCAGCTAATCCTACCATTAGCTACACCACCATCATACCGGTGCCAAAGAAGAACCAGGCAATGTGCCTCAATGACTACTGTCCAGTGGCCCTGACTTCAGTTGTAATGAAGTGCTTCGAGAGGTTGGTCATCAAGCGCATCACCTCTATACTCCCAGAATGTCTTGATTCACTGCAACTCATATACTGCCGCAATTGGTCCACAGCAGACGGCGTCTCCCTGGCCCTACACTCATCCCTAGAGCATCTCGACAACAGGACTCCTACATCAGACTTCTATTTATCGACTACAGCTCTGCCTTCAACACCATAATCCCAGCGAAGCTCATATCAAAGCTCCAAAATCTAGGACTTGGCTCCTCACTCTGCAACTGGATCCTCGACTTTCTGACCCGCAGACCACAATTAGAAAGAATAAACAACAACACCTAGTCCTCAAAACCAGGGCCCCATAAGGCTGCGTACGTAGCCCCCTACTCTACTCCCCGTACACACACGACTGCGTGGCAAAATTTGGTTCCAACTCCATCTACAAGTTTGCTGATGATACAGTGGGCCGGATCTCGAATAACGACGAGTCAGAATAGAGGAGGGAGATAGAGAACCTAGTGGAGTGGTGTAGCGACAACAATCTATCCCTCAATGCCAGCAAAACTAAAGAGCTGGTCATTGACTTCAGGAAGCAAAGTACAGTACACACCCCTGTCAGCATCAACGGGGCTGAGGTGGAGATGGTTAGCAGCTTCAAAATTCCTAGGGGTACACATCTTCAAAAATCTGTCCTGGTCCATCCATGTTGACGCTACCACCAAGAAAGCACAACAGCGCCTATACTTCCTCAGGAAACTAAGGAAATTCGGCATGTCCACATTAACTCTTACCAACTTTTACAGATGCACCATAAAAAGCATCCTATCTGGCTGCATCACAGCCTGGTATGGCAACTGCTCGGCCCAAGACCGCAAGAAACTTCAGAGTCGTGAACATCGGCCAGTCCATCACACAAACCTGCCTCCCATCCATTGACTCCATCTACACCTCCCGCTGCCTGGGGAAAGCAGGCAGCATAATCAAAGACCCCTCCCACCCGGCTTACTCACTCTTCCAACTTCTTCCATCGGGTAGGAGATACAAAAGTCTGAGAACATGCAAGAACAGACTCAAAAACAGCTTCTTCCCTGCTGTTGCCAGACTCCTAAATTACCCTCTTATGGACTGACCAACACTACAGCCCGTTTGCTTAACCCGATGCCAGTGTTTATGTAGTTACATTGTGTACTTTGTGTTGCCCTATTATGTATTTCTTTTCTTTTCATGTACTTAATAATCTGTTGAGCTGTACTTTTCACGGTACATGTGACAATAAACAAAATCCAAATCTAAATTCAAATCCAATCCTTCAATAATGTTCTAAAATAAAAAATAGTAATACACTGGAGACAGGTCAGATAGCATCTGTTTAGAGAACACAAGTTTGCTGATGTTTGGGGATAGGGCACAGACTGACTTGTGCTCCCTCGACAGATGCTGCTAACCTGCTCAACATCTCCAACTATTTCTATTTTTGTTTCAGATTTCCAACATCAGCAGTATTTTTGCTTTTGATCAGAAAAGAAAGCTGCCTCTTCGATCTAGGAAAGTGGACAGATCAATGTCCAAAGAAGAATCCTTGCTGAGCATGTAATGAATTCATTCAGAGAACTTTTGTTGAGATAGTTTGCATCATGGTGAATAGGTTGAGTATTGCTTTAGACTAAAAAAGCAACAACAACTCTCAGGTTATTATTTAGTGACCAACACCACAGTGAAATGGAGCAAAAGTGTTGCAGGCCTCAGTTTTCAGTTTCACTAAATATTTTTGGAATTCTATCCACAGACAAATACTAATCCTGGGAACCCACCACCGGGCTGTGACTTTGAAAAGCTTAGCATCTGGATTCTGAGGGTGGTCTGAGCTGAAGCTCTATTCTGTGCAGATTCTAACCATGGATGTATGAGCTTGGTCGTTCTCGGGTTAGACAAGGAAAGGAATTATGACGCTAAAGAAAGAACTAAAGTTGGTATTTTAGAAGGAATCAAATTAGATTTGAGCTTGAACATATCTATGGAAACGAAAATGACAGAGTGCAAAAGTGTAGCACCATCACAGGGACCTTTTGTTTTAATTGGTGAAGATTTTTCTGGCATAGAATTAATTGCAACTCAGAAATGAGAAAAAGTTGTGGGTAAAATACACCTAGATTTGGATTGTTATTCTCCATTACTGCAGTAAATCAGGAACTACAAGCAATGTAACAGGCAAAAGGCAGGATTCCCCAAAAGGAGGAGAAAATAAACAAGTAATTTCCTTATGCTGTTGGGAAATTTTATTATGGTACTTTTATGATGACCAAAACACGTGGACAGATCAATTGCATTTGCTTTTTTTCCCACAAATTTAGAGCATCCAATTCATTTTTTCCAATTAAAGGTCAATTTAGCATGGCCAAGCCACCTAGCCTGCACATCATTGTGTTGTCAGGATGAACCCCATGCAAACACAGGGAGAATGTGCAAACTGCACATGGACAGTGACCCAGAGCCAGGATCGAACCTGGGACCTCAGCGCTGTGAGGCAGCAGTGCTAACCACTGCACCACTGTGCTTACCTTAATTGCATTTGCTATACATCAAAGCAAAGTATGTACTTGGCTCCACATGCTCCAAGACATGGAGACCCACATTCAAAGGTATATATCAAGTTGCAGATTTAAAAAAAATTTTTAGAGTACCCAATTAATTTTTTCCAATTAAGGGGCAATTTAGCATGGCCAATCCAGCTAGCCTGCACATCTTTTGGGTTGTGGAGGCAAAATCCACGCAAACACGGGGAGAATGTGCAAACTCCACACGGACAGTGACCAAGAGCCGGAATCGAACCTGAGACCTCGGCGGTGTGAGGCTGCAGGGCTAATCCACTGCGCCACCGTGCTGCCCAAAGTTGCAGATTTTGACCAAACTGTTTACTACAGGACCCATTACAGGACAGCAATCAACTTACTGAGTTGGGCATGTGACCAGATCTGCAAAAGGGAGTAAAGTATATTCCTGTGGACAAGGACCTTTTCCTTAAATGGGTGGAGCGTTTGCCTGCATCTAAAAATTCTTCAAAGGTTAAGATCATAGAATGCATACAACAAAGGAGTCTATTCAGCCCATTATTCCAAAGTTTACATTTAGCGAGAGCAATTCGCCTTGTCCCACTCATCTCCATTCCCCCAAAACTTGTCAAATTCTTCCACTTCAGATATTGATCCAATTCACTTTGAAAGGCATGATTCAGAATACCTTCATCAAGCTCTCAGCCAGCGCATTCCAGATTCTAATTATTTGTTATGTAAAAACAGTTTCCCTCACATTACCATTGCTTTGTCCTCTCATTCCTGATGCTTTGACGACAGGAACAATTTCTCCCTGTCCACTCAGTGCAAGCCCCTCAGGATTTTGAATACATCTATCAAATCTTTTCACAACCTTCTCTCCTCCAAGGGGAAAAGGAACAGAAAGCTTACGTTCATCCTACTGATTAATCTGATATTAATGAGGTGGCGGCAGCCCCTGCACATAGAATCTAATCTCAGAGTTGTTACAGAAGATTTGGAATGCACTAAAGGCAAAACAATAGCTCCATGTTGCAGGTTATCATCAAATCTCTGAACAGGTAGTATATATTCATTTGTCACCTTAAAAAATACATGTGTATATTCTTGTAGAAAAAGTGTTAGACTGTTGCTACCCGATATTGATTAGGCCAACTCTGTGTGGTTGTACGCTGGGACATTTCAACACATGACTTCTCACTCCCAATTAACTACTTTTTGCTCCTGTCCTCAATGCCTCATATTTAAAATGTTCATCCTCTGCAAAAACCCTTTTTGCCTCATCCCTTTCCATCTATGTGATCTCCTCCAATCTTAACTAACACCCATGCTAATGCCGAGTACCCTCACTCCATTCCCGACTCCTTAGTGTTCCTCTGCTTAAACCATTTGTTGGCTCATCCTTTTCCATCTATAGGAGCTCCTCCAACCTTAACCATTACCCCTGCCAATGCCTACTACCCTCTCTCCATTCCTGACTCTTCAGTGTTCTCCCACCATTGGTCATACCCCATACAGTATCCATGTTCGATTCCCGGCTTGGGTCACTGAGCGGAGTCTGCATGTTCTCCCCATGTCTGTGTGGGTTTCCTTCCACAAGTCCCGAAAGATGTGGGGCGCGATTCTCCGCCCCCCACGACGGGTCGGAGAATAGCGGGAGGGCCTTTCCGACATTTTTCCCGACCTCCCGCTACTCTCCCCCCCCACGCCCTCCCCCCGACACGAATCGCTGCTTGCCGTTTTTTTACGGCGAGCAGCGATTCTCCCCTAGCCGATGGGCCAAGTTCCCAGGCCTTTACGGCCGTTTTCACGAACGGCAACACACCTGCTCTCACTGTTCGTGAAAATGGCCGCAAAGTGCCGTTCTGGGTAACCATGGCACCGATTGGCACGGCCGCACCATGGCCGTGACAAGGGTGCCATGGGCCCGCGATCGGTGCCCACCGATCGCGGGCAGCGGGTCTGAACCCAGCGCACTCTTGTTTCTCCGCCACCCCGCTGGATCAGTCCGCGGGGCGGCTGAGGGGCATACCGGCCCGCGCATGCGTGGGTTTCACGCATATGCGTAATGACGTCATCCGCGCATGCGCAGGTTGGAGCCGTCCAATCCGCGGCTGACGTCATCGTGCGCGTCAGCCGCCGTTAACTTTGGCGGGCACTTTGGCCAGAACGGCACTTTGCGGCCATTAGCGAATTTCGCTAAGCCTGCGATGCCGAGGTTCACGGGGCCCCGCTGCTAGCCCCGACCGGGGAGCAGAATCGGGTCCTGGGAGGGGGCGCGGAGGCTGCCGGGAAACACGGCCGGTTTCACGGCAGCCTTCACGACTCTCCGCATTTGCGGAGAATCGCGCCCGTGCTGAAAGGTAATTTGGACATTCTGATTTCTCCCTCAGTGGGCCCGAACAGGTGCTGGAATGTGGTGACTAGGGACTTTTCACAGTAACTTCATTGCACTGTTCATGTAAGCCTACTTGTGACAATAATAGATATTATTATTATATCATGTTCTACAACTGTCCAGCTAAACCTTTCCACCTCTCTCTATTCCTTTAATGCCCTTAAGAAAATCCAGGATCATCATCTATCTCCTTCTTGGTGGGAATTTAACTTTTTCCAAACATCTCTGTGAAGTACTTTGTGAAGTTTTTTCTGTTAATCGAATTAGACAAATGCAAACCATTATTATTGATAGACAGAATTTTCCTCTCCAAGAAGTGATGCTATCACTTGGCACACCCGAACATGCATCAGAATGATGAATTATTTAGGAAAGGTTAGACCTGAAAATTGAATGATATTAGTACTGAGATTCCATCGATGCGTATAGCAAAGTCAAACCAATCTGACTTCTACAACTGAGTTAAATCCAAAATGTGTTATTTTGAGTTCAGTTGACAACACAATATAGTTTAAAAGTTCTTACCAATCTGGGAAGGCCCTTATTTAGTTGTCACCACTGGTTAATCAATTAGCAATACCTATGACAGGAAAGAAGTGATACAAGTGGATTTGTATTAATCAGTTAAAAGCTTTGAGGCAAAAGTGAGTTTGATGTTAGAGAAAAAAAAGTAGACATGAATATTAATCATGCTGTTTCTGTTATCGATGGATCAAGTTGACATGCTAGGAGCAAGACACATTTCCAACCTGTGTAAATTATTGAATGAGTCAACAATGGCCACGCCCAGTCCTCCCGCTGCAGCCCCTCTATAGGAAATATCGAGTGCATCGATTACTGAATGAAACTACATTATGTTCGACTCGCAAGTTGTCATTCATTGATATCATTTTCTCACCAGGATTTTTCATGTATCTTTCCTTTAAACTCCAAACTAAAATTTATATTCCTAAAATATATGAAACAGGAAATTACATTTTTGTGACACTAAGGATTGGGTTGAGTTGCAATGGTGGTGGATGAATAGGGAAGTGATGAATTTGATAGAAAGTTAAGTCAAGTGCTGCTGAAATGGAGTGGGTATGAGAAATGCCATGTTAATGAACACTTGGTGAGACAGGGTGAAAGGAGGATCAGTGAATGTGCTCACTTTTGTCAACTGTCTAGACTATAAAACCACTTCCGTCACTGCATCCAAGAGCAGGGCAAGAAAACCTGTTGCTTCTGTTCACCTTGGTGAATGTCTCAGCGTCCATCCTTCTATTTATGGTCAGTTCCTCCTGCTTCTGGCTACAGTCAGTCCTGTGACACATCAATGAATCTGGGTGCTGCCATTAGTCTGCAAGTACCACCCACCCCAAGCAGCTCCCAATTTCCCGATGTGTGCTGGCCATGTAACTACAGTTGAGATTATGTCATGTGGGTGTGCATCATAGTCATTATACAGCTTGAAGATGGGAAACCCAGAAGTACAATCTTGACCCTCTGACATAAGATCTGGATTTTGCAGACACAATTTCAATCTTTCCTGCTGTGAAGCCATTTCCATTGGGAATGCTGTCCTGTAGAAAGCCTGTTAAGCAAGCTTGATTATCTGGAGCCATTTCCTCTTATCTCAGTTGATTCAGACTATTGTAGCCACCTAGGTTGGCCACTTCCTCACACAAAATGGAAGAACGCAAAGATTACAGGGAAAAATGGACATTGGCAAAGAAACAAACAGTTTGCAGAATCCCCTGTATTCTAGCTGCCACAGAAACCAGACAGAATTGTAACTAACGAGCTGCGCATATTAAGTGAGCGATTCACGGTGATTCCCAGGCACAATGGACACAACAGTTAACTGCAATTGAAACATTCTATAGAAGGTTAGACATTCCGGCGCCAGTGGAGTTTAAGACAAAGGACACCAATAAGGTGGAAGGAACTGCCCGGTGATCGAGGAACAGCCCGTTATTGGGGAAATTCAAATCAATCAATTGGGAAGAGACCCAATCGATTGCAGGTTTAGAGAGGGTCCGACCAGAAGGATGCAAAGCCCCTGGGACCTATAAAAGTCAGGTCCCAGGACTGATTCGTTCTTCTTGACCAGCCGACCCTCCCAGCAGAACACCTTTGCAGTAGAAGAACCTTCAGAAGGAGAGGCCTGGTCAGCAGCCGCCATCAAGTAAGTGTCATACAATGCACGCTACGAGAGTAGACACTCCTGACCCCTTTAGTCCACACCAACTGGAAGCCTGCGGATCCAGGACAAAGCAAGAAGCCATTGTTCCCTGATCTGGCAGTTCCCTATTTCCAGATAAGTATTGGCCTGTTTGTGGTAGGAATAGCCTAGTCTTGTAGTTTTATATGCATAAGTAGTAGATAACTGTATTATAATAAATGTGTCTTGTTTGAACTTACTAACTGGTGTATTGAGTTATTGGTCTGAACCTGAACTTGAATCTTTTACAAAGAATTTACAGTGCAGAAGGAGGCCATTCGATCCATCGAGTCTGCACCAGCTCCTGGAAAGGGCACCCTACCCAAGGTTAACACCTCCACCCTATCCCCATAACCCAGTAACCCTACCCAACACTAAGGGCAATTTTGGACACTAAGGGCAATTTATCATGGCCAATCCACCTAACCTGCACATCTTTGGACTGTGGGAGGAAACCGGAGCACCCGGAGTAAACCCACGCACACACGGGGAGGGTGTGCAGACTCCGCACAGACAGTGACCCAAGCCGGAATCGAACCTGGGACCCTGGAGCTGTGAAGCGATTGTGCTATCCACAATGCTACCGTGCTGCCCAAATCTTGTGGCGGTATCTTAACGATACCTGGCGACTCTAGAGCTAAGAAATAAAACAGAGCCAAATTGAGTGTAAAGTACACTCACCCAGAACGAGCAACACTATGATGTGGAGATGCCGGCGTTGGACTGGGGTGAGCACAGTAAGAAGTCTTACAACACCAGGTTAAAGTCCAACAGGTTTGTTTCAAACACTAGCTTTCAGAGCACTGCTCCTTCCTCAAGTGAAAAATATGCAAAAGACTTTGAGGCAGGGACATTATGCTGGGACTATACTTGGGGTCCATTTGTTGAGTTGCACAACTATTCTACTTGCCATAGTTTGTGGAATAACATGGAAAAAATAATTAGATTGTGCACTGTAGAGGTTCCATGATTCTATGATCTGCAGAACATCCAGGAAACTCATAATTTCAAATTTTCTGTCCAGAACACCTCCACATGGCCACTCCTGCCCCCCTGTTCTGAACAAATTTAAACATCTTCCCAAACATCAGAGCCTGTGATTATGTGGCTTACCTGGTTGGCAGATCCTTTGGCAATGCTTAAGAGAAATGAAGTTATTGTCATTTCCACCACAGCCAGTGTAACTGAATGTCTCACAAACGTTGTTTTCTTCATTGAAGTAAAAACGCGGGATATCAGCTGCACAAGATCCACTGTCTTTTGGCCTGGTACAGAACATGGGAAAAGCTGCAAAGAAATCGTAACTGAGAAATCAAAAATAGAGCTGGTATAGCTCAGTGGGCTAGACAGCTGGTTTGTGATGCAGAACAAGGTCAGCAGCGCGGGTTCAATTCCTGTACCAGCTTACCCGAACCGGCGTTGGAATGTGGCGGCTGGGGGCTTTTCACAGTAACTTCATACTTGTGACAATAAAAGACATGTTTCTGCATCGAAAACTATTATTTCATTCAAAAATAACTTAAAACAAGGAAATTGGCGGGATTCTCGATTGGGTGGAGAATAGCTTCTGACACTGAAATCGCGGTCACCGCCAGTTTGACGGCAAATCAGGATGCTCTGGCACTCCGAAAATGGCATAAATGCTTTGCTCGCCGCGTGGGCTAAAAGTACAGTAGGCATATCATGAGCAGACCTGACGTCCGATACTCAAGGGACTCTGCGATTCACCGCCTCCGATGGGCCGATTTCTGACAGCGTCGTGCACTTGTGGTTATAAAAATCGTGAACCTGGCGTCCTGGCTGCTGAGTGAGAGAGAGGAGGTAGGTAATGGCGTGGAGTGACTGCGGGCTACCGGCCCGGACACCGGCAATGGAGGACGGGGGTGGGGGGGGGGGGGGGGGGGGGGGTGGGGGTTGGACAAGCCGAGCAGCCAGGGTTCCTCCCCCACAGGACTGGGGCAGTGCCCACGCATCAACCGCTATTACAGTGGCCATCTTGCTGACCACCCACCCTGGCTCCTGGTTCTACACGGTGATACAGGCTGTATGGGTGCACCCCCCCCCTCCCAACAAACCGTGAATCTCCCTGCCCCTCGGCCCACAGCACCCCACCTAAATGGCAGCCCCCACCGGGGGACCAACCGGGGCCACACCCAAGGCAGCCCCCCTGAGGCAGTGCCAATAAACGGTGCCCTTGGCAGCAGGGACAGGTGCCAGGACCGGGTGCACCGGCGGGGCCAGATATCGACGAGGCAGCGGTATGGCCGAGGGACATGCATGGGTGGGCCCGCAGTGCCAATAGGGGTCACCATGTAGCCCATGGAACCTGGATGGGCACGGGAGTATGCGCCATGCTGACATGTTGGCCTTTCACCCGCTGCAGAGAATGGCATTCGGACACCAACCCTCGATGCTTGCCACTGTGGTGATGGCCGCAGCTCTGCGAGATGCCCTGCGACTGCGTGAGCATGGGCCACGTTGAGAGGAGGGGGGAAGCTGCAGGAGAGGAGCGGGCTGCAGAGTGGCATGTGCTGGTCACACAGGCTGGAAGGCCGACCACCCAATAGGCCGAGGAGGAGGAGGAGGTGCCATGGAGCCACATGAGGCCCCATGTGAAGCGCAACTGCATGTCATTCGAAGACCGGGCACGCAGATGAGTAGAGGGACTGTGAGACACATCTACCAGATGATGGCACACATTGCACCGCGGGGGTGTAGGGGAGGACACCTGCTCCCAGTGACCGTCAAGGTGACGGTCGCCCTCAATGTCGATGCGACGGGACATTCCAGTTGCTGAGAGGGGACCTATTCGGGTTCTCACAGATCTCGGTGCACAGGTGCATGCATGCCATCACGGACACCCTTTATGCACAGGCAGACCAGTACATCCAGTACCACGTGGACCGTGCGGGCAGTGGGGTTCACTGCCATCGCCAGGCTGCCCGGGTGCAGGGGGTGTTCGCTGGCATGCATGTCACCCTACGGGCACCTGCAGATACTAGGCCGCTCTGCGCTACCAGAAAGGGGTTCTACTCCATGAAAGTCCAGCTGGTCTGCGACCAACAGATGCGCGTCAGGCGCGTCTGCGCCTGCTACCCGGGCAGCATGCACAAATCATTCATATTGGCACACTCTGTGAACCCCAACATGTTTGAGGGGCAACACCCCCACTGCGGGGTTGGCTGCTGGGCAACAGGGGTTACCTGCTGCAGTTGTGGCTGATGATGCCTATCTGAAAGCCACTGACTGACGCGGGAATCCGATACAAGGATGCCCACACAGCAGCCAGGGGTGCGGTCAAGCGGTGCTTCAGCAGCCTAAAGTTGCCCTTCAGGTGCCTGGACTGATCTGGAGGGCCCCTCCATTATGAGGCTGGGAGGGTCGCCCACATCATGGTGACCTGCTGCGTCCTCCACAACATCGCGCAGCAGAGAGGTGATGTGTTGGAGGAGGAGGATGAAGAGCAGGTGCAGACCTCATCCGATGAGGAGGATGCGGGGGACGGGGATGCTAAGTGGGACATGGGGCCCAGGCAGGCGCAGGAGGCCGAGCACCGGCATCGCTAACGCTTACGGGAAGCCCTCATCGTGACACCGTTTACTGACTAGGAGTGGGGGGAGGGCGGTTGCTGGCCAAGCGCACGGACACCATCATCCCAGGCACGCACCCCTCACCTCCTGCATCACCAAGCCACCTGCATGCACACCCCCTCCAGGACACATACCTGCAGCTCTATGAGCTGGGGGCACTGGGTTGGCAGTGACAGCAGGTCCGGTCCATGGGATGGAGGATGATGACAACCTGCTCTGCAATGAGCTTTGGTGCTCCACACCGTACATCAATGTCTCACTCATGCCCACAGTAACACCTTCCACCTGGGTAATCCTAGCTGGCCAGTCACTCACAGGGTCCCGTCGAATCCCTGGGGTGGAGTTGCTGGAGATGGACGGGGCAGGGGAGGGGGGAAGCAAGGGAGGATGGGGAGCACGGTCCACCCACGGAGCCTGCGTTTGTCCCCCCCCCCCCGGCCAGCCTTGACCAGTCCACCCCCGTAACCATGAGACAGAGCACTGAGGCAGGTTTCAACGGTGTTAACAGGTGTTTATTGTCGAGAAATATATACAGTCTGTGCCCAAGCCCCTGTAACTCAACTGTGCCCTGCATCCGTGCCAACATAACAGGTGTCTAACTTTCTGGCCTTACGGGTCCTAACACTAAACCTAGGTGGTTCCCCAGATGGTACAATAGGAGTGGAGGCAGCCTGCTGTGACTACTGCTCTGTGGCAAGGGCCCTCGTTGCCGCATGTCTCCTGTGGCTACCCGGCCTGGATGGGCTAGGCTGCTCCTTGGGCGTCCCGGGTGGCGTAGTGCCAGCCTGTTCTGCCTACTGCCTACCAGGTGCACCGGGGACAGAAGGAGGGCTGGAAGTGGGGTGAGTCTGAGGTGCTCCGCTGTTTCGGCACCTCGCCTGGGAGGGTCACCAGCACAGGTCCCAGAGTCTCCTCCTACCTAGGGGTGCCCGATTGCCCCAAGCTACTCCATGGGACAGGAATGCGAGTGGAGCTATCCCCTGAGGCCCACTCTGGTCTCGACCAGGGTCTGAGCATTCGCAGCCATGGAGCAAAGGGAGTGGACCATCTCCTTCTGTGACTGTACCACCATGCTAAGGGTTTGTGCCACCTCAGCCAGTGACTGGGCCATGTCCCTCCAGGTCTGGGGCACATCCCTCTGGGTGTGGGCCACCTCCTTCTGGGTGTGGGCCACATCCCTCTGGGACTGGGCCACCTCCCTATGGGGATGCGCCATGCTGAATAGCGCCTGGGCAATGCCGCCAACATTCTCAGCCATGGCCTGCTGTGACTGGGCCATGCTGAGGAGCTCCGCTGCTATGTCCAGGTGGCTCTGGCACATGGCTGGCTTTGAGAGGGAAGCCCTGTCCTGGGCCTCAGCCCCTGCCTGCACAGATTGCCCGAGTCCTTGCACACTCTGATCCATATTTGACACCGTCGCCTCCATTAATTCGGACGGCACCCATGTGGTGTTGGCGTGGATGGTACGCATGACCAGCACACCCTGTGCTCCTTCACAGGGATGGACTGCTCCACCTGCGCCCACAAGTGCTGGATGCTCGCTGTCATCCCCTCCTGTAGTCCCTGGCTCTCGGACAGCACCTGCACTGTGGCTGGGGCTGGATGTTCCAGAAGCACGGGACACGTTTGGGTAGTAGCTGGTTCCTTGGACTGGCCTGCCCTCCTACTCTCCGGCCCATGGCTGCTCCTACCTCCACCTGGGAGGGACTCATCGATGATGTGCATCGTGGCCTTTGCAATATCTGCTTTGATGCGGCTGAACGCCTGGCGGGCCTCTATTGACAGGGGAAAGACTGTGGATTGGATCAGAGGACGGGCCTTGTCTGCATAGTTGGGGACCCACTCGGCGTAGTAAGAAAAGAAACCTAGGCAGCGCTTCAGGGCCTTGGAGCAGTGAGGGAGGGGAAACTCCATAAGGGGGCGCATGTGTTCAGAGTCTGGGCCTATCACTCCATTTCGCACTACGTAGCCGAGGATGGCTAGGCGGTCAGTGCTAAACACGCATTTATCCTTGTTATACGCAAGGTTAAGGATTTTCGCGGTCTGGAGGAATTTTTGGAGGTTGGTGTCGTGGTCCTGTTAATCGTGGCCGCAGATGGTGACATTATCGAGATACGGGAATGTTGCCGGTAAACCGTATCGGTCAACCATTCAGTCCATCTCTCGCTGGAAGACCGAGACCCCGTTAGTGACACCGAAAGGAACCGTTAAAAAGTGGTAGAGCCGCCCATCTGCCTCGAAGGCAGTGTACTTACGGTCACTCGTGCGGGTGGGGAGCTGGTGGTAGGCGGACTTAAGGTCCACCGTGGAGAAGACCTTGTATTGCGCGATCCTGTTTACCAGGCCGGATATGCGGGGGAGAGGGTACGCGTCCAGCTGAGTAAACCTGTTGATGGTCTGACTGTAGTCGATGACCATCCTATTCTTCTCCCCGGTCTTTGCCACCACTACTTGAGCTCTCCAGGGATTGTTGCTAGCTTCAATAACTCCTTCCCTCAGTAGCCGTTGGACCTCTGACCTAATAAAGATCCAGTCCTGGACACTGTACCGTCTGCTCCTGGTGGCGACGGGTTTGCAATCCGGGCTGAGGTTCGCAAACAGGGAAGGAGGATCGACCTTGAGGGTCGCGAGCGAGGCTGCAGATAGTGAGATGGGGTATAGGGCCGCCGAATTTGAAAGTCAGACTTTGGAGGTTGCACTGGAAGTCTAACCCTAGGACTGTGGCTGCGCAGAGGTGGGGAAGGAAGTAGAACCGGTAATTTTTGAACTCCCTTTCCTGGACCGTGAGATTTGCAACACAGAACCCCTTTATCTCTACTGAGTGGGAACCGGAGGCCAGGGAGATTTTTTGATTAACAGGGTGGAAGGGGAGAGAACAACGCCTTACCGTGTCGGGGTGTATGAAGCTCTCCTTGCTCCCAGAGTCGATTAAGCAGGACATCTCGTGTCCATTGATTAGCACAGTTGTAGTAGCTGTTGAGAGTGTTCGAGGCCGAGACTGGTCCAGGGTCACCGAGGCTAATCGTGGCAGCAGCTGGGTGTTCTCATTGGGCAGTGTGTGGTCATCTGCACTGAGGTCCTGGGAGTCAATGCAAGATGGCGGCGCCCGCTGGTCGCACGTGGCTGTGGGTGCACAAAATGGCGGCGCCCATCCATCGCACACGGCGTCCGCGGTCAAGATGGCGGCAACCGGAGGCCACACGTGGCCCTGGATGAGGAAGATGGCGGCGTTCGCTGGCCACATGGGGCCCGTGGAGAGGGTTATAGTGGCGGTCCGCATTCGCTTCCGGAGACAGCAGCGACTGCCCGGGCCTGGCATACTGCCACGAAATGGCCCTTTTTGCCGCACCCTTTACAGGTGGACGAACGGGCTGGGCAGCGCTGTCGGGGGTGTTTGGTTTGCCGCAAAAATAGCAGCGGGGCCCCCCTGTGTTGCTGGGCCATCTTGCAGCACAAGCTTGTGGGGAGTGTGGGGCATTGCCTCGGAGTCGGCTGCAGAGGGATTCCACGCTGCCCAGGAGGTTGCTGCACAGTCGGGGGCGTAGGTGCGGGCGTTTCGGGCGGCCACATCCAAGGAGCCGGCAAGGGCCCGTGCCTCCTTGAGGCCTAGAGTTTCTTTCTCCAGCAAACGCTGGCTGATTTGAGAGGACAGCATACCTGCAACAAAAGCGTCCCGAATCAACAGTTCAGTGTGGTCGTTTGCTGAAACTTGCGAGCAGCTGCAGTTTCTCCCCAACACTAGGAGCGCACGGTAGAATTCTTCCAGTGACTCACCAGGAATTTGTTGCCTTGTTGCTAGTAGATGCCAGGCGTAGACATGATTCACAGGGCGAATGTAATGTCCTTTCAGCAACTCCATCGCAGCATCGAAGTCGTCCGCGTCCTCGATGAGGGTGTGGACTTCTGGGCTCACCCTTGAGTGCAGGATCTGCAGTTTCTGTTCTCTTGTGGGTGTGTTTTCTGCCGTTCCGAGGTAGCCGTTGAAGCACGCTAGCCAGTGCTGGAAAGTCGCCGCCGGGTTTACTGCGTGGGGGCTGAGTTGCAGACACTCCGGCTTGATTCGGAGCTCCATTCTTTAAATCCAGCTTATTAAATTGATGCACAATCAATGACTACTAAAGCGAGTTGTAGTCCAACTGAAGGCTTTAATAAGCTAGATGATTCCCCCAGCAGTTGAGGTACAGAAAAGGAAGCTGCTGGGGCGGCACGGGCTCTTATAGCCCGCCTTGCAGGGTGGAGCTACCATACAGGCTCGACCAATAGAAAACATCCATTATCTACCAATGGTGTTCCAGCATTACTAGGTACCATAATAGCTCTACACAGGCTACCCATTGCCCAACTGAGGTGATAACCTCTGGGATGGTGGTGGGTGTTGGAGACAGCTGTGACGGAAAGTCAGTGTCATCCTCCGACCCGAGCTCTGGAGTTTCCCGAGTCTCGGGCGGAGGGCTGGTGTTCGGGCTGCTCTCCCCGTCAGTCCTCGGCTGTCTGGGGGGCACCGGCTCTGGCACTGGCTGGGGGGGGGGGGGGGAGGTCTCTGGATGGACAGGTCCGGTAAGTCACAAAATGACATGAATGATTTGACTGCAGTGATGGGAGTTGACCACATATGTGTCATTGGGATCCGCAAGTAAGCGTGGTGTCACTTGTTCACCCGCCACCAATCTCCACGTTGGTGACCTCCCTTTCCTCCGGGCCGCCGACCACGTCCAGTGGCCTCTGCTCTGGGGGGGTGGGGGGTATGGCCGGGTTAGCGCTGCCTACTCACCCTGGCCACCCTGAGGAGGTCATGCAGTTTCTTCCTGCACTGGATGCCAGTCCGGATGATGTTGCCCACGGCGCTGATCGCGTCTGTCACCTGCATCCAGGCGGCCTTACTCTCGGGCCGGGGTACAGGATCATCATTCTCTCCTCCACAGCGTTCAGGAGGGTGTCCAGCTCAGTGTCCCTCGACCGTGACGCTGCTCTCCTTGCAGCCATCTTGTTGACTGGGGCAATGTGTGTGGGGAAGGAATTGTTTAAGTGCGGCTGCGGCGTGTGAACGGAAAGTGCGCCAATCCGGCGCTGTTCCGCTTGGAACCGGTTGCGTTCCACATGGCGATGGTGCTAGCTCATTTAGAGTTGCTGAATCGGTGCACCTGTTGCGCCGTTTTTGCCTATCGTAAAACACCACTGTTTCCACGCCGGCGTCAGCACTAAGTCTCAGAAACGGACAATCCAGCCCAATATATTTTAAGATATCTACCTGATATTGGTTTGCACTTCATCAGGCAAGTTGAAATGTCGTTGAAGTTATTATCATTCCCATAGCAGCCACCAAATGTAAAATCCTCACACTGTCCTGTCGTAAAGTTGTAGAAATATTTGGTAAAGGAAGCACGGCATGGTCCTGTATCAGCCTCCAGCCTGCAAATTTTTGGAACCTCTGCAATTAAAAACAAAATGTTGTTAAATGCATTATGTAATGCATCTTTCCACATGGTTTCCATCTATAATAAATCGCAAACAATATTACTTCCAGTCGAATGTTAAAAATGCAGCCAAAAGTGACCCATTTGTGATTACCATCAACTTCACTCAACTAGTTCAAAAAAGTTAGTAAACAGTTCTATGAAGGATGTAAAAGGAATATGAGGATGAGAAGAATTTACAATATCAATTTAGATTTATAATGTGTCCTTAGTGCAATGAGGCAGGTCTTGTAGCACAGTGGGTAACACCCCTGTCACAAGGCTAAAAGGTCCGGGTTCGAGCCCCATCCAAGGACTTGATAACCAAGGAAGGTATATTCATTAATTTGCCAAACAGGTTGAGTGTTACCCTGCAAAATCCTTCCAATACTCCAGCAGCTGACGGTAAGAGGAGAGGCTCCTGGTTAGCCACACTTGACGTGGCGTAATACCCCTCAATCTATAAGCCCCTGGTGACCTGTTCCGGGAATTGTTATGTATGGAAACGGACGAAAGGCTGTCTTAGTGCACTACTAGTTACGGGAAGCGAATTAAAATGGAATTAGGGCAATGAAACACTCCAAAGCTCTTCAGAGGATAATTACAAAACACGAAAGCCATTGAACCAGTGTACCAGAAATTGCTGTCAAATGTCAATGGATGTTTCTCACCGTGGGCGGAACTGGTAAAATCCTGGCTAATAGAATGGATGCTCAAAGATTCAAAATATAAATGAATTATTACAGGCAAGATTCCATTTTAAAAAAAAAAAGCACTTGAATAATTTGAGGAATAATATCAAATGAGGCTGAATTAATGGACAGGCAAAATTCTCTGCCTCCGATACCTCTGCCCTCAGGCTAGCTGGGTGATGGCAGGCAGGGCTGGGGGAAGTAGCGGGGAGCGACTTTCTGACAGCTCTGTAGAGTCGGGGTGTCCCCCTCGGGATCGGGGTGGCCTGGCTCAGACCGCCATTGCTGTAGCTTTAGAGGCTGGTTTAGCACTGGGCTAAATCGCTGGCTTTGAAACCAGACCAAGGCAGGCCAGCAGCAAAGTTCAATTCCTGTCCCAGCCTTCCCGAACAGGCGCCGGAATGTGGAGACTAGGGGCTTTTCACAGTAACTTCATTTAAGCCTACTTGTGACAATAAGCGATTTTTATTTCATTTCATTTTCAATATTTGTTTTAAATGGATCCATTTGGTACAAGTTACAGGCCCCTGGCTGCTCACTCTGCTGACTGCACACGGTGCCCTGTAAATGTTCACAGAGCCTCTGGTAATTTGGGAGCCCACCCAGACCATCCCTCTGGAAACCCTCAGACCCCAGAATCCATCACTGGGAAGGGCGTGGCCAAGCTCAATCAGTAACACACCAGGTGCTGCCACTCCTCAGTGCGCTCATCAGAAGGACAGCCCCACTGCAGGGGAAGCTGGGGAATAGCAGAGCTCACCCCAAAGAAAGGACACATGCACCCTGGCCTTTGGCACCTCTCTGGCGCACTGCCCCTCGCAGGGCAGAAGCCTCACCAGTGACACTATCAGCCTGCCCACTCCACAGGAGGATGAGCTGTCTTCAAGCCCCGTGTACCCCTGCTCCCATCCCTCTTGTCGCCGGACATGTTGCCACAACCTGTGTGCTATACCCAGGACCCACATCACACTGCGGGTACGGTGACCAGCAAACGCACACTTCCCTGCCTCACCCCCATCTATAGGACCTGCCCACACACGCCTCTAAGCATAGTTAGTGGTCCAGAGTGACCCTCTCCAGTGCACAACCAGGTGCCACCAGCTGGCGGGATAACACATGATCCACCCAATGAGGAAACCCACAGCGGACCCCACTGGGGAGACAGGACAGGGGTCATAGAGCCTGTCGCTGACATAGGTTGCAGCAGAGATGGGTGGTCAGAATAGAGGCTCCCTGGTGGCACTCACTGATGGGTTCAAGGTGGGCACAGGGGTGCAGCTTGGAAGGCAACATATTGGGGGAGGGGAGATGTGTAGGGTGAAGCTGAAATGCAGCTCAGTGTCACCATGTAGCCTGTTGGATCTGGATGGGCAAGTGAATACTCATCTTGCTAACATGTCTCTTTTCCCCACACTGCAGAGAATGAATTTCAGAGTATAGCCAGCAATGCTCGGTATCTCCTTGGCGGCAGCTGCAGTTATGGATGCATGGAGGCACAGGGCCTGCTCAGGGAGGAGCCTGCCCCAGAAGAGCAGGGCGAGTTACTTAGGCTCGAGTGCTGGCCGTCCACTAGGCTGAGGAGGAGGTACGAAGGGAGCATCGTGTCAGGGTATGTGTATGCCGTAAACACCTGTCCTTCAAAGAGATGCCGGACTGCCTGTGCTGCCAAATACTTTGGCTAATCAAGGAGACCATTCGCCGCGTATGCCCTGCTCTGTGGGGGTTTGGAGGAGGATACTCCCTCTGAGTGGCCGAGTGGTGACAGTAGCGCTGAACATCCATGCCTCTGGGTCTTTCCAGGGGCCAAGCGGAGACCTGTCGGGGATCTCCCAGACATCTGTACACAGGTGCACCTGCACTGTGATGGATGCCCGATGTGCCCGGGCAGTGGACTGCATAAACGTGTCTGAACCAGGCACACCAGGATGCTCGGGCAGCAGGATTTGCCGCCATCCCTGGCATGCCCCAGGTCCAGGGGGTGACCGATGGCACAGATGTTCCCCGACAAGCACCAGCTCATCAGGGGGTGCCTTCATCAAACAGAGGGGCTTCCATTTCCTGACCAGCCACTGCACATCATGCACGTCTGCGCCCGATACCCAGGCAGCATTCATGGTGCATGCATCCTGGCACACTCATTGGTTCTAGGTTCCTTCAAGGTATTCCCTCGGATGAGGGAATGGCTCATGATGCCTGTGCAGAGACCTCTGACCAATGCGGAGAACCATTATAACGATGCTCATGTACAAATCAGGAGCATGATGCATTGGAGTCCTCCAGATGCGGTTCCGATTCCTGAGCCGCTCCGGTGGTGCTCTCCAATATAGTCCCAAAAGGGTTTCCAACAGCGTGCTGGCCTGCTGTGTCCTGCACAGCATCATGCAGCAGGGTCGACATGCTGAACGAGGGTAAGAACACCAGGCCTTATCTGATGAGGATGATGGCCAGGAAGAACCAGGCATGGAGCCCCGGCTGGCATGATAGGCTGCCCAACGTGTGCTTCAGGGCGCTCTGCACATGGAACAGCCTCATCACCACCAGATTTCCGAGTAAGAGACCTGGCCACCAGCAGCTCTGCCACCCTGTCCCACCTCTCCATACCCTCCCCACCCACCCCATCCCATTGCAAGTGGTTCCCCCTTGCTCACAGCCGTTCACACCCTACCAACATCACTAAAGGGTGTTGGCACTGGACAGGCAATATCAGGGGATCTTGCCCATGGGACAGGTGACGATGACGATTCGCTGTGAGATGAGCTCTAATGCCCCTCATTGTTTGACAAAGTCTGACTACTGCCTTCAGGATCACCTTCCACTGTCCGCTCGGGTGATCCATGCATCCTGGCCATTCCATCTCACCGGCCCATATATCCTTTGCAGTGGTCGGAGGTGCAGTTATAAGATGGTAAATGGTGATGGTTTACTCGCTGATTAAACTCTCCTACAAAGCAGCCACACACGTCTGGCCCCATTCCTTGCTGCGACTGAGGGCGACCCCAGGTGGAACAGGGCCCTGCCCTGTGCCATCCTCCAAAACCCACAGTACCAATCTCTCACACACCCTACCTGGCACACCCTCTACACCCAGCCCAGCTCATCCCTCACACCCTTCAGACAGAGAATTAAGGTAGTTGGTGTTTAGAAGATGTTTAATAGTGACTATATACATTGTGCACTGCCCCATGTGCTACACCCGTACCAACTTAACTGGTGTCCACATCACTTATTTTACGTGGTCTAATGTTCCTTCTAGTTGTGACCCTAGACAGAACATCAGATATGGAGGCGGCTGTTATATTACTCTTTGGTAATATATCGTTACTCTTAGCTTCGTAATCCAGAATGGTCTGATGGTGTCATTAGAAAGAAACCTCCAATCTCCAACTAAAAAGCAAAACTGATTTATTGTATAACGATTAAATAATATTGAGTTTGCACACTCCAGAGAACTCCAACTATTAATAAAGTAATCTCTGTTTAAGTAATAACTAATTAACGACACGTGCTGCTTCTATCTAATCTTAACTATGCTATGGGGCTGGATTCTCCGCAGTTCCGCGCCAAAATCACAGCCGGCGTGGAGGCGGAGAATCCATTTTCACGCTGTAATCGGGCCCTGAAAATGGCATGACCACGGAGTACGCCGTGCCGCCGGGGGGCCATTGCCAGAGGCCTGCTGAGCAATCCTCCGCTCCCGACCGACCACGTTCCCGACGACGTGGAACTAACCATCTATTGCCGGTCGGGATGCTGGCATGAATCCGCGGCCGCTCTGGTTGGGGGCACGCAGGCCTTATAGGTGGCCGGGGATTAAATCTGCGCGGTTTCAGACTTGGGTGTGCGGCCGATCGGGGGGTCACTTCGTGGTGTGGCTCGTGGTCCGAATCCGCCATGGAGCTTGGCGCGGCCGCTGTAGGCTGCCGCCGTGCGCATGCGCGGCCTGTGACCGGAAATGGGGCGGCCTGTATCGGCAGCGAAAGCTGCGAGATTTACTCCAGGTCCCTGCTAGTCCCTGCCAGGGTATTGAATTTGTTCAACTTTTTGTCAGGAATTTCTGGAGTAAAGGTCGACCGTTTTTACGCCGGCGTGGGGACATCGTCTCATTTTGGGAGAAGGGACAATCCAGCCCATGATCTATCTCTCTCTCTGCTGACACTCAACTGACTAGTACACAAGATTCCCCGAGTTCTTATATTTATGCTGGGAACTAGTGGTTCCCTCTAGTGTTTGTATCACACATGAGATGTAATAATTAACCCTTTACTTGCCTACATATATACATATCATTGCAGCAGCCTGATGCATATCTAACCCTCTGACCCGAGGTACCTTTGGCGGCCGTCCTCTGGAGGGATCGGGCAGACATTCAGGTGTCACAGGTGGCGAAATGCCATCCTATTCTGCCCACCAGATACATCAGTGTCAGGTGATGAGGGTGAATTCAGAAACGCTGAGGGTTTCCAGCACCACCCCTGTGGGAGGCACCAGCACAGACCCCATCGCTTCCTCCTCCCTCGGGGTGATCAATAGCCCCGGGCAACTCCCTGGGACAGAGATGAGACCGGAGTGAGCCTGACCGTCACCTGCCGCTGCCAGTCCTGGAGGCCCGCTCCTATTTCAACCAGAGTTTCGATGCTCATGGAGCACAGAGACTGGGCCATGTCCCTCAGCAAGTGAGTCATGTCACTCACAGGCTCAGTCATGGCCCCTACGCCTCGGTCATGTCTCTCTGTGACTGGCTCAGGTCGGTCAGTATCTGGCCAATGATCTTCATGCCCTCAGACATGACCCTTTCTGACTGGGCCAAGCTCTGGAGCTTCGGAGCAATGTCCATGTAGGCCTTGTACATGGCTGCCTGTGAGTGGACTCTCCTGTCTTGAGCCTCAGCCATTCACCCCACAGTTTTCCCCAAGCCTTGGACGTCTTGACCCATGGCTGTAACTGTTTCACCCAAGGCTTCCATTGTAGATGCCACCATTTCGGTGCTGGCCTGGGTATGCATTGTTGACACCATCTCCTGCACCTGAAGATGGTTGGACTCACCCAACTGGACCTGCAGGTGCTGGAAAGTTGCTGACTC
Source organism: Scyliorhinus canicula (assembly GCF_902713615.1). Classification (NCBI taxonomy): domain Eukaryota; kingdom Metazoa; phylum Chordata; class Chondrichthyes; order Carcharhiniformes; family Scyliorhinidae; genus Scyliorhinus; species Scyliorhinus canicula. The sequence goes on from NC_052150.1 coordinate 121,386,516, forward strand.
CCCTCCTGTAGATCCTGGCTCTTTATCTGCGTCCCTACCAGTGATGGGATCATACTTTCCAGAAGCATGATACCTGCCCAGACTACAGCTGGGTCCTGGGACTGGGCAGCCCTCCGACTGTCCGCTACCTTGGGAGAGCCTGCCTCCATCTGATATGATGTAACATGTGTGACATGATCTTCAGAAGGTGACCCAGGAGCCTTTTCACTAAAATGCCCGACCGAGGTGATAGTCTCTGTGATGGTGGAGGGTGCAGGTAACCGCAGTGCCAAGAAGTCGGTGTTGTCCCTGGTCTGGTCCTCCGGGGTGTGCTGGGTATTGGGTTATCCTGCTTCGGATAACACAAGCTGCTACTTGATGCAGTCTTAACTAAAGGATGCTCCAGGCTCTGAAATGGGTTCAACGGGTGTATTGAACTATTAACACAGTTCTCAAATGAGTTTGACTCTCTGCTAATCTAACTGTAGTAACTCAGTCTAACTGTACCAGCTTGCTCAAAGCCACGTGCTGGGGTGTGATGCTGCTGATCAACCCTGTCTAACTCTCTGGATGTCTGTCTGTGGAAAGAGGCAGGGTGCGAGTGCCTCATCCCTTTTAGTGTGTATGTCATGCCCCCTTGTGGTGATGCCACCTCTGAGTGTCCTGACTGCCCATTGGTTCTGAACTATTCTGAGTGTTCACTGGTTGCATGTTTGCATATCATGACATCTTGCCCTTTTTTTTTTGTTTTTTGTTAGATTTATATGTATGTGAATGTGTCTGTCTAATGTGACTGACTGAGGAATACAGAACATAACAAACAAAACAAATGCTCATAAGTCCAGTCTCTGAGGCTTGCGTCTGATCCTCATCGCCCTCTGGAGAGGTGGTGGAGGGGATGACGGTGTCTTGACAGGCGAGTGGGGGGCACGACTGGTGGCCTCGTGGTTCGAGGTGTCTGGAGGTGGCAATTCGACATGTGGAAATGGAGGGGAAAGTGGTTGTGGGCAAGCAACTTTTGGCAGTGCCCTTCGATTCCCTCGCACAATGGAGCCATCAGCCATACGTATGACATAGGATTCGGGCGCGGCCTGTCGAACAATGACAGCCGGAGCAGACCACCCACCATCCGGTATCTTGATCCTGACCGTGTCTGCCGGGTATAGCACATCCAGATCGGTGGCATGTGCGTCATAGCCCTGCTTCTGGCTGTCGCAAAGCTGCTGCATCTTCTGCAGCACCGGGAGGTGATCAAGGCTGGGCAGGTGTATGACTGGAAGCGTCATCCGCAGGTCCCTGTTCATCAGCAGTTGAGCTGGCGACATGCCCATGGACAAGGGAGTCGTCCGGTACGCAAGTAGTGCAAGGTGTATGTCGGAAGCAGAGTCCGAGGCCTTGCGGATGAGCTGCTTAACGATGTGCACCCCTTTTTCAACTTCGTCATTGGACTGTGGATAGTGCGGACAGAAGGTGACATGCCTGAAATTGTAGCTCTTGGCAAAAGTGGACCATTCTCGACTGTGGAAGCACGGGCCATTGTCGCTCATTTTTAAAAAAAATTTAGTGTACCCAATCATTTTTTTTTCCAACTAAGGGGCAATTTAGAGTGGCCAATCCACCTACCTTGCACATTTTTGGGTTGTGGGGGCAAAACCCACGCAGACACGGGGAGAATGTGCAAACTCCACACGGACAGTGACCCAGAGCCGGGATCGAACCTGGGACCTCAGCGCCGTGAGGCCGCAGGGCTAACCCACTGTGCCACCGTGCTGCCCTGCCATTGTCGCTCATGACGGTGTTTGGGATGCCATGCCATGAGAATGTCTCTTTACACGCTTTGATGACGGTCCGTGAGGCGAGGTCTGGCAGCTTCAGCACCTCAGGATAGTTTGAAAATTAATCGACAATTCAGATATATTCGCGACCATTCACGTGGAATAGGTCAATGCCAAACTTGGACCACGGAGAGGTCTCTAGGGCCGGGATTCTCCCCTACCCGGCGGGGCGGGGGGTCCTGGTGGGACGGAGTGCTCATGCACAGTACACGTTTCAATTGTGACTGGTAGGGTCATGTGCTTGATTTTCACCAATTGCTCTCGCAGAGGATCAGAGTGGACTCCAAAAACGATTTGGTCTCTGATCAAGGAGCAGTGATATCACCAAAGTTGCAGGATTGCGCTAGCAGTCTAAGGTTCGTTAGATAGGAGTTGAAGGATTCGTCTTTACCTTACATCCTCTGCTTGAAGATGTAGCGCTTGAAGATTTTGTTGGTGTCCACCTCGCAGTGGCTGTCAAATTTGTCCAGGATGGTTTGGTACTTTGTTTTGTCCTGCCCTTCGAAAAAGTGAAAGGAGTTGAAGATCTCTGTCGCATGGTCACCCGCAGTGGTGAGTAGAAGAGCTATCTTCCGAACATGGTCGCGCCATTGAGGTCAGATGCTCCCACGTGTAGTTGAAATTTCTGCTTGAATGATCGCCAGTTGGCAGTAAGATTGCTGGCAGTCCTAAGCTGATGAAGAGCCTAAATCTTGTCCATTACGTCTGTATTCAGTAGCTGGCTGTCACGGATTTTGCTGAGTTGAACAAAATAGATTGAACAGTCAATCCTGCTATCATGTTGTGTTGTGCTGCTTTGGGTAACACAGGCTGCTACTTGATGCAGTCTTAACTAAAGGATGCTCCAGACTCTGAAATTAGTTCAATGTGTTTATTGAACTATTAACACAGTTCTCAAATGAGTTCGACTCTCTGCTTATCTAACTGTAGGAACTCAGTCTAACTGTATCAGCTTGCTCTAAGCCACATGCTGGGGTGTGATGCTGCTGATCATCCCTGTCTAACTCTCTAGATGTCTGTCTGTGGAAAGAGGCAGGGTGTGAGTGCCTCATCCCTTTTTTAGTGTTTATGTCATGCCCCCTTGTGGCGATGCCACCTCGGAGTGTCCTGACTGCCCATTGGTTGTGTCCTATTCTGAGTGTTCATTGGTTGCATGTCTGCATATCATGATACCAGGGTTGTGGCTCGTGGCGAGGTACCACAGATGGGCCAGCGTTGTCTGTTGATGATCCTGCAAGAGAAAAGACAAGACACACGGTGAGTTCTTGGAATGGAGTGGTCTGGGGAAGAGGACTGACTCACTTACTATAGGGACATAATTTTGCATCAGGGGCTCATTTGGTTGTCGCATGCTGATCTCTGCCTCGGAGATAGCTCTCTCCTGCACCTCCCCGGATAATGCCATTGCCCTCTGCTCGGCGTGGGTGAGGGTCCAAAGGCCTGGGACAGCTTCTCTTGTCCCCTTCTGTTATGGGCCATATTTTCCGAGGGGACACATAGATGACATGGTCAGACACATGGAGGCGAGTTACATGGTGTCTGTAGCTCTTGGCATGTGTGTGCAAGGCACCTGGCCAAAGAGGACAATACAGGTATTGGAGTTTGGTGCAGGGTGGGATGTGTGCGAGATGCAGGGAGGTAGGTATTGATTGGCTTCTATGGGAGCGGGGGTGTGATGTGAAGAGTGATGCCAGGGGAACAGAGGTGGTGACTCACCCAAGCTGCCCTAAGGTAGTTGTTCATCTTCTTGCGGCACTGCATGCCAGTCTGCCTGGTGAGGCTCTTCACGCTGAATGCCTCAGTCACCTCTGCCCAGGTCCAGCTGACGACTGCGGGCGGTAGTCTCCTGTTCACCCTGGGGAAGAGGGTGTCCCGCTTCTCCTCCACTGCATCTAAAATTCTATTGAGCTCCATGTCAGCGAAACATTGTGCTATTCTTTGTGTAGCCATCTTGGTAGGAATGAGAGTGTCTGGGGAGTGTAGTGCTGATAAGCAGCTCCAGCTCATCAAGCTCTCCAGCATCAATTCCGGCTACAGTGAATCTGATGCCAGCAGGAATGAGAATTGCTCTAGATTCACGCAAGCAGATTACTTGCCCCTGAATTGCTCCAGACGTAGCACCCCCAACGGGAACACGAACCTCACACAGTTCCGTCCTCACATCAACACGGTTGCCCAACATCTCGAACACTGTGTGCAGTTTTGGTCTTCTTATTGAAAGAAGGATGTGAATGCATTGGAAGCAGTTCAGAGGAGGTTGATTAGATTGATGCCTGGAAACAGCGGGTTGTCTCAGGAGGATAGGTTCGACAGACTGGGATTGTTTCCATTGCAGTTTAGAAAAATGAGTGTTAACTTGATGGAGGCATAGAAGAACTTAAATGGTATTGACAAGGTGGACGTTGAAAGGATGCTGCCACTTGTGGGGGACCAGAACTAGTGGGCAATGTTTTGAAATTTGGGCTTGCCCCTGTAGGATAGCGATGAGGAGAAGTGTTTACTCTCAAAGGGCTTGTGACTTTGGAAGACTCTGCCTCAGAAAGCAGTAGAAGTGGTGTCACTGAATATTTCTAGGGCAGAGGTAGATAGATTCTTGTTGGGCTAGGAAATTTAAAGGTTATTGGGGGTAGATGGAGAATGTGGAGCTCAGCACAAACAGATCAGCAATGATCTTATTGAAAGGTGGAGCAGGCTCGAGGGGCCGATTGTTCTATTACTGTTCCTGGTTTGTAGGTTTGCCTTATTCACACTATTACCAGACTAGCTGTCAAGGATGCTCATCCACAAAGCGGATGCCCAAAGTGCAATGATCACTGTGTTCGGATTTTGTACAAGTGTTTCCCACAACCGTCAGAAATTTCTCAAGATTACATGCGATTTCTGAACTGATTTTCCCTCTCAGTTAGGTTATCCATTCTCTGTGTTATCTTTATTTTCCTCTTTAATTTTGAGCAAAATAAAATATCTTTCACACAGCATTTTATTAAAGGACTGACTTGAACTTCTTGGCAGCTCGGTTGGCAGACTAACAGTGTAAAACCAAGTAACATGTGATTACAATTTCCACTTTTATTTTGAGCATTATTAATTATAATACAGGTTCCATCTTTCATTAATGTTAAATTACTTAAGCTTGGCTGAGGTGGAAATGGGGGTGCTACCATTTACTTTAGTGTCAGGTAACAAGCATTAGGGTTCCCAGCCCTGATCGTTATCCAGTGACAAATGTACTATTGCAAAGTGCTTGTTTGGGAACATGAAGTGAGGACAAGATCAAGCTCATTGTGAAGAGAATAGTTATTGGACAAGATCCCAGAGAGCAGCTGGAACCTACCTGAGCAAGCGTCTTTAGACAACAAGGTTCAAGTGCTGCAGTAAAGAAATCCATTTTCTTTTACAACTGGTCTTGTGAAAAGGTCTTTAAGCAAAAATATTATCTTGGCAGCATCAATATAGATGGAGTAGGAACAAGGGTCCCCCTCGAGAATAAATTCCATTGAAAGAATTGAATCAATCTAAAATTCTATATATATGTTTTTAAAGTAAAATAAAGCAGTGTCACTAAATAGAATATTTTCTAGAAAATGATCTGGAAAATTATTTTGAAGCTACTTTCCTTTATCAAAAAGGAATGATCCAAATATGAAAAAAAATCAACCTACCGGGAGGATAAATACAAAGTTATATTTTGTTCTGCTAATAGGTCGTGCATAGTCATCAGTGGGCACAATTCAATTTTTCCAGCTATTCAAATTCTATTTAAAACTGTTCAAATAAGCAGGAACTCTCACCCTTCCTGTCAGGTTTTCTTTTCTCATGCCCAGTTGATAAAGTTGCACAGTACTCAACAGGAAAAGATACCTGACCAGAAACTTACTTTTAATTTTTCGGCAATGCAGTGTACATTCAGCCTGAGATTCAAAGTTGTTTTCATTTCCCCTGCAGCCACCATATATAAATTGCTCACACTTCTGAGTGTATCTGTTGTAATAAAAGCGACGGGACGAGGCCTTACAGGGTCCGGGGTCTTGTAACATTAAGCAGACTTCTCGATTGTCTAGAAAAATACAAAGTTGTTGCATGTAACTTCCGTAATGTTGCTTGATAACTGAGTTAGTAAACAAGTGGCTTGGTGCCTAAAAACATGAAACAATGGAAATCCAAACCATTACTGGGTGGTGAAATACCTGCAAAATGTACAATTCAGTAAGCTGGTAACTGACCTTTGCCAGTGCAACATCCAGGGCTGGAATCTCCGTTTGGAAGACCCTCCCCCCCCCCCCCCCCCCACAGTATGCACACATGAGGGTGACCCAGCCCCCATAACAGAGACACAGCCCCATAACAGAGAGTGATTGTATGTCTCACGGTTTCTCTCTGGGTTGCTCTTTAGCTTCCAGGCAGGGATTATTGATGGGGAGGCAGGAATTTCATCGTGGGGAGAGGGGGGGGGGGCTCCAATGGAATTTTGGTGGCTCCTACCTTAAAAAACATTTCCCTTGGCTCACTGAGGCCCACCACGGCAGGGCCACAGAGACAGTTATCTGCATCAATCCACACCCATGTAAATCCTCAGAATCATGGAGGCGTGGGGAATCCAGTGACCAGCCTGTCCATAGATTGCAAATGGGTTATTTTGACCTATTCGCAACTTCCTGCTGGCACAGGACGCAAACCTCGATACCGCCGCCAGCAGGGTACTGGATTAATAATAATAATCTTTATTGTCACAAGTAGGCTTACATTAACACTGCAATGAAGTCATTGTGAAAAGCCCCTATCCGGCGCCTGTTCAGGTACACGGAGGGAGAATTCAGAACGTCCAAATTACCTAACAGCTTGTCTTTCAGCACTTGTGGGAGGAAACAGGAACACCCGGAGGAAACCCACGCAGACACAGGGAGAACGTGCAGACTCCACACAGTGACCCAACCCGGGAATCGAACCTGGGACCCTGGAGCTGTGAAGCAACACTGCTACCCACTGTGCTACAGTGCTCTCCAGATTATTGGAAACCTCCCATTTTTTGGCCACTCTGGATTTGCCGCCCGATTACGGATCTCTCTGCCGGTGTCAGGCAGCAGAGAATCCAATCCCTAAGTATGGTACTACTGCTTCAGCATCCTGAGCTGGGAAGAAGACAATCTGCTGGGTTCCCACTTCTGATTATTATGAGTGACTCTAGATAGACAATATGCCTGTGTAGTCATGTGTAGAATGGGGCATGAAGGGAGTGGGCGTGTTGCAATTCTGCTCTCCCAGTCAACACACAGTGAAACAGTTGTGGAAGTGAAGGCAGGTGATCCTGAGGGCGTATGATGTAGGGTTTGAACCAGTAGCTGGGAGAAGGATAAGGCTTGTTGCAAAGCTGAATAAAATGATTTTGGTCCTTAAAATTTTCAATTGAAGGAAGTTCTGCCTTCCGTGTGTGTCTTACAGCCCAAATAGGTCATTGTGTTGAGTGACTGGATGGAGAAAGACTGCTGGGCAAAATAAACAATTTGAAATCCTGTTGTGACAGAATAACTGAAGCACAAAAATAGCTTTTAACATTGAAGTGTGAAGGGGAGTGTATATTGAAAAAGTGGCCTTAAAAAGTTGCTGAAGCACAACAAAGACAAATGCTGTGTGACTGTTTATCTTAATCACAAAACACTGATAACGAATAGAATAATTTCTCTATTCTTAAAGCTTCAAGAAACGAGTCACTTTTCTACAGTGTTTGATAAATAAAATGATGGCGCTTATTAAAACATCAAACTTAGGAGTACAATGAATATCAATGCAAATCTCAAACCAGTGCAGAACACAGTGCAGAAAGTCCAAGCAGATAATGGTCTCTTCAAAAAGTAATGGGACTTTATGCACATGTGTCGTGATTGGACAAGTATTAAACAAACCATTAAGAGTAAAAGTAAACACTATGAAAGTCAGTAATACTACATTCATCATTATTTTAGTCTATTTAAAAAATCAGAATGTATTATCTACAGCTAACTTAATACATTTGAGCAACAAATCCAGCAGGCTTGACTCTCAACCTCACTTCATTAGAATATGATCCCTGTAAGTTACTGTGGTATTCTTCATTGAAATGCAGCATTTTATTTATTCTGTTACAAGCGAATCTTAAGGTATTCACAAATTTACCCTTAAACGGATTAGCTGTAATGCTTTCCTCACCACCACATACTTAGCACTCACTCAAAACTCTTATTATGCTTACTGATTTCTGCTCACCTGCCACCCCTGTTTCTCCATTCTACAATGGATTGAATTCCAATCCTCATCCTCCTGTTGAAATGCCTCCATGGCCTTTACTACTGCCAATTCTACAATCCAAACCCAAATCTGCTTTGTCATCCTGTTCAACATTAAAGTTGAGCAGTTGTACGTTTTAACTCTGAGTGACAACAACACAACATGGAGAACATTAGACTATTTGAAATGCAAAATTAAAATAACCATAAACTTAAGTAGAGTGGAAACTGTACTCTGATCAAGCAGAAGGCTGTGGACTGAATATTCACGACATTTGGGGGCGATTCTCCGGTCCCACTTGCACATGCGCAAATCGCGTTATGGCCCAGATTCTCATAGAATAGAATAATAGATTCCCTACAGTGTAGAAGGAAGCCATTTGGCCTATCAAGTCTGCGCCAACCCTCCGAAGGAGCACTCTACCTAGGTTCACTCCCCCATCCCACCCAATGTCCATAACCCAGTAACCTAACCTACAGATCGTTGGACACTAAGGAGCAATTTATCATGGCCAATCCACCAAACCTGCACATCTTTGGACTGTGGGAGGAAACCCAGAGCACCCAGAGGAAACCCACGCAGACACGGGGAGGATGTCTAAATTCCACACAGACAGTCACCCAAGGCCGGAATTGAACCCGGGTAGTTGGTGCTATGAGGCATCAGTGGTAATCACTGTGCCACCATGCCACCCAAGAGTGAAGGCCACAAAGCAATTTGCGCCAGTGAGAACTCATTTTGAGATTCTCCCATCCCCCGGCCGGCGACGTGACTGAAGTTTTGGCTAGTGTAGACTTGAGAGACGAACAGACACTTCCAACACTGATGAAGGTTCAACTCAATTTTATTAACTACTTCTAACTAACTAACACACGATGACTATGGGTTTAAATGATGCTAACTCAAACTAGAGACCTAAGCCTTGTCCGAACCAGTTGATTCTCTCAGCACGTGGTGTGAGTCTGTGCTGGGCTGGATGAGTTCTTGTTACACTCAGAGGCAGCACCCAGAATGAGCGGGAACCGTGGTGCCCTCTGCCTTTATAGTGTATGTATTCTAACTGGTGATTGGCTGTGTGTTTGTATATGTTGATTGGTCCCTGTGTGTGTCCATCAGTGTGTGTCTGCACCATGCTATACTGGTGTATATTATGACAGTGACCTCGCAGGGCGTGAACCAGGTTAGCATATTGAAATTCTAATTTAAATGCCCAGAAGTGGCCTGAAGTCTTATGATCCTGTAGTTCTCCCACCTGCCGACGCAACGTGAAGAATGCCTACTGGCTCCACAAACGGAGATCTGGCGTGATGGCCATGCTGGGAGGCCACTGAAACCCCCAGGTGGTCAGGGACACGGCTGGAAAATGCCCTGGCACTGCCCCTTGGCAATGCCAACATGGCAACATAGAGTTGTCTTAAGATCGGGGGGGCCCAATCTCTGAGGGGCTGATCTACCCATGTCTTTGGGTCCCGCACACCTCATTCACGGCACAAAAGATCCCAAGCCCCACCTGTGGGTGGGCAGGGCTGGATTCTCCAGCTCCCCAGATGCGTATTTCCTGGTGGCACGCTGTCCGCCGGCTTGTCAATGAGATTTCCCATTGAAGCTATCCCACACTACCACAAAACCCACAGGCTGGGGTGCGATGCCAGCGGGAAAAGAGAATCCCAACGGCTGGAGAATTCCAGTGCATATTTAGAAATATTTTGGATGAATTTCACCCTCGAGGTAAAATCTAGCTGACACTTGGATGCAGTACATTTGTACATGTTTTCAACAGGGTTTCACAACAATCTGTCAACATTGCTCCAACAGATGGCCAAGTGTTTAGAGAGTTCGCAAACAGGGATGAGCTGATCCAGTATGTGGTTGTCCATTACAAACTTACACATCTGCCTGGGAAATACACGGGGCGGAATTCTGTGATCCTCAGGCTAAGTGTTGACGCTGTTTCTCGAACGGTTCACACCGCTCCAGCTGCTGATCCTGGCGAAAACAAGGCGCCACGGGATCCGCACATGTGTAGTGGCACCGGCACCAATGCGAACATGCACAGTGGCACCAGCACCAATGCGAACATGCACAGTGGCACCGGCACCAATGCGCCAGCCAGAGAGGCCGGTCTGCAGATCAGTGGGCCCTGATTGCGGGCCAGGCCACATCAGTGCCCCCCCCTCCGGGTTGGACCCCCCTCCCCACAGGCCACCCCCAATCCTTCCATGCTGAGCTCCCGCCGGCTTGGAACAGGTGTGGATGGCGCCGACGGGACTCGGCGTTTTTACCATGGTCGCTCGGCCCATCCCGGGCCAAGAATCAGCGGGCCGGCGTCGGGGCGCGTGGCGCGATTCGCGCCGGTCGCAGGGATTCTCCGGCCCGACCCCAGGCTGAGAGAATCCCACCCATGGAGTTGCTGAAGCAATCACAACTCCGAACATGGTATGGGTTAAAGGTAAACATTAAAAAGTTCAAGTAAAGCAAAAGCAGATGCAAGTTTTGGGCTTATACCGAGACTGGCTGGGAGGGTCACATATGAGACAGGGAAGATGGCAGTATAAGGATTACCGTTACAGAGGATATTTTAGCTTTCAGGTATAGCGGGACCTCTGTATACATTAACAAATAGGTCAACTTAATGAGAGTGGACAGGAATGGGACAGAACATTTTACATACTTAAGGATAAGATGTAAACAGCCTCATTAACGCCAATAGAAATGGCATTCTCTCATGTCACCTCTTTTTTTTTTTAAGGAATTTGTTATCAATGTGAGTCAATCTGTCCTTATCCCTGGAACATGCTGATTGGTTTGGTTGAGTTTCCAATACATTTGATTGGATGATTAGTTGTTAATCAATGTGCAACATAGGTATGACTATGTTGCATCTTTGGATGCCTTGTGTGTGTTGGAATGTAAACCTACACTTATTATCAGGTTTGTTATTTGCTGACTGCTATACTATTCACATTTTGAACAATGGTAGATTCATGTTAACTATGGTGTTCATTTTGACCTTCAGTAGAAATGTTTCATTTGCTTCTAGTTAGACTGCAAATGTTTCAAATGAATTCTGTATGCTTTGCAGATTTCTCTGTAAGCTGTGTTTTTAAAAAAAAATTGTAATGAAACTGATTCAACTCCGTGGTTTAGGGCAGAAACCATTTTGAAATGGTTTTTAAACTGGGTTGTATTTAAAATTAAATGGCTAAATCAATGATCCTTTTACCTTCAGAAATAGCTGGTTTCCTTCAGATTAAATTCGCTGGCGTTTAGAAGAACAAGGTGATTTCTCAGAGAAACCTATAAAGTCCCTTTTTTAGCGTGGCCAATCTACCTACTCTGCACATCTTTGGGTTGTGGGGGTGAGACCCACACAGACAGTGACCCGAGGCCTCGTTCAAACCCAGGTCCTCGGCGCGTGAGGCAGCAGTGCTAACCACTGCGCCACTGTGTCACCCTGAAACCTATAAAATTCTAACAGGACCAGACAGGGTAGATGCAGGAAAGATGTTCCCGATGGTGGAGAAAGTCCAGAACCAGGAGTCACAGTCTAAGGATACAGGGTAAAACATTTAGGATAGAGATGGGGAGAAATCTATTCACACTTGAGTGGCAGGCCTATGGAATTCATTACCGCAGAAAGCAGTTGAGTCCAAAACATTGTCAACTGAATTCTCTGTTGCTGAGACTAAATTTTGATGCCGGCCCAGGATTTGTGGAGTTCCACAACAGCAAAATTGTTGCTTCACATGGACCGATTCAGCTACTGTTAAGAGGCCAGCACCTAATGGAACGATCCCAATGAAAAACGGCGCCAGATTCACCGGGTCCAAGATTGACACGCAGGAGGCTGACAAGTTGCAGCCTCATCGCCACACACACCATCCCAGCCAACGTGATGGCAGTGGGGAAAGCGGCTTCAAGATTCACTGATGCCGAGCTGGAGACCCTCCTGGTCGCAGTGGAGGAGAGGCGGCTGACTCTGTACCCTGGCCCGGAAAAGGAGGCTGCCATCCACCGCCATTCACCATGCCTGGGCGCAGGTGACAGAGGTGGTCAGTGCTGTGAACAACATGGTCAGGACTGGCCAGCAGGGCGACCAGGGTGAGAGGGCAACACCGTGTCCCTGGCACGAACCCCCCCCCCCCCCCCCCCCCACACCCATAACCCTACCAACCCCCCTCCCCCCAACCAACCCGAATCCACACCCTACACTACATACCGGCACCCAAACCGGGTGATTTCTCATCGGAACCTATAAAGTTCTTTTTTTAGCGTGGCCACCAGCTACACACCCCCTGGGCTGCATAAATGTTGGACTGCTAACACTTTGGTTTTCTGTTTCCCCTCCCCAGCAAAAAGCCGCTCATAACTGCCAGGAGTGGGAGAATACTGGGGGGGACCAGTGGCAGAGCAGTGGGCCCTGGCATGGCCTGCAGAAAAGGGAGGTCACCCAGGTGGAGGTCATCCACGGGTTCCCCATGACACGTGTGTCAACCTCACTTACCCAACACCACCCTCAGCATCACCACCCTCACCCCCACTAGCCCCAGGCCTGTGGTCTAATCATGCGTCTTGTATCTTGTACGAGCTACTCGTGATGGGCCGGGTCATCCGGTGTCCCCCGCCACCCACCAGTGCCACAGCCGAAGCCTCCCCGTGAGTTGAGCAATGACGGGGATAGCAGCTTGGGCACCAGCCTCTGGCCGAGACCCAGGAGCCCCCGGAGATCGGGGCGGAGAATGACACTGACTTCCCGTCACAGTTGTCTCTAACATCCTCCACCATCCCAGAGACATTCACCTCAGTTGGGCACTTTTGTAAAAAGGCTCCTGGGACAATATCTTGTGCTCACCACACAGCTGCTCCGATACAGCAGGTGGAGGTAGGAACATTCCGAGAGGGCGGTTGGTCAGAGGGCAGGCCGACTCCAGGGACTCACTGCCGTCCAGATGGGTCTCGAGCTTCCGGAATGGACAGTCCCATCGATTGTGGATATGCAGTCGCAGAGCCAGGGACTACATGAGGGGTTGTCGGCGAGCACTCAGTACCTGCAGGTGCAGGTGGAGGAGCCCAATTACGTGCAGCAGCATGAGGTGGTGCCAACCACGCGTGTCAACCAGGCCAACACCGCACTGGTGTCGCCAGCTGTGGAGGCACTGGCGGGGTGGCGGGGGTTACGGCTAAGAATCAGTATGTCCAAGGCCTGGAACATTCTGTCCAGGCGCTGGCCAAGGGCCAGGACAGGGCTGCTACCTCACAGGCAGCCATGTGCGAGAGCCATCTAGAAATTGCAGCGGTCTTTCTGAGTGTGGCCCAGTCACAGCAAGCCATGGCGGAGAAGGTCACTGACAATACCCAGGCGCTGGCCGACTTGGCACAGACACAGGGAGGCGGCCCTGTCCCAGAGGGAGATGGCACAGTCAATGGGTGATGTGGCGCAGTACCGGACAGCGATGATCCACTCCGTGCTCCATGGGCACAAGCATGCAGACCTTTGTCGAGACCAGAGTGGACCTCCAGGACCGTCAGTGCCAGGTGGCGGGGGAACCTCAGGGGATAGTTCCGCTTGCACCCTTGTCCCATGAACTAGCCCAAGGGAGGAGGTGATAGGGCCCGTGCCGGTCACTCGCGCAAGGCAGCACCTTGGACTCCCCCCCCTCCCCGACCCTGGGGCCTCTGGTGGGCAGAACAGGGTGGCACCATGCCATCCAGATCCGGTCAACCTAAGGCGGGAATCACAGCAGGCTGCCTGGGGATCCACCTAGACATAGCGTTAGGGCGCAACATTAGTTGATTTGGCACTGGTGCAGGGCACAGTTTAGTTATAGGGGCGAGGGCATTACTCGGAATATATGTTGTCACATTAAACACCTATTCATACTGTTACAGCCTGCCTCAGTGTCAGATGGGTGCGAGGAGTGGGCTAGTCTGGGTTGGCCAGAGAGAAGTGTGGGGGTAGGGGGGAATGGGCGGACGATGTGGGTGGCCTGGAGCACCAGAGGAGGATGGAGGATGAACACCAGTCCTCGTCCAATGAGTAGGATGCGGGAGAGGGCGATGATGGGTAGGACATGGGGCCCAGGTAGGCACGGGAGGCCATAATGTGTGCCAGGCCAATGTGCACAGGGCGCTCTGATCACCTCTAGGGAACGGGTGGTAGAAACTTGCCAGGGTAAGGGAGACCGCACCCCACCACCACTCACTCTTCCACACCCAAGTCGCCTGGACACCTCCTCACCTGCAACCCCCTTTGTGATACATACCTGACGCACTATAGGGTGTCACTCCTGGGTTAGCAGTAACAGCGGATCTGGTCCATGGGATGGAGGTTTGATGACAATCCGCTCTGTGATGAGCTCTGGTGCTCCAAACAAGCCGTTGTCCCTCTGCTGCACAATGTTGTGGAGGACGTAGCGGGTCACCACGATGAGGGCAACCCTCTCAGCATCATACTGCAAGGCCCCTCCAGAGCGTACCAGACACCTGAACTACATCTTCAGGAGGCTGAAGCGCCATTGGTCGCTCCTGGTCGCGGCATTGGAGTCGTTAGTCTTTTTTGGCCTCTGGATTGGTGTCATCAGTCATTAGTCAGCAGTGGATAACTCCTGTCACCCAGGAGCCAACCCCTATCTGGGAGAGGAATCTCAAACATGTCAGGAATTCTGAATTCGGTGCCTGCCCTGATTTTGGCGCCTGAACCGATTCTTCGCCTGATAGTGATTGCCAATTCGGGCGTCAGCCTATGGAGAGTCCTGCCTGTATATTTCCAAGAAGGAGTTAGATATAGCTCTTCGGGCTAAAGGTATCAAAGGATGATGATGAAATGAAATGAAAATCACTTATTGTCACAAGTAAGCTTCAAATGAAGTTACTGTGAAAAACCCCTAGTCGCCACATTTCAGCACCTGTTCGGGGAGGCCGATACGGGAAGGATATGGGGAGGCAGGAAGTGAGAATAGGTTACTGATTAGCCATGATCATATTGAATGGCAGAGAAGAATCAAAAGACCAAATTGCCTACCCCTGCCCCCCTACTCCTCCCCCCCACTCCCACTCCTATTTTCTGTGTTTTTATGTTTCGATGTGAGCATCATCCAATTGATCGTTGCTGTGCCTGGCAATGATGGAGAGCAGCGGGTGAAAGCAGTGCCAGCTAAAGTTAATAGCTAATGTCTTGGCTCAGCACGAATAGGAGAAGCTTGTTTAACAATGACTGATACCCCTGAAGAGTCAGAACATTGGTTACTCGGGAGTGGAGTCCTTTAGTTCTTCCTTCTGCAAGAATGCCTTCAAATTAAAATAAATCAACATTAAAAGCATGAAGGTGGTACTGCAAAAGGGCATTTATAATGGACAGAAATTCAGCAAATTTCACCCCACAACATTCCCCAGAATCCTGGAACTGGACCTAAATAGCAACCTTATAAATCGGACACAGATGCGAGGCCCAGATCTTGATGTAGCCCAGAGGAGATGCTGCAGGGCAGCTCCAATGCAATGACTCTGTGGGAATTCCTCAAGCAGTTTGACCCCAGAAAAGTTTCCAACTCGAAATTGGAGTCACAGACTTCAGATGGTTCTGACTTATTTACCTGGATAGGTAAATAAGTCAGAAAATGGTGGACAGAATACTTCTGAAGTCTCACTCCTTGGTAACTACACAACTGACTGCAACCCCCCACCCTCAGCTCCACTTTCCTCCTCATTCCACCTCAAATAACGCCCTGATCCCCGACACCCTTTTAACCTAACCTAATCAACCAAGCCCCCCCCGCCTTGATTCCCCGAATACCCCACTGAATCCTTGATCCCACCCCATTCAACCTGAGTAGGCCGTGACTTGACTAGCCCTCAGTCCCTGTCTGCAGTCCCTCTCACTGACAACCCCAACCACCCACCCACCAACCAGCCTCACGAGCGAGCAGCTTGACCATCCCCTGAGCCACTCACCCACCTACCACCCATCCATCTTGCCCACTCAGCCACCTTACTACCTTGCACATTTTACCTTCCTCTCCCTACCCTCTCACTCACTCACTCACCTTCACCTCCACAGCATTTAAGAAGCTTGGGGTTACGGAGTTATTCTAAAATTGACAACAACATTTGTTCTGATTTGTGTGATTAACAAGCCCAAATGTGAAGGCAAATTTTAAATTAGAAAATGCAGACACCGTAAAAGTGATGCAACGTTATCTGACTAATTTATGTACACTGAAAATTCTGGAAAAACAACAAATGGGCCAAAACATCTGTTTTTCCCATGCTAACAACCTGTGGAATAAATGTGTCAGTGATCTTGTGGAATAAGCATTGAGTACAGGAT